>NW_028283564.1:405000-1005000 GCF_059441095.1 Idiotropiscis lumnitzeri | reverse complement strand
GGTCCGTAAAAATGATGAATGGCTCCTGGGTGCCCTCCAGCCAGTGCCGCCATTCCTGCAGGGCCAGGATCACGGCCAGGAGTTCTCGGTTGCCCACATCGTAGTTGGCCTCCGCTGGGGAGAGGCAGCGAGAGAAAAAGGCGCAGGGGTGCAGACGTTGGTCGACCGGGGACCGCTGCGACAGGACGGCCCCCACTCCCGAATCAGAGGCGTCCACCTCTACAACAAAAGGAAGATCGGTGTTAGGGTGGTGCAATACGGGAGGGTTTGTGAATGCCTTTTTTAAATCCGCGAACGCCCCCTCGGCTTCCCTGTCCCAGGCGAAACGAATCTTCGTCGAGGTGAGGCGAGTGAGCGGCAGCGCCCGGCGGCTATAGTCTTTGATGAAGCGGCGATAGAAATTCGCGAACCCTAGGAATCTCTGCAGCTGTTTGCGTGTAGTGGGCACCGGCCACTCCATGACGGCGCGCGTCTTGGCCGGGTCGGCCTTTAATTGCCCGTTTTCTACTATGAATCCTAGGAACGAAACCGAGGTTTTGTGGAATTCACATTTTTCTGCCTTAACGTATAATTTGTTTTCTAGGAGTCGTTGTAAAATGGATCGCACGTGGAGGTGGTGTTCTTTTAGGGACAGAGAGAAAATAAGGATATCGTCCAGGTAGACAAAACAACAAACATTGAGCATATCCCTGAGGACGTCATTAATGAGAGCTTGGAACACCGCGGGTGCATTTGATAACCCAAAGGGCATGACCAGGTACTCAAAATGTCCCAGTGGGGTTTTAAACGCGGTCTTCCACTCATCCCCTTCTCTAATGCGGACCAGGTGGTACGCGCTGCGGAGGTCTAATTTTGAAAAGACTGTCGCGGATTGCAGAGGAGCGAAGGCCGAGTCCAGGAGGGGCAGTGGGTAGCGATTTTTAACAGTGATCGCGTTTAGTTCCTTGTAATCGACGCAGGGGCGGAGGGATTTATCTTTCTTTTCTACAAAGAAGAGCCCGGCTCCTACCGGAGACGTGGATGGTCGTATCAATCCCGCCGCGAGGGATTCCGTTATGTAATCCTTCATCGCCGCCTGCTCGGGTTGCGAGACCTTGTACAACCGTACCGACGGCAGGACGGGGTCGGGCACTAGGTCGATCGCGCAGTCGTATGGGCGGTGCGGCGGAAGTGATTTGGCTTTTTCTTTGCTAAAAACGGCGCGGAGGTCGTGGTAAACGCTAGGCACGTTTTCAAGCTCGATTTCTACCTCGGGGGCCGCCCGGGGCCGCACGCCCTCTCCGGCTGACCGTAGGCAGTGCGCGTAGCAAAAAGGGCTCCAATTCTGGAGGGAGAGCCGGCTCCAGTCGATGACCGGGTTGTGTGCGGTTAGCCATGAGATTCCCAATACGACTGGGGCGGACCTGGCGGGCATGACAAAAAACGAACGCCTTTCGATGTGGTTGCCTGACAACTTCAGCGTAAGAGGTTCGGTTAGCCGTCGGATGTCGGCCAGCACGCGACCATCGAGGTCATAAAGTTTCTCCGATTTGTGGAGCTCGGTGACCTCACAACCGAGTTGGGCCACTAAACCCGCGTCTATAAAGCAGTCATCGGCCCCGGAGTCAATCAGCGCGCAAACTTTAACACTCCCGTTAAGCCCTGTGATTTCTCCGTCCATCTCAAGTCTCAGGGTGGTCCCGGCACTGTCCTGTCCCTCCGCCGCGCTGGCGGGCTGTTCTTGCCGGGGACCTGGAGCCGCGGAGGTGCGCCCCGCGGACTCGCAGTGAGCGGGGCGACGAGGGGATGACTCTAGGCGGTCGGCCATCTCCGCGCACTCTGCTACTCTGTGTCCCTGTTGACCGCAGTAGAAGCACGCCCCTGTGCTGCGCCGGCGCTGCCTCTCTCGTAGGTCCGGACGGCGCGGAGGCGCCCCCCTGGGCTCGTCGACGGGCGGCCACCCGGGAGACCGAGTGTGAGGATGGGTCGAGCGGCGCTGCTCCCTCGCCTGCTCTCGAGGGTGCTCCCGCGACGCCAGGCGGCTGGCCCCCATCTGCATGGGCTCGTCGGCGGGCGCAGGTTCGGGTAACCGGAATCGTGGCAGCTCGGCGTGGCGCTGCTCCACCCCTCGCTCTCGACGACGCTCTCGAAGGCGGTTGTCCAGACGAATCGCCAGGGTGATCAGCTCCTCCAGCGTCTCGGCGTCGTCGCGGGCTGCCAGCTCGTCCTTGAGGGCCGGGTTCAGACCCCTCCGGAAAACGGACCTCAGGGCGCAGTCGTCGAATCCACTCTCCGCTGCTCGGGTGCGGAAGGTGATCGAGTACTCGGCAACTGACCGTGCCCCCTGGATACAGTCCAGTAATTCAGAAAGGCGGGGAACGAGGAGCTGATCTCGGGACGCGTGTTGCTCACGGCCATGGCCCATGCACTCGCTTGACCAGTCAGGAGGCTCATCATAAATGCTACTTTTGAGCTGTCTAGCGCCTAGGTTCGGGGCTGCTGGTCAAAAATCAGCCTACAATGATGAATAAATGGGCCGCAAAGGCCAGGCTCTCCGCCGTAGCGGTCGGGATGAGCCAGGTTAGGCTCCTTAACCGGGTAACCTGGGGGCGGAGCCCCGGAAGGGGGATCGACCGGGTTGGGAACCGGCGAGGCAGGGTGAACTGGGGTACTCAGTCGGGCCCCTAGGCTCATGAGTTGCTGGACCAGTTGGCCGACCGCGACGCGCAGGGTCGCGAGCTCGGTCGCCTGTTGGCCCACTAGGCGTCCTTGGCTGGTCAAGGCATGAAAAATTTTCTCCTTGTCTGCAGAATCCATGGTCGGATTATTCTGTGAGGATCGCTCCCCAGCCGGGGCTGGGAAGCGGTGTGGGTGGATCCTTAAAGCGCAGACAAGGGAAAATTTGGTAGGAACAATATTTATTGTGGCCGGCAAAAAACAATTGGCAGGCGATAGGCAAGGAGGGTTGCTATCAATAATAATAGAGGGTCTATACTTACAGACGTCGGGAGACGTGAACGGGAAACGCTGGGGGAACAATCTTCCCCCAGGAAAAGCAAAACGAGTAACAAAAGGAGCTTGCAATGCAAGAAAACCGAAAACAAGAATGTCCTTCCTCCAAAGGGTAAGGTTAAATCCAATCATCGAAAAAACACAAAGCGAGCCGAAACGTAGCTGTAGAAATAAACAAGGTAACAACATACACGACAAATACACGGAGCAAAGTTGGCAAAGACTGTAGCAAGGCACAAGGCGAGAGCAAGTAGGTCAATAATCCGACAGGTTTGCGTGTCGGAGGCTTAAATAGTCCGTAATCAAGGCATGATGGGTTGCAGCTGGGCCGTCTCGCGAACGCGTCCGCTCGTGGCCGCGTTGCCGAGCAACGCGCCGTCGACCACGCCCACTCGGCTGCAACACAAAGGCACGATCGTGACAATTACTCCGACTTTTACCTGCTGGTACGCCGTCCGGTGTGCCCTGTGAAATGAAAGGTGGCATTCTTTATTTATTTATTTATTTATTCATTTATTCATTCATAACTGACAGCTTCGCGCTCCGTTCGTGCCCGGGCGGAAGAGGTGTTCCAATTCGGCTTAACTGTGACACACGCCCGCCCTCCTCCCCCGGAGCTTCCATTCGGTTAAACTTAGGGGCCGCTTGGCACCGCCCGTGCCCGGGGAAGGTGCTCCTCTTCGGCTTACTGTGACGCGAGCATGCCCGCCTCCTCCGGAGCTTCCATTCGGTTAAACTTAGGGGCCGCTTGGAACCGCCCGTGCCCGGCGAAGGTGCTCCTCTTCGGCTTACTGTGACGCGAGCATGCCCTCCTCCTCCGGAGCTTCCATTTGGTTAAACTTAGGGGCCGCTTGGAACCGCCCGTGCCCGGGGAAGGTGCTCCTCTTCGGCTTACTGTGACGCGAGCATGCCCTCCTCCTCCGGAGCTTCCATTCGGTTAAACTTAGGGGCCGCTTGGCACCGCCCGTGCCCGGGGAAGGTGCTCCTCTATGGCTTAACTGCCACGCACGCCGGCCGGAGCCCTGGTACGGTCCGAACCGCGTGAAACGTCGCCACCGATCGTGTCCGGGGGAACGTGCTCTTCTTCGTCCACTCTCCTCTTCGCCCACGCTCTTCTTCGGCGCACGCCGGCCGTCTAACCGCTCCAGCGCCCGTCGTGCTGCTCGGCGAAACTACAATGCCCCCGAATATTTTTTATACCCGCGAAGCACTGAACCCGCGAAAGGTGAACCGCGAAGTAGCGAGGGTTCACTGTATGTATAAGACCAAGACCTACAAAAAAGTCTCTTGGAGCAATGAGCTAGGTTTTACAGGAAGTCGGCCATTTTGAATTTACTTAAAAGGGGCGGGTCACCACAATGGACTTTGTGTAGAAATTATTATTGGGGCCCGAGCAGCGACCGCGGCGAGGTCCCTATTGTTTATGTAGAAATTATTATTAGGGCCCGAGCAGCAACCGCTACGAGGTCCCCATTGTTTTTGTGGAAATTATTATTATTATTATTATTAGGGCCCGAGCAGTGACCGCTGCGAGGTCCCTATCGTTTTTCTAGAAATTGTTATTAGGGCCCGAGCTGCGACGGCTGCGAGGTCCCTAATGTTTTTGTAGAAAATATTATTACTTTTATTATTATTATTATTATTATTATTAGGGCCTGAGCAGCGAGCGCTGCGAAGTCGCTATTGTTTTTGTTGAAATTATTATTATTATTATTTTTCCGATTGTTCGATCGCATTTTTGACCCCCGAAACATGCACAAAAACTCACCAAACTTGGCAGTCTCATCGGGCATGGCGAAAAATTTGATATTTTAACGTCTAATATGAACAGGAAGTGAGTTATGAATTTTTGAAAGTCCGACTTTTGCCCTTTTTTGCATGTTTACAGGGGTCATTCTTTTGCACCCTGATCCTAAAGGCTTCATCTGATTGCCTTAAAATTCTGTCTGTAGCATCTTAAGACCTGGGACAAACACTGGGGCTAAAATTTTTTGTTTCCGAAATACTATATGACGGGGGCGGGGCTTCGAAGTTTTCACTTAAGATTTCCTTCGCCGCAATGGACAAAATGCTTAATAACTCTCTTGCACATGCTGCTAAAAATCCAAAACTTCACATGTACATCAAGAGTCGGTACCTGAAGACATCTATATGTTTATATTCTGTTATACACCTTGCGCCAATCAATATCATTTTTTACATTTTGACGTCCTGCACGGTGCCCTTTTAACGAATCCGATTGAAAATTGGCTAGAAAAGACTCAAGACATTGATCTTACTCTTTCCCTATTTTTGTGACTTTCCTTCGAAGGGCGTGGCTATTACGGTGCCGCAGAGTCTGATTATTCTCCGTGGCAACAAAAGTTCCTGCAAAATGATTCAGATGATCCATCTTCTCGAAATTTTTCACATTTGAGGATATTCAGGCCCTGAAGACGGCTGCCAACTTATTTTTGATCGGATGAGTGTTTAGGCCTTGAGGATGTCACAATACGAAAGTCTTTCGCCTTCTTCAGAGTGTCACATGATGGTGTCTTGTGACCCGTCTTTATCAGCTGATGTTCCATGAGGGCGTGACTTACCTGTCACAAGAATGAAGGCAAGTCACGCCCCCCGCTGTCCGTTCACTCCGCCAAGATGCTGCTCCAGGTGGTAGAGAGGATGAAGGCTCCCTTGTCTCTGTTCATGGTTTTTATGCCTCGCTTGCAGATCTCAATGGCCTCTCTGATCCAGCGCTGTTGTTTGTTCTCTTCGGTGCGGATGACCCTGCCCTTCTCCCGGTCCATGATGTGGTTTTCCCTTTTGCAGTGGTCAGTGATTGCTGATTTGTAATGTTCATGTTGTGCTTGTTCTTTTACTGCTCTGATTTTTCATTTTTTTGACAGGTAAGTCACACCCTCATGGAACATCAGCTGATAAAGACGGGTCTCAAGACACCATCATGCGACACTCTGAAGAAGGCGAAAGACTCGCCGAAACATGTCAGGTAAAAAATTAACCTAAAACATAATTGTCTGCTTTTAATGAATCAGTCAAATATCAATAATAAGAAGACAAAATGAACCTAATACAAATAAATGAATGCTTAATAACGCCCCTGCACATGCTCCTAAAAATCCAAACCTTCACCTGTAAATAAAACGTCCCGACCTGAAGACATCTTAATGTTATTATTTTGTTATACACACAGCGCCGCCAAGTGGAATCAAAAATTTGTTTTTATTTTAATTTTCACGTACTGCACGGTGCCCTTTTGACGAATCCGACTGAAAATTAGTCAGAAAAGACTCAAGACAATGATCTTACTCTGTGCCGAATTTTGTGACGTTTTGGCAAAAGGCGTGGCTATTACGGTGCTGAAAAATCCGATTGTACTTTGTGGCAACAAAAGCTCCGGCAACATGACTCAGATGATCCTATCTTCTCGAAGTTGTACACATTTGAGGATACTTCAGCCCTGAAGACATCTACCAACTTATTTTTCATCGTAGTAGTAGCGCCACCAACTGGTAAAAGCTAATACAAGTTATTTTCTTGGATGTTTTTCTCCGTGCAACTCAACAAGGTCGCCCTCATATATGCTCGGATGACTGTTTCGGCCATGAGGATGTCACAATACGAAATTCATCCTTTTTCGTGAAAAGTTGTGGGAGTGGCATTGCACTGTTCGGCAATAAAACAACGCTGATTATGAGGTTCTAAATATGAACGACAACTCGTGAAACTTTACACACACATCAGGCAGAGCAAATTTATCAATATTTTATACGTTAGTTGTGCAGCTTTTTTGAAATGGCTCGCCATGGCCCTCGAGAAAAGTTAAAAAAAGAATAGAATAGAAATAGAAATCCCTTTATTGTCATTGTACTCAAGTGTGCAACGAGATTAGAGGGCTCCCCTCTCCAGTGCAATACAACAATAATACAGACAATATATAAATTAGATAAATAAATAAGACAGTGCAATGGAATTCAGTACTGAATAGGGCATATAGAAACACATCACAATGCTGTTTTGCAAGGTTAGGGTGGTCTCGTGTGTGTGTGAGAGTTCAGTATGGAGATGGCTCTCGGAAAGAAACTGTTTCCCAGTCTATTGGTCCTTGATTTGATGCATCTGTAGCGCCTGCCAGA
Organism: Idiotropiscis lumnitzeri; assembly: GCF_059441095.1. Taxonomy (NCBI): domain Eukaryota; kingdom Metazoa; phylum Chordata; class Actinopteri; order Syngnathiformes; family Syngnathidae; genus Idiotropiscis; species Idiotropiscis lumnitzeri. The sequence goes on along the minus strand of NW_028283564.1, from coordinate 997,876 downwards.
GGGCAACAGGTCGAACAGGTGTGAGTTTGGGTGGGTATTGTCTTTGACGATGTTGAGAGCCCTTCTGAGGCACCGGGCGGTGTAGATGTCCGACAGCGAGGGGAGAGGGCAGCCAATAATCCTTTGCGCTGTTTTGACTGTCCTCTGGAGCCTCACTCTGTCCGCCTCAGTGCAGCCGCTGTACCAGGTGGAGACACAGTACGTCAGCAGGCTCTCGATGGACGAGTGGTAGAAGGCCAGCAGCAGCTTCCTGTCCAGGTTGAATTTCCTGAGGACTCTCAGGAAGTGCAGACGTTGGCGGACCTTCTTTACCACTGCTGTGGTGTTGTGACTCCAAGAAAGGTCATCGGAGATCTGTACTCCCAGGAACTTGAACGTGTGGACCCTCTCCACACACACGCCTTCGATGCAGAGGGGGGGCGGCAGCGTCTTGTTCCTCCTGAAGTCGACGACAATCTCCTTTGTTTTAGCAGAGTTAAGGTGCAGTCTGTTGTCCTTGCACCAAGTTGTCAGTCTCCCTACCTCCTCTCTGTAGGCTGTCTCGTCACCTTCCGAGATCAGACCGACCACTGTCGTGTCGTCAGCAAACTTGACGATGGTGTTGTTGCCGTGGGCCGGGCTGCAGTCGTAGGTGTAGAGGGCGTACAGGAGAGGGCTCAGCACGCATCCTTGGGGGGAACCGGTGCTCAGCATGAGGGTGGAGGACGTGTAGGGGCCGAGCAACATAGTCTGGGGTCTGTTGGTCAGAAAGTCCTTAATCCAGATGCGTGTGAGGGCAGGGAGGCCGAGAGTGTCCAGTTTGGCGACGAGGATGTCTGGGATGATCGTGTTGAATGCCGAGCTGTAGTCCACAAAGAGCATCCTTGCATAGCTCCACTGTTGTTCCAGGTGGCCCAGCACAACATGCAGAGCAGCCCTGGTTGAGTGTTTCACCTCGCTTTTTGTAAATTTTATGGAGTACAGTGAACCCTCGGTTATCGCGGTTAATGGAGACCGAGACCACCCGCGAAAACTGAAAATCTGCGAAGTAGCGGCGCACCTTCAAAAATGCTTAAAAAAAAAATACAATATATATAATAAATATATATATATATATATATATACGGGGAGAGAGAGAGTGAAATTCATGTTATAACAAAAAAAACAAATTATTATTAAAACGTATTATTTTTTTATTCCCCAGCCATTCTTTTTGTATTTATTTAATTACTCAGACTTTTACCTGCTGGTACGCCGTCTGGTGTGCCCTGTGAAATGAAAGGTGCCATTCTTTATTTATTTATTTATTTATTCATTTATTCATTCATAACTGACAGCTTCGCGCTCCGCTCGTGCCCGGGCGGAAGAGGTGCTCCAATTCGGCTTAACTGTGACACACGCCCACCCTCCTCCCCCGGAGCTTCCATTCGGTTAAACTTAGGGGCCGCTTGGCACCGCCCGTGCCCGGGGAAGGTGCTCCTCTTCGGCTTACTGTGTCGCGAGCATGCCCTCCTCCTCCGGAGCTTCCATTCGGTTAAACTTAGGGGCCGCTTGGAACCGCCCGTGCCCGGGGAAGGTGCTCCTCTTCGGCTTACTGTGACGCGAGCATGCCCTCCTCCTCCGGAGCTTCCATTCGGTTAAACTTAGGGGCCGCTTGGCACCGCCCGTGCCCGGGGAAGGTGCTCCTCTACGGCTTAACTGCCACGCACGCCGGCCGGAGCTCTGGTACGGTCCGAACCGCGCGAAACGTCGCCACCGATCGTGTCCGGGGGAACGTGCTCTTCTTCGTCCACTCTTCTCTTCGCCCACGCTCTTCTTCGGCGCAAGCCGGCCGTCTAACCGCTCCAGCGCCCCGTCGTGCCGCTCGGCGAAACTACAATGCCCCCGAATATTTTTTATACCCGCGAAGCACTGAACCCGCGAAAGGTGAACCGCGAAGTAGCGAGGGTTCACTGTATGTATAAGACCAAGACCTACAAAAAAGTCTCTTGGAGCAATGAGCTAGGTTTTACAGGAAGTCGGCCATTTTGAATTTATTAAAAGGGGGCGGGTCACCACAATGGACTTTGTGTAGAAATTATTATTGGGGCCCGAGCAGCGACCGCGGCGAGGTCCCTATTGTTTATGTAGAAATTATTATTAGGGCCCGAGCAGCGACCGCTACGAGGTCCCCATTGTTTTTGTGGAAATTATTATTATTATTATTATTATTAGGGCCCGAGCAGTGACCGCTGCGAGGTCCCTATTGTTTTTCTAGAAATTGTTATTAGGGCCCGAGCTGCGACGGCTGCGAGGTCCCTATTGTTTTTGTAGAAAATATTATTACTTTTATTATTATTATTATTATTATTATTAGGGCCTGAGCAGCGAGCGCTGCGAAGTCGCTATTGTTTTTGTTGAAATTATTATTATTATTATTTTTCCGATTGTTCGATCGCATTTTTGACCCCCGAAACATGCACAAAAACTCACCAAACTTGGCAGTCTCATCGGGCATGGCGAGAAATTTGATATTTTAACGTCTAATATGAACAGGAAGTGAGTTATGAATTTTTGAAAGTCCGACTTTTGCCCTTTTTTGCATGTTTACAGGGGTCATTCTTTTGCACCCTGATCCTAAAGGCTTCATCTGATTGCCTTAAAATTCTGTCTGTAGCATCTTAAGACCTGGGACAAACACTGGGGCTAAAATCTTTTGTTTCCGAAATACTATATGACGGGGGCGGGGCTTCAAAGTTTTCACTTAAGATTTCCTTCGCCGCAATGGACAAAATGCTTAATAACTCTCCTGCACATGCTGCTAAAAATCCAAAACTTCACATATACATAAAGAGTCGGTACCTGAAGACATCTATATGTTTATATTCTGTTATACACCTTGCGTCAATCAATATCATTTTTTACATTTTGACGTACTGCACGGTGCCCTTTTAACGAATCCGATTGAAAATTGGCTAGAAAAGACTCAAGACATTGATCTTACTCTATCCCTATTTTTGTGACTTTCCTTCGAAGGGCGTGGCTATTGCGGTGCCGCAGAGTCTGATTATTCTCCGTGGCAACAAAAGTTCCTGCAAAATGATTCAGATGATCCATCTTCTCGAAATTTTTCACATTTGAGGATATTCAGGCCCTGAAGACGGCTGCCAACTTATTTTTGATCGCAGTGGTAGCGCCACCAACTGGTTAAAACAAATACAAATTATTTTCGTTGATGTTTTTCTCCGGGCAGGTTAACAAAATCTACCTTATATTTGCTCGGATGAGTGTTTAGGCCTTGAGGATGTCACAATACGAAAGTCTTTCGCCTTCTTCAGAGTGTCACATGATGGTGTCTTGTGACCCGTCTTTATCAGCTGATGTTCCATGAGGGCGTGACTTACCTGTCACAAGAATGAAGGCAAGTCACGCCCCCCGCTGTCCGTTCACTCCGCCAAGATGCTGCTCCAGGTGGTAGAGAGGATGAAGGCTCCCTTGTCTCTGTTCATGGTTTTTATGCCTCGCTTGCAGATCTCAATGGCCTCTCTGATCCAGCGCTGTTGTTTGTTCTCTTCGGTGCGGATGACCCTGCCCTTCTCCCGGTCCATGATGTGGTTTTCCCTTTTGCAGTGGTCAGTGATTGCTGATTTGTAATGTTCATGTTGTGCTTGTTCTTTTACTGCTATGATTTTTCATTTTTTTGACAGGTAATTCACACCCTCATGGAACATCAGCTGATAAAGACGGGTCTCAAGACACCATCATGCGACACTCTGAAGAAGGCGAAAGACTCGCCGAAACATGTCAGGTAAAAAATTTACCTAAAACATAATTGTCTGCTTTTAATGAATCTGTCAAATATCAATAATAAGAAGACAAAATGAACCTAATACAAATAAATGAATGCTTAATAACTCCCCTGCACATGCTCCTAAAAATCCAAACCTTCACCTGTAAATAAAATGTCCCGACCTGAAGACATCTTAATGTTATTATTTTGTTATACACACAGCGCCGCCAAGTGGAATAAAAAATTTATTTTTATTTTAATTTTCACGTACTGCACGGTGCCCTTTTGACGAATCCGACTGAAAATTAGTCAGAAAAGACTCAAGACAATGATCTTACTCTCTGCCGAGTTTTGTGACGTTTTGGCAAAAGGCATGGCTATTACGGTGCTGAAAAGTCCGATTGTACTTTGTGGCAACAAAAGCTCCGGCAACATGACTGAGATGATCCTATCTTCTCGAAGTTGTACACATTTGAGGATACTTCAACCCTGAAGACATCTACCAACTTATTTTTCATCGTAGTAGTAGCGCCACCAACTGGTAAAAGCTAATACAAGTTATTTTCTTGGATGTTTTTCTCCGTGCAACTCAACAAGGTCGCCCTCATATATGCTCGGAGGACTGTTTCGTCCATGAGGATGTCACAATACGAAATTCATCCTTTTTCGTGAAAAGTTGTGGGAGTGGCATTGCACTGTCCGGCAATAAAACAACGCTGATTATGAGGTTCTAAATATGAACGACAACTCGTGAAACTTGACACACACATCAGGCAGAGCAAATTTATCAATATTTTATACGTTAGTTGTGCAGCTTTTTTTAAATGGCTCGCCATGGCCCTCGAGAAATGTTCAAAAAAGCAGCCCTGGTTGAGTGTTTCACCTCGCTTTTTGTAAATTTTATGGAGTACAGTGAACCCTCGGTTGTCGCGGTTAATGGGGACCGAGACCACCCGCGGAAACTGAAAATCCGCGAAGTAGCGGCGCACCTTCAAAAATGCTTAAAAAAAAATACAATATATATAATAAATATATATATATATAGATATATATATAGATATATATATATATATATATATATATATATACAGAGAGAGAGAGAGAGTTAAATTCATGTTATAACAAAAAAAACAAATTATTATTAAAACGTATTATTTTTTTATTCCCCAGCCATTCTTTTTGTATTTATTTAATTACTCCGACTATTACCTGCTGGTACGCCGTCCGGTGTGCCCTGTGAAATGAAAGGTGGCATTCTTTATTTATTTATTCATTTATTCATTCATAACTGACAGCTTCGCGCTCCGTTCGTGCCCGGGCGGAAGAGGTGTTCCAATTCGGCTTAACTGTGACACACGCCCGCCCTCCTCCCCCGGAGCTTCCATTCGGTTAAACTTAGTGGCCGCTTGGCACCGCCCGTGCCCGGGGAAGGTGCTCCTCTTCGGCTTACTGTGACGCGAGCATGCCCGCCTCCTCCGGAGCTTCCATTCGGTTAAACTTAGGGGCCGCTTGGAACCGCCCGTGCCCGGCGAAGGTGCTCCTCTTCGGCTTACTGTGACGCGAGCATGCCCTCCTCCTCCGGAGCTTCCATTTGGTTAAACTTAGGGGCCGCTTGGAACTGCCCGTGCCCGGGGAAGGTGCTCCTCTTCGGCTTACTGTGACGCGAGCATGCCCTCCTCCTCCGGAGCTTCCATTCGGTTAAACTTAGGGGCCGCTTGGCACCGCCCGTGCCCGGGGAAGGTGCTCCTCTACGGCTTAACTGCCACGCACGCCGGCCGGAGCTCTGGTACGGTCCGAACCGCGCGAAACGTCGCCACCGATCGTGTCCGGGGGAACGTGCTCTTCTTCGTCCACTCTCCTCTTCGCCCACGCTCTTCTTCGGCGCACGCCGGCCGTCTAACCGCTCCAGCGCCCGTCGTGCCGCTCGGCGAAACTACAATGCCCCCGAATATTTTTTATACCCGCGAAGCACTGAACCCGCGAAAGGTGAACCGCGAAGTAGCGAGGGTTCACTGTATGTATAAGACCAAGACCTACAAAAAAAGTCTCTTGGAGCAATGAGCTAGGTTTTACAGGAAGTCGGCCATTTTGAATTTACTTAAAAGGGGCGGGTCACCACAATGGACTTTGTGTAGAAATTATTATTGGGGCCCGAGCAGCGACCGCGGCGAGGTCCCTATTGTTTATGTAGAAATTATTATTAGGGCCCGAGCAGCGACCGCTACGAGGTCCCCATTGTTTTTGTGGAAATTATTATTATTATTATTATTAGGGCCCGAGCAGTGACCGCTGCGAGGTCCCTATCGTTTTTCTAGAAATTGTTATTAGGGCCCGAGCTGCGACGGCTGCGAGGTCCCTATTGTTTTTGTAGAAAATATTATTACTTTTATTATTATTATTATTATTATTATTAGGGCCTGAGCAGCGACCGCTGCGAAGTCGCTATTGTTTTTGTAGAAATTATTATTATTATTATTTTTCCGATTGTTCGATTGCATTTTTGACCCCCGAAACATGCACAAAAATTCACCAAACTTGGCAGTCTCATCGGGCATGGCGAAAAATTTGATATTTTAACGTCTAATATGAACAGGAAGTGAGTTATGAATTTTTGAAAGTCCGACTTTTGCCCTTTTTTGCATGTTTACAGGGGTCATTCTTTTGCACCCTGATCCTAAAGGCTTCATCTGATTGCCTTAAAATTCTGTCTGTAGCATCTTAAGACCTGGGACAAACACTGGGGCTAAAATTTTTTGTTTCCGAAATACTATATGACGGGGGCGGGGCTTCGAAGTTTTCACTTAAGATTTCCTTCGCCGCAATGGACAAAATGCTTAATAACTCTCTTGCACATGCTGCTAAAAATCCAAAACTTCACATGTACATCAAGAGTCGGTACCTGAAGACATCTATATGTTTATATTCTGTTATACACCTTGCGCCAATCAATATCATTTTTTACATTTTGACGTCCTGCACGGTGCCCTTTTAACGAATCCGATTGAAAATTGGCTAGAAAAGACTCAAGACATTGATCTTACTCTTTCCCTATTTTTGTGACTTTCCTTCGAAGGGCGTGGCTATTACGGTGCCGCAGAGTCTGATTATTCTCCGTGGCAACAAAAGTTCCTGCAAAATGATTCAGATGATCCATCTTCTCGAAATTTTTCACATTTGAGGATATTCAGGCCCTGAAGACGGCTGCCAACTTATTTTTGATCGGATGAGTGTTTAGGCCTTGAGGATGTCACAATACGAAAGTCTTTCGCCTTCTTCAGAGTGTCACATGATGGTGTCTTGTGGCCCGTCTTTATCAGCTGATGTTCCATGAGGGCGTGACTTACCTGTCACAAGAATGAAGGCAAGTCACGCCCCCCGCTGTCCGTTCACTCCGCCAAGATGCTGCTCCAGGTGGTAGAGAGGATGAAGGCTCCCTTGTCTCTGTTCATGGTTTTTATGCCTCGCTTGCAGATCTCAATGGCCTCTCTGATCCAGCGCTGTTGTTTGTTCTCTTCGGTGCGGATGACCCTGCCCTTCTCCCGGTCCATGATGTGGTTTTCCCTTTTGCAGTGGTCAGTGATTGCTGATTTGTAATGTTCATGTTGTGCTTGTTCTTTTACTGCTCTGATTTTTCATTTTTTTGACAGGTAAGTCACACCCTCATGGAACATCAGCTGATAAAGACGGGTCTCAAGACACCATCATGCGACACTCTGAAGAAGGCGAAAGACTCGCCGAAACATGTCAGGTAAAAAATTAACCTAAAACATAATTGTCTGCTTTTAATGAATCAGTCAAATATCAATAATAAGAAGACAAAATGAACCTAATACAAATAAATGAATGCTTAATAACGCCCCTGCACATGCTCCTAAAAATCCAAACCTTCACCTGTAAATAAAACGTCCCGACCTGAAGACATCTTAATGTTATTATTTTGTTATACACACAGCGCCGCCAAGTGGAATCAAAAATTTGTTTTTATTTTAATTTTCACGTACTGCACGGTGCCCTTTTGACGAATCCGACTGAAAATTAGTCAGAAAAGACTCAAGACAATGATCTTACTCTGTGCCGAATTTTGTGACGTTTTGGCAAAAGGCGTGGCTATTACGGTGCTGAAAAATCCGATTGTACTTTGTGGCAACAAAAGCTCCGGCAACATGACTCAGATGATCCTATCTTCTCGAAGTTGTACACATTTGAGGATACTTCAGCCCTGAAGACATCTACCAACTTATTTTTCATCGTAGTAGTAGCGCCACCAACTGGTAAAAGCTAATACAAGTTATTTTCTTGGATGTTTTTCTCCGTGCAACTCAACAAGGTCGCCCTCATATATGCTCGGATGACTGTTTCGGCCATGAGGATGTCACAATACGAAATTCATCCTTTTTCGTGAAAAGTTGTGGGAGTGGCATTGCACTGTTCGGCAATAAAACAACGCTGATTATGAGGTTCTAAATATGAACGACAACTCGTGAAACTTTACACACACATCAGGCAGAGCAAATTTATCAATATTTTATACGTTAGTTGTGCAGCTTTTTTGAAATGGCTCGCCATGGCCCTCGAGAAAAGTTAAAAAAAGAATAGAATAGAAATAGAAATCCCTTTATTGTCATTGTACTCAAGTGTGCAACGAGATTAGAGGGCTCCCCTCTCCAGTGCAATACAACAATAATACAGACAATATATAAATTAGATAAATAAATAAGACAGTGCAATGGAATTCAGTACTGAATAGGGTATATAGAAACACATCACAATGCTGTTTTGCAAGGTTAGGGTGGTCTCGTGTGTGTGTGAGAGTTCAGTATGGAGATGGCTCTCGGAAAGAAACTGTTTCTCAGTCTATTGGTCCTTGATTTGATGCATCTGTAGCGCCTGCCAGAGGGCAACAAGTCGAACAGGTGTGAGTTTGGGTGGGTATTGTCTTTGACGATGTTGAGAGCCCTTCTGAGGCACCGGGCGGTGTAGATGTCCGACAGCGAGGGGAGAGGGCAGCCAATAATCCTTTGCGCTGTTTTGACTGTCCTCTGGAGCCTCACTCTGTCCGCCTCAGTGCAGCCGCTGTACCAGGTGGAGACACAGTACGTCAGCAGGCTCTCGATGGACGAGTGGTAGAAGGCCAGCAGCAGCTTCCTGTCCAGGTTGAATTTCCTGAGGACTCTCAGGAAGTGCAGACGTTGGCGGACCTTCTTTACCACTGCTGTGGTGTTGTGACTCCAAGAAAGGTCATCGGAGATCTGTACTCCCAGGAACTTGAACGTGTGGACCCTCTCCACACACACGCCTTCGATGCAGAGGGGGGGCGGCAACGTCTTGTTCCTCCTGAAGTCGACGACAATCTCCTTTGTTTTAGCAGAGTTAAGGTGCAGTCTGTTGTCCTTGCACCAAGTTGTCAGTCTCCCTACCTCCTCTCTGTAGGCTGTCTCGTCACCTTCCGAGATCAGACCGACCACTGTCGTGTCGTCAGCAAACTTGACGATGGTGTTGTTGCCGTGGGCCGGGCTGCAGTCGTAGGTGTAGAGGGCGTACAGGAGAGGGCTCAGCACGCATCCTTGGGGGGAACCGGTGCTCAGCATGAGGGTGGAGGACGTGTAGGGGCCGAGCAACACAGTCTGGGGTCTGTTGGTCAGAAAGTCCTTAATCCAGATGCGTGTGAGGGCAGGGAGGCCGAGAGTGTCCAGTTTGGCGACGAGGATGTCTGGGATGATCGTGTTGAATGCCGAGCTGTAGTCCACAAAGAGCATCCTTGCATAGCTCCGCTGTTGTTCCAGGTGGCCCAGCACAACATGCAGAGCAGCCCTGGTTGAGTGTTTCACCTCGCTTTTTGTAAATTTTATGGAGTACAGTGAACCCTCGGTTATCGCGGTTAATGGGGACCGAGACCACCCTCGAAAACTGAAAATCCGCGAAGTAGCGGCGCACCTTCAAAAATGCTTAAAAAAAAAATACAATATATATAATAAATATATATATATATATATATATATATATATATATATATATATATATATATATATATATACGGGGAGAGAGAGAGTGAAATTCATGTTATAACAAAAAAAACAAATTATTATTAAAACGTATTATTTTTTTATTCCCCAGCCATTCTTTTTGTATTTATTTAATTACTCAGACTTTTACCTGCTGGTACGCCATCTGGTGTGCCCTGTGAAATGAAAGGTGCCATTCTTTATTTATTTATTTATTTATTCATTTATTCATTCATAACTGACAGCTTCGCGCTCCGCTCGTGCCCGGGCGGAAGAGGTGCTCCAATTCGGCTTAACTGTGACACACGCCCACCCTCCTCCCCCGGAGCTTCCATTCGGTTAAACTTAGGGGCCGCTTGGCACCGCCCGTGCCCGGGGAAGGTGCTCCTCTTCGGCTTACTGTGTCGCGAGCATGCCCTCCTCCTCCGGAGCTTCCATTCGGTTAAACTTAGGGGCTGCTTGGAACCGCCCGTGCCCGGGGAAGGTGCTCCTCTTCGGCTTACTGTGACGCGAGCATGCCCTCCTCCTCCGGAGCTTCCATTCGGTTAAACTTAGGGGCCGCTTGGCACCGCCCGTGCCCGGGGAAGGTGCTCCTCTACGGCTTAACTGCCACGCACGCCGGCCGGAGCTCTGGTACGGTCCGAACCGCGCGAAACGTCGCCACCGATCGTGTCCGGGGGAACGTGCTCTTCTTCGTCCACTCTTCTCTTCGCCCACGCTCTTCTTCGGCGCAAGCCGGCCGTCTAACCGCTCCAGCGCCCCGTCGTGCCGCTCGGCGAAACTACAATGCCCCCGAATATTTTTTATACCCGCGAAGCACTGAACCCGCGAAAGGTGAACCGCGAAGTAGCGAGGGTTCACTGTATGTATAAGACCAAGATCTACAAAAAAGTCTCTTGGAGCAATGAGCTAGGTTTTACAGGAAGTCGGCCATTTTGAATTTATTAAAAGGGGGCGGGTCACCACAATGGACTTTGTGTAGAAATTATTATTGGGGCCCGAGCAGCGACCGCGGCGAGGTCCCTATTGTTTATGTAGAAATTATTATTAGGGCCCGAGCAGCGACCGCTACGAGGTCCCCATTGTTTTTGTGGAAATTATTATTATTATTATTATTAGGGCCCGAGCAGTGACCGCTGCGAGGTCCCTATTGTTTTTCTAGAAATTGTTATTAGGGCCCGAGCTGCGACGGCTGCGAGGTCCCTATTGTTTTTGTAGAAAATATTATTACTTTTATTATTATTATTATTATTATTATTAGGGCCTGAGCAGCGACCGCTGCCACATTGTTTGCCCTGGTTGTTTCAGTTAATAAATTCCCTTCACGTTACTGACCTCTCTGCCTCCTCGCCTTTTGGGTCCACCTCCTCCTCGCCGACCGGCGAGTCCTGACAGAATGACCCGACCAAAGAAGGACCCAGCGAGAGGCTCACGGCGGCGTCATGGATATTCAGGCCCTGAAGACGGCTGCCAACTTATTTTTGATCGCAGTGGTAGCGCCACCAACTGGTTAAAACAAATACAAATTATTTTCGTTGATGTTTTTCTCCGGGCAGGTTCACAAAATCTACCTTATATTTGCTCGGATGAGTGTTTAGGCCTTGAGGATGTCACAATACGAAAGTCTTTCGCCTTCTTCAGAGTGTCACATGATCGTGTCTTGTGACCCGTCTTTATCAGCTGATGTTCCATGAGGGCGTGACTTACCTGTCACAAGAATGAAGGCAAGTCACGCCCCCCGCTGTCCGTTCACTCCGCCAAGATGCTGCTCTAGGTGGTAGAGAGGATGAAGGCTCCCTTGTCTCTGTTCATGGTTTTTATGCCTCGCTTGCAGATCTCAATGGCCTCTCTGATCCAGCGCTGTTGTTTGTTCTCTTCGGTGCGGATGACCCTGCCCTTCTCCCGGTCCATGATGTGGTTTTCCCTTTTGCAGTGGTCAGTGATTGCTGATTTGTAATGTTCATGTTGTTGTCCATGACGCCGCCGGACGGACAACCCCCCTCAGCCTGCCGACCAACCCCGTGTCCTTCAAGTAGGTTCCATTTTCCGCTCGACGTCTGTTTCTCCCCTTTTGCCCCCCGATTACAGCACCGATTACCAGCCTGTCATACCCCCTCACCTGATCATAGATTCGGATTACGAGGACGATTTTGAGCACCAAGCCCTTTCACCCCCTCACGGTTCGAGTAAGTCCGGTCACGAGTTTGATTTTGAGCACCTTGCCCCTCACATTTTTTCCGATCCAGATCACGACTATGATTTTGAATATATTGCCACTCTCTTAGTCGCTCAGCGCAACGCGGAGTTATTTTTGAGCCGTCACCTTCCTCCCCCCGAGCCACTTGAGTTTTTCGCGACCACCTCCCACTCCCCCTCGCGCGCTTCACGTCCCAAATCCCGGAAGTCACGGTCACGTCGCGCACATCGTTCACCATCAGTTTCAGCACCGGATCACGCTCCCCTGGCGTCTCCTAGCTCGCGTTCACCAGCCCCCGCAGTCACGGTCCCTCAGGTCTCCCGTTTTCCTGATTCCCTATGGCGGCAGGCTGACAGGGATCAGGGCCCCCGGTTCGGCTGTGCCCGGATCGACTGCTGCGCCCGGCCTGCTGTCGCCTCCACGCCTGCAGCAGTGACCAATGCAGCTCCCGCTGCACGGACCCCGCCGCCTCCATGCGAGCCGCAGCCTCCAGAGTCCCGTGCCGACTCCTCGAAGGCGGCCGAGCCCCGTTCCGGCTCCCCGCCAGCTGCTGAGCCCTGTCCCGGCTCCCCGCCAGCTGCTGAGCCCTGTCCCGGCTCCCCGCCAGCTGCTGAGCCCAGTCCCGGCTCCCCGCCAGCTGCTGAGCCCTGTCCCGGCTCCCCGCCAGCTGCTGAGCCCTGTCCCGGCTCCCCGCCAGCTGCTGAGCCCAGTCCCGGCTCCCCGCCAGCTGCTGAGGCCAGTCCCGGCTCCCCGCCAGCTGCTGAGCCCAGTCCCGGCTCCCCGCCAGCTGCTGAGCCCAGTCCCGGCTCCCCGCCAGCTGCTGAGCCCAGTCCCGGCTCCCCGCCAGCTGCTGAGCCCAGTCCCGGCTCCCCGCCAGCTGCTGAGCCGTGTCCCGGCTCCCCGTCAGCGGCCGAGCCCCGTCCCGGGGCCCCAATGGCGATCCCAGCTCCCGATCCAGCGGAGCACGCTGTGCGCCCGAACCAAGTTCACGTTCAGGCGGAGCACATCCTGCCCCCGACCCAAGTTCACGTTCACGCGGAGCACGCTGTGCGTCCGTCCCAAGCTCACGTTCAGGCGGAGCACGTTGTGCGTCCGTCCCAAGTCCACGTTCAGGGGAAGCACACCCTGCTTCCGACCCAGGTTCACGTTCAGGAGGAGCACGCTGCGTGTCCGTCCCAAGCTCACGTTCCGGCGGAGCACGTTGTGCGTCCGTCCCAAGCCCATGTTCCGGTGGGGCACGCCTTGCCTCCGCTCCAAGCTCACGTTTTGGCAGAACACGGCCCGCAGCCGTCACTCCCGGTCCCTGCACCCGTGGTGGACGACGAGCAGTCGCCTGCCGTATCGGTCCCAGCGGCGCCTGATGAAGCGCCGCCGCTCCCGGTCCCGGTGCCTGCGATGGACGACGGTCCGCCGCCGAGTCACGCCTCAGCCTCGGCGACGCACGACGACCCACCATCGCACCCCGCTCTGGCCTCGGCAGCATCCGACGACCCGTCGCCACTGCTCGCCTTGGCTCCGGCAGCGCTCGACGACCCACGGCCGCTCCTGGTTTCTGCCTCGGCGGTGGACGGCGACCCACCGCCGCTCCACATTCTTGTCTCGGCAGGGGTCGACGACCAGCCGCCGCTCCCGGTTCCGGTGCCCGCGATGGACGACGGTCCGCCGCCGCGTCACGCCTCAGTCTCGGCGACGCACGAGGACCCACCACCGCGCCCCGCTCTGGCCGCGGCAGCATCCGACGACCCGTCGCCACTGCTCGCCTTGGCCCCGGCGGCGCTCGACGGCCCGCGGCCGCTCTTGGTTCCTGCCTCGGCGGTGGACGACGACCCACCGCCGCTCCATGTTCTTGTCTCGGCAGGGATCGACGACCAGCCGTCGCTCCGCGTTCCTGTGTCGGCGGGGTTCAACGATGGGCCGCCGCCCCACGTTCCGGTCTCGGCGGTGTTCGACGACCAGCCGCCGCTCCACGTTCCTGACGCGGCGGGGTTCGACGACCAGCCGTCGCTCCACGTTCCGGTCTCGGCGACGCTCGACGACCAGCCGCCGCTCCACGCTCCCGCCTCGGCGGGGCTCGACGACCAGCCGCCGCTCCACGTTCCTGTCTCGGCGACGCTCGACGACCAGCCGCCGCTCCGCGTTCCTGACTCGGCGGGGTTCGACGACCAGCCGCCGCTCCACGTTCCTGACTCGGCGGGGCTCGACGACCAGCCGCCGCTCCGCGTTCCTGACTCGGCGGGGCTCGACGACCAGCCGCCGCTCCGCATTCCTGTCTCGGCGGGGCTCGACGACCAGCCGCCGCTCCGCGTTCCTGTCTCGGCGGGGCTCGACGACCAGCCGCCGCTCCGCGTTCCTGTCTCGGCGGGGCTCGACGACCAGCCGCCGCTCCGCGTTCCTGTCTCGGCGGGGCTCGACGACCAGCCGCCGCTCCGCGTTCCTGTCTCGGCGGGGCTCGACAATCTGCCGCCGCTCCACGTTCCTGTCTCGGCAGGGTTCAACGACCAGCCGCCGCGCCACGTTCCTGACTCGGCGACGTTCCATGGCCTGCCGCCGCTCCTCGCCCCAGCTCCATCAGCGGACTTCATGTGGCGTTCGGGTCGTTCCGGACGTCCGCCTGAATGGCCCCAATGGGACGCACTGGCCTGGCCACCCTCACGGCCCCCTGAAGGGTCACGAAAAGACTCGCTGGTCTGGCCTCCCGGGAATCCGCCAGACCGGTCTCGATCACGGGTCGTTGACCCACCTCCCGACCCCTTCCGCCCACCCTCGTTCTTAGACATGGTTTTCCTTTTCTTTTCTTTTCCTTTTTTTTGGGACGTCTGGAATCCGTCCCTTGAGGGGGGGGTACTGTCATGATCCGCGTCGGGCATGACAGCCTTTTGTTATTGTTTTCATATGCATGCGGTTTTTGTTATTGTTTTTGTTGTTATTTTCTCCCCTCCTTCCTGCCATGTGCCTTTTCCTGTCTGTTTTGATCAGCTGAGCAGGGGCGTTTCCCCTCAGCACCTCGCCCTCACCAGCCACGCACCTGCTCCTCATCAACGATCACACACCTGCTCCCCATCTGCTCCCCTGATTACCGGACTACTTAAGCCTTCCATGCTCTCAACCCAGTGTCGGGTCATTGCCGAAAATCACGGACAGCCACGACCACCTTTGTTCACGTTCTGCTCCTTGTTCATGTTCATGCTCTGGTTCCCCTCTTCGTTCCCGTCTTTCAGTGTTGTTCCTCGCCCTGCCTCCCAGTCTGGTCACGTTAAGTTTGTCTTTTGTTATTTTTCACCCTGCCACATTGTTTGCCCTGGTTGTTTCAGTTAATAAATTCCCTTCACGTTACTGACCTCTCTGCCTCCTCGCCTTTTGGGTCCACCTCCTCCTCGCCGACCGGCGAGTCCTGACAGTGCTTGTTCTTTTACTGCTCTGATTTTTCATTTTTTTGACAGGTAAGTCACACCCACATGGAACATCAGCTGATAAAGACGGGTCTCAAGACACCATCATGCGACACTCTGAAGAAGGCGAAAGACTCGCCGAAACATGTCAGGTAAAAAATTAACCTAAAACATAATTGTCTGCTTTTAATGAATCAGTCAAATATCAATAATAAGAAGACAAAATGAACCTAATACAAATAAATGAATGCTTAATAACGCCCCTGCACATGCTCCTAAAAATCCAAACCTTCACCTGTAAATAAAACGTCCCGACCTGAAGACATCTTAATGTTATTATTTTGTTATACACACAGCGCCGCCAAGTGGAATCAAAAATGTGTTTTTATTTTAATTTTCACGTACTGCATGGTGCCCTTTTGACGAATCCGACTGAAAATTAGTCAGAAAAGACTCAAGACAATGATCTTACTCTCTGCCGAATTTTGTGACGTTTTGGCAAAAGGCGTGGCTATTACGGTGCTGAAAAGTCCGATTGTACTTTGTGGCAACAAAAGCTCCGGCAACATGACTCAGATGATCCTATCTTCTCGAAGTTGTACACATTTGAGGATACTTCAGCCCTGAAGACATCTACCAACTTATTTTTCATCGTAGTAGTAGCGCCACCAACTGGTAAAAGCTAATACAAGTTATTTTCTTGGATGTTTTTCTCCGTGCAACTCAACAAGGTCGCCCTCATATATGCTCGGATGACTGTTTCGGCCATGAGGATGTCACAATACGAAATTCATCCTTTTTCGTGAAAAGTTGTGGGAGTGGCATTGCACTGTTCGGCAATAAAACAACGCTGATTATGAGGTTCTAAATATGAACGACAACTCGTGAAACTTTACACACACATCAGGCAGAGCAAATTTATCAATATTTTATACGTTAGTTGTGCAGCTTTTTTGAAATGGCTCGCCATGGCCCTCGAGAAAAGTTAAAAAAAGAATAGAATAGAAATAGAAATCCCTTTATTGTCATTGTACCCAAGTGTGCAACGAGATTAGAGGGCTCCCCTCTCCAGTGCAATACAACAATAATACAGACAATATATAAATTAGATAAATAAATAAGACAGTGCAATGGAATTCAGTACTGAATAGGGCATATAGAAACACATCACAATGCTGTTTTGCAAGGTTAGGGTGGTCTTGTGTGTGTGTGAGAGTTCAGTATGGAGATGGCTCTCGGAAAGAAACTGTTTCTCAGTCTATTGGTCCTTGATTTGATGCATCTGTAGCGCCTGCCAGAGGGCAACCGGTCGAACAGGTGTGAGTTTGGGTGGGTATTGTCTTTGACGATGTTGAGAGCCCTTCTGAGGCACCGGGCGGTGTAGATGTCCGACAGCGAGGGGAGAGGGCAGCCAATAATCCTTTGCGCTGTTTTGACTGTCCTCTGGAGCCTCACTCTGTCCGCCTCAGTGCAGCCGCTGTACCAGGTGGAGACACAGTACGTCAGCATGTATATATATATATGTATATATATATATATATGTATATGTATATATATATGTATATATATATATATATATATACACACACATCAGGCAGAGCAAATTTATCAATATTTTATACGTTAGTTGTGCAGCTTTTTTGAAATGGCTCGCCATGGCCCTCGAGAAATGTTCAAAAAAGCAGCCCTGGTTGAGTGTTTCACCTCGCTTTTTGTAAATTTTATGGAGTACAGTGAACCCTCGGTTATCGCGGTTAATGGGGACCGAGACCACCCGCGAA
Source organism: Idiotropiscis lumnitzeri (assembly GCF_059441095.1). Classification (NCBI taxonomy): domain Eukaryota; kingdom Metazoa; phylum Chordata; class Actinopteri; order Syngnathiformes; family Syngnathidae; genus Idiotropiscis; species Idiotropiscis lumnitzeri. Next base: position 980,759 of record NW_028283564.1, on the reverse strand, counting down.
AACTGAAAATCCGCGAAGTAGCGGCGCACCTTCAAAAATGCTTAAAAAAAATACACAATATATATAATAAATATATAAATATTTATATTTATATATATATATATATATACGGGGAGAGAGAGAGAGAGAGAGAGTGAAATTCATGTTATAACAAAAAAACCAAATTATTATTAAAACTTATTATTTTTTTATTCCCCAGCCATTCTTTTTGTATTTATTTAATTACTCCGACTTTAACCTGATGGTACGCCGTCCGGTGTGCCCTGTGAAAAAAAGGTGGCATTCTTTATTTATTTATTCTTTCATAACGGACAGCCTCGCGCTCCGCTCGTGCCCGGGCGGAAGAGGTGCTCCAATTCGGCTTAACTGTGACACACGCCCGACCTCCTCCCCCGGAACTTCCATTCGGTTAAACTTAGGGGCCGCTTGGCACCGCCCGTGCCCGGGGAAGGTGCTCCTCTTCGGCTTACTGTGACGCGAGCATGCCCTCCTCCTCCGGAGCTTCCATTCAGTTAAACGTAGGGGCCGCTTGGAACCGCCCGTGCCCGGGGAAGGTGCTCCTCTTCGGCTTACTGTGACGCGAGCATGCCCTCCTCCTCCGGAGCTTCCATTCGGTTAAACTTAGGGGCCGCTTGGAACCGCCCGTGCCAGGGGAAGGTGCTCCTCTTCGGCTTACTGTGACGCGAGCATGCCCTCCTCCTCCGGAGCTTCCATTTGGTTAAACTTAGGGGCCGCTTGGCACCGCCCGTGCCCGGGGAAGTGTTAAAGAAATTTAAGTTTGTATGTTCATCTGTTAGTTTTGTTGTTTAGTTTGTCATCTTAGCAAGTTTCAAACTATAACTAATCTTACAGGCCCCCTTTGTTGCACATGCATTCGTATCTTTCTGGCCTCTAATTAAACTTTCGACAGCTACGGGTGCCAGGTACGGCCTCATCGCGAATGTGACTCCCCAACGCCAGAACCCTTTTCTGTAAACACCTCCCTTGGGGTGTTGATGACCTCTTTAACCCTTCGTAGATAATGTTGGGGCCCGAGGCCTCTTAAGGCTGTAACTTATGCATTTAGGGAGGTCCAACACAAGGCTTGGTATTTCTAAAGCAACAATATCGTCATGGCCATAAAATAAGTTCAACATGTTAAGCCTTGTGAAAATACACTACACAGGTCAAATGAAGTTCAGAGTGAACATGCTCCCTTTTGCTGTTAGAATAAGCAGAAGTATGAACAAAAGGTGTCTTGTAAGCTGAAACCGTTAGAATAGGCAGGAAGAGGGTGGGCAAGTGGGATGGAGTCAAATGTCAAGTTTTCCATTCTGTATGTATTGCATATTCAAATTGCTTATGCTGATGCAAATAAAAACCATGTGTGCAGTCGAACACGCTGGCTTCGCCTCGGAGTTCGAGGGCTGCCCCGCGCGGAAATGACAGACAATCTTGGCTGGTTGATTCATTTGTTCAGGCTTGTTTTGATAGAAACATCCTTAACATTACTTGGTCCTTCGAATGCCGGATGAAAACGTGTGATCTGCGGTGGACGATTGACGACGACTGAAAACGGCGCCATCGTGAAAAGTCCTCTCTTCCAGGAGGCCGGTCCTCGGCCATCCTCCACCGGAGAGAACACAGACTTCATCCATGAACCGCGAGTGTCTCGACCAGCGGAGAGATTGTCACAGGTCAGTGGTTGTATACAACAGATAGTAAAAAACTTTTTTGGGTTTTTGAAGGATAGTAGGGTTTCAGGGAGTTCCTTTACCCGAAGAGATAGTACATCTTAGCTTAGCTATTTTCTGGAAGAAATACAGATTTAACTTTGCTATTTTGGAAGACTTGTTGGAAGACTCGGACAGTACAGAATTAACTGTTGTTTATTCTGGAAGGCAGATTAAGGCATTCCTTGTCTGGTAGAGAGTACAAGTGTAGTTGATTATATCTGCTCGGATAGTACAGAATTAACTGTTGTTTTTTCTGGAAGACAGATTTAGGGGTCCTTATTTCTGGTAGAGTACAGATGTAATTATTACTATATTTGGAAGTGATAGTACAACGTTTGTTATTTATAGAAGACGAAAATAGTTTATCTATTTTCACAGACACAGAACTGATCAATCTGTGAGTGTGTATGTGTATTGTATGAATGTCCAACGTTTGAGAAATCTAAAACTGACCGAGGGTTGTGAGTAAAAACACCCAGGAATACCCGCTCCAAATTGGGAGTAGAAGCTTGGTATTCAACCCAAAGTCAGGCAATTTGAATTTTTCTCAACACTGAGGAACCATAACTAGACACCATAACAATTAAGACTGTCAGAAATGGCGGCAGAATTGATGAAGGAAGTTAACTGTCAACTTTCCGAATTTGAAATAAAGGAAAAATGTAGGTTAGTTGAAATTGAAAAATATTGATTAGCTTCTCGTTTGTAGCTGTTCAATGTTGAGAACTGTGTGTGTTGTTTTGTGGGCCCGTGTATATGTCTGAGTCTGACTATGTGTGTGTGTGAGAACAAAGAAGAGAAAGGGTGGGGGTTGAGTCAGTGAGCTGGAGTGTGTGCGATTGGGGATTACTAATACCACTTGGTATTTTATCCCATGTAATACAGTAGGATTATAAACAGCAGACTGTTGTGGATGTAATAGACAAGAAATCTCCACCTGAAAAAGTTGAAGTGAGAATTGCCACAACAGGAAAATTGAGTTGCTGTCCTACTGATGAGAAACCAGTTTTTAGAACACCCTAGGTGTTGACAAACTGGTCCAATTTTCTAAAATTGGGGTATTGGGTAGTATAGTAAAGTCCAGGGAAACTTTGCAGTGTAGAGATTGGAAGTTAATAAGAAAAGAAAAGGAATGTGTAAAGAAAGAAAAAGAATGTGTAGAAAAGGGAAAGGAACAATTAATGTTCCATAGAAAGGATTGATGAAGTCCAAATGATAGGGCAAGTGAGAAAGGTGTCATAGGCAGATTTGCAAGTGGAAAACTGTATAGAGTAACAGAATGAGAACCTATGTGGTTGAGGGATGTAAGACACTGAGTTGGTTGCATGAATTGAAAGAGAGAAGTAGGTGTTATGAAAGATGGAATGAAGGTTTTGAAAGTGAACATGAGGAATCTTTGCAAAAGCATAGGTGTTTCCTGATTTTGAATTTTAAGTGGTGTCAAACCTGAGGTGCGGGGGCAGAATTTGGTTCTCTAACTGAGAGGCAAGGTAGGTTGAGAAGGAAAAGCGTAAGTGAAATAGGATGTGCGGAAAGTTAAGAGGGGGTTGGAGATGACTGAGAGGTAAAGTAGGTTGGGCAGATGCCAGAAGGAAAGCGTAAGTGAATTGGAACGAGCGGAAAGTTTAGGGGGAAGGAGCTGTTGCCATTGGCTTGAGATTGCCTGCTCGTAAATTGGCAGGGAGGAGTGGCCAGTAAACTGGAGCCTTTGGTAGGGGGCGTAACCCCTGGCAGCTTGGTTGCCTGGGGACCGCGTGATTGGCGTATGAACAGTGAGGCCCCCCCCCTCCCTTCTTTTTCTGCTGTGAGCGTCTAGGATAGGCTTGCACACGAGGGCGGCCAAGGAGAAGACGAGTAATTTACATAATGAATGAAGGGTTTGAGAACTTGTTTTAAGGAAGTGTACGATTGGGAAAATGAATGACTAGGCCGGGACCCCAGTGGGGCTTCGGACTGCGAGTTGATGTCCAAACCTCTGGATTCCCCCTCTGACAGTGACAACAGTGAGGACATTGAGGAAGATATTAAACATATGTTTGACCTCGAGAATTACTTAATGCGTCATCAAACTGAACCGATGAGATGCTGCTGTTAAAAAAGGAAGTCACATATTTAGGCCGCATTTTGACTGAAAAGGGGCGCATTTTTGGTGACAAGCAAAAAGAAGGCGTTGCCCGAGCCCTAAAACCAATAACAAAGAAGTAAATGATGTCCCTTATAGGTGTACGCAATTATTGCCAGGCATGGATTGCAAAGTACTTAGAAATCACACGACTATTGCTGGACATCATTTATGACAAGCCAATGACATTTGAGGAAAAAAAAAATGTTTGAACACTTGAGGTTGACAAGCTTTTGAACTTGTCAAGTGTGAACTCATTGATTAAGATGTATTAGCACTACCAAATTACTATGAGCCATTTGAGCAAACAGTGACTGCAAAAAATGGTTTCATGACCTTGTGTGGCTGCAGACGCGCAGGGCTCATGAAATCACTTGCATATTAGTCACAACAATTGGATCAAGCAGCCTTCACCCACCACATTCACATTGCACGGCGACCTAATTGTCACATTACACTGATAAGGTGCGCTCAGCCCAGCGTCACTTTTTCCCGCACCAGTAGAAGGCACACCACACGACTGTGGAAGCCGAGTCCAAATTACCACCAAACAGCGACCTGACCTCTTGGACACCTTTCTCCCGACTGGAGAGACAGTTTTTTGACGGCCGCAAAGGGGTGGGAATTTTTTTTTTAACAAAGCATTTTGTTTCAAGGGATATTAAAATCTGTATGTGCAGGACAAGCAGCAGAAACTTCTGTGCTGATCCAGAATTGTAAGATGTTTTCTAAAAAACATTTTACAATTTGGACTGACTGCCAAGATATATGTTTATGTGTTCTGTCGACATTGGGCAAACGGCGTTTTAAAAAATCACAAAAGATGAAAGAAAAGTTGTGCATAAAGCACGTCTAAATAAGTATTTGTAAATGCAAAATTTTCTGAACAGAAAATGAAACGATTACAATTGAATACTGCCTCGCTGACAATGCAGCAAGGGGTAATGCACACACACACACACACACGCAGCAAATCAACTTGACAATTTGATCTCACGCCAGGGAAAAATACACCACTAATTGAATGCACACATTGGGAGAAAAAAGGTGCAAACATTGCTGAGGAGTAGAGGAGTAACATGAGTGACACATGTGTGTCAACAGGGGGAAGTATGATATGAAATTGTTCCCACATATAGACTTTTCAACAAAAAACTTTTTTTTAGACAAAGTGTTAGTTGTTTGGGTTGCAATATTGTTTGGTTATAATTAATGTGTTTTCAAAATGGATTACGTTGTTTCCAACAACACATGATGATGTTAAAACAGTTGGAAAAAGTGTTGTGTAATCGAATTATCCTGACATTTGGAATTTCAAGAGTGATTTAAAGTGAAAATGATGCATTTTGTGAATAATGTTTGTAACAAGTGGGACAGTTGTTGCAAAATTGACTCAAAGCGTCATTTTGCATACAGTCTGCAGGACTTGTGGAACGCACGAATGGAACTGACTTATCAAGACAAAGAGAAAAAAAAAAGAGACAATGGCCAGACTGTGTTTCAATCACAGCAATGAGGATAGTGCCAGCCGAAGGAAGGACACTATCCCCTTTTTATCCTATATGGCCTCACACATAGACTCTCAGGTTCATCAGAACCACCAGCAACTGGCACATCTGTCCCAGTCCACATGAAAGACATGTTTGACCACAATTACTGGCCAGTGTGTTTTGATCCACAGATAAACCACGTCCATGTGGGAGACCAACTCTTCCTCAAGGTGCTGAAACGACCTCGTTGGGACAGTGAACGCTGGGACGGCCCTCATCAGGTGATTGCAGTGACCCCGACGGCAGCAAAGGTCGAGGGGCGTGGCGGCTGGAACCATCAGTCGCAGTGCAAGCTTCTCCGGTCCCTGCTGAAGGCTGAGCGACGCAAGTCCCTTGGAGAGGATCTCCACCACGTACACTCCAATGTACCAACAAAAGACCACAGTTGGAAAGAGGGTTTTCCGTGGCAAACACACCCCTCTCGGAAGGATGGAGCAAGCCGCCGAACAGCAACTGGGCACTGCCCTGTCGACCAGATGCATCATCTACTTCCTTGCAGGGCTGTGCCTGGTCAGCGCACAACCTCGAGACCAGGACAACGTCAAACGCAGACGAGTTGCACAGGCGCAGACTGCTGACTACACGCACATCAAATAAAACCTGCAGCCTCTGAAAAAACGCTCAAGGTCACTGATTCATGTAACTTGCATCACAGAAAAGAGTTGCAGTTGTGAATGTTTGATGTTCCGGGTTTATTTTGTACATACATGTATTGGACCAAAAACTGCATTAGCTTTGCTTTATTATCTTTTAATTGTTATTATTTTTTTGGGCTTCTCGTTCGGGGCATGGGTTTCTACCCTTTTCTCCAAGAATTTTTGAGTTTTTGGGTAGTTTTTCTCCCCCCTCAAGCGACAGCCTTTGATGATGAGATTTGAAACTTGATAAACAGGAGGGATATGTTAAAGAAATTTAAGTTTGTATGTTCATCTGTTAGTTTTGTTGTTTAGTTTGTCATCTTAGCAAGTTTCAAACTATAACTAATCTTACAGGCCCCCTTTGTTGCACATGCATTCGTATCTTTCTGGCCTCTAATTAAACTTTCGACAGCTACGGGTGCCAGGTACGGCCTCCTCGCGAATGTGACTCCCCAACGCCAGAACCCTTTTCTGTAAACACCTCCCTTGGGGTGTTGATGACCTCTTTAACCCTTCGTAGATAATGTTGGGGCCCGAGGCCTCTTAAGGCTGTAACTTCTGCATTTAGGGAGGTCCAACACAAGGCTTGGTATTTCTAAAGCAACAATATCGTCATGGCCATAAAATAAGTTCAACACGTTAAGCCTTGTGAAAATACACTACACAGGTCAAATGAAGTTCAGAGTGAACTTTTGCTGTTAGAATAAGCAGAAGTATGAACAAAAGGTGTCTTGTAAGCTGAAACCGTTAGAATAGGCAGGAAGAGGGTGGGCAAGTGGGATGGAGTCAAATGTCAAGTTTTCCATTCTGTATGTATTGCATATTCAAATTGCTTATGCTGATGCAAATAAAAACCATGTGTGCAGTCGAACACGCTGGCTTCGCCTCGGAGTTCGAGGGCTGCCCCACGCGTAAATGACAGACAATCTTGGCTGGTTGATTCATTTGTTCAGGCTTGTTTTGATAGAAACATCCTTAACAGGAAGGTGCTCCTCTACGGCTTAACTGCCACGCACGCCGGCCGGAGCTCTGGTACGGTCCGAACCGCGCGAAACGTCGCCACCGATCGTGTCCGGGGGAACGTGCTCTTCTTCGTCCACTCTCCTCTTCGCCCACGCTCTTCTTCGGCGCACGCCGGCCGTCTAACCGCTCCAGCGCCCTGTCGTGCCGCTCGGCGAAACTACAATGCCCCCGAATATTTTTTAGACCCGCGAAGCACTGAACCCACGAAAGGTGAACCGCGAAGTAGCGAGGGTTCACTGTATGTATAAGACCAAGACCTACAAAAAAGTCTCTTGGAGCAATGAGCTAGGTTTTACAGGAAGTCGGCCACTTTGAATTTACTTAAAAGGGGGCGGGTCACCACAATGGACTTTGTGTAGAAATTATTATTGGGGCCCGAGCAGCGACCGCGGCAAGGTCCCTATTGTTTTTGTAGAAATTATTATTAGGGCCCGAGCAGCGACCGCTACGAGGTCCCCATTGTTTTTGTGGAAATCATTATTATTTTTATTATTATTATTAGGGCCCGAGCAGTGGCCGCTGCGATGTCCCTATTGTTTTTCTAGAAATTGTTATTAGGGCCCGAGCTGCGACGGCGGCGAGGTCCCTATTGTTTTTGTAGAAATTATTATTAGGGCCCGAGCAGCGACCGCTACGAGGTCCCCATTAACCGCGATAACCGAGGGTTCACTGTATTACTCTTACTCGATCTTGGCGCCGCTTTTGACACTTGATCATAACATATTATTAAAACGCCTTGAAACTTGTGTTGGCATTTCAGGTTCAGCGCTTTCTTGGATTAATTCGTATCTGTCGGAGACGACGCACCGTGTAATTCATGGCAATGCGTCTTCTGATCTTTGTAAGATCACACGCGGAGTTCCGCAGGGATTGGTACTAGATGCTACCGCTTGGTGATATTATACGGAAATATCACATTAGTTTTCATTGTTATGCTGATGATACGCAATTATACATGCCGTTGAATATAACGAATCCGTGTGATTGCTATAAATTAGAGGCATGCCTTGCCGAAATTAAACTATGAATGTCTTTCAATTTTTTGCGTCTTAACTCAGATAAAACCGAGATGCTGATCATTGGACCAGCGCGTCATCTGTACCTTTTTCAAAGACACCACTATGAGTATCGATAAATTGCCCAAAAGGATTCAACAAAAAATCTCGGTCTTATATTTGACACAACTATGTCGTTTCAAATGCACATTAAAAATATTACTAGAACTGCATTTGTTCATCTGCGTAACATTGCTAAAATTCGCCCAATTCTATCAACTTGTGATGCAAAAATCTTAATCCATGCGTTTGTTACGTCTCGCCTCGACTATTGTAACGTTTTGCTCTCGGGTCTCCCCATGTCTAGTATTAAAAGTTAGTTCAAAATGCAGCAGCTAGACTCTTGACTAGAACGAGAAAGTTTGATCATATTACCCCGATACTTGCCAATTTGAATTGGCTTCCGGTCCACTTGAGATGTGATTTTAAAGTTCTGCTACTTGCCTATAAAATATTGCATGGCTTAGCACCTTCCTATCTCGTTGACCTCGTGGTACCATATGTTCCGTCCCGAAACCTTCGCTCACAAAATGCTGGTCTTTTAGTCCCGCGAGCCAAAAAGAAGTCCACAGGTTCTAGAGCGTTCTCTATTCGGGCACCAATGCTTTGGAATGTACTACCCTCAGGTATTAGAGGCGCCACCTCAGTAGAAATGTTCAAAACACTATTAAAGACGCATTTATACTCTTGTGCATTTAGTTGAACTATTTGTTGGCCTGTTTACTGCCGCTTTTTCTCTTATCTTCTCTTTTCTGCCCCCTTTTCCCCGGCTGGGGGATTAGGTGACGGTGACCCACTAGGAAATTTAAGGCATTGACAAACTGGGCATGCACCTGTTCCAGTGATGTCGTCTTCCTGCAGCGCGACATTTATTTATATACTTTAGCATCTAATTTAATTATTTGTTGGCCTGTTTACTGCCGCTTCTCCTCTTTTCTGCCCCCTCTTCCCCTGCTTGGGAATTAGGTGATGGTGACCTGCTATGAAGATTACGGCACTGACCAACCGGGGAGGGACCTTCTCTGCCGAAGTCGTCTTCATGCAGCACCTCTTCTGATTTCCCTATATTTCAGCACTTCGTTGAACTACTTGTTGGCCTGTTTACTATTTCTGTTCTTTTTTTTCTGTTCCCAATTCCACGGCTTGGGAATTAGGTGATGGTGATTCACTTGGAAGTGGCTGTTCTGAATTTACCCCAAACTGACTATTTCAAGATCAAAGGCTCAACCTCGGATATGCTGCCATGGCGATTACGGTCCTGGATGAGGACCCACTCCACTAAAGTCATCTTCCTGCAGCACTTCATTTAATTGACTCTCACATTATCTCATCTAACATTGTATAGCATCATTGTATGTGTCAAATGTTGCCCACTTGGCATCCAAAGCAGCCTGGTCATCCTGGAAGGGGGTTTCCCCCCCATCTGTGGTCCCTTCTCAAGTTTTCTCACTTTTCCCCCAATGGGGTTTTGAGTTTTTCCTTGCCCTCCTGGGGGTTAAGATCAGTGGATGTTGATTGTGGTTATGTAAAGCCCTTTGAGACTGTCTGTGATTAAGGGCTATACACATAAAATTGACTTGACTCGACTTGGACCAGAATAGAAGTGGATGAGGGAAAAAGGGAGGGGCGGTGTTGACTGATATTGTGCAGATGGAAGTAGGCTGACCGGGTTGTGTTATTATGCTTATGGAAAGATAGAGTGCTGTCAAGGATGACACCCAGACTCTTGACCTGAGGGGATGGGAAAACAATGGAGGGGCCAACAGGAATGGGAAAACTGCCAACTTTGGATTGTATTGATTTTGTACTGAAAAGAATAACTTCTGTTTTGTCGCTGTTAAGCCTCATGAAATTATTAGAAAACCAGTCATTGATTTCAGATAGACAGGAGGTGACGGAGGTGGGAGGGAGTGATATGCTGGGTTTGCAGGAGAACTAGAGCTGGGTGTCATCCGCGAAGCAATGGAAAGCGATATTGAATTTTCGGAAAATGCTGCCAAGGGGAAGGAGGTATATGATAAATAATAGGGGGGCCAGGACCGAGCCTTGGGGCAAACCTGAGGTGACTGGGAGGGACTTTGATGAGAAATATTTAAGCTGGATGAACTGAGTGCGGTCTTTGAAGTATGAATGGAACCAGTTGAGGGCGGTGTGGGTGATGCCGATGGAAGAAAGTCTTTTGAGAAGGATGGTGTGTGAGATGGTGTCAAAGGCCGCAGTCAGGTTAAGAAGGATGACAATGGAGAATGAATCTGAGTCAGCTGCAATGAGGAGAGCAGAGGTGACCTTGAGTAGAGTTGATTCAGTGCTGTGAAGTGCACGGAAACCGGACTGAAAGGGTTATTGCAGGTGAGATGAGAGTGGAGTTGAGTGGCGACTACATTATCTAGGACTTTTGAAATGAATGGTAGGTAGGAAATAGGGCGGAGGTTCAGGAAATAGTACTGAGCGGCTTTTTCTTAATCTCATGAGAAAATGTACTTGGGCAAGCACAGTCGAAAAGAGTCGTGCGTTATCTCAGCCCAGCCTCACATTCTTCCCCCGGCACGGGTCTACGTCCAAGGGAAGGTCCTCTCCAGATTAATCATTGTCTGGATGGTTGATTCCCAGCTGGTCCCCAAGACTGGTATTCCACGGCTGGCCTTCTCCGGCGGGCAGTCTCTCCGTCTCTCCTGCTGGTATTCCCCTGTAATCTTGTCAGTGTGCATGTATGTGTGCTCCAAAATCAAATTATGTCTTTCAGAATGTGTTTTTGCAATGGCGTCCCCTTGAACCCTCCAATCAATCAATCAAATTTTATTTATAAGAGCACTTTTCATACATAAAATGCGGCTCAAAGTGCTGTACAATAAAAACATCCAAATTACAACGAAAAACTAAAACCCATTCCACCCACTCAACATAAACACAAGACACATCCACATACACGCCTGAACTCGCACACACACAGAACACTCGCATTCACACAACTTAATAAACCATCTTAGTAGAAAGACAGGGTAAGGCACAGAGAAACCATATGAGAAAATGTACCCAGGGTAGGTCATCCGCGCTGAGAGGGATGACGGCTCACGCCCACAGGGAGCTGCGCCAACACACAGACCCCTAGCCCAGACTGACCGGGGTAGACCCTACACATAGTGCAGAGGGCCCCGGTCCGCCGGGCCTAAGGAGCCTCCGGGATGAAGCCCCCTGTGAGAAGGCCAGCCACACCTCCCAGCGCGGAGGCCCCCCTTGAGGAAACACTGGAGCTAAAATATATAAAAGAAAATGATAATGCTAAACAAAAAAGAAGCTAAAAATTAAAGGACAATAATATAAAAAGACGAAGCTAAAATATATAAGAAAAATTATGATACTAAAAGACAGAGAAGAAGCTAAAAATTAAAAGACAATAATATAAAACGACGCAGCTAAAATATATAAGAAAAATGATGATACTAAAAGACAAAGAAGCTAAAAAAAATTAAAGACAATGATAATATATAAAATGACAATCCTGAATTAAAAGACTAAGATAAATTATTTAAAAGCCAAACAAAAAAGGTGAGTCTTGAGCAGGGGTGGGCAATTATTTTTTCCATGGGGCCACATAAGAAACATTAAATATTGTGGAGGGCCGGGCCAAAAGGCTGAACTCAATTCTGCATAATATTAATTGTATTTCTTTTTTAAAAAGCAGTAAATAGCACTGTTTTGACAAGCTGGCATTAAAGTTAAGCAATGAAACTAAATACCAAATAAACTGAAAAAATTAGGTTGCCTTACAAAAATGTATTCATTCAAATTTCTCAACACAATGGTAGACAAAATATTAACATTTTTTACTATTTGTGACTCATATTAGTAAACATATTCTGTCACATTCACTTCAAAACACATTTTGAGTTCCATATACTGTTGGATAGTTGTGTAAAGGTTCTGAGCATTTTAAAGACATCACAATATTGTCTTTTTGCACCAAACATTAAGCATGATACAACATATTGACTGTCACTGAACTGTGATTTTGAGAAAAAGTGTCCCAGTTCATTGTTATCTGGTGCCGTTTTTATATTTCTCTGCATGTTTCGTCTGGTAATGCCGACTCAAATTGTAGTCCTTCAACACGGCGATCTGCTCCCCGCAAACTAAACACACAGCTTTACCTCTAACTTCAGTAAATAAATACTTCGCTGTCCAATTTTTGTTGAAAATTCTACATTCGGCATCTACCTTTCTTTTTGTAGCCTGAGCGGACATTTTTGAGGACGAACGTTGTCTTGTTGTGATTCAATCGCGCGCATGTCTTGATAAACGCATTACGTCATTATGTGCGACGCACATTGTGCGGGAATAAAAAAAAAAAACAATTTCAGAATAAAAGCAGTGCAGCTTTCGCCCATGAATGAGGTGAAATTAAAAAGTATGTTTATTTTGAAATTTCCAATTAACCTTACACTCGCGGTCAGAGTCAACCAAAGGTATGTGGCCCGGGCCATACAATGCCCAGGTCTGTCAAACGGGCCAGTCAGTGCCACCCGGCGGGCCGGATGTGGCCCGCGGGCCGTGCAATGCCCAGGTCTGGTCTTGAGCCTCCTTTTAAAAATATCAACAGTCTCTGCGGACCTGATGTCCTCCGGCAGGCTATTCCATAGACGAGGACCAGAATGGCTGAATGCAGCCTCGCCATGTGTTCCAGTCCTCACCCGAGGAATAATTAACAGGCCGGTGCCAGAGGACCTCAGGGTCCGCGAGGATGGCCCAAGACCGTTAAGGCATTTAAAAACTAATTGAAGAACCTTAAAATCAATCCTGAAACACACGGGGAGCCAATGCAGCGATTTTAAAACTAAATCCAGTGCCCAATTTGGTATGTTTGCATCTCTATGTCCTATGTGGAGAATGTGCTTTGTCATATTTGTCCATGAAGTGCTGTCTGGCTTGTCATCAGTTTGTAATGTGCAGACTGAATATGTATGATGTGAATGTGAGTGTAGGTCATGAAAATACTATGTTCACACATTTATAAACTAAGTAATATAACTTTAGCATGTGAAAATAATATCATAAATCAGTAAAGACCATGACTACAATCAGTCATTCCTATGCGTAGTAGAATTAGAATTAGAATTAGAAATCCCTTTATTGTCATTGTACTCAAGTGTGCAACGAGATTAGAAGGCTCCCCTCTCCAGTGCAATACAACAATAAGACAGACAAATATATAAATTAGATTAATAAATAAGAGAGTGCAATGGAATTTAGTACAGAATAGGGTATATAAAAACACATCACGATGCTGTTCTGCAAGGTAAGGGTGTTCTCGTGTGTGTGTGAGAGTTCAGAATGGAGATGGCTCTCGGAAAGCAACTGTTTCTCAGTCTATTGGTCCTCGATTTGATGCATCTGTAGCGCCTGCCAGAGGGCAACAGGTCGAACAGGTGTGAGTTTGGGTGGGTATTGTCTTTGACGATGTTGAGAGCCCTTCTGAGGCACCGGGCGGTGTAGATGTCCGACAGTGAGGGGAGAGGGCAGCCAATAATCCTTTGCGCTGTTTTTACTGTCCTCTGGAGCCTCACTCTGTCGGCCTCAGTGCAGCCGCTGTACCAGGTGGAGACACAGTACGTCAACAGGCTCTCAATGGACTAGTGGTAGAAGGCTAGCAGCAGCTTCCTGTCCAGGTTGAATTTCCTGAGGACTCTCAGGAAGTGCAGACGCTGGTGGACCTTCTTTACCACTGCTGTGGTGTTGTGAGTCCAAGAAAGGTCGTCGGAGATCTGTACTCCCAGGAACTTGAACGTGTAGACCCTCTCCACACACACGCCTTCGATGCAGAGGGGGGGCGGCACCGTCTTGTTCCTCCTGAAGTCGACGACAATCTCCTTTGTTTTTGCAGTGTTAAGGTGCAGTCTGTTGTCCTTGCACCAAGCTGTCAGTCTCTTTACCTCCTCTCTGTAGGCTGTCTCGTCACCTTCCGAGATCAGACCGACCACTGTCGCGTCGTCAGCAAACTTGACGATGGTGTTGTTGCCATGGGCCGGGCTGCAGTCGTAGGTGTAGAGGGCGTATAGGAGAGGGCTCAGCACGCATCCTTGAGGGGAACCGGTGCTCAGCATGCAGGTGGAGGACGTGTAGGGGCCGAGCAACACAGTCTGGGGTCTGTTGGTCAGAAAGTCCTTAATCCAGATGCGTGTGAGGGCAGGGAGGCCGAGAATGTCAAGTTTGGCGACGTGGATGTCTGGGATGATTGTGTTGAATGCCAAGCTGTAGTCCACAAAGAGCATCCTTGCATAGCTCTGCTGTTGTTCCAGGTGGCCCAGCACAACATGCAGAGCAGTGTTGATGGCGTCCTCAGTGGATCTGTTAGCCCAGTATGCAAACTGGTAGGGGTCCAGAGTGGGAGGAAGGCAGTCCCTGATGTGCTGGAGAACCAGCCTCTCGAAGCACTTCATGATGACTGGTGTGAGAGCAACAGGACGGTAGTCATTCAGGTGGACGGCTGGTGACTTTTTGGGGACAGGAATAATGGTGGAAGTTTTCAAGCAGGAGGGGATGACTGCTTGAGCCAGGGAGCGGTTGAAGATCCTGCAGAATACATGTGACAGTTGGTGGGCACATGTTTTGAGGACCTTGCCTGGTATTCCGTCGGGTCCAGTAGCTTTCCTGGGGTTAACAGCCAGGAGCGCGCGCCTCACATCGTGTTCCTCTACGGTGAGTGTGGGGGAGTTGGAGCATGAAGTGCGGGGGTGTGACGGTTGGGGCGAGTCAAAGCGAGCAAAGAAGCAGTTAAGCTCCTCTGCCAGCGATGCACTCGGGTCTGCAGAGGTCGTGCTGCTGCCACGGAAGTTGGTGATGCTCCGTAGACCCTGCCACACCTCCCGTGGTCTGTTACTGGCAAGGTGGGCCTCCAGCCTCCCCTTGTAGGTTGCCTTGGCTAGCTTGATGCCTTTGCTCAGGTCAGCACGAGCCACCCTGTACTGGGCTTTGTCGCCTGACCTGAAGGCAGCGTCACGGGCCTTGAGGAGAGAGCGAACCCTGCTGGACATCCAGGGCTTCGCATTTGGGAAGGTCCGTATAGTCCTGTGTAGGGACACAGTTTCCATGCAGAACTTGATGTAGTCCACTACACAATGTGTGTAGACATCAAGGTCCTGATGATCAAAGAGGCCCCAGTTTGTGTCTTGAAAGCAGTCCTGTAATTCACTCATGGCGCCGTCACGCCAGGTTTTCACAGTCTTTGTGGTGGGCCTGAATCTGCGCCTGAGAGGGATGTATGCAGGTGCGAGCTGCAAGGTCAGGTGGTCTGACTGGCCGAGGGGGGCGAGTGGGAGGGCCCTGTATGCGTGCTTGATGTTCGAGTACACATGGTCGAGAGTGTTGTCTCCCCTCGTTGGGCACTTGACATGCTGGTGAAACTCTGGGAGTACAGTCTTTAAATTGGCCTTATTAAAGTCTCCCGCTACTACGTGAACGCCATCAGGGTGGGCCCGCTGATGTTTATTGATGACGCACGCGAGTAGCGAGAGCGCCGTGCTAGTGCTAGCGTCGGGAGGGATGTAAACAGCTGTGACAATCACGACCGTTAGCTCCCTCGGGAGAAAATAAGGCCGGCATTTAACGGACATGAACTCGATGTCGGGGGAAGAGTGCTTCTCGACGATCGTGCTATCGCCGCACCAGTTCTCATGCACGTAAACACAGAGCCACCCCGCCCCGTCTCTTACCGGTGTCCCTTGTCCGATCCGCGCGATGTAGCGAGCGCCCGGCCAGCTGGATGCTAGCATCGGGGACGTCTGCGTGCAGCCAGGATTCCGTGACGACGATCACACTGCTGTCTCGCACATAGCGGTTTCCCAGGATTTGTAATCCCAGGTCGTCGATTTTGTGGACCACGGATCTGGCGTTGGTGAGGTACAGACTCGGCAGTGGTTGCCTATGGGGCTGCCGTCGCAGCCGTTGCAAGACACCGGACCTGCAGCCCCGCTTCTGCTTCCTCTCTCTGCGTCGCCTGCGCCGCCTCCCGGTCCCGATGACAAGCCACGGTGAGCCGGGCAGCCTCGCGAGTTCGTCCGGAATTTTGCGATCATAGCATATTCAGTAAATATAAACCTGCTAAATTAAATAATTGACATTCTGTCCCATAAATGTTTAAAATGCCGGTAATTGCCATACAATCCTTCAAGGGTCGACGAGCGATGTTCGGGAGGAGGAGCAGTGGTGGTGGTGCGTTTCCCTCGGGCATGTGTCGGTAAATCCAGCGGAGTTCAGCGGCAGTGGATTGAAGTTGTCCTGACACAGGTTGATGACATGACAGGAACAGGCAGAAGTGCGAGAAGCAGACTGGCCTGCGGGTCCACATGGCAGACAGGTGCTAACTTTGATAGGTAAGCTAAACTTTAGCCACAGTAGACGCGTCAGCGACTATGCAATCGGTGGGTGGCATTCATGAGAATCGGGATCGCTCAACATACAGATAATAATAAATAAAATCACTGTAACTGGAGGGATTGTAAACTGCTAAAGCAGGTACAACAAGCGGATCCAAAAAATTTCTGAGAGTTACCGGTGAGCAGTGGCAGCCAAACGTGCCAGCGTCCACTCAACCGGGAGTTGATTCAATATTCACAATATTTTATTATTTTGTCGTACAGTTGTTTAAAAATGGCTCGCTATCGCCCCCTAGAAAAAAAAAACAACAAAAAAAAACAGCCCCATATCTCTGTTTCACCAAACTGAAAATTTGATGAAGTGTGTACAAAGCCAAGACCTAATAAAAAGTCTCATGGAGCCGTATGCTAAATTGAACAGGAAGTCGGCCATTCTAAATTTATCAGAATCCGAAATCCTTTTATTGTCATTGTACAGTGTGCAACAAGATTAGGGAGCTCCCCTCTCCAGTGCAATACAACAATAATTTAATCAAATATATAAATTAGATAAATAAGAGAATAAATATTGTGATGGAAAATAGTATGAAATTGGAGAAATACAACACAATACGTCGCTGTTCAGCAAGGTAAGGGTGGTCGTGTGTGTGTGCATGTGTGTGAGAGTTCAGAATGGTGATGGCTCTCGGAAAGAAAATGTTTTTCAGTCTATTAGTCTTTGATTTGATGCACCTGTAGTGCCTGCCAACAAATTTACTTCAAACATTGACGAGGCTTTGAAAACAAAAGCTGCTCTAACTTTAACTACAAGCAAATTCCTCTTGAAGATTCCTCACGTTATTTCTCGGAAATATTTCACATTTCCAACGTGCCAGTACCCCAACGTTGTCCGGGTGGCGAGGGCCCTTTATAGCTGCTCGCAGCTCTAGTTTTTAATTAATTTTTTTAAATCAATGGTGATGACAGTGAAATATGTCTTGTCTGGTATCATGATAGCTGGAGGATATTTTGTCATGATATTTTAGTCAGGCCTGATAACAGTCATGTATGCTGATTTAAGGCTACTTTTATTTTGAAATGCCGTATCACATTTTGGTGGGACCGCATTTGATGGACAACTGGGGTTGTCTAGTGTTCCCCAAAATGGGTCTGATATCACGATAGCTCGAGGGTATTTTGAAATGATTATTTTAAAATCAGTGTTGATGACAATGAAATGTGCATATTTCAGGTGGGTTTTTTTTTATTGTGAAATTACACATCAGATTTTGATGGGACCATTTTTGATGAACAGCTGGGGTCGTCTAGTGTCCAACAAAACTAGTCTGGTATTACGACAGCTCCAGCTCTTTTATTTTAAAATGCCTCCTTACATTTTGATGGGACTACTTTTGGTGGAAAGCTGTGTTGTCTTGTGTCCTCCAAACCTGGTTTGGTATTACCATAGCTAGAGGATATTTTTTAATGAAATTTTAAAGTCAGGCATGATGACAGTGAAATGTGCAGATTTCAGGCAACTTTTAGTTTGAAATTACAAATTAGATTTCGATGGGACCACTTTTTATGGACAGCTGGGGTAGTCTCGTGTCCCACAAAACTGGTCTGGTATCACGATAGCTCGAGCTATTTTTTTTTTAACTCAGTGGTGATGACCGTGAAATAAGCGAATTTCAGGCTACTTTTATTTTGAAGTGCCACATCACATTTTGATGTGACCACTTTTGGTGGACAGCTGGTGTGGTCTAGTATCCCCAATCCTGGTTTGGTATCACGATAGTTTGAGGATATTTTTTAAAGATTTTTCTTTTAAATCAGTGTTGATCACAGTGCATATTTCAGGTGATTTTTTTATTTTTAAATGCCACATCAAATTTTGAAGTGACCACTTTTTGTGGACAACTGGGGTGGTCTGGTGTCCCGCAGAACTTGTCTGGTATCACGATAGCTTGAGGATTTTGTAATGATTTTAATTTTTTTAATCATTGGTGACGACAGACAAATAAGCAAATTTTCACGCTTTTATTTTTAAATATCCCATCAGATTTTGATGGGACCACATTTGTTTTTACGGTTCCGTCACCACGCGAGTGGCTACCTGCTAAAGCAGCACGGCTCACTATTTGAGCCTTTTTCGCGTGTTTTTTCCTTTACCCAGTTTTATTTATTTTACCTCATCGCAGCAATGGACATCCAAATTGCGGTGGTTTTATTGCTGCTGGGGGCTGTTTTTTGCGTGATCGTGTCCGGAGATGTCACTGGGAGCTACGGATCAATCGTTTACACAAGAGATCAGCTGTTAGCACTTCGTGCTAACCCCGTGCCGACTCCCGGAGCGAGACCCGATATCCCCCACGAGTTGAGGAGGAAGAGACGGGGGATGTCGCGCGGGGGCGAAACGCCAGGCAAAGAGGAGGCGTGACCACCCCGTCCTCCTGTCCGTTTTTATGGGAAATGTTAGATACCTTCCCAAGAAAATGGACGCGGCACGAGAGGAACTTCCAATGAGCTAGCTTGCTGATGTTCACGGATTCATGGCTAACAGACCTAACGCCGGACACCGTCGTGGAATTTGACGGCTTCCAAATACTACTTGCGGACAGGACACTGGAAAGAGGAAAGAGGAGGGCTGGCTGTGTTTGTTAATGATAGATAGTGTAACCCTAGGCACATCACAGCTAAGGAGCAACTTTCCAGTCGGGACAATGAGCTGCTAGCTGTTAGCATGCGTCCATACTTGACAAGCATCGCGAGTTAACAAGGACGTGCACGTAACAGGTGCGTGAGTAAACTGCTTAAAACTTTGATCGTCATTCAGCTGACCTACAAATTGAGACGCTACAGTCAGTTTGACGTTTTTGTTTGCTTGATTGTGGATTGACATGGAGGAACAAGACAGTGGAAAGCGGACATTAAAAATGACGGAGAAAAGCTGTAGAAGATCACAAGCCTAAACGGATGCAGGCACGCAGGTGCAAATTTGCTCAATTGACCTCCATGCAACGTCAAATTGAACAATTGATGGAGGATGATGCAAATGTTGACGCTGTAAAAAACTGAGCTTCGTGTTTGCTTTAGCGGCATGGAGCAAGAATTTGTGGACCTCAATTCCGGTGTGCAAAATTTAAAGACTGAAGAGGATTTTGCCGATGACCAAAATAACTGGTTTGATCCAAAAAATTTAATTAATGGAAATGTGAGCAATGGAAGAAGGACGTTTTGAAACGTGCAGAGGAAGGATGCAATAAACAAATATCACCTGATGATAGTAGATCTGCATCAACTAACTACACCCATAGAAGTAGAAGTAAAGAATCTAACAGACAGAAGCTCACTTCTGTCAACGTCTTCAATTAAATTAAAGGCTCAAATGGAACGAGCATGTTTAAAGGCAAAGGCTGCTGATTTACAACAAAGGTTGGCACTTGAGCAAGAAGAAGCTGCAATTAAGGCAAAGAAGCAAATGCATGCAATGCAAACGGCACTCCCTGAGTCTGATGCTAAATTGGATGTCTTGAGAAGATATGAAAATACCCAGGAGGATGGTATCCACATTCCTGATGAGTGTGTTACAATTTAAACAAGGAAAAACATTCAATTACCATCACAGCCTATCAGAGCAACAAGCAGTGTTGACCTGAAATGCTCCCACTTCGACTATTCCAATGGCTAGATTTCCACATCAGACAGAAAGTAGAGAACAACAGGGACATGTGCTTGATGGCCTTTGCCAAGCAATCTCACAGCAAGCCAGTGTCGCAGAATACTTAGCAAAGAGTCAAAAAGCATCGCTACTTCCCGAACTTTCCATTCCTACGTTTAAAGGCGACCCTCTGCATTATAAAACCTGTATAGGTGCCATTGAACATGGGATTGAAGGCCGTACAAGTGATAACCGTGATCATCTTCAATTTTAGCTGCAGTATACTAGTGAACAACCACATGAGTTGGTGAAGAGCTGCATCCATATGGAACCTCTGACAGGATATACCAAAGCAAAACAAATCTTGAAGGAGTTTTATGGTGATGACTTCATGATAGCAGAAGCATATTTAAAGGAAGCCATGGATTGGCCAACAATCAAGTCTGAAGATGGTGTTGCACTTCAGTCTTTCACATTATTCCTTATGGGCTGTTTGAACATAATGGCAGATGTTAATTACATGGAGGACTTGGACAACATGGCTAATATAAAGGCATTGGCAAACAAACTTCCATACAGACTTATAGAATCTTGGAGAAAATTTGCCTGCAATCTCCAAGAAAGAACAAATAGAAGAGTGAAGTTTAAGGATTTTGTTGACTTTGTTGACAAGCACGAAAGATTCTATAAAACAGAAAACAAAATCACAACACACAGAAACACCAAAATCAAAGAAAGTCTTCACAACAGTCATTGTGCCCGCCAAGATGGAAAACAACAAAACCACCACGCCAAAGGCAGAACCTGTTTCAGTGGATGCTATTGCCAAACCATGTGCTAATTGTAATGGAGAGCAACAGTCTCACAATTTGTAAGGAATTTAGGAGAAAGCATCACAAGGATAAGATTGACTTCTTGAGGAGCAAGGGTCTGTGTTTTGCATGTTTGATGCACGGTCGCATTAGCAGTTGCTGGAAACAAAAGCTTCAATGTCAAGAATGCTCTAGACTGCATCCTACAGCACTACACATTGTCCATAAACTTCTGCAAAGAAACAGCCTAAGACGATTGTGAATAGCAGTACCTATTAAGCGCCCTCGTACAAACAACAGAAACCTGGGGTGTCACTGGGGCCTGTAAATAGGACTGCATCCTTTCAATAATTCCGGGATGGGTCAAGGCACAAAAAGGAACCAAGACAGTGACGACTTACTGTCCGGTTTAAAAATGCCCTGACGCCTTTTTTAGACTGAAATAACTTACTAAAGTTTTCGTTTTGTGCCATTCAGAATGGGAGAGGGAGCCAGGAGGCGAAACAGCCGTCTTGCCAGTTCAATCCCGCACACCCTCTGACTCTCACCCTCCGTTCTGCCTTTTTATTGAAACTAACTCATCAATAACTAATCACCAGAAGACAGAAAAGCATCAACAACTAATCACCAAGAGACAGAAAACATCAATAACTCACGGTATAAAGGTCAGTTTAACTAAAGCATCAATAACTAATCACCACGGACTCCAGCAGGCAGAAAATCATAACCCAAGGTCAGTTTAACTAAACACATCTTCAGGATACGGTGTCTGTGTGTGTGTGTGTTAAAATAACAAGTAAGTGTCTCTGTGTGTGTTAAACATTAATGAGTGTATAAAAACATGATTATGAATACACAAACTGATTACCTATCCTCAGCCCATCTTACATTTCCCCCCTGTTGTGGATTTAAAAATCATGTCCTTACGGCTTTAAGACAGATCATCATAATGAAATCATACAACAGTGTGATCATCAGTGGAGGAGCGAAAACCTCACATTAGGGAAAAATTCCCCTCCTCCCTTCCGGCGTAGAATGAGATCCTCATAATTTGATGACCATCAGGGAATAAAACTTGTCCCTGGGGTGACTTGGTGGAGGCCCTTGCCTCGTTGTAGGAGAGGACAGCCGTCCTTACCTCCCGGATCTTCGTGTATGGTGTGTGTGTGTGTGCACGTGTGTGGACAGGGGCAAGAAGTCCATGTGTTTTTACGTTTTAGTGTCCAGTTTGAGTTCGTCATTCTCAACATTAATCAGGTTGTAACGGTACATTTGGGCAACAAACCTACGATTAACCATCATCTTTGTCATAAAAATAATGCAACATGAACAGACTAAACATAACAAAATGAAAACTATAATTATCCCTATATATTGTTTTTTTAAATTCTTCATAGTGGTCATAACATCAATAATTGTTTCGTTTTTATTAAAAATTTAAATGCAGTAATGTACTCCAATCAAGGCTGATATTCCTTTGTTATGTACGTCATTAATTTCCAAACAATATCTAATCTTTTTGTTCTGTGGCTTCAACATATTTATCATCTCATCAATATTAGCACCACAGAGTACTGAGTTTCGAGATCCTCACAATAGTCGTTCTCAAAATGATATTTTTTTTTTATCAATTTAGCTTTGTTAAGGTAAGATATTTTTTGACAATCTAACATTAATATGCAAAGAACATGTACATTAGTACGAAATGTAAAAAAAAATTGTGGTGGGGGGGGGTGCGAATTGTTTTCTTCTTGGTAGGGGGGGCATGACAGGAAATAATTGAGAACCACTGGTCTAGTCACACACCAGCTCGGGTTCATTCCCTACCAGAGAAATGACATTCCATGTCCCCAGAGCTAGGCGCTTTATGTTGCCGGGGATTGGACTGCCTTTGACTGCCTCCTAGCTCAAAGGAAACCCAAATTCTTTGGTCCCGCCCACTGGTAGTGAGCCGAAGCCCTTGTATTAAATAATAAATAAATACATAAAATAAAAAAATTAATAAATTTAAAAAACGGACCGATCCACTGCTTGGGTTAGTTTGACCCACCTTGAGATCCGTTCCCACTCAGTGACAGTGTCTACAAGCCACTGCCACCAGGCCAGTGAACCGACGTCCAGGCAGTGACAAAAAACGTGATCAAATTACATTGCTCATCATAAGGTGTTTGTGAGACGCTCTTTGTATGTTTCCTCAATTAAGACCTGTTTTCCATTGGTGTATTTGAAAAAAGTGGTGAACCTGTTAAATTCACTACAAAACGTTAAGAAGATGAAAGTAATGTTTGAAGGAATATTATTTTTCTATCGACATGCCGGCGGGCGGGCACAGATAGAGAGTGATAAAGCAGCACCTCCCGCGCGGGGCGTGCTGACGAAAAGGCAAGCGCTCCTCCTCTCATCGCGTCCTTATTAAGACAGAAAAAAGACGCTGTTGAATTTGACCTATTCGCAGTTCGAGCAGGTGCTTAACGCTGGAGAATATCACCACTTCGAAGTTCGAACTGCTGTTGAAACGGAGAGGTAAGTGTTTTTCGTTTGTTTTTATTCAAAACATGCCTCGAGTGCATTTGTTCATGGTTAGAGATAGTTGTGTGGAAAACACTATACAAAGTAGCACCATGGATGTGGGCCTACAACACTGGCCTAGCAAACATGTGCTCCTACATCGACATAATTGACGAGCTCTAGTTAAGCATTGAATAATTATAAAACGTCATGGTGCTTTTACTCATTTAAAGAACTAAACCGACGCGTATTTTCATCCGGTGGTCAGGTTTGCATTGAATGTGAGCACGAGGGACGCTAGCTTGTTGCGTTAGCTTTGCGGAGCTAACAGCTTGCACTTTTGTTATAGAACAACAGAATGCAAGTACCATGATAATTTCTGTCATTAATTTTTGTGTAAGACACGATGTTCACTGGTTAATTACATGATTATTAAAGCAAAGGTTACTGTGAATGCAATTTTGGTAAGATTTTTGTAGTCACACTGCATAAATCTGTCTGTCTGTTGTTTAAACTTCAATATAAACTATTATGGTTGAAATCGTTAATTGGGATGGAGGGATTGATATTTTTTTAATTTATAATTTATTTTTCTTACACTGATATTGTTAAAACTCCATTTAGCCTATAGTATTAATAATTCTCAACACAAAACTGTCTTTTTTCTTTATAGAATAAACAATGCCTTCCCTGAGATGCAGGAAGTCCCCAAAGCAGGATACTATTGAACATGCAGTCAAGGGTCTGGACAAGACTGCAGAGTTAGAAGCGAAGTATATAAACTCATTTAAAGGTATGATGTTAACGCTTTTGCTAAGATATATTATTGTTTTCTGATAACCAAGCTGACATCGTTTTTTAAGTGGTTATTTTACATTAAGAGTGTCTTGAACTTTTCTTTTGTCAGTTTCAAGTTATTTCAGTGAGCGTGAAACCTGATGGTAGGAGTTCTATCTAAATTAAGGCTGTACTTGATGACGCCCTCCGGCATTTTTATACCACAATAGACCGGTGAACAAGTCCGATATTGATAGTCTAGTGTAAAGCACGTTATACGTCACAGAGATCACGTGACGCGATCCAATATGACTGTGTATACAGTGTATGTCATTGTTATGAAACTAAATAATCTTAAAGTTTTTTTTTTACGTAACCAGGTGCCATTGACATTTGTACTTTCAGTCCTAATACATACTGGCTAATGCAATGCTGGAAAATGAATTTTGGCTGGTCTGTTCCTTTAAAATCATAAAGAAAGGCTCTGCTCTATCCCTCACAAGAAGCAATGTTTCAAACCACCCTACATTAGTATAGTGGCCCAAATGAATATGATGACTCCTTATTTGTGTGCTTAAAAATATGACGAAGCTATCTTGATTTCCCTGTTAACTAGGTCGAGGAGTATTTACCAAGGCCCCTTTCAGGAAAGATGACTTTATTCTTTATTATGGAGTACAGAGGAAAATTGATAGATTCTGATAAATCTCAACGCAGGAAGATGGATGGAAGAGGCACTGTCTTTTTGGAGGTGAGGCAAAGATTGAGATGTTATCTTATTTTTGTTTTTATTTAAAAAAATAAACACATACTCATCCCATAAGTGTTAGGGGAAAAATCATTCTCTAAGCAAAAATGTATACCGTATTTTCGCACCCAAAAGACGCGCCGTGTCAAAGGGCGCAACACCTGTTGAGGCCGCTATATCTGTCTTTGTAACATATACTGGACGCACCGCCTGACAAGACGATAGCACAGCTGCTGTTAGCATAGCATGAACTTGGCAGAGCTGCCCACACTGACACAGCCGATAGCAGCCTACTATGCCCCAATAACATGAGCAATCACCCCATTGTTGCAGCAGACGCCAAGTCTCTATTGACAATAGCTGACAATGGCTCAGGCCAATATTAGGTGCATTGGCAATAGCCTACAAAGCAACGTCAGGGGAGGGACTTGGCTGCTCACCACACTCCTTAGAGTCACGGTTTAAAAAAAAAATAAAAAACTCATCATACAAGCAAACAATGAAACATAGAAATAAGATTAACACAAACATGTATCTCTCATGCCATCAATATACCCCAAAAAAATGAAAATAATACAAAAGCCACTCAGCCTTAGCTAATTCAAGCAATGCATTCTGGGAGCAGAGACCCACAATCCCATAGCTGTTTAGAGAGATTTGCATGGCTGTTTAAAGAGATGTGCTGTTATGCTTTGGACTTTTTGTCTGTTGTCTAAACCTGGGACGTTTCTTGCTTGCAATAACATAAATGATAAGACAGACTAAAACATTGTGGACAGCTGCCCTTTGTCCAGCTTTTTCCAACACCATCACCCAAACATTATAGTCAGATGGTGTATTTGTCACGGTCGATTGTAAGCATGGACAACTCACTCTTTGCCCAGCAGGGTGTGCTAACATGCACTTCCAACAGCTCGTTGATGACAAGGGCTGATGGACGTGAGTGGTACTTTGTCCATTTAATGGACGCATCGACTGACAGGGCGCTTTGTTTGCTTATGACTGCGAAAATACGGTAATTACTTTTATTCATGCGTTTAATCTGTACAAATGAAAATATAGACCATGAAGTCTCAAAGACAAGCTGTTAATAGGGTCTGATTCCAATAGAAATTTCTTGTATGATTTGATTTAGAAGATTTAAAAATTGTGGATTTCCTATTTTTATGTTTTGTGTACACAAGATTGTCTCAAAGATTAATTTCTGACATTGATTGAATAATTGTTTTTTTTTTTTTTAAATCTATTTTAAGTGTTGATGCCGCTCAAGAAGATGGCAGTCTGGGAAGACTGGTTAATGATGACCACATGCACCCCAACTGTAAAATGAAGAAGAAGACAACAGAGGACAGACCACACCTCTGTCTGTTTGCGCTCCGAGACATTGATGTTGGCGAAGAAATAACTTAAGACTATGGACCAGCTGGCCTTGGAGAACACAGGTTTGTAAGATGCATCTTTAAGTACAATAACAGAGCCCACTTGTGGTGTTCTGGTGATGTAGTTTCCAATTAGTTTGGCAATCTAATAAATGTATGTTGAGGTTTCTATGGAAGTTGAACATGCTGACTGACTGGGGGAGTTCTCCATTGTCCACTATCTGTAATTCAAATTTGTGGGTCTGAGTCAAAGTTTGGCTCTTCAGGAACAACGAACTGGTCAGGGAGTGACAGTATTACAAAGTTCTGCGTTACTCTTTTCTGGGCGGTGGCCCTGTTAGGCCATCATATGCCATATTGCAAATATCCCCATTGTGGGACTAATTAAGGACATCTTTATGTTGTGGTTTCCCTACCAGAACCAGCACCAACCCTGTATATTCATGATATAAAACACTGTTTCAATTTGATATTTAGCCTTTCTATACTGTAAAAATAGAAGACCCCAGGCTTTCCTGCGCCCCCTTGCCCAATTGGTGGTGTTCAGGAGACAACCTGGGACTGAAATATCAGTCACAACCAGTGTTGTTTTCGTCACTGATGACTATGACGAAAATACTTCGTTAACGCCCCTTTTTTAATGACGATGACAAGCTAAACGAGGTTCTTTTATGACGAAAACATGACGTGATGTACATGAATTTTTTTCGTTGACGAGACAAAATTGTTAGCATGTGGTTCATAAATTATTTTATGTTGCTTTTAGTGAAATAAAGCCACAACAGTTGCCCAACAAAATGTTTTGCTTCTCTGCTTATTTTGGAGCAGTGAGCATTGATTCCACTGTTGCCACTTTTTTCTGTTTGTAATGAAGAATCCTTTGTAGTCCATCCAAAAGTCTTTGTTATTGGGTGGAAACCTTGAATGCCTTGTTTTAACTCAAATGGACTTAAACCCATCCATCCATCCATCCGTTATCTGTACCGCTTCTCCTCACTAGGGTCGCGGGGGGTGTTGGAGCCGATCCCAGCTGTCTTCGGCAGTAGGCGAGGTACACCCTTGAATTGGTGTCCAGCCAATCGCAGGGCATACATAGACGAACAACCATCCACGCTCACACTCATGCCTAGGGGCAATTAGAGTGTCCAAGCAACTTGCCATGCATGTTTTAAGAATATGGGAGGAAACCGAATTACCCAGAGGAAACCCACGCAGGAAGGCCGGAGCCAGAATCGTACCTACGACCTCAATATTGTGAGGCCATCCTGCTAACCAGTTGGGCCACCGTGCCGCTTGGACTAAAACCTTTGTGAATAAATTGACGAAAACTAGGGTAAAACTTTTTTTGCGTTTCCGTCGATTAAAACTGGACTAAAACCCTTTTTTTAGTTTTCGTTGACTAAAACTGGACTAAAACTATAACGAATTGGGATGACTAAATGTGATGTAAACAAATCAGCACTTTGTCCAAATGACTTGGACAAAATCTAAAATGCCTGCCAAAAACAACACTGGTCACAACACGTGTCTACAGAAGATTAATTGGCATGGGCGAAATTAATTAGTTTTATTTCATTCATGAGCTTATGTTTTGTTTTGGGTGGCTAAGGCTTAAAATGTGTAAAAATCTAATCCAACCTCAAATATAATTAATTCAATAAATTTATGATGCTACTAAAACATCGAAGCAGCCTCCTCCAGGCTTTACAGACTCAGAAATGGAGGTATGCGTATCGTGTACTCATCCTGTCGTGTCTCGAGATGTTAAAATTGCAGTTAGATAGACGTGTGCTGATTAGACAAGACTTCTAATATATCTGGTGTCACAGGATATTTGTCAGTGAATGTGTATGTCTGGTTTGAGGCTCACTCAGCTTTTTCTTGTGTTGTGGGGTCCAGTTGAGTTGAATTGCGTGTCAGGTATGTTGGCCATCTGACACCCAACTGTCAGGTTTGTGTTTGTGGGGACCCCGTAGAGCCATTTTTATTGTTGACATAAATCATAGCTAATCATCTTTTCCTTCATTATCATATGAAATACAGTTAGGAGTTGTATGTGCCTTTACTATGTTATAATCTTAGAACCTACCAGCCACTACAGGTGTCCGACAAGAAGACTTTTGGCTGTCCTGTGCTCCATTGCGCCCCTGGTGGCGTTCAAAAGACAACCTGTGACTGAAATATCAGTCACAACATATCTCTACTGAAGATTAATTGTCATGCGCTAAAGTAATTGGTTTTGTTTCATTCGTGAACTTGTTAGTTTTTGTTTTGGGTGGCCAAAGCCTAAAATGTGTAAAATTCTGATCCATTTTCTTTTTTTAATTCATTAAATTAATATTCAACTTGTTCATTAGGATGGAGGACAACCGACAATGACTGAATCGGCTGAGGTTGATGCCACCAGAACATCGAAGCAGCCTTCTCAAGTTTTGACAGACTCTGAAAAGGAGGTATGCGTATCATGTGGTCATCCTGTCGTGTCTTGAGATGTTAAAATTACAGTTAGATAGACCTGTGCTGGTTGGACAAGTTTTCTAATATATCTGGACATAAATCGTAGCTAATAATATTTTCCCTCATCATCATATGATATACAGTTATGCCTAGTATATGTCTTTACTATGTTACAATCTAAGAACCTACCAGCCACTACAGTTCTCTCATTGGGAGACTTAAGCTTTCGTCAGGTTGTCGACTGCTGCATTGCCCTCTTATTGGCTTTAAGTACACAACCTGTAACTGAATTATCTGTCAGAACAGAACCTATGTGTCTACAGCAGGTGATTTGGCATGTGGATTCTTCAGATTTTTAGAAAATAGGTAAAATTGTGATCAAAAGTTTAAAATGTCTAAAATTCTGGTATAGTTTGCAATAGTATATCTATTAAATCATTTCAAAACTTCTTAACAAGGATGGAGAACATTGGCTGTGACCGAATTGGTTGAGGTTTAGATTACCAGGACCATTGAGCAGCCTCCTCGGGATCTACAAATTTAGGAATGAAGATATGCATCCCATGTTACAATCCTGTTATGGCCCGAGGTTTTGAAGTTGCAGTTACATATTGGGCTGGGCGATATGGCTGATAAGTACATAGCGATATAAGTATTTCATATGGGTCCATCGATACACATTGAATTCTTTTTTTATATTATTTTATTTTTTATCGTTTTTATTTTCCAATATTTTCACTGCCCTGTTAAAAAAACATTTAATGTAGTTTTCCTCCCGGGAGCTTTTTGTTACGGTCAATTAATTTTGTTATTACATTATTTTGTCATATCATTCATCAATATTTTAGTTTTTTTTTTTTTTTCAAATAGAATTAAGACCTTTTTCTGTGCAGATTCCTCTGGGGATTAAGTATTTAATGGGTTCTCAATTTTCTCTTGGACTCTGATGCAACCCAGTCTCCTCCCTTGGACAAAAAATATGGGCTGAATCTTCCTTGGAATAACGACACAGATTCTGACGAATCATTGTCAAATCCTGCCCCTGAACTTTGCGCCTCAGACCCAGACCATATTACTATCCCAAGGCTCAGGAGGACCAAAAGTATACAGGTAAACAACCCATATAGATTTCAGGGAATCTTACAAGCAAATTGCATATATTTTATTGGTCTCCTGCCTTCTATCCTTTATATTTCGTTGTTGTTGTTTTTTAGATTAAAAAAACAGGCTGACTTTGGAATGGATAAGCATTATTACTCCAACTCAGATGACAGTGGAGATGAATATATTCCGGATACAAGTGAGGCCTCTGATTCAGACGGAAGTGAATCTTTGAAAATTGTGGACCCTCTCTTGAAGTCTAAGAATGCCTTCAGAGATTTTTCTCCCACACCACGAATCTCAAAAGCCACCTCAACGCAGGTTGTTAATCAAGGGCGTTCACCCGTTCGGAGGAGTAGCAGCACTGGTGTGATTCTTGAATTCTATGGCTCTTCAAATATTTGTGCAGTTTAACACAAATCATCCAAAATAGAATTCAAGCACATCTGTGACAGAAATTCAAATTCAGAAGTCAAAGAGAGAGAACAAAAAAAAAAATCTAATGCTGCGCTTCTTCCGAAGACATATACTGTAAACATTAAATGTATGTTAGGACAATCTTGAAAAAAGTATTAGAACACCCTTTACTTTTATTTCTTGTTAATTTTATTAACCAAAATATGTCCATTTTTATTACAGATTAATGAATACAAAATTAAAACTCTAATCAGCTACTTTTTAATCGTTATATTTGTATAAACAAATGTTATACATCTGTGTGTTAACTTATACAAGAAATGACGGAAAAGCAAGGGTGGTTTAGTATTTTTTTATCGTATATAGTCTGTATAATATCTTTAACCTATGCTGATGCTGTTTAATACTGATTTAAATAATAATAATAATGTCATAATCTGTTGGTTTTACATGAACAAAACCTTTCAAGCACTTTTTAAAATTCTAAATACTACCTCTTGTCAGTAAGTTGGTTCACAGCACTGCCTTGGAGTGAAAGTGTGTAGTGCTGAGACAGTCGGTATGTGCTGAGTCGTCTGACGTTTGTGTGACTGGTACCCAGGAAGGTAGCAAAACCAGGCAGTGTGTATGTCGTACCCAGGAAGGCAGAGAAACCAAGCAATATGTATGTGGTACCCACGAAGGCAGAGAAACTAAGCAGTGTGTATGTGGTACCCGGGAAGGTAGCAAAACCAGGGAGTGTGCATAGATACAGACCCCAAAAGTGATTAAAACCAAATAAAGTCCCCAGAAGATCATCTGTAGTCAGGTGAAGGACCCTGTACTTTGTTCAACTCATTTACTCCCTTAGACGTACAAAGACGTCTTTTAATGCAATGGCGCCCTCTACCAAAGACGTATAAGTACGTTTCCTGTCTTTTTTACGTCATAGTGTACATAAGGGTCTGATGCAACCTCTGACTGAGAATCAGCCATGTCCGCATTGTGAATCATGTAAAAATCACCCAGCAGGGGGCAGAGGTGCAAAAGATCCGCCTTGAATCTGCGCCAGAGGTACAAATGGGGGGCGGGATCCTGGGGTAGACTTATAAGTGTGGAGAGCAGCGTGGGTAGCAGCAGCATCGGCAGCACTAGCAGCAGTCGCATTAGTAGCGTTAGCAATGAAATCCTCCAAGCAAATGACGATCGAGGAATGCTTTTTTGTAAAAAAAAGCTTCCTAAAAGCATCAAGGCGATGGAGACGCTTTGGTTGAGAGGATGACGCTTTGTCGTCGTCACAACAAACAGGCGTTTAAAGAGGGTGCGCGTGCCTTGCGGCCTGCATCGCCTGCCTTCGGACAATAGCCAAAGCAGCTGAGAGTCCTCACCAGATCCCCCCGAACGAGGAGGTAAGCGCTCGCAAGTTACCATTGAACATGTGGTTTTACCCCTCATGCTTTTATTGTACATATCATGCATCTTGCGGGCAGAAAATGTCGCATAAATGTGCAGTTAGACGCAAGCGTATCTCCTCCCCGACGAGGAAACAACAATACTGAATGGTGTGGTAATCATGCATACTTTCTAAAATTCACAGATTGTGCATCCCGCGGCAAGAAAGTTCCTCCTCGTCTTGTTGGTGTAAAGAAAGGTAAATTATAATATGAAACTTCACACGCCAGCAATAAAATGCAGCAATAAATATATATTTCCAATTGTTTATATTTCTGTAATTTACAGGTTGTGCATCAGGAAGCAGTGGTTCCGGATGGCGTCACACTGGATGGCAACCGAGGAAAATCGACTTTACAGCAACCCCTGGACCACTGAATGCCGCTGCCCATTTGGAGTCTGAGGAGCCAGCTGATTTCCTGCAGCTGTTTCTCACGGATGAGCTTCTGCAGCACATCGCGGATGCCAGCAATCACTTCCCAGACAATTATTTTCACACAAACCCCAGTGGACAAACACAAGCTCGCCTATTTTCCACGGACCAGCAAAGCCAGACCACAACGAAAGTGTCGGGTCTGTTTGCGCAAAGGCAAACGGAGTGAAACAAGAATGTGGTGTGAACTATGTTGTGTGCCCTTGCATCAAGGCAACTGTTTTATTTTATATCACACAAAAAAAAAGTATGTATGACACTGATGTATTTCATTTTTGTACATAGTTCAACAGTTCAGTCGTTTAGTGTTATGTGCAAATAAATTTATTTTATCAAAAACATATTTTTTGTGCTTTTTTTTGTTATTTTATAGAAGGCATGCATTATTTAGATGTTAGAGGTGTCATAAAAGCCATAAATAATAGTGTCAAAGTTCAAATTATGGTCAAAATGCATCAGTTTACAAAAAGCTCATTTTCTCAGTTTTTTCCCCAGGGATTGGAGTTTTCATGAAATTTAGCTATTTTCAAATGCCGATTGTTCAAGAATGGAAAAAGATAGGAACAAACATTTTTTTTCTGTTGAAAGAAGAGAGTCTCATCTTTCTTCGGGTGTGCTCCATGTCTATATAGCATTAGAATACAATATTCTGTGGGCCTTGCAATATTAGTCAAAACCCAGGAAAACTCTGGGATTGAGTGGGTTGCTCCAGTGAAAATG
This sequence comes from Idiotropiscis lumnitzeri, assembly GCF_059441095.1. Taxonomy (NCBI): domain Eukaryota; kingdom Metazoa; phylum Chordata; class Actinopteri; order Syngnathiformes; family Syngnathidae; genus Idiotropiscis; species Idiotropiscis lumnitzeri. The sequence goes on along the minus strand of NW_028283564.1, from coordinate 947,864 downwards.
GCTGGTATTTAATGAGTTAAGACTGGTTAGGACATCCGGCTCGCAGTCCCAAGGTTCAGGGTTCGATCCCGGGACCCAGCTTTCCTGTGTGGAGGTTGCATTTGTGAGTGAGTTTGAGCGCAGATGGTTGTTCGTCTTTGCGTGCCCTGCGATTGGCTGGCAACCACTTCAGGGTGTGCCCCGCCTACTGCCCGTTGACAGCTGGGTAGGCTCCAGCACGCTATCCTTGTGAGAATAAGCGGATTGGATATTACATGTATGTGTTTATGCCCTAGGCCAGGCGAGGGCAAACTACGGCCCGGGGGCCACATGCGGCCCGTTAAAAGTTTTAATCCGGGCCGCCGAACTTGAAAAAAATTTAATGAATAAACCTTGTTAATGTTTTATTTTCTAAACACTGTGGTTTTCAAAGACAAATATTATTGTTGGAATGCTTTTATTCACTTTCATATAAAATTAAATGTATTTTTTTTCTCAGATGAGGTGAGGTTTCCAAAACACTCCATCCATCTGCTCCTGGTCCGGCCCCTCTGTCATATTTTAGAACCCATTGTGGTCCTCCAATCAAAAAGTTTGCCCGCCCCTGCCCTAGGCTTTGTGTCTTTGCTTGGTTGACTGTGTAATGAGTGTATGAATGCATTTCTTTCTACCAGACACCTTGGACTTCCCATGGCAGATTAATAATCTATTTTATCTATCCATCAGGGTCACGAATGTCATTTGATGAGTAGAGAATTTAGAGTCTCCAATTAACCTAATATACATGGATTTGCGCATGGAAACCTGAGAAAAAGCCCTTAGTCCTACTTTTCCATCTGAACCACTTTATCCTCACGAGGGTCACAGCCGTGACATCCCAGCTGACTTCAGAAAGTAAGTGGGCGACGACTCATGATCTCTTGGTTGAATAATATTGTTAGGGGCTCAAAATGGCCCTCTACAATAAAATGGCAGAAGAATATTACATACTCTCTGGCAGAAGAATATTGCGTTTTTTTGTTTTGTCCAATTAACTTAAATAAAACTTGGGAAAATTTAATGATTCCATGTAAACCAGCTGGTCTTCCCCATACCAAGCCCTGGCTAAAACTGACTGAAAAATGCATGATGTGTGCCTTTTAAACTCCTCGGCCCATCCACTATGCCAGGGATGGGCAAACTTTTTGATTGGGAGGGGGGGGGGCACAATGAGTCCTAAAATACATTTAATTTTAAACGAAAGTGAACAAAAGCATTACAACAATATATATGTCTTTGAAAAACCACAGTATTTAGAAAATAAACCATTAACAAGGCTTATTCATTTAATTTTTTTCAAGTTTGGGGGGCTGGATTGAAACGTTTAACGGGCCACAAGTGGCCCCCGGGCCGTAGTTTGCCCAAGTGCCCTAAGCCAATTGATTCTAAAAAATAACAGTTTTCTTCATCAAAACAACATTTTATGATCAACATAAATGTTAGTGAGTACATAAAGGTATACTCATTCGATCTATCATAACCCCATGCACTTAGACTGTACAAAAAAAAGAAAATTTTTATTTTAAAACCTAGTATTTCGCCATGACGTCACACGCTAGCGTCAAGTGCTTGGCGCTAAAAACCCGGAAGTAACAGCGGCGCTCGGTTTGAAAGTGGAGAGTTGTGCATGGTAAGCGAATTCGGGAGAAATGTTTGTTGAACACGAGGACTGTGGCGTAGAAGATGGTTTAACAGCGATCTAGTGCGCACCCAACCGTGATGGCTGACCAACGAAATAAATGTGGACCGACGGAGTGGACTGACAGGACGTGGAAAACAGGTGTGTGGCATGTGTGCGTGTGCACGAATGTGGGAGCGCGTTCACTATGGTGGCAGCGATCGCAAAGCAGCAGCACCACTCCTTGACAAAAGTATTGTACTTTCTCTGATGTTTTGGGTTTGCTCTGCTTTGGGGTTTGTAGTTCTGGCCACGCAAAAGTAACAAAGCAAGTTCTTGGATGTCTGCTTTTTTCTTGAACTGTTAATTGGTTAACATCGTGGCTCTTATTTTTATCTAATGTATGGAGTTTGGTGGCTATCTATATGCACAACTATATTAGTTGCACTTGAAATTGCATACAGAAAATTAGTATAAATAGGTTACGCTATAAAGTATAACAATATTAACAATCGTTATTGTTGTTACTGTTTATTTATTTTATTTTGCAATAACTGTGCTCCAAGCTTAGCTGTTGTGCCAGCTGCCAAGTAAAAATATGTAATCTCACTCAATAATAGGAATAAATACTTAACTAACATCTCAATTTTTCGGGTTGGGCTGTGGGGGAGGGGAGGGTGGCTGCCTGACATAAAGCAGACTGTCCTGCACATGCGCAGACCAGCCGAGTGTGTGAAGTGTGCGTAAGTGCAGTACCGGGACCGACCACTAGACAGCGATCCTGAGTAATTTTTCCGCACACACATTTCTAGCACACTCGTCTTGTTTTTGTGACCTTCCTGGGAAGCCCTGAAACTTTGACAGGACCTCCCCCTGAGCTTCTTATCACTGAATTCAATGCTCTTTTTTGTGGGGCCCAGATTTTTGGTCCCCACAAAAATTTTGGTCCCCTACAGTGGGTGTGCTGTCCGATGTTGGTCCCCAACATGTAGCTTATACAAACACACACACACCCCCCTACTTGTTTTTGTGACATTGTTGGGCCACCTGAGCAAAACTCACATTGTGGGAACCACCCTTTCTAGTGGTTGTACAGCTCTGAAAAAAATCAGGCAGTGTCCAGGAATTTAGTTAAACACAAAAACCACTTCAAATTACCAATTAATGACCTGGAGGTCAAATGAGTGACTCAAGTGCATGTAATTCAGTCACTGTAGCCCAAAGATTCTCTGGGCCAGTGGATGAACCATTATTCGTCTTGGACAGCATTGAAGCAGGCCGTAGCCTGGTTTCTAAAGCTGAAAGACTTACTGACAGAGTAAAGGAAAATAGAAAGGAGTTAATCACATTAGGTGAAGAAGGCAAGATGAATTTATTCAAGAGAACTGTCAAAGGAAAGTATTTGACCTGCGACGACTTGGATAAAGCAGAAAGAGAACTTGTGAAATACTGTCAAAGGCGAAGTTTCAAAAAAGATTTAGCCATATTTGAAAAACAAAAAAGGGTGAAGAAAAGTAGCCCACTTTACAAGTTCAATATAGTATTTCAAGATGGTGTCATGAGGGTTGGTGGACAGTTGAGCCACGCAGCCATGCCTGAAACAGCAAAACAGCAAGCCATCTTGCCAAGGATTCACATAACACAAAGCTAGTCCTGAGATACATTCATGAGATTACAGCTCACGCTGGAAGGAACCACATGATGGCTAATCTGCATCAACAGTTTTGGATACCTCGAGCTGCTAGAGTCATCAGAAGAGTGCTACCTGACGATCCGCCTTTCAAGAGAATTGGCGTTGATTATTTTGGTCCATTCTAAGTAAGTAGGGTTAGAGGACAAGTAAAGAGATACGGCGTGATTTTTACATGTCTCGCTGTGTACGAGCCGTACATCTGGAAATTGCATCTTCACGTGACACAGATGCTTGTCTCAACGCAATCCGAAGATTTCTTGTCAGAAGAGGACAAGTGAGAGAGATGTATTCTGATAACGGAACCAACTTTAGATCAGCTGACAGTGAAATGAAGAAATCAATCAAAGAATGGAACACTAAGTAAATCAAGAAACACTTGCTGCAAAAAGGTATTCAGTGGCATAGCAATCCCCCAGCAGGTTCCCACCACGGAGGAAGCTGTGAGCGACTTATTTGGTCTGTGAGAAAAATCCTGAATGTCACTGTAAAAGAACAAATTTCGGGTGAAGAAAGTCAATATACCTTGCTTGGTGAGGCTGAAGCAGTTATAAACAGCAGGCCTATCACAAAGACATCTTCCGACCTCAACGACTTGGAAGCACTCACACCCAACACTCTGTTGTGGCTGAAGGTCAAACCCGAGTTACCTCCTGGAGTCTTCTGTAAAGACGACCAATACGCCCCAATACGTACCTCTGGGAATGAGCTGGTCAGCTCTTTAAAGAGTATTATGTAAGTTGAAATACATTAATCCATTTTTCTTTTTTGGACCATCTTTAACTGTGTAGTGTGTAATGTCTAAAATACAAAATGATCTGATTTTAGGGTGCAGTTGACGACTGTGGCACAGGTCCTCGCTCTACAAGTGCTAATAGTCTTCGGCAAAGAGAAAAATCTGCCATAAGGTACAGAAAACATTGGCATCAGAGTAAATGGATGCATGTTTTTGCAATGTGCGAGGAAACTGGCGAACTCAGAGAAAACTACGCAGGCTTGGGAGAACATGCAAACTCTACACAGGAAGGCCGGAGCCGGAATCGATCCCACAACCTCTGCATTGTGAGACCATCGTGCTCACAAGTCGCCCACCGTGGCGGCCGTCCATTATGAATGCCATCCCACCATCCATTATCTGTACGGCTTCTCCTCACAAGGGTTGCGGGGGGTGCTGGAGCCTATCCCAGCTATCTTGGGGCAGTAGGTGGGGTACACCCTAAACTGGTTGCCAGCCAATCGCAGGTCACACAAAGACAAACAACCATCCGCGCTCACACTCACACCAATTTAGGGTGTCCAAACAACCTGCCATGCATGTGTTTGGAATGTGGGAGGAAACCGGAGAACCCACGCAGGCGTGTGGGAAACATGCAAACTCCAAACAGGAAAGCCGGAATCAATCCCGCGACCTCTGCATTGTGAGACCATCGTGCTAACAAGTCGCCCACCATGCATCCCTGCTAAATAAATGATTAATTTTTACATTTTAGTATTTGTAAGCGATCTTGTGTTCATGACAGCATTTTCAACAGTGTGGGTGTTTGTATGAAAGCATTTCACTCGTGTATGGGCATGAGCATGTTTCAGTTGTATTTATGAATAACAATAATTTCACAATTGTGCCTGAGCGCCTTTCACTGGTGTGTATGAGAATGTTTCACCTATGTGTATGAGCGCATTTGACGAGTGTATGAGCAACAACTATTTCACTAGTGTGTATGAGAGCGTTTCACTCGTATGTATGATAGCGTTTCATAAGTATGCATGAGCAACAACAATTTCACTGGTGTGTAAGAGTGCATTTCAGAAGTGTGAAGCGATTCCTGACTTTTGTCCCCAACGGCACCTCATACTCCCCATCTCCCGCTCACTTCTCCTGACCCCATGAGCCATCCCCGTTGCTACTACATGGAGATTTGATGTGTTTTTTTGTTATTAGCTTCTTCAACATCTCTTCTGATTCTCATCTCTTCTCTGGCGCTCGTCTCCGCCTGTCTGATTTGAAGTCGACCTCAGAATTTGCACTATTTTGACATGACTTCTGTGGTAATCACTACTGACATATTGTGTCATTTGCTCAATAATACATTAAAATTATAATAAATAATAAAAATGGGTCCGGTGCCGAGCTCTGGCTTCATATCTTTAAAAGTGGTCTTCTCAAATCTGTTACTAATGGCCTCTAAATCGGTTGTGGTAGAGAAGGGGCAAATTAGACCTTATGGCATCTTAATTTGGTCAAGTCTTGTACCCATTTTCAAGGCCAGCGACTATTGCTTTAGCTATATACAAGAAAAGGATTACTCTGAATATACACAACAACAAATCCCAGATGTCCATCCCAAATGTTGTTTCAAAATAATCCAGTTCAGATGATAAACAAATGTATTGGTATGTTGAGGTCATTATTTCAAATCAAAATATACACTTCTTTTTCAGACAATGGGGAGGATCGAAGAAGTGGAAAAGTTGCAGGAGTAACTTCAAAACAATGCAAAGAGACAGAATCTGGAAGAATGTCAAGTTTGTCCATGTTTATATTTCTGGAATTTAGTGGGCGTGCATCTCGAAATGTTTGGGGATGGTTCGGGCTGCCAGACAAGACTTTCACTGCGAGCGCTGGACCACTGGATGCTGCGGCAAACAGCGGACTTCTTGCAGCTATTTATTACCAACAAGCTACTCCTGCACATCAATGATGCGGATGGCACAGACTGCTTTGCAGACAATTATTTTGAGGCAAAACCAAGAGGTCTGTAAGCACTCTGAAAACAAAGTAAAATATTTGACACCCACGGCAAAGAAAGCCATGCTACAGCATAGGGCTGGGCGATAAACCGAAAATTTACCGTTACCGAAATTTATTACAATGACCGAAATCATTTTGCCCATGTCGGTAAATTCGATGAATAAAAAAAGAAAAGCCTTTTGTCTGCGGCAATGTTCATGCCCCTTTAAGACCGCTACAGCGCCTCTAGTCATGTGACTCCACCCGTCTGTCGCTCTCGTTGCTGGCGATTCAAATCCAGAAGCTTTCTCACCACCCACAACACAACCATGCTGTGCTGAAAGTTCAAAGTGAGAAGCAAGGTTCGACAAGTGACAACAGCCCATGAACGGAGGCGACACCATACGAGAGAACGTCTCAGAGGTGGACGCGATAGCCTAGCACATAGCTAAAGATAAAGCTCCTCTAGTTACGTGGCGCGCACAGGATTTAAACGCTTCACGAAAGCCGTATTTCCCGATATGGACTACATCGGGCCGGGAGCTTAGACATGTCAAGCATTTTGCATCTACATCCGACTTGTGGTCGGGTCGCAACATGGATCCCTGATTGAGCCTAACTGTGCATTACATAGATGACAAGTGGCGACTGCGCAGCAGAGTACTCGAGACGGCACATTTTCCCCGATAATACCCACTTGTTTATTTGGCTTGCATTGACATTTTCTTTCATTTTATTTCGCGTTTTTTTATTTGCCATTATTTACATCATGAGAGCATCTTGGCGCAATCTATTTGCAGAAAAAGATTTCGCAAGAGGTACCATTTTTCTTTGTGACATTGTTCAAGTCATGCAAAGCAAGCTCAGGGTTCGCGGTTAACCGCTTCCCGATTGCCCGGGGCAAGTGAAATTTGGCCACGGGCAAGGTAAAATTATGGGCAACTTGCCCGACCGGGCAAGCATTTTTTAAAGCAGCCAAATATCTTTAATTTTGACGAAAACGGTGGTGTGATCTGTTTGTGTGCACTGTATGGTGATGGTTTAACCCACACAACCCCTTATGTTTTGGTATGGTCCATTGGCCTTATCGGGGGTAATGGGCGGGCGCTACGGGGATCAGTTAGTTCAGTGAATGTCGAGTTAAAGTGGACGTCAATAAATCCCGCAGTATTGGAACTCGCTGTCGTAGCATCCTCATTTGAAGTTTGAAAAACACAACAAAAACCTACGATATTTTGGCCGAAAATTGACAGCCGGAAGTTTTCTTACCTTCTGCGCATGTTTACGAGTGGCGACGAGTTCGTTCAAATCCGAACATTTCGGATTCCTCTGACATGACTAAAATAGCTCGAATATTTTTAAGTAGACAATTCAGTTGTGAGTAAGGAAGGGAGTAATATTTGATTATTGGCTGTTAATTCATTAGCTCCATGATGTGACCTGACATAGTGTCAGTGACTGTGTTCTGTTTATGCTATGAAACTTATGGAGGCAGCACCACAGGCACTGGTCTTAAAGGAATACACAAATTTGCCACACTCATAATTTACTCATGTGATTCCTCAATTAATACGCTCTCCTGGACTTAAAATTGATCATCTGGATTGCTGTAATATCATTTTCCCAATTTAACATGCAGATTTGTTAATTATTAAAACTACAATTAACATTTTCAATAACTGCACAGGATGATACATTTGCTCTTGTGAGTAGGGTTTCATGGTTGATGATGAAAACAAGATTAATTTATGCTTATCAGATTATATGTTTATTTACATTTGTGGCGCACATTTTACAACCATAAACATTTTATTCTTAGAGAAAAAAAATTGTCACTTGCCCAAGTCGGGCAAGTAATTTGGCCACTCGGGCAAGGCAAATTTTAGTGGCACTTGCCCTATGGGCAAGCAGTTTTTAAAGTTAACCGCGAACCCTGCAAGCTATTTGGAATGTTCATACAAATGATTTTTGTACTTTTATTTTTCATTGAAAGTAAAGTGTACCAGTTGGTCAATAAAAAAAACAGTCAATATGCAATTCCTGCATTTATTTTGATTTTAGTCCACGTGGGAATTTATTGTGCATTTATCGTTATCGAGGTAAAATTGCTCGATTTCTCGCGATATTGATTTGAGGTCATATCGCCCAGCCCTTCTACAGCATGTATACAGTGTGAGACGTGTTGTGTTCACTTGCTCCAAGGCAATTGTTTTTAAGTGTATACCACATACCCAACGAATTGTGTAATTTGTATGGCGGGGTGTACACATGCGTTGCAAAAACACATGCACACACTGTCACTCACGCACTTCCGTATATAGTTTATTTCAGCACCTTTTGTCATGCTGTTTTTATTTTATAGAAGGAAAGCATTATTTTGATGTCTGAGCTGTCACAAAAGAAAAAATAGAACTGTTGAAGTCAAGTCAAGCTTGTGCTTGAAATGTTTGTTCTTAGTTTCTCAGTTTTTCGTGAGCAATGGGAATTCAGTTATATTCAAACGCTGTCAGGTAAAGGCTCCATATTTTTATAGCATTATAGCACACTATTCTGTGGGCGCTAGAATTGAAGGGTTTGCGTTAGTAAAAATAGGTGGGATTAAATGAGCTGAAGTGTATCTCTTGAGTGCTCCTTAAATATTTGCCTGTGTTGGTATATTTTATTTTGGTCGTGTCATGTTTATTCTTACGCTGAAAGAGACATGAGGTGTTCGAAAAAAATAAATGATTTTTTTTTTTCCCGGTCAAAACTACCAATGGTGTCTGTTTTTTTTCCCTCCGTGAAATGTACGAGTTATCACTTTGACGCGCATGATGTCACGTGGCTGGAGGACTGGAAACTTGCACGAACAACATTTACGTTGAAATGTAACAATGACACATATATCGACATCTAACAAACATGCATGGGCATCTAACATTGACACTTACATTGACGTCTATAACATAAACCATTACAATCACATCTAACAAACACGGACATCTAACAGACACATCGACATCCATCATAAACATTTACATAGACATCGACATCTAACCAACCTCTACATAGACATCTTACACACATCGACATCTAACAAACATTTACATAGACATCTAACATAAACACATCTAATATAGACACATAGATTGACATCTAACATCGACACATTGAGATCTAACATAGACATACATTGACATCTAACATAGACTGTTACATCGACAACTAACATCGACACAAGGCTTTGTCAAATGACACGTCATGACGACATATACAGAGACACAAGGCACAACAGCATATTTTTGGTACAAATTGAACCCGATATGTTAGCTACCTCGTTCGACTTAAAGGGTTAGCGAACTTGTTATGGTGGTTGAGGCGTGGTGGCTACCCAGCTCGTGTAGTGTATATTAAACTTAAGTTAATAATTTATGACCAGTAAACACGGATGTTGTAACGCAAAACAATGTTCAAATGTTAGTTTTTTTTCAACACATTTCATGAGAAAAAGCTCTACTTGTCTGTGAGAAATGTATGTTGTAGACCCATTATATAACACAATATTACACAATTTTACATTGGAATTTCATTTAATAAAACATTGACAATTATCTTTACAAACACTGTGTATGATTCATCTTTTCATTTGTTGTTCAATGAGCAAAACAGTGGCGATCAAAACAGTGCAAATTAAATGACATTTTATAGGTATCTGGTTGCAATACAGTGAACCCTCGCTACTTCGCGGTTCACCTTTCGCGGGTTCAGTGCTTCGCGGGTCTAAAAAATATTCGGGGGCATTGTAGTTTCGCCGAGCGGCACGACGGGGCGCTGGAGTGGTTAGACGGCCGGCGTCCGCCGAAGAAGAACGTGGGCGAAGAGGAGAGTGGACAAAGAAGAGCACGTTCCCCCGGGCACGATTTGGGGCGACGTTTCGCGCGGTTCGGACCGTACCAGAGCTCCGGCCAGCGTGCGTGGCAGTTAAGCCGAAGAGGAACAACTTCCGCCCGGGCACTAGCGGGGCGACATTTCGCTCCGTTCGGGACCGTGCGAGAGCTCCGGAGGAGACCGGCCGGCGTGCGTGGTTGTTAAGCCGAAGAGGAACACCTTCCGCCCGGGCATGAGCGGAGCGCGAGGCTGTCAGTTATGAATGAATAAATGAATAAATAAATGAAGAATGCCAGGGCACACCGGACGGCGTACCAGCAGGTAAAAGTCGAAGTAATTAAATAAATACAAAAAGAAGTAATTGAATAAATACAAAAATAATGGCTGGGGAATAAAAAAATGTTTTAATAATTTTTTTTTTTTGTTATAACATGAATTTCACCCTCTCTCTCTCTACCCGTATATATATATATATATATATATATATATATATATATTATTATTTTATTTATTTATTTTTTTAAGCATTTTTGAAGGTGCGCCGCTACTTCGCACTTTTTTTTAAAGCATTTTTGAAGGTGCGCCGCTACTTCGCACTTTTTTTTTTTTTAAGCATTTTTGAAGGTGCGCCGCTACTTCGCGGATTTTCAGTTTTCGCGGGTGGTCTCGGTCCCCATTAACCGCGATAACCGAGGGTTCACTGTAGTAAGTTACATTCTAATTTACATTGACAGGTAATGGAAATGACTACTGGTAACCTCAATTGAACTGTATTTCAGTCAGAATGCCTCAAACATCATAAAAAAATAAAACGTTGAGTATTATTTCTCCTTCAAAATGTCAGAAGAAATACTCTATAATGGCCTGACGACATTAACATAGCTTATAGTATATAGCAGGGGTGGGAAAACTTTTTTATTGGCGGGCCACAATGGGTTCTAAAATTTGACAGAGGGGCTGGACCAGGAGCAGATGGATGGAGTGTTTTGGTAACCTCATCTCATCTGAGAAAAAAAATACATTTAATTTTAAATGAAAGTGAACAAAAGCTTGTCTTTGAAAAACCACACTATTTTGAAAATAAAACATTAACAAGGTTTTTTTTTTTTTTTTCAAATTCGGCGGGCCGGATTAAAACGTTTAACGGGCCGCATGTGGCCCCCGGGCCGTAGTTTTCTCACGTCGGTATATAGCATAGCGGCATAGGTTCCCTCGTCAACATCAAGTGAGTTACCCTCTTACCAAGACCAAAATACGGGGCTCTCCATCTCCCGGTCACTTCTCCAGACCCCAACAGTCACCCTCGTTGCGAGAACTTGGAGATTCGATGTTTATTTTTTTTCGCTTCTTCAACTTCGTGTCTGATTCTTTTCTCTTCTCTGGCTCCAGGATTCCGCTGTCAATCAGATGACGATTGAGGCGGGACTTCCGGTTCAAAGTCACCCTCAGAGTTTGCAACCATTTGAGATGGCTTCTGTGGTAATAACAACTGTCATAGGTGCAATTTGCTCTATAAAGCATTAAAAAATAATAATAATAATAAATTACAAAAAATAGTCAAGTACAGCACTCGTCTCATAAACTAGGTAAGAATTTAGCGTTACTAACGTTGCTACACTATAAAGAGTGTTTTACTGACTAGCTAAACCCAGTTTGCTTAAACTGATCGTACACTGGACGAAATCTTACCGTTGTCTTTTTACAAATGGATTATGAAATTGTTGCAGAAATTGTTTTGCTGTGACGGAGGGCAAGTTTTATAAGGTTCGTTCATCGGGAAGGTTTTATATTAGACGAGGATGGTCTTGTTCTTCGGATTTTTTATTTATTTATAAAAGGCCGAGCATTTGTATTTGCGCTCAGACTGTGTTGCACAGTGCACACGAACCAAAAGCTCTAAAGAAAACACAATACCCGATCCAAACGGAGGGACGTGTTATCTTTATCTTCCACACCGCCTATCTTGTACTGGCTTGCGGGGAGGTGCTGCCGCCTATCCCGTCTGACTTTGGGCGAAATGCGGGAGGGACGACCTGAACAGAGAAATACAAAAAGAAGCAGTACAGCGTCAGTGTAACTCCTTACGGGATAATATCCTCGTCGCATAAACAAGGTAAGAATTTCACGGTATGCATTTTGGTGAACTATAAAGCGTGCTTTACTGACTGGAGCGACGTCGAGTTAGCCTAAATGTATCGTGCATTGGACTAAATCTAGCAAGTTAGAATTATACGATTTGTTCTTCGGGAAGGTTTTATATTAGAGGAGGAATTAAGATCTTGCCCTTCGGACATTTTTTGTGATAAAAGGCCGAGCATTTGCATTTGCGCACAGTATTAGTCCACGAAACAAGAAATACCCATGTACAAATAACTTGCAATTATAATAGTTGGAGCTGTAACAAAGTGTTTTTCATACGGTGTTGTATAAATTAGCAGGAAATTAGAACACAAATTAAAACACGTACAGTAGATACAAGAAGAACAACGACAGTCACATGTTGAGTCGAAAGCTAAAGAATAAAAATGTGTCTTCAAAACGTTTTAAAAGTGGACAGAGAGGGGGCTTGCCTAACATTCAATGGAGAGTCAGGGAATGGACTCCGAGTGCAAGTTTCAGGCCATCTATCTCAAGAAAGAGCTTCTGATGCACCTCAAACGGGTACTGCAAATTTAGTAAGTTCAGCGCATAGTTAATTCCCATGAGCAGGAGACTGGCAACATTTCCACAACCTCATTTTCTTAAGCAACAATGGAAACAGAGGCATGGGATGTGTCTTCTTGTCCCTCACTTGCTTGGAAGACATAGAGTACGTGTGTCAAACTCAAGGCCCGGGGCCAGATCTGGCCCACAACCTAATTTTATGTTGCCCGCAAAGGGCAAATCATCTGCATCAACTTCCTGTTTCTAGCATATTTTCTTCACAACAACACTGAGATATGAGATATTGCCAATTATTTGTTACCAATCCTCCCCTTTTAAAAAAAATTGAAAAATTGTTGAACAATTACTTACTAGCTTCTGATTTCAAAACTGGCTTTCCAATCAATTTATATGGGTTCACAGTCCCTCTGAGGGAAACCACAACTACGATGTGGCCCGTCCATAAAAATGAGTTTGACACCCCTGACATAGACCTTCAGTACTTGCTTGGCCTGGTCCTCTTTTGCTTGTTCTCTGCTGACTTCCTGAAAGAGCATATACATCCATGGTTAGGTGCATAATGTCCCAAATTTGTGTTTGCTTTTTATAGTTCTGAATATCGCTGTCTTCAGGCAGTATCCAAGAAGCTCCAGAATCTTCACCTTGCAGGAGACTTCCAATGGCACGTTTTTGCAATCATTAACACTGCATCATCCAAAGAGAGCAAACCATTTTCAACATTTGAGATTGGTCAGTAATATTTACAAGTAACACCCACTCGTGTGGATTGACCAATAGATTAGATCTAGAAAAACATGAAATTACTCAAATTATGACAACATGTTTCAGCCGGACACCAGTGATATGTGACAGTATTTGCAATCTGCATTACATGTTTATAACAGCATATATGAGAATCAAAAAATAAATAAAAAGGGCAATGAAAACGGAAATTAAAATAGAAACCTCAACCTCAAGGATAGGATTTTTGTCGAAATCTCAAAATCGAAACTTTGGACCTTCTGATTTATTTTGTCAATTACCCGAAAGTAACCTTTGCCAAATGCTAACCCTTTAGCCAGAGCAGGTCACATACTGGCAGCAATTAATTTATTTGAATATTGTGACAAATAAAAATGTTTGCTGCACAGTCTATGAGTTAATTGCAGCTTTAAAAACGTAATACTGTTGTAATTTACCTGGTAGTCCGTGATGAGTTCCTCTGCAGACTGTCCGAGGAATTTCATCAAGGAATGGATTATGCCCTCCCTTCCAGCTTCAACGTTTTGCTATTTAAAAAGACACAAGATGATTAAGTGTCTTAAATAAATAAAAGCTCACATATGCATTGCTTACATCCCAAAAAGTGCATCTCAACTTTAAATAAAAAAAATAGCAACATATCCATAAGCTCTAACAGATCTTTTATTGTTTTATTCTGTTAATGCTTATGATGGACTTATCCAAAATAGTTTGATGCAAATTCTATTTGCAGTAATAAAACACAACCCTCTTACATGACTGAGTGAACTGAGCATAGGTCTTATTTCAGTGCCAGTAACTCGGCCTTTTTTTCCAAGTATCTCCTTCAATTCCAGGGTGTAAAGTTCCATCTTGGTTAGCCAGGTTCTCTCAAATTGAACATATGTAATTTGTTTGAACTCTTTCTTAATCTGAAACATTTTTCCCTCAATTAGAACATTTTCAAAATTAAGAAATCTAAATCACGATTTAAATTTTGATTAATCGTCCAGCGCTAGAAGATACAGCAGCAGGTATTACTCCTCCTCTAAAATAATAAAGGCAGTACAATCATCACTTAATTTGACACAGAGTTTGGATTAATTGCTGGACAATGGTCTGATATTTGTCCCACTTGAAACTAAATCTGAATATTGGTTATTTGAATGTGAATATCTTAACTTTGATATTTGAATTGAAACCTGAATGTTTTGAATTGAACACTGAATTATTGAATTGAAAAACTGAATTCGAATTACATAAATTGTATATTTTTAATTTGATTCTGAATTTTTCGATCATAATGTTTTTGTTAAGAACTATATCCCAATAAACTTGAATGTAGGACTTTAAAATGCGTTTTTAATTCCTCAAAAAAAAGGTCTCCTCACCAAAAATTCAATACTGCATATGCTCAAATTCAGTTTACTAAGTAAAAATTCAAGACTCAGTGACAGACATACGGGAGCTTTAGGGTGCCTCAAGGATGTGCAATGGATTCCAATCACCTTCCACCTATCACATCAACCCCCCATCCTTCAGCAGATCCACTGGCTTCCAGTCAATCAACAAATCATTTTCAAAATTCTTCTATATATTTTCAAATCTATGGCTGGCGACCAGTTCAGGGTGTAGTGCGCCTTTCGCCCGTAGTCAGCTGGGATAGGCTCCAGCACCCTCCCGTGACCCTGTACCGGATAAGCGGTGTGGATAATGACATGACACATGACTTTCAAATCTCTTCACAACCTCGCCCCTCCCTACCTTTCAGACATCATCCATATTCCCACTCCATCCCGCGCTCTCCGGTCTTCATCCTCCTCACTCCACCCCTTGCCTGCCACCATGGGGGACAGAGCCTTCAGCGATTCGGTTCTCCAGCTCTGGAACTCTCTCCACCTGACCTCTGTAATTGCACCACCCTCCCTGTGTTTAAAACTAAACTCAAAACCAATCTGTTCCGCCTTAATTACTCTCTCCAATTCCAGATATGTCCCTCATCCACTTTATTGTATTTTATCCTGCTTGATTTACGTGTTGGTGTTTCTACCCGTATTTGTGTTTTTACTTTCGTATTTTACTCTGTACAGCGGCCTTGAGTGTCCTGAAAGATGCTTAAAAAAAAAAAAAAAAAAATATATATATATATATATATATATATATATAAACACACACACACACACACACACACACACATATATATGTTGTTTGTTTTTTTTTCATGGTGGAAAAAAATTTCATCTAAATAACTCTAATGAATTTGTCTTTTATCATGGTGGTCTGTAGGATGAATTGGATCAAGAGCCTGCCAAGTGCACCATGGTGGTGTTTGTTGTCCGGGAGGAAGAGGATCTTCAGCCACCACATTACATCGGGGCAGTTATTGTAGGTGTGAAGGTTCTTTGTCAGTTGCCATCTCTTGCACATAGATGTGTGATGCTGTTTGGCCTCATCTCTCCACTAAACCTGTCTTACCTAAGTAAGTTAAAACACGCTTTTGATGCACCACAAAAAAATACTCATGGAGATAGAACCAAACAAATTGACACGAATAGTGTGCGGTTTGAGTGTCAAACTAAATATTTGATAGCCCAAAAAAAACCCATTTCAGAATGTCCTTTTTAACCGTTTGTAGGTTGTATTCAGAGAAAAAAACTACAGCATTTTTCTAAAACAAAATTACATCAATTTAATGTCTTTATTCCAAAGTAACAAATATATATATATATATATATATATATATATATATATATATATATGTGTATATATATGTGTATATATATATATATACACAGACCAGTTGTCCTTTCATTTTACCATGAAGAGTCCTGAGACCTCTATGGCCCTGGTTAGACGACCACCCACCGCTGTGTTGTTGGGAATAAATGTGCAACATTGTTCACCGAACATAGCACAAACACCACCTCTCTCATCCAACAATACATCAACAGTCATCCTGTTTCGGAATGCCATTAGAGATTGGTTGATAGCCGTTCATGCACAGTTTCAAACCCACTTTGCGTCCAATTACCTAATTTTTGCACGTTGTGATGATGCAGTTGACCTGTCTGCGTTCTTTGTTCTTCGTTCGAGGACTCAAATCCTGTTACTTGATCTGTTAATTTACACTTACTTACTTACTTACACTAAGGAGAACACCGATGGCTTCCATGTATGTTGAATCATTTTTTTTTTTTTTTTTGCCGTGATACTCTGCTTTCTCTTTTTTAACGTCACCGATGTCCTGTCATGACATTGGACAGTTCACACAGTTTATTAACAAACAATATAAAACATACCATTTACGATCAATCAATTACATTTTGTGAAATGGCACTCTCCAGAAACTACCAATAATTTATAAGCAGGGCCTAGTTATGAAAAACACATACAGATATGCACTAAGTCTCAAAACCTTTTACATTTTTGGGTGATTTATCAAATGATCTATCATATCCACACCACCACCAGATTTCCCCTCTTGATAGTGGATTGAAGTTTATTTCAACCACTATCAAAACCAGACACAGTGGTGGTGAAAAGATTCCTAACCGCTTAGCTCTGTCAGCAACATTAATGCTATTTAAATTTTCAAGAGCAACTATCATAGAAAACATGTTCATCTACATCAACTCTAGTCACAGGATACACGCTGACCCAATCCATACATGTATTATCAAGATAAGCATTAATATAATATCAATAATACAATTTCATTTGCTTATTTTGGATATCTCGTTGTCCAATTGCTATCTTTTCACGAAAGTACAGACTTTCTCCTGTAACTTTGTTCTGTGGACCAATAGTTGCCCACTTGAGTATTACTCATGGTTCCAACTCAAATCTATCAACATGTCGTCCAAGCTCCACAAATATGTCCCATCACTTTTTTTTTTTCAATTATCTGCTTGGTGTTTGCAAATCCATTTTGATTAGTAATTGGGATTCTTACTGTTGGTATTGTACTATAGTCACATCATAGTTTGTTTATGTAACTCTGGGTTGTTCCCACATATAACACAACAACAAAAATATCAGAATAAAATTGTATACATCCAACATAGAACAGCTGCTTTTAACCACTTCAGGGTCATTTTGTCTGAAATATCCCCTCTACTTAGTCTGGTGTCTTATGAAATAAGACCACCCTATCATCAGACTTCCGCTCATCTCCTTTGTAGGAGATTTCAACCAAAATGACCTTTTTACATGTGTCAAATGAACCAATGTTGACTCTTCTACTATATTTACAGCTGTGAGAGCTGTCAATAAAACTAAACATGGCATTCCCCCTTGGGTAATTACATATGTCTTATCTTCAAACTTCTTTCAAGCATCCAGTCTCCTGGCTCCACTAGTTTAGTGCCCTGCTAGGAGACAGAAAGATCCTCACCACTCTAAATTTGTGCCTGTCTTTGTTTTTCTAACACTTTTCACATGTAGTCAGCTAAAGTTGCTTCAGCATCTATTTCCCATTTGTTCTTAAATTTGAGGTATTCTATAAGGCCTTCCAAGCAATGTTTTACAACGTCTCGGTCCTAAATACAATGAAATACAATACAGTGCAACTCTCTGTATATAACTCAAATTAACTCACATAAACACATTTACAGTAGATACCAGAAAAACAACAGAACAGCAACAGTCTCATGCTGAGTCAAAGGCCCGAATATTCATCTTCAAGCGAGGTTTAAAAGTGGACAGAGAGGCGACTCGCATAACATTCAATGGAAAGTCACAGTGCTTGTCGTTTTTACAAACAGTTTTACTAATTTCCATACACTGTGTCCACTGCCTCCCCGTTTCCTCAATGCATAGCCTTTTCACTTTTTTTTTTTTTGTTCATTCTTTTCACCAATCCAGAGCTTTGAGGGTGGTAAGCACAATTATCTTTCAAATCAACGTGAAACATTCCTATCTCTTTCACAAGTTAGTTAACAAAATGGGTACTATTATCACTGTTTATTATTTTCAGGAATACCATATCTCGGAATGATATCCTTACAAAGTACTTTTGCCACTGTCAATGCATCTGGATTTGTTGGTTAGAAAGAGTTCTAACCATTTCGAATTCACATCTATGATGACCAAACATTTATTTTATTTTTTTTCTTCACTTTGGTTTTTATCAAATAAGTCCATATGAATAATTTGAAATGGATATTGTGGTGTAGGAAAGCGTCCTCTGCGTGGACTCAAATTACCTTGTGAATTGTGTTTCGCACACGTTAAACATGCCCTACAAAAATGTTTCGAATAAGCATTAAAGCCGTAAGCCGTATAATAACGTAATATCTGATGCACCATTTCCCCTGTTGAGACATGTGTTATCCCATGACTCAATATAGCAGCCCATTTGTAAAGATTATTGTTTGGTCATACAGAGATCACGTAGCGATGTTACACCATTTTCCTCCAAAGCCTTTGTTTAACTTTGGGACTTCTATCACTAAAACGTGTATGTCCGCAACAGCTTCTTTAGCTGTATTGTCTGCAATGTGTATTCAAGGAAAACACTTATGCAATGTATGCGCTACACATTTTAAGACGACTATATGTGTAAATAGTAACACAATTTACTCTCTTTAGTTTACACGCTTTTGTTTAAGATACTAATTCTGTTGCATGAGCTGAGTAATTTGAGGAGTAACTGCTAAGTTCTTTTTCCCAGTGTCATTTGATACAACTACAGTATTTTATTTATTTATTTATTTATTTATTTCCATCTACAAATAGCACTTCTCCGTTTTCTGAAGGCGAATCTTTTTGATGCCTTTACTTTTGGTTACTTTTTTCTACTAACTCATAACAATCTAGTTTTGTACCATCCTCCTGACATAATAATGACAGCCGGGTTTAATGTTGTACATCTCTCTATAATCAGATGTGGTTTTGATAACAATGTATTCATACACTATAAATGTCCCGCCGGTGACAAAAACGTCATGTTCATCAGCAAAAGCAATGCAGAAACCGCACGTGGTACTCTCAAAACCAGAGGATGGAACAAAACTATGGTTGCACTTGTTTCTGCAATTTCCAGATTGTGGGACTAATAAAAGACCATCTTTATCTTAATCTTATATCTACAGCAATAGATACTGCATTAACTGTTCTCATGCAGTGCTTCAATGCACATTCTACGTTGTCTAGTTTGGAATAGAAGTATGCGATTGGTTTCATCTTATCTCCATGTTTCTACACTAAAACTAAGGCCTTTTGCATCTGGACAAAGGGTCAGTGCCATACTTAATACGAACACTTGTTTCCTTTCACAAAAGCTGAATATGCTTTATCAGTCCAGTGTAAGGACAATGTCATTTAGAGGTTTTCCTCATTCATCATTTTACTCAGTGGCACAGTAATTTCTGCATAATTTGGAACTCAGACTTTACAATAATTTGTTAATCTTAAGCATGTTAATTTTATTTTTATTTCCTATTTTTCTAACTTTATGACTCATTTTACTTCAACCAGTTCTACCTCAAAGTGAACAAGTACACATCAATGTTATTTGTAGTCTCTAATTTCTTCTCTGCTTTAATTCCTTGGATGTTAAGATGGCGGCGCGCATGGACGCAGCGGCTAACAGCTCCCCCTCACAGTGCTCCTTATTACTTTTTATTAGTGTTTGCTTGCTCTTATTGGCATCAACTGAGGCACAACATCGATATACCCGCCAGGACATCGTGAACATTGGATATCGATGCGAAATAACCATCACAGAGGAATTTTGCTATGATCGCAAAATTCCGAACGAACTGGCGAGGCTGCCCGGCTCACCGTGGCTGGTCATCGGGACCGGGAGGCGGCGCAGGCGACGCAGAGAGAGGAAGCAGAAGCGAGGCTGCAGGTCCGGTGTCTTGCAACGGCTGCGACGGCAGCCCCATAGGCAACCACTACCGAGTCTGCACCTCACCAACGCCAGATCCGTGGTCCACAAAATCGACGACCTGGGATTACAAATCCTGGGAAACCGCTATGTGCGCGATAGCAGTGTGATCGTCGTCACGGAAACCTGGCTGCACGCAGACGTCCCCGACGCTAGCATCCAGCTGGCCGGGCGCTCGCTACATCGCGCGGATCGGACGAGGGACACCGGTAAGAGGAGGGGCGGGGGGCTCTGTGTTTACGTGCATGAGAACTGGTGCGGCGATAGCACGATCGTCGAGAAGCACTCTTCCCCCGACATCGAGTTCATGTCCGTTAAATGCCGGCCTTATTTTCTCCCGAGGGAGCTAACGGTAGTGATTCTCACAGCTGTTTACATCCCTCCCGACGCTAGCACTAGCACGGCGCTCTCGCTACTCGCGTGCGTCATCAATAAACAGCGGGCGCACCCTGATGGCGGTCACATTGTAGCGGGAGACTTTAATAAGGCCAATTTAAAGACTGTACTCCCAGAGTTTCACCAGCATGTCAAGTGCCCGACGAGGGGAGACAACACTCTCGACCATGTGTACTCGAACATCAAGCACGCATACAGAGCCCTCCCACTCGCCCCCCTCGGCCAGTCAGACCACCTGTCCTTGCAGCTCGCACCTGCGTACACCCCTCTCAGGCGCAGATTCAGGCCTACCACAAAGACTGTGAAAACCTGGCGTGACGACGCCATGAGTGAATTACAGGACTGCTTTCATGACACAAACTGGGACCTCTTTGATCATCAGGACCTTGATGTCTACACGCATTGTGTACTGGACTACATCAAGTTCTGCATGGAAACTGTGTCCCAACAAAAGACTATACGGACCTTCCCAAATGCGAAGCCCTGGATGTCCAGCAGGGTTCGCGCTCTCCTCTAGGCCCGTGACGCTGCCTTCAGGTCAGGCGACAAAGCCCAGTACAGGGTGGCTCGTGCTGACCTGAGCAAAGGCATCAAGCTAGCAAAGGCAACCTACAAGGGGAGGCTGGAGGCCCACCTTGCCAGTAACAGACCACGGGAGGTGTGGCAGGGTCTACGGAGCATCACCAACTTCCGTGGCAGCAGCACGACCTCTGTAGACCCGAGTGCATCGCTGGCAGAGGAGCTTAACTGCTTCTTCGCTCGCTTTGACTCGCCCCAACCATCACACCCCCGCACTTCAAGCTCCAACTCCCCCCCACTCATCGTAGAGGAACACGGTCAACCCCAGGAAAAGCTACTGGATCCGACGGAATACCAGGCAAGGTCCTCAGAGCATGTGCCCACCAACTGTCACATGTTTTCTGCAGGATCTTCAACCGCTCCCTGGCTCAGGCAGTCATCCCCTCCTGCTTGAAAACCTCCACCATTATTCCTGTCCCCAAAAAGTCACCAGCCGTCCACCTGAATGACTACCGTCCTGTTGCTCTCACACCAGTCATTATGAAGTGCTTCGAGAGGCTGGTTCTCCAGCACATCAGGGACTGCCTTCCTCCCACTCTGGACCCCTACCAGTTTGCATACCGGGCTAACAGATCCACTGAGGACGCCATCGACACTGCTCTGCATGTTGTACTGGGCCACCTGGAACAACAGCGGAGCTATGCAAGGATGCTCTTTGTGGACTACAGCTCGGCATTCAACACGATCATCCCAGACATCCTCGTCGCCAAACTGGACACTCTCGGCCTCCCTGCCCTCACACGCATCTGGATTAAGGACTTTCTGACCAACAGACCCCAGACTGTGTTGCTCGGCCCCTACACGTCCTCCACCCTCATGCTGAGCACCGGTTCCCCCCAAGGATGCGTGCTGAGCCCTCTCCTGTACGCCCTCTACACCTACGACTGCAGCCCGGCCCACGGCAACAACACCATCGTCAAGTTTGCTGACGACACGACAGTGGTCGGTCTGATCTCGGAAGGTTACGAGACAGCCTACAGAGAGGAGGTAAAGAGACTGACAACTTGGTGCAAGGACAACAGACTGCACCTTAACTCTGCTAAAACAAAGGAGATTGTCGTCGACTTCAGGAGGAACAAGACGCTGCCGCCCCCCCTCTGCATCGAAGGCGTGTGTGTGGAGAGGGTCCACACGTTCAAGTTCCTGGGAGTACAGATCTCCGATGACCTTTCTTGGAGTCACAACACCACAGCAGTGGTAAAGAAGGTCCGCCAACGTCTGCACTTCCTGAGAGTCCTCAGGAAATTCAACCTGGACAGGAAGCTGCTGCTGGCCTTCTACCACTCGTCCATCGAGAGCCTGCTGACGTACTCTGTCTCCACCTGGTACAGCGGCTGCACTGAGGCGGACAGAGTGAGGCTCCAGAGGACAGTCAAAACAGCGCAAAGGATTATTGGCTGCCCTCTCCCCTCGCTGTCGGACATCTACACCGCCCGGTGCCTCAGAAGGGCTCTCAACATCGTCAAAGACAATACCCACCCAAACTCACACCTGTTCGACCTGTTGCCCTCTGGCAGGCGCTACAGATGCATCAAATCAAGGACCAATAGACTGAGAAACAGTTTCTTTCCGAGAGCCATCTCCATACTGAACTCTCACACACACACGAGACCACCCTAACCTTGCAAAACAGCATTGTGATGTGTTTCTATATGCCCTATTCAGTCTTATTTATTTATCTAATTTATATATTTGTCTGTATTATTGTTGTATTGCACTGGAGAGGGGAGCCCTCTAATCTCGTTGCACACTTGAGTACAATGACAATAAAGGGATTTCTATTTCTATTTCTATTTCTATTTCTAATGTAAATACTAGCCCTTCTTATCAAATTACCATCTTTTTTTCCCGTGTCATTTCCATCTGTGCATTTCATTCCAGTTACTAACTACAGTTACCTTAATAGAAAGATCATCAACTGAAGTATGAAACATAACATATTTATTTCTTCAAATCATCCTTACAGCAGAACCTAATTCTTATCCTTATTCATTTGTTCAAGTCACACCTTCTTCAATCACCAAACTCTCTCTCTGACTTCCTCCCCCTACTTGGGAACGAGCATCTAACTTCAAAGAGCTGTTAACTCTTTGTTACAGCACACTCATGAGTTACGATTACACCAATACCCATTGCCCTCTGTCAAACTTTCCTCACTCCTTTTTTTTTTTTAATTTTCCAAATTCACTGTAGCCTTACCAAAGCCACTCAAAACTATCAAGGTATCAAATCAAAAACTACAAAATCAGGAAACACCTATGCTCCTACAAGGGTTTCTCATGCTCACTTCTTCATTCAATTAAGATTTCACAACACCTACTCCTCTCTTTCTGAAAAAGACACAAGTATACAATTAAGTAAAACCCATCATCAGAATGATATACCTTGTCTGTCGGATCATGTAAGTATAAATTGTGCCATCAATAATCTTTTTCTGTAAATTAATCACATCCCCACAACTTGGGCTCTCATTGTTCTGTAAAAGTAAACCTAATTTCAATTCATGCAACCAACTCAGTGTCCTTCTGGGTCCCTCAACCACGCAGGTTCTAATTCTGTTACTCTAGACAGTTTTCCACTTGCAAATCTGACTATGACACATTTCTCTTGCTCTATCATTTGGAATTAATTTATTACAAGCAATCCTACATGCACCAGTGTCACATAAAAAGGTAATTGGTGACCCATTTACCAATAAGGTTATTTCAGCTCAGTTATTTCATCAAAGGCCAATATCTCTTGTAAATTTAGGAGGACCTCTTCATCTAGAAACTCATCTGTTCCTTGATCAGCCTCTAAATCCTGTTTAGATGCTTCCTATCCTAGTCATGCTGAAGGTTGCTTTTTCTCAGGGCAATCTCTTGCTATATGGCCTTCTTTACCACAACGCCAGCAGCCTGATGTATTTTGCCTGTTTGCTCCTCTTCCTATTCTTCCTCCTTTCTGTCGTCTGCCCCTTTGTCCTCTAAAGCTACCTAGGCCCTTTCCACCTCGATAAAAGACCTCCTGTCCTACCTGTCCTACCTGACCTGTCCTGTCTATAGACCTCTGCTTCTTTTTATTTTCTATCTTCTCAGCATGGAGGGCGTGATTTACATACTCCTCCAGGGTACCTGTTGGCAGGCAAATGAAATGTTTATTTACCCACTTATGAATTACCTCTCTTGAGCCTGCATGTAAAGCATTCTTCAACTGCTGTTGAAATGGCCCATTTACATTACCATTTTCCTGTAGCCCGCTGTGATTTTTAAACACAGCTGTCATTCTCACTTTGTGTTGCTCAAAAGTCTCATCATCCTTTTGTTTTACTCTTCCTATTTCAGTGTAATTTGCTCTATCTGACTTTTCGCATTCCTTTCCTTTGCTTATTTTGTTTTCATTCTCTTTTTGTTTCCTGTATCCCTCTTCTCTTTTTAAGGCTACCCTCATCCAATATTCTGTTTCCTCAAAGCCATTTTTCTTCATCTTTTTGGGGTCTTTTTCGTCTTTCCTATGATTGATCCCTGCAATGCGGCTATTTTTTGTGTATTTAACTGACCATTAAAGCCATGTTCAGTTATCCATGTATCTAAATACTGAGTTTTATCAGGATCCTGTTTTTCGATGAACTTCCAATCTCTACACTGCAGCGTATCCCTGGGTTTTATTTTACTACCTAATATCCCCATTTTAGAAAATTTGGACCAGTTTGTCAACACCTAAGGTGTTCTAAAAACTGGTTTCTCATCAGTAGGACAGCAACTCAAATTTCCTGTTGTGGTAATTCTCAATTCAACCTTTTCAGGTGGAGAATTATTGCCTTTGCATCCACACCAGTCTGCTGTGTACAACCCTACTGTATTACATCGGATAAAATACCATTTGGTATTTGTAATCCCCAATCACACCGTTCACTCACTTTACATACGGTTTGCGCAAACATTCACACACGGAATTTAAGTGTACACACAGACTCCGCCGTCCTACTTTCTCCACGGAATTTCTCGGACTCCGCCGTCATATACCTGCCATTGACTAGTATTCACAGGGTTTTTTTATTTCTCACTCCACTGTCCTTCATGGACCTGCCATCGACTAGTATGCACAGGATTTCTTATCTATACACAATTTCTTTCTCTTTTCTCTATCTTTCTTTCTTTCTCTTTTCTTATTTCATCTCTACTTCATGTCTTTCTTTGCTTTTTTTTCTTTTTTATGTTTTATTTTTATTTATTTATTCTTAATGCTCATTTATTTATTCTGAACACTTATTTATTTATTCTTAACGCGCAATGACCTCCAGTCAGTCACTTCCCCCCTAAAAAAAAATATCTCACCACTGTTGTCTTCCCTCCATTGGATCGCCGTCAACCGTCAGATCCCAGCTGGTGGGGTGAGGTCCAGTCCTGGAAAAGGATTTTTAGGCTCTCTCTAGTGAGCCTGCCATGGCCATGGTCTTTCTGGAGTTCACCACACCCGCTGGAATCCTCAGGTATCTTGGCTTCCCGCTCGAAGGACCAAAATAATGTCAGGTTCAATCACCTAAGCATTCACTGAACAAAGGCAAAATGAATGAAAGGAAGACAAGAGTTGATCTTTTACTCGCGAGGAGAACGAACGGAGGTGTGCTCAGTTACATCTCCAACTTCGTTCTGGAGCACACTCCGCCGAGCCCTCTATTTTATTTGGGAAGTCCCTAAACAATACAATGTATTTGCACTAAGGAACGAAGGGGGGAGCACCAGCAGGAACATGTAAACATTTCAGACACAAGAGGAAAGACAGACATCAATGGCAGTCATTTACTGATTGAAAAGGCAGATATGCCTTTTAGTGCTCTGGCACTAAAGTCTCAGTCCTTTTGGTTCAGAGGTGTGTCTCGGCACACCTCCTTTGATGTTGTAGACGTTCATCCTGTCTTCAGGCATCCGCTTCTCTTGAAGTCTTCTCATCCATATGGTCAAACATAGGTCACGCTGTGGAACAATTCTTTTGCAATACTAATAGAGTAAAATATGGGATAAAATATATCTTCAACCTAACAATAGTGTAAACTGACATACTGAAGACTGGACAGTCATTAATTTGATTGTCCAGTCTTTCCCTCATGAGATAATGCTTCACTTAGAAAATGTGTACAGCGCGAGCTGAAAATGCATTTGCAGTACTAAACTACCACATTTCTATAACAGCTTAATTCAACGTTTCCAATGTAAATTTCTTCCTTTATATAGTGTAAACTGACATACTGAAGACTGGACAGTCATTAATTTGATTGTCCAGTATTTCCCTTATGAGATATTGCCTCACTTTGCAAATGTGCACAGCGCAAGCTGAAAATGCATTTGCAGCACAATAAAAACCCAAACTTCTATAACAGCTAAACCAAACGTTTCCAATGAAAGATTCCACCTTTATATCGTGGAAAAAGACATCCTGAAGCCTGGACAGTCATTAATTTGATTGTCCAGTATTTCCCTTATGAGATAATGCCTCACATAGCAGAATCATAAAAACATGGACGTGATGGTAAACTGTCCATTGTGCCGATAGATGGTATTCTCATGAGGTTAGGCTTGCTATGGAGAGTGGCATGGGGGTTGTGTCTCATGGTTGGAATGGGAAAGATGTCAATTTGGGACACATCGTCAGTAGTGTTCCATCAAATCACTGGGTGTTTCGGCCTTTATCACTAGACACCCTCATCGATGGTGGCCAGCGGCCGGTTGATCACGCCCGCGCTTATGTCCCATGCCCAATTAACTGTGGTGGATGGTTCTGCCCTGGGTACTCAAGTGGGATGACGCAGATTAGTGGTGGGATGGGGAGGGGGGACGGGGGTCATGTTGCTGATCTATGAGCCCAGTAGGGGTCCTTCCTCTTCATCCAGATCCACTGGCTGCTTCTTTCAGCCGCTTTAGAGAGCGATCTGACTGTGTGCCGCAGAGCCTGTCCATGGATTCCCAGGTCTTTCAGCAGCTTGATGGTTGATGAGGCCAGAAACCCTCTGCATCCAACTTCGACGGGATAGACCTTGGCTTTCCACCCTCGTTGTTGTGCGTCCGCCGCCAGTTCAGTGTAGCGCAACTTCTTACGCTCATAGGCCTCTTCAACTGCATTTTCCCACGGGACTGTGAGCTCTGCAATGTAGACAGTCTTCAATGAATGGGACCACAGCACTAAGTCTGGCCTTAGGGTGGTGGTTGCAATCTCTGCTGGGAAGATTAGTTGCTGACCTATATCGACCAGCATCTTCCAATCCCGAGCCTTGGTTAGCTGACCAACTTCTGGCTTGAGAAAAGGATGGTTGGGCTTTTCCTGTCCCTCTCGGACAAATTTTGGTGCTGTAATGGTAGTGGTGGCTCTTAAGGGCAAGGAGTTGATGGTAGTTCTCCTGCTTTCAAGCACTGCTGCCAAGCTCTTGAGGACCTGGTTGTGCCTCCAGATATAGCGGCCTTGTGTGAGGCTGGTCTTACAACCAGTCAGGATGTGTTTGAGAGTTGCTGGTGTTGGGCAGAGGGCACAGGTTGGATCTTCGCCATACCACTGGTGGAGGTTTTTTGGGGATGGCAGCACGTCATTGGTAGCTCTGATGATGAAGCTGATGTTGCTAGCTTCCATCTCCCAGAGATCCCTCCAGCCAAGCTTTCTTTTCTCCAGGCCTTCCCACCTCATCCACTGTCCCTGCTTGGCAAGTGAGACAGCCTTTGCAGACCTTTCAGCCTCTTCCTGGCGGCGCACCTCCTCCACGACCATTTTTTTCCTCTCTACGGTTGAGGCCTTACACCAAGTTGGTTTGCTTGCTGTAAGGCCAAAGCCTCCTCTTCCCCTCTGGACGTGTCCCACAATATCGCTGTGCCTCAGGGCTGCTGTGGCATGCTGCACTGCACTGGATGGTGTCCATTTCCGTGCAGTTGACAGGGGTGGTGCCGTTTCACTGATGGTCCGGTCTCTGGAGTCCGTCAGCGTCATCTGTAGTCTCACTTTAGAGCACTTGTATTCTTCAGTGAGACTTGTGATGGGCAGTTCGAGGACTCCTTTGCCATAGAGGCTGATGTTATTCAGACAGCGTGGGACACCAAGCCACTGTTTCACATATACTGTGATGGCTCGCTCCAT
Source organism: Idiotropiscis lumnitzeri (assembly GCF_059441095.1). NCBI lineage: Eukaryota > Metazoa > Chordata > Actinopteri > Syngnathiformes > Syngnathidae > Idiotropiscis > Idiotropiscis lumnitzeri. Next base: position 919,594 of record NW_028283564.1, on the reverse strand, counting down.
CTTCTCCACAGTTGTTAGTGGGACCTCGTAGACAGTGAGTGGCCACATCACGAGAGGGAGAAGCCCAAATTGCAGACACCAGAGCTTGAGCTTCCCTGGTAGTGGAGTCTTGTTGATGTTGTTCAGGTCGTTGATGATATCCTGTCTTAGCTGCTGCACCTGGTTTTTATCCTTAAGACTTGAGTCATACCATCTGCCCAGGCTTTTGACAGGTTGTTCTGCCACCGTTGGTATTGGTTCGTCACCAATGCAGAACTTCACGTCTTTTAGCTCTCCCTTGATTATCGAGATGCTACGTGACTTGTTCGGCTTGATTTTCATCCGGGCCCAGCTGATGTTTTCCTGCAGCTTACCAAGTAGCCGCCTGGTGCAAGCTGCAGTGGTGGTCAGAGTGGTCATGTCGTCCATATATACTCGGACGGTGGAAGGCGGATCCCGTTCCTGGTTCGCTCACCCCGCCACCCATTTTGAGGCCCTGATGATGACCTCCATGGCCATTGTAAAGGCCAGGGGTGAGATCGTGCAACCTGCCATGATGCCTACTTCTACTTGCTGCCATGATGTTTTGAAGTCGGGTGTTGTGAAGCACAGCTGCAGGTCTTCAAAGTAGGATTTTACCAAGGTAGTGATGGATGTTGGAACGCGGAAGAAGTTGAAGGACTCCCAGAGAAGGCTATGCGGAACTGAACCAAAGGCATTGGCTAGGTCGAGAAAGATGACATGAAGATCCCCTTTGTTCTTCTTCGCTGCTTGAATCTGATGCCAGATCATACTGGTGTGCTCCAAGCAGCCAGAGAATCCAGAAATTCCAGCCTTTTGTACGGATGTGTCAATGTACTCGTTTTTTCTCCAGGTAGGTGGTGTGTGTCAAGACGCTGAAAAAGATTTTCCCTTCAACGTTGAGAAGGCTGATTGGCCGAAATTGACTGATATCTGCGTCCTTCTCTTTTGGAATTAGTACACCTCCAGCCCTTCGCCATGCCTTTGGTATTATCCCCTTCTGCCAGACGATTCTCATTAGCCTCCAAAGATAGCGTAGGACATCTGGTGAGTTCTTGTAGAGCTTATATGACACTCCATTTGGTCCTGGTGCAGATCCTGATCTTGCACGCCCACCATGTTCTCCACTTCTTTCCATTTTGGAGGGCCGGTCTCGATGTTGACCTCTGGTGGTCGAATGGGGGGGATATCATGTGGGATGGCTAGCTGTTCATGCCTTTTCGTGTCTTGGTAGACCTTTTCCAGGTGCTCTTCAAGTTCCTTCTTTGAAGTTTGCAGGAACCCGCTTTTGTCCTTAGCGAAGAGATCTTTGACAAACTTGAAGGGATTTTTATAGAACAGGGTTCTTGTGTGTTCCTTCTTCCTGCGAAGTTTCCTCAAGTTCTCTGCTCTTCGTAAGGTTTTCAACCGGAGCTTGATGTCCCCATGGAGCAGAATGGGACCTTCTCTCTCTGGATCAGAGGCTTTTCTCCACTGTTTCCGCAGGTCCCTTCTTTCCCTGATCAGTCTCTCTATCTCTTGTTGCCTCCTAGGTTTGGTTGGTGGTGGTATTTTGTTGGTGGTTTTCCAGCTGTTCACTCCAAAGCGCTCCTCTCCATAGTGGTAGATGATGTCACCGATGTGTTCCAGCTTTCTCTCTGCAGTGCCCACTTGTTGCTCCAACATTTTCACCAGGTCGTTATTGACGGTTTCCCACTCTCTCTTCTCAATAGTTTTGGGCCACCTCACACTCTGTCTGTGCCCTTTGATCTTGTTCTCTTTGGGAGGTCTCTGTGGCTGGGTGGGTTCTACCTCCTGCAATTCTGTGTTTATAATACCCTCCTCAGTGACAGGGGGGCTGATGCTCTGCGAACTTTGGGTTTTTTCCCGTCGCTGTGCTTCACTCGACTGATTTGACGCATTACTTCGTAAGAAGTATTGGTCAATGCGAGGCCCTTGACTCGGCTTTCCCAAACACCGCTTCTTTCCTTGGTGGATCTTCAACCCTGTAACTGATGTTACTTTTGCCCAGCCACAGGTGCAGACCTGAAGTGAGTGTCCTGCTGCCATTGTCTCATGCACCGTGTTCTTGCTCGTAGTCATGTTTGTTCCTAGGTCTGTAACCGTGTGGTCAGTCATTGAGCCATCTTGCGCCCCCGCTCTCGCAGGCTGTAGGGGTGTCATTCTTTGTAGACTTTCTGTAGCACTTGGCGGGTGTCTCCAACAAACTGAACACAGTGTCAGAGACTGCCAGCATGGGTAGCTAGCCCATGTCAGCCCCAGTGGGGTCTATTCCCTCCTGTCAGCAGTCTCTCCAGGCTGTCACACAGACTTTTTCTAAGTGTTGCTGTATCTCATGAAGGAAATACTGGACAAAGAAATTAATGACTTCCCAGGCTTCAGGATGCATTTTTACACTATATAAATGTGGAAATTTACATTGGAAACGTTTGGTTTAGCTGTTAATGAAGTTTCGTTTTTTTAGTGCTGCAAATTCATTGTCTGCTGGCGCTGTACACTTTTTCTAAGTGTTGCAATATCTCATGAAGGAAATACTGGACAATCAAATTAATGACTTCCCAGGCTTCAGGATGCCTTTTTACACTATATAAATGTGGAAATTTACATTGGAAACGTTTGGTTTAGCTGTTAATGAAGTTTCGTTTTTTTAGTGCTGCAAATTCATTGTCTGCTGGCGCTGTACACTTTTTCTAAGTGTTGCAATATCTCATGAAGGAAATACTGGACAATCAAATTAATGACTTTCCAGGCTTCAGGATGCCTTTCTACACTATATAAAGGTGGAAATTTACATTGGAAACGTTTGGTTTAGCTGTTATAAAAGTATGTTTTTTTAGTGCTGAAAATGCATTTACAGCACTAAAAAAACAAACTTTTATAACAGCTAAACTAAACGTTTCCAATGTAAATTTCCACCTTTATATAGTGTAAAAAGACATCCTGAAGCCTGGGCAGTCATTAATTTGATTGTCCAATATTTCCCTTATGAGATAATGCCTCTCATAGCAAATGTGTACAGCGCGAGCTGAAAATGCATTTACAGCACTAAAAAACCAAACTTTTATAACAGCTAAACCAAACGTTTCCAATGTAAATTTCCACCTTTATATAGTGTAAAAAGGCATCCTGAAGCCTGGAAAGTCATTAATTTGATTGTCCAGTATTTCCTTCATGAGATATTGCAACACTTAGAAAAAGTGTACAGCGCCAGCAGACAATGAATTTTCAGCACTAAAAAACGAAACTTCATTAACAGCTAAACCAAACGTTTCCAATGTAAATTTCCACATTTATAGAGTGTAAAAAGGCATCCTGAAGCCTGGGAAGTCATTAATTTGATTGTCCAGTATTTCCCTTATGAGATAATGCCTCACATAGCAAATGTGTACAGTGCGAGCTGAAAATGCATTTTCAGCACTAAAAAAACAAACTTTTATAACAGCTAAACCAAACGTTTCCAATGTAAATTTCCACCTTTATATAGTGTAAAAAGACATACTGAAGCCTGGGCAGTCATTCATTTGATTGTCCAATATTTCCCTTATGAGATAATGCCTCTCATAGCAAATGTGTACAGCGCGAGCTGAAAATGCATTTACAGCACTAAAAAACCAAACTTTTATAACAGCTAAACCAAACGTTTCCAATGTAAATTTCCACCTTTATATAGTGTAAAAAGACATCCTGAAGCCTGGGCAGTCATTAATTTGATTGTCCAATATTTCCCTTATGAGATAATGCCTCTCATAGCAAATGTGTACAGCGCGAGCTGAAAATGCATTTACAGCACTAAAAAACCAAACTTTTATAACAGCTAAACCAAACGTTTCCAATGTAAATTTCCACCTTTATATAGTGTAGAAAGGCATCCTGAAGCCTGGAAAGTCATTAATTTGATTGTCCAGTATTTCCTTCATGAGATATTGCAACACTTAGAAAAAGTGTACAGCGCCAGCAGACAATGAATTTTCAGCACTAAAAAAACGAAACTTCATTAACAGCTAAACTAAACGTTTCCAATGTATATTTCCACCTTTATATAGTGTAAAAAGACATCCTGAAGCCTGGGCAGTCATTAATTTGATTGTCCAATATTTCCCTTATGAGATAATGCCTCTCATAGCAAATGTGTACAGCGCGAGCTGAAAATGCATTTACAGCACTAAAAAACCAAACTTTTATAACAGCTAAACCAAACGTTTCAAATGTAAATTTCCACCTTTATATAGTGTAGAAAGGCATCCTGAAGCCTGGAAAGTCATTAATTTGATTGTCCAGTATTTCCTTCATGAGATATTGCAACACTTAGAAAAAGTGTACAGCGCCAGCAGACAATGAATTTTCAGCACTTAAAAAACGAAACTTCATTAACAGCTAAACCAAACGTTTCCAATGTAAATTTCCACATTTATAGAGTGTAAAAAGGCATCCTGAAGCCTGGGAAGTCATTAATTTGATTGTCCAGTATTTCCCTTATGAGATAATGCCTCACATAGCAAATGTGTGCAGTGCGAGCTGAAAATGCATTTTCAGCACTAAAAAACCAAACTTTTATAACAGCTAAACCAAACGTTTCCAATGTAAATTTCCACCTTTAGATAGTGTAAAAAGACATCCTGAAGCCTGGGCAGTCATTAATTTGATTGTCCAGTATTTCCCTTATGAGATAATGCCTCACATAGCAAATGTGTACAGTGCGAGCTGAAAATGCATTTTCAGCACTAAAAAAAACAAACTTTTATCACAGCTAAACCAAACGTTTCCAATGTAAATTTCCACCTTTATATAGTGTAAAAAGACATCCTGAAGCCTGGGCAGTCATTAATTTGATTGTCCAATATTTCCCTTATGAGATAATGCCTCTCATAGCAAATGTGTACAGCGCGAGCTGAAAATGCATTTACAGCACTAAAAAACCAAACTTTTATAACAGCTAAACCAAACGTTTCCAATGTAAATTTCCACCTTTATATAGTGTAGAAAGGCATCCTGCAGCCTGGAAAGTCATTAATTTGATTGTCCAGTATTTCCTTCATGAGATATTGCAACACTTAGAAAAAGTGTACAGCGCCTGTCAGGTTTGCTCGCCGGTGGGCGAGGAGGAGGTGGACCCAGAGGTGCGAGGAAGCAGGGAAAAGGGTAAACTAAAAGGAATTTATTAAATTAATCAATGAGGACAAATAACATGGCGTGGACAAACAAACGTGGCAGGGTGCAAAATGACTATGACGAACTAAACTTGACTAAACAGAACAAAAACCGAGGAACGAAGACAGTGACCAAAACTAGGGAAAAGAGCGGGAGCGGGAGCAAGAGCGGGAGCAAGAGCGGGAGCGAAGCGAGAACATGAGCGTGAACGAGATCAGGGAGCGGTCGTGACAGTCCAAATGAAGCAGCAGGAGTAATGTTCCGACCATGGGTTGTCGGAGTGAGGTGTTTAAATAGTCCAGTCAATAGGGGAGCAGATGGGAATCAGGTGTGTTGATGATAACGGGGAACAGGTGCGTGGCTGGTGAGGGCGAGGTGCTGAGGGGAAACGCCCCTACTCAGCAGATCAAAACAATAACAAGTGCACATGGCCGGGAGGTGAAGAAAACAATAACAAAACCGCATGAACATGAAAACAATAACAAAACCCCAGTCATGTCCGACGCGGATCATGACAGTACCCCCCCCTCAAGGGACGGATTCCAGACGTCCCAAAAAAAAAACAAATACGGAGAAAAAAAAAAAACACAAAAAAAAGGAACCCCAAAATTGTCCAAGAACGAGGGTGGGCGGAAGGGGTCGGGAGGTGGGACCAAGGTCCGCGAACGAGACCGGTCTGGCGGATGTCCAGGGGGCCAGACCAGCGAGTCCCGACGGGGCCATTCGGGCGGACGTCCGGGAGGCCCGATCAATAAGTCCACCCGTGGCCATTCAGGTGGACGTCCGGGCGCACCCGAGACAGGAACGTGGAGCGGCGTCTGGTCGTCGAGCCCCGCCGAGACAGGAACGTGGAGCGGCGGCGGGTCGTCGAATCCCGCCGAGGCAGGAACGTGGAGCGGCGCCTGGTCGTCGACCCCCGCCGAGGCAGGAAGGTGGAGCGGCGCCTGGTCGTCGACCCCCGCCGAGGCAGGAAGGTGGAGCGGCGGCTGGTCCTCGAGCCCCGCCGAGGCAGGAACGTGGAGCGGCGGCTGGTCCTCGAGCCCCGCCGAGGCAGGAACGTGGAGCGGCGGCTGGTCCTCGAGCCCCGCCGAGACAGGAACGTGGAGCGGCGGCTGGACCTCGAGCCCCGCGGAGACAGGAACGTGGAGCGGCGGCTGGTCCTCGAGACGGGCGCAGGACAGGCGCCGTCGGATCCTTGACCGGAAGCGGACGCGGGACAGGCTCCGCCGGAACGTGAGCTTGGGGCGGACGCACAACGTGCTCCGCCTGAACGTGAACCTGGGGCGGACGCACAACGTGCTCCGCCTGAACGTGAACCTGGGACGGACGCACAACGTGCTCCGCCTGAACGTGAACCTGGGACGGACGCATAACGTGCTCCGCCTGAACGTGAACTTGGGACGGACGCACAACGTGCTCCGCCTGAACGTGAACCTGGGACGGACGCACAACGTGCTCCGGCCTGAACGTGAACCTGGGACGGACGCACAACGTGCTCCGCCTGAACGTGAACCTGGGACGGACGCACGACGTGTTCCGCCGGAACGTGAACTTGGGACGGACGCAGGGTCTGCTCCGCCTGAACGTGGACTTGGGGCGGACGCGGGACATGCGCCGCCGGAACAGGGACTTGAAGCGCCGGAACGGGGCTCAGCAGCTGGCGGGGAGCCGGGACGGGGCTCAGCAGCTGGCGGGGAGCCGGGACGGGGCTCAGCAGCTGGCGGGGAGCCGGGACGGGGCTCAGCAGCTGGCGGGGAGCCGGGACGGGGCTCAGCAGCTGGCGGGGAGCCAGGACCGGGCTCAGCAGCCGGCGGGGAGCCGGGACGGGGCTCAGCAGCCGGCGGGGAGCCGGGACGGGGCTCAGCAGCCGACGTGGAGGCGGGACGGGGCTCAGCAGCTGACGTGGAGGCGGCGTGGGTGGCAGCAGCTGACGTGGAGGCGGCATGGTCTGTGCCGCTGACGGGGAGGCTGCGGCGGGCCGGGCGCAGCAGGCGGGCCGGGCGCAGCCGAGACGGGGGAACTGATCCCTATCAGCCTGCCGCCATAGGGAATCAGGGGAATGGGAGACACGAGGGACCGAGACTATGGGTGCTGGTGAACGTGAGCTATGATGCGCAAGGGGAACGTGATCAGGTGCGGAAAGCGACGGTGGACGAGGGGAGCGACGGGACCGTGACTTACGTGACTTTGGACGTGGTGAACAACGCGAGGTAACGTGGGAGGTGGTCTCAAAAAACTCAAATGACGAAGGTGACAGAAATGGTTGGGGGGAAGGAAGGTGACGGCTCAAAAACAACTCAGCGTTGCGCTGGGCGACTAAGAGAGTGGCAATATATGCAAAATCATAGTCGTGATCGGGATCGGAAAAAATGTGAGGGGCAAGGTGCTCAAAATCATACTCGTAACCGGACTTACTTGAATCGTGAGGGGGTGAAAAGGCTTGGTGCTCAAAATCATCGTCATAATCGGAATCAATAATCAGGTGAGGGGGTATGACAGGGAGGCCGTCGATTTTAATACCGTGAGACGCAGAGGAAGCAACAGACGAGGTACGGGGCTGGTCGGCAGGCTGATGAGGGCGGTTGTCCGATCGGCGACGACGATGACGTCGCCGAGAGCTTCCCGCAGGGTCCGTAGTTGGGGTCGGAACATTCTGTCAGGTTTGCTCGCCGGTGGGCGAGGAGGAGGTGGACCCAGAGGTGCGAGGAAGCAGGGAAAAGGGTAAACTAAAAGGAATTTATTAAATTAATCAATGAGGACAAATAACATGGCGTGGACAAACAAACGTGGCAGGGTGCAAAATGACTATGACGAACTAAACTTGACTAAACAGAACAAAAACCGAGGAACGAAGACAGTGACCAAAACTAGGGAAAAGAGCGGGAGCGGGAGCAAGAGCGGGAGCAAGAGCGGGAGCAAGAGCGGGAGCGAAGCGAGAACATGAGCGTGAACGAGATCAGGGAGCGGTCGTGACAGTCCAAATGAAGCAGCAGGAGTAATGTTCCGACCATGGGTTGTCGGAGTGAGGTGTTTAAATAGTCCAGTCAATAGGGGAGCAGATGGGAATCAGGTGTGTTGATGATAACGGGGAACAGGTGCGTGGCTGGTGAGGGCGAGGTGCTGAGGGGAAACACCCCTACTCAGCAGATCAAAACAATAACAAGTGCACATGGCCGGGAGGTGAAGAAAACAATAACAAAACCGCATGAACATGAAAACAATAACAAAACCCCAGTCATGTCCGACGCGGATCATGACAGCGCCAGCAGACAATGAATTTTCAGCACTAAAAAAATGAAACTTCATTAACAGCTAAACCAAACGTTTCCAATGTAAATTTCCACATTTATAGAGTGTAAAAAGGCATCCTGAAGCCTGGGAAGTCATTAATTTGATTGTCCAGTATTTCCCTTATGAGATAATGCCTCACATAGCAAATGTGTACAGTGCGAGCTGAAAATGCATTTTCAGCACTAAAAAAACAAACTTTTATAACAGCTAAACCAAACGTTTCCAATGTAAATTTCCACCTTTATATAGTGTAAAAAGACATCCTGAAGCCTGGGCAGTCATTAATTTGATTGTCCAATATTTCCCTTATGAGATAATGCCTCTCATAGCAAATGTGTACAGCGCGAGCTGAAAATGCATTTACAGCACTAAAAAACCAAACTTTTATAACAGCTAAACCAAACGTTTCCAATGTAAATTTCTACCTTTATATAGTGTAGAAAGGCATCCTGAAGCCTGGAAAGTCATTAATTTTATTGTCCAGTATTTCCTTCATGAGATATTGCAACACTTAGAAAAAGTGTACAGCGCCAGCAGACAATGAATTTTCAGCACTAAAAAAACGAAACTTCATTAACAGCTAAACCAAACGTTTCCAATGTAAATTTCCACATTTATAGAGTGTAAAAGGGCATCCTGAAGCCTGGGAAGTCATTAATTTGATTGTCCAGTATTTCCCTTATGAGATAATGCCTCACATAGCAAATGTGTACAGTGCGAGCTGAAAATGCATTTTCAGCACTAAAAAACCAAACTTTTATAACAGCTAAACCAAACGTTTCCAATGTAAATTTCCACCTTTATATAGTGTAAAAAGACATCCTGAAGCCTGGGCAGTCATTAATTTGATTGTCCAGTATTTCCCTTATGAGATAATGCCTCACATAGCAAATGTGTACAGCGCGAGCTGAAAATGCATTTACAGCACTAAAAAAACAAACTTTTATAACAGCTAAACTAAACGTTTCCAATGTAAATTTCCACCTTTATATAGTGTAAAAAGACATCCTGAAGCCTGGGCAGTCATTAATTTGATTGTCCAATATTTCCCTGATGAGATAATGCCTCTCATAGCAAATGTGTACAGCGCGAGCTGAAAATGCATTTACAGCACTAAAAAAACAAACTTTTATAACAGCTAAACCAAACGTTTCCAATGTAAATTTCCACCTTTATATAGTGTAGAAAGGCATCCTGAAGCCTGGAAAGTCATTAATTTGATTGTCCAGTATTTCCTTCATGAGATATTGCAACACTTAGAAAAAGTGTACAGCGCCAGCAGACAATGAATTTTCAGCACTAAAAAAACGAAACTTCATTAACAGCTAAACCAAACGTTTCCAATGTAAATTTCCACATTTATATAGTGTAAAAAGACATCCTGAAGCCTGGGCAGCCATTAATTTGATTGTCCAATATTTCCCTTATGAGATAAGGCCTCTCATAGCAAATGTGTACAGCGCGAGCTGAAAATGCATTTACAGCACTAAAAAACCAAACTTTTATAACAGCTAAACCAAACGTTTCCAATGTAAATTTCCACCTTTATATAGTGTAAAAAGACATCCTGAAGCCTGGGCAGTCATTAATTTGATTGTCCAATATTTCCCTTATGAGATAATGCCTCTCATAGCAAATGTGTACAGCGCGAGCTGAAAATGCATTTACAGCACTAAAAAACCAAACTTTTATAACAGCTAAACCAAACGTTTCCAATGTAAATTTCTACCTTTATATAGTGTAGAAAGGCATCCTGAAGCCTGGAAAGTCATTAATTTGATTGTCCAGTATTTCCTTCATGAGATATTGCAACACTTAGAAAAAGTGTACAGCGCCAGCAGACAATGAATTTTCAGCACTAAAAAAACGAAACTTCATTAACAGCTAAACTAAACGTTTCCAATGTAAATTTCCACCTTTATATAGTGTAAAAAGACATCCTGAAGTCTGGGCAGTCATTAATTTGATTGTCCAATATTTCCCTTATGATATAATGCCTCTCATAGCAAATGTGTACAGCGCGAGCTGAAAATGCATTTACAGCACTAAAAAACCAAACTTTTATAACAGCTAAACCAAACGTTTCCAATGTAAATTTCCACCTTTATATAGTGTAGAAAGGCATCCTGAAGCCTGGAAAGTCATTAATTTGATTGTCCAGTATTTCCTTCATGAGATATTGCAACACTTAGAAAAAGTGTACAGCGCCAGCAGACAATGAATTTTCAGCACTAAAAAAACGAAACTTCATTAACAGCTAAACCAAACGTTTCCAATGTAAATTTCCACATTTATAGAGTGTAAAAAGGCATCCTGAAGCCTGGGAAGTCATTAATTTGATTGTCCAGTATTTCCCTTATGAGATAATGCCTCACATAGCAAATGTGTACAGTGCGAGCTGAAAATGCATTTTCAGCACTAAAAAACCAAACTTTTATAACAGCTAAACCAAACGTTTCCAATGTAAATTTCCACCTTTATATAGTGTAAAAAGACATCCTGAAGCCTGGGCAGTCATTAATTCGATTGTCCAATATTTCCTTTATGAGATAATGCCTCTCATAGCAAATGTGTACAGCGCGAGCTGAAAATGCATTTACAGCACTAAAAAACCAAACTTTTATAACAGCTAAACCAAACGTTTCCAATGTAAATTTCCACCTTTATATAGTGTAAAAAGGCATCCTGAAGCCTGGAAAGTCATTAATTTGATTGTCCAGTATTTCCTTCATGAGATAATGCCTCACATAGCAAATGTGTACAGTGCGAGCTGAAAATGCATTTTCAGCACTAAAAAACCAAACTTTTATAACAGCTAAACCAAACGTTTCCAATGTAAATTCCACCTTTATATAGTGTAAAAAGACATCCTGAAGCCTGGGCAGTCATTAATTTGATTGTCCAATATTTCCCTTATGAGATAATGCCTCTCATAGCAAATGTGTACAGCGCGAGCTGAAAATGCATTTACAGCACTAAAAAACCAAACTTTTATAACAGCTAAACCAAACGTTTCCAATGTAAATTTCCACCTTTATATAGTGTAGAAAGGCATCCTGAAGCCTGGAAAGTCATTAATTTGATTGTCCAGTATTTCCTTCATGAGATATTGCAACACTTAGAAAAAGTGTACAGCGCCAGGAGACAATGAATTTTCAGCACTAAAAAACCGAAACTTCATTAACAGCTAAACTAAACGTTTCCAATGTAAATTTCCACCTTTATATAGTGTAAAAAGACATCCTGAAGCCTGGGCAGCCATTAATTTGATTGTCCAATATTTCCCTCATGAGATAATGCCTCTCATAGCAAATGTGTACAGCGCGAGCTGAAAATGCATTTACAGCACTAAAAAACCAAACTTTTATAACAGCTAAACCAAACGTTTCCAATGTAAATTTCTACCTTTATATAGTGTAGAAAGGCATCCTGAAGCCTGGAAAGTCATTAATTTGATTGTCCAGTATTTCCTTCATGAGATATTGCAACACTTAGAAAAAGTGTACAGCGCCAGCAGACAATGAATTTTCAGCACTAAAAAAACGAAACTTCATTAACAGCTAAACTAAACGTTTCCAATGTAAATTTCCACCTTTATATAGTGTAAAAAGACATCCTGAAGTCTGGGCAGTCATTAATTTGATTGTCCAATATTTCCCTTATGATATAATGCCTCTCATAGCAAATGTGTACAGCGCGAGCTGAAAATGCATTTACAGCACTAAAAAACCAAACTTTTATAACAGCTAAACCAAACGTTTCCAATGTAAATTTCCACCTTTATATAGTGTAGAAAGGCATCCTGAAGCCTGGAAAGTCATTAATTTGATTGTCCAGTATTTCCTTCATGAGATATTGCAACACTTAGAAAAAGTGTACAGCGCCAGCAGACAATGAATTTTCAGCACTAAAAAAACGAAACTTCATTAACAGCTAAACCAAACGTTTCCAATGTAAATTTCCACATTTATAGAGTGTAAAAAGGCATCCTGAAGCCTGGGAAGTCATTAATTTGATTGTCCAGTATTTCCCTTATGAGATAATGCCTCACATAGCAAATGTGTACAGTGCGAGCTGAAAATGCATTTTCAGCACTAAAAAACCAAACTTTTAATAACAGCTAAACCAAACGTTTCCAATGTAAATTTCCACCTTTATATAGTGTAAAAAGACATCCTGAAGCCTGGGCAGTCATTAATTTGATTGTCCAGTATTTCCCTTATGAGATAATGCCTCACATAGCAAATGTGTACAGCGCGAGCTGAAAATGCATTTACAGCACTAAAAAAACAAACTTTTATAACAGCTAAACTAAACGTTTCCAATGTAAATTTCCACCTTTATATAGTGTAAAAAGACATCCTGAAGCCTGGGCAGTCATTAATTTGATTGTCCAATATTTCCCTTATGAGATAATGCCTCTCATAGCAAATGTGTACAGCGCGAGCTGAAAATGCATTTACAGCACTAAAAAACCAAACTTTTATAACAGCTAAACCAAACGTTTCCAATGTAAATTTCTACCTTTATATAGTGTAGAAAGGCATCCTGAAGCCTGGAAAGTCATTAATTTGATTGTCCAGTATTTCCTTCATGAGATATTGCAACACTTAGAAAAAGTGTACAGCGCCAGCAGACAATGAATTTTCAGCACTAAAAAAACGAAACTTCATTAACAGCTAAACTAAACGTTTCCAATGTAAATTTCCACCTTTATATGGTGTAAAAAGACATCCTGAAGTCTGGGCAGTCATTAATTTGATTGTCCAATATTTCCCTTATGATATAATGCCTCTCATAGCAAATGTGTACAGCGCGAGCTGAAAATGCATTTACAGCACTAAAAAACCAAACTTTTATAACAGCTAAACCAAACGTTTCCAATGTAAATTTCCACCTTTATATAGTGTAGAAAGGCATCCTGAAGCCTGGAAAGTCATTAATTTGATTGTCCAGTATTTCCTTCATGAGATATTGCAACACTTAGAAAAAGTGTACAGCGCCAGCAGACAATGAATTTTCAGCACTAAAAAAACGAAACTTCATTAACAGCTAAACCAAACGTTTCCAATGTAAATTTCCACATTTATAGAGTGTAAAAAGGCATCCTGAAGCCTGGGAAGTCATTAATTTGATTGTCCAGTATTTCCCTTATGAGATAATGCCTCACATAGCAAATGTGTACAGTGCGAGCTGAAAATGCATTTTCAGCACTAAAAAACCAAACTTTAATAACAGCTAAACCAAACGTTTCCAATGTAAATTTCCACCTTTATATAGTGTAAAAAGACATCCTGAAGCCTGGGCAGTCATTAATTCGATTGTCCAATATTTCCTTTATGAGATAATGCCTCTCATAGCAAATGTGTACAGCGCGAGCTGAAAATGCATTTACAGCACTAAAAAACCAAACTTTTATAACAGCTAAACCAAACGTTTCCAATGTAAATTTCCACCTTTATATAGTGTAAAAAGGCATCCTGAAGCCTGGAAAGTCATTAATTTGATTGTCCAGTATTTCCTTCATGAGATAATGCCTCACATAGCAAATGTGTACAGTGCGAGCTGAAAATGCATTTACAGCACTAAAAAAACAAACTTTTATAACAGCTAAACTAAACGTTTCCAATGTAAATTTCCACCTTTATATAGTGTAAAAAGACATCCTGAAGCCTGGGCAGTCATTAATTTGATTGTCCAATATTTCCCTGATGAGATTATACCTCTCATAGCAAATGTGTACAGCGCGAGCTGAAAATGCATTTACAGCACTAAAAAAACAAACTTTTATAACAGCTAAACCAAACGTTTCCAATGTAAATTTCCACCTTTATATAGTGTAGAAAGGCATCCTGAAGCCTGGAAAGTCATTAATTTGATTGTCCAGTATTTCCTTCATGAGATATTGCAACACTTAGAAAAAGTGTACAGCGCCAGCAGACAATGAATTTTCAGCACTAAAAAAACGAAACTTCATTAACAGCTAAACCAAACGTTTCCAATGTAAATTTCCACATTTATATAGTGTAAAAAGACATCCTGAAGCCTGGGCAGCCATTAATTTGATTGTCCAATATTTCCCTTATGAGATAAGGCCTCTCATAGCAAATGTGTACAGCGCGAGCTGAAAATGCATTTACAGCACTAAAAAACCAAACTTTTATAACAGCTAAACCAAACGTTTCCAATGTAAATTTCCACCTTTATATAGTGTAAAAAGACATCCTGAAGCCTGTGCAGTCATTAATTTGATTGTCCAATATTTCCCTTATGAGATAATGCCTCTCATAGCAAATGTGTACAGCGCGAGCTGAAAATGCATTTACAGCACTAAAAAAACAAACTTTTATAACAGCTAAACCAAACGTTTCCAATGTAAATTTCTACCTTTATATAGTGTAGAAAGGCATCCTGAAGCCTGGAAAGTCATTAATTTGATTGTCCAGTATTTCCTTCATGAGATATTGCAACACTTAGAAAAAGTGTACAGCGCCAGCAGACAATGAATTTTCAGCACTAAAAAAACGAAACTTCATTAACAGCTAAACTAAACGTTTCCAATGTAAATTTCCACCTTTATATAGTGTAAAAAGACATCCTGAAGTCTGGGCAGTCATTAATTTGATTGTCCAATATTTCCCTTATGATATAATGCCTCTCATAGCAAATGTGTACAGCGCGAGCTGAAAATGCATTTACAGCACTAAAAAACCAAACTTTTATAACAGCTAAACCAAACGTTTCCAATGTAAATTTCCACCTTTATATAGTGTAGAAAGGCATCCTGAAGCCTGGAAAGTCATTAATTTGATTGTCCAGTATTTCCTTCATGAGATATTGCAACACTTAGAAAAAGTGTACAGCGCCAGCAGACAATGAATTTTCAGCACTAAAAAAACGAAACTTCATTAACAGCTAAACCAAACGTTTCCAATGTAAATTTCCACATTTATAGAGTGTAAAAAGGCATCCTGAAGCCTGGGAAGTCATTAATTTGATTGTCCAGTATTTCCCTTATGAGATAATGCCTCACATAGCAAATGTGTACAGTGCGAGCTGAAAATGCATTTTCAGCACTAAAAAACCAAACTTTTATAACAGCTAAACCAAACGTTTCCAATGTAAATTTCCACCTTTATATAGTGTAAAAAGACATCCTGAAGCCTGGGCAGTCATTAATTTGATTGTCCAGTATTTCCCTTATGAGAATAATGCCTCACATAGCAAATGTGTACAGCGCGAGCTGAAAATGCATTTACAGCACTAAAAAAACAAACTTTTATAACAGCTAAACTAAACGTTTCCAATGTAAATTTCCACCTTTATATAGTGTAAAAAGACATCCTGAAGCCTGGGCAGTCATTAATTTGATTGTCCAATATTTCCCTTATGAGATAATGCCTCTCATAGCAAATGTGTACAGCGCGAGCTGAAAATGCATTTACAGGACTAAAAACCCAAACTTTTATAACAGCTAAACCAAACGTTTCCAATGTAAATTTCCACCTTTATATAGTGTAGAAAGGCATCTTGAAGCCTGGAAAGTCATTAATTTGATTGTCCAGTATTTCCTTCATGAGATATTGCAACACTTAGAAAAGGTGTACAGCGCCAGCAGACAATGAATTTTCAGCACTAAAAAAACGAAACTTCATTAACAGCTAAACCAAACGTTTCCAATGTAAATTTCCACATTTATAGAGTGTAAAAAGGCATCCTGAAGCCTGGGAAGTCATTAATTTGATTGTCCAGTATTTCCCTTATGAGATAATGCCTCTCATAGCAAATGTGTACAGCGCGAGCTGAAAATGCATTTACAGCACTAAAAAACCAAACTTTTATAACAGCTAAACCAAACGTTTCCAATGTAAATTTCCACATTTATATAGTGTAGAAAGGCATCCTGAAGCCTGGAAAGTCATTAATTTGATTGTCCAGTATTTCCTTCATGAGATATTGCAACACTTAGAAAAAGTGTACAGCGCCAGCAGACAATGAATTTTCAGCACTAAAAAAACGAAACTTCATTAACAGCTAAACCAAACGTTTCCAATGTAAATTTCCACATTTATAGAGTGTAAAAGGGCATCCTGAAGCCTGGGAAGTCATTAATTTGATTGTCCAGTATTTCCCTTATGAGATAATGCCTCACATAGCAAATGTGTACAGTGCGAGCTGAAAATGCATTTTCAGCACTAAAAAAACAAACTTTTATAACAGCTAAACCAAACGTTTCCAATGTAAATTTCCACCTTTATATAGTGTAAAAAGACATCCTGAAGCCTGGGCAGTCATTAATTCGATTGTCCAATATTTCCTTTATGAGATAATGCCTCTCATAGCAAATGTGTACAGCGCGAGCTGAAAATGCATTTACAGCACTAAAAAACCAAACTTTTATAACAGCTAAACCAAACGTTTCCAATGTAAATTTCCACCTTTATATAGTGTAAAAAGGCATCCTGAAGCCTGGAAAGTCATTAATTTGATTGTCCAGTATTTCCTTCATGAGATAATGCCTCACATAGCAAATGTGTACAGTGCGAGCTGAAAATGCATTTTCAGCACTAAAAAACCAAACTTTTACAACAGCTAAACCAAACGTTTCCAATGTAAATTCCACCTTTATATAGTGTAAAAAGACATCCTGAAGCCTGGGCAGTCATTAATTTGATTGTCCAATATTTCCCTTATGAGATAATGCCTCTCATAGCAAATGTGTACAGCGCGAGCTGAAAATGCATTTACAGCACTAAAAAACCAAACTTTTATAACAGCTAAACCAAACGTTTCCAATGTAAATTTCCACCTTTATATAGTGTAGAAAGGCATCCTGAAGCCTGGAAAGTCATTAATTTGATTGTCCAGTATTTCCTTCATGAGATATTGCAACACTTAGAAAAAGTGTACAGCGCCAGGAGACAATGAATTTTCAGCACTAAAAAACCGAAACTTCATTAACAGCTAAACTAAACGTTTCCAATGTAAATTTCCACCTTTATATAGTGTAAAAAGACATCCTGAAGCCTGGGCAGCCATTAATTTGATTGTCCAATATTTCCCTCATGAGATAATGCCTCTCATAGCAAATGTGTACAGCGCGAGCTGAAAATGCATTTACAGCACTAAAAAACCAAACTTTTATAACAGCTAAACCAAACGTTTCCAATGTAAATTTCCACCTTTATATAGTGTAAAAAGACATCCTGAAGCCTGGGCAGTCATTAATTTGATTGTCCAATATTTCCCTTATGAGATAATGCCTCTCATAGCAAATGTGTACAGCGCGAGCTGAAAATGCATTTACAGCACTAAAAAACCAAACTTTTATAACAGCTAAACCAAACGTTTCCAATGTAAATTTCTACCTTTATATAGTGTAGAAAGGCATCCTGAAGCCTGGAAAGTCATTAATTTGATTGTCCAGTATTTCCTTCATGAGATATTGCAACACTTAGAAAAAGTGTACAGCGCCAGCAGACAATGAATTTTCAGCACTAAAAAAACGAAACTTCATTAACAGCTAAACTAAACGTTTCCAATGTAAATTTCCACCTTTATATAGTGTAAAAAGACATCCTGAAGCCTGGGCAGTCATTAATTTGATTGTCCAATATTTCCCTTATGAGATAATGCCTCTCATAGCAAATGTGTACAGCGCGAGCTGAAAATGCATTTACAGCACTAAAAAAACAAACTTTTATAACAGCTAAACCAAACGTTTCCAATGTAAATTTCCACATTTATATAGTGTAGAAAGGCATCCTGAAGCCTGGAAAGTCATTAATTTGATTGTCCAGTATTTCCTTCATGAGATATTGCAACACTTAGAAAAAGTGTACAGCGCCAGCAGACAATGAATTTTCACACTAAAAAAACGAAACTTCATTAACAGCTAAACCAAACGTTTCCAATGTAAATTTCCACATTTATAGAGTGTAAAAGGGCATCCTGAAGCCTGGGAAGTCATTAATTTGATTGTCCAGTATTTCCCTTATGAGATAATGCCTCACATAGCAAATGTGTACAGTGCGAGCTGAAAATGCATTTTCAGCACTAAAAAACCAAACTTTTATAACAGCTAAACCAAACGTTTCTAATGTAAATTTCCACCTTTATATAGTGTAAAAAGACATCCTGAAGCCTGGGCAGTCATTAATTTGATTGTCCAGTATTTCCCTTATGAGATAATGCCTCACATAGCAAATGTGTACAGCGCGAGCTGAAAATGCATTTACAGCACTAAAAAAACAAACTTTTATAACAGCTAAACTAAATTTTTCCAATGTAAATTTCCACCTTTATATAGTGTAAAAAGACATCCTGAAGCCTGGGCAGTCATTAATTTGATTGTCCAATATTTCCCTTATGAGATAATGCCTCTCATAGCAAATGTGTACAGCGCGAGCTGAAAATGCATTTACAGCACTAAAAAACCAAACTTTTATAACAGCTAAACCAAACGTTTCCAATGTAAATTTCCACCTTTAGATAGTGTAAAAAGACATCCTGAAGCCTGGGCAGTCATTAATTTGATTGTCCAGTATTTCCCTTATGAGATAATGCCTCACATAGCAAATGTGTACAGTGCGAGCTGAAAATGCATTTTCAGCACTAAAAAAACCAAACTTTTATCACAGCTAAACCAAACGTTTCCAATGTAAATTTCCACCTTTATATAGTGTAAAAAGACATCCTGAAGCCTGGGCAGCCATTAATTTGATTGTCCAATATTTCCCTCATGAGATAATGCCTCTCATAGCAAATGTGTACAGCGCGAGCTGAAAATGCATTTACAGCACTAAAAAACCAAACTTTTATAACAGCTAAACCAAACGTTTCCAATGTAAATTTCCACCTTTATATAGTGTAAAAAGACATCCTGAAGCCTGGGCAGTCATTAATTTGATTGTCCAATATTTCCCTTATGAGATAATGCCTCTCATAGCAAATGTGTACAGCGCGAGCTGAAAATGCATTTACAGCACTAAAAAACCAAACTTTTATAACAGCTAAACCAAACGTTTCCAATGTAAATTTCTACCTTTATATAGTGTAGAAAGGCATCCTGAAGCCTGGAAAGTCATTAATTTGATTGTCCAGTATTTCCTTCATGAGATATTGCAACACTTAGAAAAAGTGTACAGCGCCAGCAGACAATGAATTTTCAGCACTAAAAAAACGAAACTTCATTAACAGCTAAACTAAACGTTTCCAATGTAAATTTCCACCTTTATATAGTGTAAAAAGACATCCTGAAGCCTGGGCAGTCATTAATTTGATTGTCCAATATTTCCCTTATGAGATAATGCCTCTCATAGCAAATGTGTACAGCGCGAGCTGAAAATGCATTTACAGCACTAAAAAAACAAACTTTTATAACAGCTAAACCAAACGTTTCCAATGTAAATTTCCACATTTATATAGTGTAGAAAGGCATCCTGAAGCCTGGAAAGTCATTAATTTGATTGTCCAGTATTTCCTTCATGAGATATTGCAACACTTAGAAAAAGTGTACAGCGCCAGCAGACAATGAATTTTCACACTAAAAAAACGAAACTTCATTAACAGCTAAACCAAACGTTTCCAATGTAAATTTCCACATTTATAGAGTGTAAAAGGGCATCCTGAAGCCTGGGAAGTCATTAATTTGATTGTCCAGTATTTCCCTTATGAGATAATGCCTCACATAGCAAATGTGTACAGTGCGAGCTGAAAATGCATTTTCAGCACTAAAAAACCAAACTTTTATAACAGCTAAACCAAACGTTTCCAATGTAAATTTCCACCTTTATATAGTGTAAAAAGACATCTTGAAGCCTGGGCAGTCATTAATTTGATTGTCCAGTATTTCCCTTATGAGATAATGCCTCACATAGCAAATGTGTACAGCGCGAGCTGAAAATGCATTTACAGCACTAAAAAAACAAACTTTTATAACAGCTAAACTAAATTTTTCCAATGTAAATTTCCACCTTTATATAGTGTAAAAAGACATCCTGAAGCCTGGGCAGTCATTAATTTGATTGTCCAATATTTCCCTTATGAGATAATGCCTCTCATAGCAAATGTGTACAGCGCGAGCTGAAAATGCATTTACAGCACTAAAAAACCAAACTTTTATAACAGCTAAACCAAACGTTTCCAATGTAAATTTCCACCTTTAGATAGTGTAAAAAGACATCCTGAAGCCTGGGCAGTCATTAATTTGATTGTCCAGTATTTCCCTTATGAGATAATGCCTCACATAGCAAATGTGTACAGTGCGAGCTGAAAATGCATTTTCAGCACTAAAAAAACCAAACTTTTATCACAGCTAAACCAAACGTTTCCAATGTAAATTTCCACCTTTATATAGTGTAAAAAGACATCCTGAAGCCTGGGCAGTCATTAATTTGATTGTCCAATATTTCCCTTATGAGATAATGCCTCTCATAGCAAATGTGTACAGCGCGAGCTGAAAATGCATTTACAGCACTAAAAAACCAAACTTTTATAACAGCTAAACCAAACGTTTCCAATGTAAATTTCCACCTTTATATAGTGTAGAAAGGCATCCTGAAGCCTGGAAAGTCATTAATTTGATTGTCCAGTATTTCCTTCATGAGATATTGCAACACTTAGAAAAAGTGTACAGCGCCAGGAGACAATGAATTTTCAGCACTAAAAAACCGAAACTTCATTAACAGCTAAACTAAACGTTTCCAATGTAAATTTCCACCTTTATATAGTGTAAAAAGACATCCTGAAGCCTGGGCAGCCATTAATTTGATTGTCCAATATTTCCCTCATGAGATAATGCCTCTCATAGCAAATGTGTACAGCGCGAGCTGAAAATGCATTTACAGCACTAAAAAACCAAACTTTTATAACAGCTAAACCAAACGTTTCCAATGTAAATTTCCACCTTTATATAGTGTAAAAAGACATCCTGAAGCCTGGGCAGTCATTAATTTGATTGTCCAATATTTCCCTTATGAGATAATGCCTCTCATAGCAAATGTGTACAGCGCGAGCTGAAAATGCATTTACAGCACTAAAAAACCAAACTTTTATAACAGCTAAACCAAACGTTTCCAATGTAAATTTCTACCTTTATATAGTGTAGAAAGGCATCCTGAAGCCTGGAAAGTCATTAATTTGATTGTCCAGTATTTCCTTCATGAGATATTGCAACACTTAGAAAAAGTGTACAGCGCCAGCAGACAATGAATTTTCAGCACTAAAAAAACGAAACTTCATTAACAGCTAAACTAAACGTTTCCAATGTAAATTTCCACCTTTATATAGTGTAAAAAGACATCCTGAAGCCTGGGCAGTCATTAATTTGATTGTCCAATATTTCCCTTATGAGATAATGCCTCTCATAGCAAATGTGTACAGCGCGAGCTGAAAATGCATTTACAGCACTAAAAAACCAAACTTTTATAACAGCTAAACCAAACGTTTCCAATGTAAATTTCCACATTTATATAGTGTATAAAGGCATCCTGAAGCCTGGAAAGTCATTAATTTGATTGTCCAGTATTTCCTTCATGAGATATTGCAACACTTAGAAAAAGTGTACAGCGCCAGCAGACAATGAATTTTCACACTAAAAAAACGAAACTTCATTAACAGCTAAACCAAACGTTTCCAATGTAAATTTCCACATTTATAGAGTGTAAAAGGGCATCCTGAAGCCTGGGAAGTCATTAATTTGATTGTCCAGTATTTCCCTTATGAGATAATGCCTCACATAGCAAATGTGTACAGTGCGAGCTGAAAATGCATTTTCAGCACTAAAAAACCAAACTTTTATAACAGCTAAACCAAACGTTTCCAATGTAAATTTCCACCTTTATATAGTGTAAAAAGACATCCTGAAGCCTGGGCAGTCATTAATTTGATTGTCCAGTATTTCCCTTATGAGATAATGCCTCACATAGCAAATGTGTACAGCGCGAGCTGAAAATGCATTTACAGCACTAAAAAAACAAACTTTTATA
Source organism: Idiotropiscis lumnitzeri (assembly GCF_059441095.1). Classification (NCBI taxonomy): domain Eukaryota; kingdom Metazoa; phylum Chordata; class Actinopteri; order Syngnathiformes; family Syngnathidae; genus Idiotropiscis; species Idiotropiscis lumnitzeri. The sequence continues at coordinate 897,167 of NW_028283564.1, read as the reverse complement.
ACAGCTAAACTAAATTTTTCCAATGTAAATTTCCACCTTTATATAGTGTAAAAAGACATCCTGAAGCCTGGGCAGTCATTAATTTGATTGTCCAATATTTCCCTTATGAGATAATGCCTCTCATAGCAAATGTGTACAGCGCGAGCTGAAAATGCATTTACAGCACTAAAAAACCAAACTTTTATAACAGCTAAACCAAACGTTTCCAATGTAAATTTCCACCTTTAGATAGTGTAAAAAGACATCCTGAAGCCTGGGCAGTCATTAATTTGATTGTCCAGTATTTCCCTTATGAGATAATGCCTCACATAGCAAATGTGTACAGTGCGAGCTGAAAATGCATTTTCAGCACTAAAAAAACCAAACTTTTATCACAGCTAAACCAAACGTTTCCAATGTAAATTTCCACCTTTATATAGTGTAAAAAGACATCCTGAAGCCTGGGCAGTCATTAATTTGATTGTCCAATATTTCCCTTATGAGATAATGCCTCTCATAGCAAATGTGTACAGCGCGAGCTGAAAATGCATTTACAGCACTAAAAAACCAAACTTTTATAACAGCTAAACCAAACGTTTCCAATGTAAATTTCCACCTTTATATAGTGTAGAAAGGCATCCTGAAGCCTGGAAAGTCATTAATTTGATTGTCCAGTATTTCCTTCATGAGATATTGCAACACTTAGAAAAAGTGTACAGCGCCAGCAGACAATGAATTTTCAGCACTAAAAAAACGAAACTTCATTAACAACTAAACCAAACGTTTCCAATGTAAATTTCCACATTTATAGAGTGTAAAAAGGCATCCTGAAGCCTGGGAAGTCATTAATTTGATTGTCCAATATTTCCCTTATGAGATAATGCCTCTCATAGCAAATGTGTACAGCGCGAGCTGAAAATGCATTTACAGCACTAAAAAACCAAACTTTTATAACAGCTAAACCAAACGTTTCCAATGTAAATTTCCACATTTATATAGTGTAGAAAGGCATCCTGAAGCCTGGAAAGTCATTAATTTTATTGTCCAGTATTTCCTTCATGAGATATTGCAACACTTAGAAAAAGTGTACAGCGCCAGCAGACAATGAATTTTCAGCACTAAAAAAACGAAACTTCATTAACAGCTAAACCAAACGTTTCCAATGTAAATTTCCACATTTATAGAGTGTAAAAGGGCATCCTGAAGCCTGGGAAGTCATTAATTTGATTGTCCAGTATTTCCCTTATGAGATAATGCCTCACATAGCAAATGTGTACAGTGCGAGCTGAAAATGCATTTTCAGCACTAAAAAAACAAACTTTTATAACAGCTAAACCAAACGTTTCCAATGTAAATTTCCACCTTTATATAGTGTAAAAAGACATCCTGAAGCCTGGGCAGTCATTAATTTGATTGTCCAGTATTTCCCTTATGAGATAATGCCTCACATAGCAAATGTGTACAGCGCGAGCTGAAAATGCATTTACAGCACTAAAAAAACAAACTTTTATAACAGCTAAACTAAACGTTTCCAATGTAAATTTCCACCTTTATATAGTGTAAAAAGACATCCTGAAGCCTGGGCAGTCATTAATTTGATTGTCCAATATTTCCCTGATGAGATAATGCCTCTCATAGCAAATGTGTACAGCGCGAGCTGAAAATGCATTTACAGCACTAAAAAAACAAACTTTTATAACAGCTAAACCAAACGTTTCCAATGTAAATTTCCACCTTTATATAGTGTAGAAAGGCATCCTGAAGCCTGGAAAGTCATTAATTTGATTGTCCAGTATTTCCTTCATGAGATATTGCAACACTTAGAAAAAGTGTACAGCGCCAGCAGACAATGAATTTTCAGCACTAAAAAAACGAAACTTCATTAACAGCTAAACCAAACGTTTCCAATGTAAATTTCCACATTTATATAGTGTAAAAAGACATCCTGAAGCCTGGGCAGCCATTAATTTGATTGTCCAATATTTCCCTTATGAGATAAGGCCTCTCATAGCAAATGTGTACAGCGCGAGCTGAAAATGCATTTACAGCACTAAAAAACCAAACTTTTATAACAGCTAAACCAAACGTTTCCAATGTAAATTTCCACCTTTATATAGTGTAAAAAGACATCCTGAAGCCTGGGCAGTCATTAATTTGATTGTCCAATATTTCCCTTATGAGATAATGCCTCTCATAGCAAATGTGTAAGCGCGAGCTGAAAATGCATTTACAGCACTAAAAAACCAAACTTTTATAACAGCTAAACCAAACGTTTCCAATGTAAATTTCTACCTTTATATAGTGTAGAAAGGCATCCTGAAGCCTGGAAAGTCATTAATTTGATTGTCCAGTATTTCCTTCATGAGATATTGCAACACTTAGAAAAAGTGTACAGCGCCAGCAGACAATGAATTTTCAGCACTAAAAAAACGAAACTTCATTAACAGCTAAACTAAACGTTTCCAATGTAAATTTCCACCTTTATATAGTGTAAAAAGACATCCTGAAGTCTGGGCAGTCATTAATTTGATTGTCCAATATTTCCCTTATGATATAATGCCTCTCATAGCAAATGTGTACAGCGCGAGCTGAAAATGCATTTACAGCACTAAAAAACCAAACTTTTATAACAGCTAAACCAAACGTTTCCAATGTAAATTTCCACCTTTATATAGTGTAGAAAGGCATCCTGAAGCCTGGAAAGTCATTAATTTTATTGTCCAGTATTTCCTTCATGAGATATTGCAACACTTAGAAAAAGTGTACAGCGCCAGCAGACAATGAATTTTCAGCACTAAAAAAACGAAACTTCATTAACAGCTAAACCAAACGTTTCCAATGTAAATTTCCACATTTATAGAGTGTAAAAGGGCATCCTGAAGCCTGGGAAGTCATTAATTTGATTGTCCAGTATTTCCCTTATGAGATAATGCCTCACATAGCAAATGTGTACAGTGCGAGCTGAAAATGCATTTTCAGCACTAAAAAACCAAACTTTTATAACAGCTAAACCAAACGTTTCCAATGTAAATTTCCACCTTTATATAGTGTAAAAAGACATCCTGAAGCCTGGGCAGTCATTAATTTGATTGTCCAGTATTTCCCTTATGAGATAATGCCTCACATAGCAAATGTGTACAGCGCGAGCTGAAAATGCATTTACAGCACTAAAAAAACAAACTTTTATAACAGCTAAACTAAACGTTTCCAATGTAAATTTCCACCTTTATATAGTGTAAAAAGACATCCTGAAGCCTGGGCAGTCATTAATTTGATTGTCCAATATTTCCCTGATGAGATAATGCCTCTCATAGCAAATGTGTACAGCGCGAGCTGAAAATGCATTTACAGCACTAAAAAAACAAACTTTTATAACAGCTAAACCAAACGTTTCCAATGTAAATTTCCACCTTTATATAGTGTAGAAAGGCATCCTGAAGCCTGGAAAGTCATTAATTTGATTGTCCAGTATTTCCTTCATGAGATATTGCAACACTTAGAAAAAGTGTACAGCGCCAGCAGACAATGAATTTTCAGCACTAAAAAACCGAAACTTCATTAACAGCTAAACTAAACGTTTCCAATGTAAATTTCCACCTTTATATAGTGTAAAAAGACATCCTGAAGCCTGGGCAGCCATTAATTTGATTGTCCAATATTTCCCTCATGAGATAATGCCTCTCATAGCAAATGTGTACAGCGCGAGCTGAAAATGCATTTACAGCACTAAAAAACCAAACTTTTATAACAGCTAAACCAAACGTTTCCAATGTAAATTTCCACCTTTATATAGTGTAAAAAGACATCCTGAAGCCTGGGCAGTCATTAATTTGATTGTCCAATATTTCCCTTATGAGATAATGCCTCTCATAGCAAATGTGTACAGCGCGAGCTGAAAATGCATTTACAGCACTAAAAAACCAAACTTTTATAACAGCTAAACCAAACGTTTCCAATGTAAATTTCTACCTTTATATAGTGTAGAAAGGCATCCTGAAGCCTGGAAAGTCATTAATTTGATTGTCCAGTATTTCCTTCATGAGATATTGCAACACTTAGAAAAAGTGTACAGCGCCAGCAGACAATGAATTTTCAGCACTAAAAAAACGAAACTTCATTAACAGCTAAACTAAACGTTTCCAATGTAAATTTCCACCTTTATATAGTGTAAAAAGACATCCTGAAGCCTGGGCAGTCATTAATTTGATTGTCCAATATTTCCCTTATGAGATAATGCCTCTCATAGCAAATGTGTACAGCGCGAGCTGAAAATGCATTTACAGCACTAAAAAAACAAACTTTTATAACAGCTAAACCAAACGTTTCCAATGTAAATTTCCACATTTATATAGTGTATAAAGGCATCCTGAAGCCTGGAAAGTCATTAATTTGATTGTCCAGTATTTCCTTCATGAGATATTGCAACACTTAGAAAAAGTGTACAGCGCCAGCAGACAATGAATTTTCACACTAAAAAAACGAAACTTCATTAACAGCTAAACCAAACGTTTCCAATGTAAATTTCCACATTTATAGAGTGTAAAAGGGCATCCTGAAGCCTGGGAAGTCATTAATTTGATTGTCCAGTATTTCCCTTATGAGATAATGCCTCACATAGCAAATGTGTACAGTGCGAGCTGAAAATGCATTTTCAGCACTAAAAAACCAAACTTTTATAACAGCTAAACCAAACGTTTCCAATGTAAATTTCCACCTTTATATAGTGTAAAAAGACATCCTGAAGCCTGGGCAGTCATTAATTTGATTGTCCAGTATTTCCCTTATGAGATAATGCCTCACATAGCAAATGTGTACAGCGCGAGCTGAAAATGCATTTACAGCACTAAAAAAACAAACTTTTATAACAGCTAAACTAAATTTTTCCAATGTAAATTTCCACCTTTATATAGTGTAAAAAGACATCCTGAAGCCTGGGCAGTCATTAATTTGATTGTCCAATATTTCCCTTATGAGATAATGCCTCTCATAGCAAATGTGTACAGCGCGAGCTGAAAATGCATTTACAGCACTAAAAAACCAAACTTTTATAACAGCTAAACCAAACGTTTCCAATGTAAATTTCCACCTTTAGATAGTGTAAAAAGACATCCTGAAGCCTGGGCAGTCATTAATTTGATTGTCCAGTATTTCCCTTATGAGATAATGCCTCACATAGCAAATGTGTACAGTGCGAGCTGAAAATGCATTTTCAGCACTAAAAAAACCAAACTTTTATCACAGCTAAACCAAACGTTTCCAATGTAAATTTCCACCTTTATATAGTGTAAAAAGACATCCTGAAGCCTGGGCAGTCATTAATTTGATTGTCCAATATTTCCCTTATGAGATAATGCCTCTCATAGCAAATGTGTACAGCGCGAGCTGAAAATGCATTTACAGCACTAAAAAACCAAACTTTTATAACAGCTAAACCAAACGTTTCCAATGTAAATTTCCACCTTTATATAGTGTAGAAAGGCATCCTGAAGCCTGGAAAGTCATTAATTTGATTGTCCAGTATTTCCTTCATGAGATATTGCAACACTTAGAAAAAGTGTACAGCGCCAGCAGACAATGAATTTTCAGCACTAAAAAAACGAAACTTCATTAACAACTAAACCAAACGTTTCCAATGTAAATTTCCACATTTATAGAGTGTAAAAAGGCATCCTGAAGCCTGGGAAGTCATTAATTTGATTGTCCAATATTTCCCTTATGAGATAATGCCTCTCATAGCAAATGTGTACAGCGCGAGCTGAAAATGCATTTACAGCACTAAAAAACCAAACTTTTATAACAGCTAAACCAAACGTTTCCAATGTAAATTTCCACATTTATATAGTGTAGAAAGGCATCCTGAAGCCTGGAAAGTCATTAATTTTATTGTCCAGTATTTCCTTCATGAGATATTGCAACACTTAGAAAAAGTGTACAGCGCCAGCAGACAATGAATTTTCAGCACTAAAAAAACGAAACTTCATTAACAGCTAAACCAAACGTTTCCAATGTAAATTTCCACATTTATAGAGTGTAAAAGGGCATCCTGAAGCCTGGGAAGTCATTAATTTGATTGTCCAGTATTTCCCTTATGAGATAATGCCTCACATAGCAAATGTGTACAGTGCGAGCTGAAAATGCATTTTCAGCACTAAAAAAACAAACTTTTATAACAGCTAAACCAAACGTTTCCAATGTAAATTTCCACCTTTATATAGTGTAAAAAGACATCCTGAAGCCTGGGCAGTCATTAATTTGATTGTCCAGTATTTCCCTTATGAGATAATGCCTCACATAGCAAATGTGTACAGCGCGAGCTGAAAATGCATTTACAGCACTAAAAAAACAAACTTTTATAACAGCTAAACTAAACGTTTCCAATGTAAATTTCCACCTTTATATAGTGTAAAAAGACATCCTGAAGCCTGGGCAGTCATTAATTTGATTGTCCAATATTTCCCTGATGAGATAATGCCTCTCATAGCAAATGTGTACAGCGCGAGCTGAAAATGCATTTACAGCACTAAAAAAACAAACTTTTATAACAGCTAAACCAAACGTTTCCAATGTAAATTTCCACCTTTATATAGTGTAGAAAGGCATCCTGAAGCCTGGAAAGTCATTAATTTGATTGTCCAGTATTTCCTTCATGAGATATTGCAACACTTAGAAAAAGTGTACAGCGCCAGCAGACAATGAATTTTCAGCACTAAAAAAACGAAACTTCATTAACAGCTAAACCAAACGTTTCCAATGTAAATTTCCACATTTATATAGTGTAAAAAGACATCCTGAAGCCTGGGCAGCCATTAATTTGATTGTCCAATATTTCCCTTATGAGATAAGGCCTCTCATAGCAAATGTGTACAGCGCGAGCTGAAAATGCATTTACAGCACTAAAAAACCAAACTTTTATAACAGCTAAACCAAACGTTTCCAATGTAAATTTCCACCTTTATATAGTGTAAAAAGACATCCTGAAGCCTGGGCAGTCATTAATTTGATTGTCCAATATTTCCCTTATGAGATAATGCCTCTCATAGCAAATGTGTAAGCGCGAGCTGAAAATGCATTTACAGCACTAAAAAACCAAACTTTTATAACAGCTAAACCAAACGTTTCCAATGTAAATTTCTACCTTTATATAGTGTAGAAAGGCATCCTGAAGCCTGGAAAGTCATTAATTTGATTGTCCAGTATTTCCTTCATGAGATATTGCAACACTTAGAAAAAGTGTACAGCGCCAGCAGACAATGAATTTTCAGCACTAAAAAAACGAAACTTCATTAACAGCTAAACTAAACGTTTCCAATGTAAATTTCCACCTTTATATAGTGTAAAAAGACATCCTGAAGTCTGGGCAGTCATTAATTTGATTGTCCAATATTTCCCTTATGATATAATGCCTCTCATAGCAAATGTGTACAGCGCGAGCTGAAAATGCATTTACAGCACTAAAAAACCAAACTTTTATAACAGCTAAACCAAACGTTTCCAATGTAAATTTCCACCTTTATATAGTGTAGAAAGGCATCCTGAAGCCTGGAAAGTCATTAATTTTATTGTCCAGTATTTCCTTCATGAGATATTGCAACACTTAGAAAAAGTGTACAGCGCCAGCAGACAATGAATTTTCAGCACTAAAAAAACGAAACTTCATTAACAGCTAAACCAAACGTTTCCAATGTAAATTTCCACATTTATAGAGTGTAAAAGGGCATCCTGAAGCCTGGGAAGTCATTAATTTGATTGTCCAGTATTTCCCTTATGAGATAATGCCTCACATAGCAAATGTGTACAGTGCGAGCTGAAAATGCATTTTCAGCACTAAAAAACCAAACTTTTATAACAGCTAAACCAAACGTTTCCAATGTAAATTTCCACCTTTATATAGTGTAAAAAGACATCCTGAAGCCTGGGCAGTCATTAATTTGATTGTCCAGTATTTCCCTTATGAGATAATGCCTCACATAGCAAATGTGTACAGCGCGAGCTGAAAATGCATTTACAGCACTAAAAAAACAAACTTTTATAACAGCTAAACTAAACGTTTCCAATGTAAATTTCCACCTTTATATAGTGTAAAAAGACATCCTGAAGCCTGGGCAGTCATTAATTTGATTGTCCAATATTTCCCTGATGAGATAATGCCTCTCATAGCAAATGTGTACAGCGCGAGCTGAAAATGCATTTACAGCACTAAAAAAACAAACTTTTATAACAGCTAAACCAAACGTTTCCAATGTAAATTTCCACCTTTATATAGTGTAGAAAGGCATCCTGAAGCCTGGAAAGTCATTAATTTGATTGTCCAGTATTTCCTTCATGAGATATTGCAACACTTAGAAAAAGTGTACAGCGCCAGCAGACAATGAATTTTCAGCACTAAAAAAACGAAACTTCATTAACAGCTAAACCAAACGTTTCCAATGTAAATTTCCACATTTATATAGTGTAAAAAGACATCCTGAAGCCTGGGCAGCCATTAATTTGATTGTCCAATATTTCCCTTATGAGATAAGGCCTCTCATAGCAAATGTGTACAGCGCGAGCTGAAAATGCATTTACAGCACTAAAAAACCAAACTTTTATAACAGCTAAACCAAACGTTTCCAATGTAAATTTCCACCTTTATATAGTGTAAAAAGACATCCTGAAGCCTGGGCAGTCATTAATTTGATTGTCCAATATTTCCCTTATGAGATAATGCCTCTCATAGCAAATGTGTACAGCGCGAGCTGAAAATGCATTTACAGCACTAAAAAACCAAACTTTTATAACAGCTAAACCAAACGTTTCCAATGTAAATTTCTACCTTTATATAGTGTAGAAAGGCATCCTGAAGCCTGGAAAGTCATTAATTTGATTGTCCAGTATTTCCTTCATGAGATATTGCAACACTTAGAAAAAGTGTACAGCGCCAGCAGACAATGAATTTTCAGCACTAAAAAAACGAAACTTCATTAACAGCTAAACTAACCGTTTCCAATGTAAATTTCCACCTTTATATAGTGTAAAAAGACATCCTGAAGCCTGGAAAGTCATTAATTTGATTGTCCAGTATTTCCTTCATGAGATATTGCAACACTTAGAAAAGGTGTACAGCGCCAGCAGACAATGAATTTTCAGCACTAAAAAAACGAAACTTCATTAACAGCTAAACCAAACGTTTCCAATGTAAATTTCCACATTTATAGAGTGTAAAAAGGCATCCTGAAGCCTGGGAAGTCATTAATTTGATTGTCCAGTATTTCCCTTATGAGATAATGCCTCACATAGCAAATGTGTACAGCGCGAGCTGAAAATGCATTTACAGCACTAAAAAACCAAACTTTTATAACAGCTAAACCAAACGTTTCCAATGTAAATTTCCACCTTTATATAGTGTAAAAAGACATCCTGAAGCCTGGGCAGTCATTAATTTGATTGTCCAGTATTTCCCTTATGAGAATAATGCCTCACATAGCAAATGTGTACAGCGCGAGCTGAAAATGCATTTACAGCACTAAAAAAACAAACTTTTATAACAGCTAAACTAAACGTTTCCAATGTAAATTTCCACCTTTATATAGTGTAAAAAGACATCCTGAAGCCTGGGCAGTCATTAATTTGATTGTCCAATATTTCCCTTATGAGATAATGCCTCTCATAGCAAATGTGTACAGCGCGAGCTGAAAATGCATTTACAGGACTAAAAACCCAAACTTTTATAACAGCTAAACCAAACGTTTCCAATGTAAATTTCCACCTTTATATAGTGTAAAAAGACATCCTGAAGCCTGGGCAGTCATTAATTCGATTGTCCAATATTTCCTTTATGAGATAATGCCTCTCATAGCAAATGTGTACAGCGCGAGCTGAAAATGCATTTACAGCACTAAAAAACCAAACTTTTATAACAGCTAAACCAAACGTTTCCAATGTAAATTTCCACCTTTATATAGTGTAAAAAGGCATCCTGAAGCCTGGAAAGTCATTAATTTGATTGTCCAGTATTTCCTTCATGAGATAATGCCTCACATAGCAAATGTGTACAGTGCGAGCTGAAAATGCATTTTCAGCACTAAAAAACCAAACTTTTATAACAGCTAAACCAAACGTTTCCAATGTAAATTCCACCTTTATATAGTGTAAAAAGACATCCTGAAGCCTGGGCAGTCATTAATTTGATTGTCCAATATTTCCCTTATGAGATAATGCCTCTCATAGCAAATGTGTACAGCGCGAGCTGAAAATGCATTTACAGCACTAAAAAACCAAACTTTTATAACAGCTAAACCAAACGTTTCCAATGTAAATTTCCACCTTTATATAGTGTAAAAAGACATCCTGAAGCCTGGGCAGTCATTAATTTGATTGTCCAATATTTCCCTTATGAGATAATGCCTCTCATAGCAAATGTGTACAGCGCGAGCTGAAAATGCATTTACAGCACTAAAAAACCAAACTTTTATAACAGCTAAACCAAACGTTTCCAATGTAAATGTCCACCTTTATATAGTGTAGAAAGGCATCCTGAAGCCTGGAAAGTCATTAATTTGATTGTCCAGTATTTCCTTCATGAGATATTGCAACACTTAGAAAAGGTGTACAGCGCCAGCAGACAATGAATTTTCAGCACTAAAAAAACGAAACTTCATTAACAGCTAAACCAAACGTTTCCAATGTAAATTTCCACATTTATAGAGTGTAAAAAGGCATCCTGAAGCCTGGGAAGTCATTAATTTGATTGTCCAGTATTTCCCTTATGAGATAATGCCTCACATAGCAAATGTGTACAGTGCGAGCTGAAAATGCATTTTCAGCACTAAAAAAACAAACTTTTATAACAGCTAAACCAAACGTTTCCAATGTAAATTTCCACCTTTATATAGTGTAAAAAGACATCCTGAAGCCTGGGCAGTCATTAATTCGATTGTCCAATATTTCCTTTATGAGATAATGCCTCTCATAGCAAATGTGTACAGCGCGAGCTGAAAATGCATTTACAGCACTAAAAAACCAAACTTTTATAACAGCTAAACCAAACGTTTCCAATGTAAATTTCCACCTTTATATAGTGTAAAAAGGCATCCTGAAGCCTGGAAAGTCATTAATTTGATTGTCCAGTATTTCCTTCATGAGATAATGCCTCACATAGCAAATGTGTACAGTGCGAGCTGAAAATGCATTTTCAGCACTAAAAAACCAAACTTTTATAACAGCTAAACCAAACGTTTCCAATGTAAATTCCACCTTTATATAGTGTAAAAAGACATCCTGAAGCCTGGGCAGTCATTAATTTGATTGTCCAATATTTCCCTTATGAGATAATGCCTCTCATAGCAAATGTGTACAGCGCGAGCTGAAAATGCATTTACAGCACTAAAAAACCAAACTTTTATAACAGCTAAACCAAACGTTTCCAATGTAAATTTCCACCTTTATATAGTGTAAAAAGACATCCTGAAGCCTGGGCAGTCATTAATTTGATTGTCCAATATTTCCCTTATGAGATAATGCCTCTCATAGCAAATGTGTACAGCGCGAGCTGAAAATGCATTTACAGCACTAAAAAACCAAACTTTTATAACAGCTAAACCAAACGTTTCCAATGTAAATTTCCACCTTTATATAGTGTAGAAAGGCATCCTGAAGCCTGGAAAGTCATTAATTTGATTGTCCAGTATTTCCTTCATGAGATATTGCAACACTTAGAAAAGGTGTACAGCGCCAGCAGACAATGAATTTTCAGCACTAAAAAAACGAAACTTCATTAACAGCTAAACCAAACGTTTCCAATGTAAATTTCCACATTTATAGAGTGTAAAAAGGCATCCTGAAGCCTGGGAAGTCATTAATTTGATTGTCCAGTATTTCCCTTATGAGATAATGCCTCACATAGCAAATGTGTACAGTGCGAGCTGAAAATGCATTTTCAGCACTAAAAAAACAAACTTTTATAACAGCTAAACCAAACGTTTCCAATGTAAATTTCCACCTTTATATAGTGTAAAAAGACATCCTGAAGCCTGGGCAGTCATTAATTCGATTGTCCAATATTTCCTTTATGAGATAATGCCTCTCATAGCAAATGTGTACAGCGCGAGCTGAAAATGCATTTACAGCACTAAAAAACCAAACTTTTATAACAGCTAAACCAAACGTTTCCAATGTAAATTTCCACCTTTATATAGTGTAAAAAGGCATCCTGAAGCCTGGAAAGTCATTAATTTGATTGTCCAGTATTTCCTTCATGAGATAATGCCTCACATAGCAAATGTGTACAGTGCGAGCTGAAAATGCATTTTCAGCACTAAAAAACCAAACTTTTATAACAGCTAAACCAAACGTTTCCAATGTAAATTCCACCTTTATATAGTGTAAAAAGACATCCTGAAGCCTGGGCAGTCATTAATTTGATTGTCCAATATTTCCCTTATGAGATAATGCCTCTCATAGCAAATGTGTACAGCGCGAGCTGAAAATGCATTTACAGCACTAAAAAACCAAACTTTTATAACAGCTAAACCAAACGTTTCCAATGTAAATTTCCACCTTTATATAGTGTAGAAAGGCATCTTGAAGCCTGGAAAGTCATTAATTTGATTGTCCAGTATTTCCTTCATGAGATATTGCAACACTTAGAAAAAGTGTACAGCGCCAGGAGACAATGAATTTTCAGCACTAAAAAACCGAAACTTCATTAACAGCTAAACTAAACGTTTCCAATGTAAATTTCCACCTTTATATAGTGTAAAAAGACATCCTGAAGCCTGGGCAGCCATTAATTTGATTGTCCAATATTTCCCTCATGAGATAATGCCTCTCATAGCAAATGTGTACAGCGCGAGCTGAAAATGCATTTACAGCACTAAAAAACCAAACTTTTATAACAGCTAAACCAAACGTTTCCAATGTAAATTTCCACCTTTATATAGTGTAAAAAGACATCCTGAAGCCTGGGCAGTCATTAATTTGATTGTCCAATATTTCCCTTATGAGATAATGCCTCTCATAGCAAATGTGTACAGCGCGAGCTGAAAATGCATTTACAGCACTAAAAAACCAAACTTTTATAACAGCTAAACCAAACGTTTCCAATGTAAATTTCTACCTTTATATAGTGTAGAAAGGCATCCTGAAGCCTGGAAAGTCATTAATTTGATTGTCCAGTATTTCCTTCATGAGATATTGCAACACTTAGAAAAAGTGTACAGCGCCAGCAGACAATGAATTTTCAGCACTAAAAAAACGAAACTTCATTAACAGCTAAACTAAACGTTTCCAATGTAAATTTCCACCTTTATATAGTGTAAAAAGACATCCTGAAGCCTGGGCAGTCATTAATTTGATTGTCCAATATTTCCCTTATGAGATAATGCCTCTCATAGCAAATGTGTACAGCGCGAGCTGAAAATGCATTTACAGCACTAAAAAACCAAACTTTTATAACAGCTAAACCAAACGTTTCCAATGTAAATTTCCACATTTATATAGTGTAGAAAGGCATCCTGAAGCCTGGAAAGTCATTAATTTGATTGTCCAGTATTTCCTTCATGAGATATTGCAACACTTAGAAAAAGTGTACAGCGCCAGCAGACAATGAATTTTCAGCACTAAAAAAACGAAACTTCATTAACAGCTAAACCAAACGTTTCCAATGTAAATTTCCACATTTATAGAGTGTAAAAGGGCATCCTGAAGCCTGGGAAGTCATTAATTTGATTGTCCAGTATTTCCCTTATGAGATAATGCCTCACATAGCAAATGTGTACAGTGCGAGCTGAAAATGCATTTTCAGCACTAAAAAACCAAACTTTTATAACAGCTAAACCAAACGTTTCCAATGTAAATTTCCACCTTTATATAGTGTAAAAAGACATCCTGAAGCCTGGGCAGTCATTAATTTGATTGTCCAGTATTTCCCTTATGAGATAATGCCTCACATAGCAAATGTGTACAGCGCGAGCTGAAAATGCATTTACAGCACTAAAAAAACAAACTTTTATAACAGCTAAACTAAACGTTTCCAATGTAAATTTCCACCTTTATATAGTGTAAAAAGACATCCTGAAGCCTGGGCAGTCATTAATTTGATTGTCCAATATTTCCCTTATGAGATAATGCCTCTCATAGCAAATGTGTACATCGCGAGCTGAAAATGCATTTACAGCACTAAAAAAACAAACTTTTATAACAGCTAAACCAAACGTTTCCAATGTAAATTTCCACCTTTATATAGTGTAGAAAGGCATCCTGAAGCCTGGAAAGTCATTAATTTGATTGTCCAGTATTTCCTTCATGAGATATTGCAACACTTAGAAAAAGTGTACAGCGCCAGCAGACAATGAATTTTCAGCACTAAAAAAACGAAACTTCATTAACAGCTAAACCAAACGTTTCCAATGTAAATTTCCACCTTTATATAGTGTAAAAAGGCATCCTGAAGCCTGGAAAGTCATTAATTTGATTGTCCAGTATTTCCTTCATGAGATAATGCCTCACATAGCAAATGTGTACAGTGCGAGCTGAAAATGCATTTTCAGCACTAAAAAACCAAACTTTTATAACAGCTAAACCAAACGTTTCCAATGTAAATTCCACCTTTATATAGTGTAAAAAGACATCCTGAAGCCTGGGCAGTCATTAATTTGATTGTCCAATATTTCCCTTATGAGATAATGCCTCTCATAGCAAATGTGTACAGCGCGAGCTGAAAATGCATTTACAGCACTAAAAAACCAAACTTTTATAACAGCTAAACCAAACGTTTCCAATGTAAATTTCCACCTTTATATAGTGTAGAAAGGCATCTTGAAGCCTGGAAAGTCATTAATTTGATTGTCCAGTATTTCCTTCACGAGATATTGCAACACTTAGAAAAAGTGTACAGCGCCAGGAGACAATGAATTTTCAGCACTAAAAAACCGAAACTTCATTAACAGCTAAACTAAACGTTTCCAATGTAAATTTCCACCTTTATATAGTGTAAAAAGACATCCTGAAGCCTGGGCAGCCATTAATTTGATTGTCCAATATTTCCCTCATGAGATAATGCCTCTCATAGCAAATGTGTACAGCGCGAGCTGAAAATGCATTTACAGCACTAAAAAACCAAACTTTTATAACAGCTAAACCAAACGTTTCCAATGTAAATTTCCACCTTTATATAGTGTAAAAAGACATCCTGAAGCCTGGGCAGTCATTAATTTGATTGTCCAATATTTCCCTTATGAGATAATGCCTCTCATAGCAAATGTGTACAGCGCGAGCTGAAAATGCATTTACAGCACTAAAAAACCAAACTTTTATAACAGCTAAACCAAACGTTTCCAATGTAAATTTCTACCTTTATATAGTGTAGAAAGGCATCCTGAAGCCTGGAAAGTCATTAATTTGATTGTCCAGTATTTCCTTCATGAGATATTGCAACACTTAGAAAAAGTGTACAGCGCCAGCAGACAATGAATTTTCAGCACTAAAAAAACGAAACTTCATTAACAGCTAAACTAAACGTTTCCAATGTAAATTTCCACCTTTATATAGTGTAAAAAGACATCCTGAAGCCTGGGCAGTCATTAATTTGATTGTCCAATATTTCCCTTATGAGATAATGCCTCTCATAGCAAATGTGTACAGCGCGAGCTGAAAATGCATTTACAGCACTAAAAAACCAAACTTTTATAACAGCTAAACCAAACGTTTCCAATGTAAATTTCCACATTTATATAGTGTAGAAAGGCATCCTGAAGCCTGGAAAGTCATTAATTTGATTGTCCAGTATTTCCTTCATGAGATATTGCAACACTTAGAAAAAGTGTACAGCGCCAGCAGACAATGAATTTTCAGCACTAAAAAAACGAAACTTCATTAACAGCTAAACCAAACGTTTCCAATGTAAATTTCCACATTTATAGAGTGTAAAAGGGCATCCTGAAGCCTGGGAAGTCATTAATTTGATTGTCCAGTATTTCCCTTATGAGATAATGCCTCACATAGCAAATGTGTACAGTGCGAGCTGAAAATGCATTTTCAGCACTAAAAAACCAAACTTTTATAACAGCTAAACCAAACGTTTCCAATGTAAATTTCCACCTTTATATAGTGTAAAAAGACATCCTGAAGCCTGGGCAGTCATTAATTTGATTGTCCAGTATTTCCCTTATGAGATAATGCCTCACATAGCAAATGTGTACAGCGCGAGCTGAAAATGCATTTACAGCACTAAAAAAACAAACTTTTATAACAGCTAAACTAAACGTTTCCAATGTAAATTTCCACCTTTATATAGTGTAAAAAGACATCCTGAAGCCTGGGCAGTCATTAATTTGATTGTCCAATATTTCCCTTATGAGATAATGCCTCTCATAGCAAATGTGTACAGCGCGAGCTGAAAATGCATTTACAGCACTAAAAAAACAAACTTTTATAACAGCTAAACCAAACGTTTCCAATGTAAATTTCCACCTTTATATAGTGTAGAAAGGCATCCTGAAGCCTGGAAAGTCATTAATTTGATTGTCCAGTATTTCCTTCATGAGATATTGCAACACTTAGAAAAAGTGTACAGCGCCAGCAGACAATGAATTTTCAGCACTAAAAAAACGAAACTTCATTAACAGCTAAACTAAACGTTTCCAATGTAAATTTCCACCTTTATATAGTGTAAAAAGACATCCTGAAGCCTGGGCAGCCATTAATTTGATTGTCCAATATTTCCCTTATGAGATAAGGCCTCTCATAGCAAATGTGTACAGCGCGAGCTGAAAATGCATTTACAGCACTAAAAAACCAAACTTTTATAACAGCTAAACCAAACGTTTCCAATGTAAATTTCCACCTTTATATAGTGTAAAAAGACATCCTGAAGCCTGGGCAGTCATTAATTTGATTGTCCAATATTTCCCTTATGAGATAATGCCTCTCATAGCAAATGTGTACAGCGCGAGCTGAAAATGCATTTACAGCACTAAAAAACCAAACTTTTATAACAGCTAAACCAAACGTTTCCAATGTAAATTTCTACCTTTATATAGTGTAGAAAGGCATCCTGAAGCCTGGAAAGTCATTAATTTGATTGTCCAGTATTTCCTTCATGAGATATTGCAACACTTAGAAAAAGTGTACAGCGCCAGCAGACAATGAATTTTCAGCACTAAAAAAACGAAACTTCATTAACAGCTAAACTAACCGTTTCCAATGTAAATTTCCACCTTTATATAGTGTAAAAAGACATCCTGAAGCCTGGAAAGTCATTAATTTGATTGTCCAGTATTTCCTTCATGAGATATTGCAACACTTAGAAAAGGTGTACAGCGCCAGCAGACAATGAATTTTCAGCACTAAAAAAACGAAACTTCATTAACAGCTAAACCAAACGTTTCCAATGTAAATTTCCACATTTATAGAGTGTAAAAAGGCATCCTGAAGCCTGGGAAGTCATTAATTTGATTGTCCAGTATTTCCCTTATGAGATAATGCCTCACATAGCAAATGTGTACAGCGCGAGCTGAAAATGCATTTACAGCACTAAAAAACCAAACTTTTATAACAGCTAAACCAAACGTTTCCAATGTAAATTTCCACCTTTATATAGTGTAAAAAGACATCCTGAAGCCTGGGCAGTCATTAATTTGATTGTCCAGTATTTCCCTTATGAGAATAATGCCTCACATAGCAAATGTGTACAGCGCGAGCTGAAAATGCATTTACAGCACTAAAAAAACAAACTTTTATAACAGCTAAACTAAACGTTTCCAATGTAAATTTCCACCTTTATATAGTGTAAAAAGACATCCTGAAGCCTGGGCAGTCATTAATTTGATTGTCCAATATTTCCCTTATGAGATAATGCCTCTCATAGCAAATGTGTACAGCGCGAGCTGAAAATGCATTTACAGGACTAAAAACCCAAACTTTTATAACAGCTAAACCAAACGTTTCCAATGTAAATTTCCACCTTTATATAGTGTAAAAAGACATCCTGAAGCCTGGGCAGTCATTAATTCGATTGTCCAATATTTCCTTTATGAGATAATGCCTCTCATAGCAAATGTGTACAGCGCGAGCTGAAAATGCATTTACAGCACTAAAAAACCAAACTTTTATAACAGCTAAACCAAACGTTTCCAATGTAAATTTCCACCTTTATATAGTGTAAAAAGGCATCCTGAAGCCTGGAAAGTCATTAATTTGATTGTCCAGTATTTCCTTCATGAGATAATGCCTCACATAGCAAATGTGTACAGTGCGAGCTGAAAATGCATTTTCAGCACTAAAAAACCAAACTTTTATAACAGCTAAACCAAACGTTTCCAATGTAAATTCCACCTTTATATAGTGTAAAAAGACATCCTGAAGCCTGGGCAGTCATTAATTTGATTGTCCAATATTTCCCTTATGAGATAATGCCTCTCATAGCAAATGTGTACAGCGCGAGCTGAAAATGCATTTACAGCACTAAAAAACCAAACTTTTATAACAGCTAAACCAAACGTTTCCAATGTAAATTTCCACCTTTATATAGTGTAAAAAGACATCCTGAAGCCTGGGCAGTCATTAATTTGATTGTCCAATATTTCCCTTATGAGATAATGCCTCTCATAGCAAATGTGTACAGCGCGAGCTGAAAATGCATTTACAGCACTAAAAAACCAAACTTTTATAACAGCTAAACCAAACGTTTCCAATGTAAATTTCCACCTTTATATAGTGTAGAAAGGCATCCTGAAGCCTGGAAAGTCATTAATTTGATTGTCCAGTATTTCCTTCATGAGATATTGCAACACTTAGAAAAGGTGTACAGCGCCAGCAGACAATGAATTTTCAGCACTAAAAAAACGAAACTTCATTAACAGCTAAACCAAACGTTTCCAATGTAAATTTCCACATTTATAGAGTGTAAAAAGGCATCCTGAAGCCTGGGAAGTCATTAATTTGATTGTCCAGTATTTCCCTTATGAGATAATGCCTCACATAGCAAATGTGTACAGTGCGAGCTGAAAATGCATTTTCAGCACTAAAAAAACAAACTTTTATAACAGCTAAACCAAACGTTTCCAATGTAAATTTCCACCTTTATATAGTGTAAAAAGACATCCTGAAGCCTGGGCAGTCATTAATTCGATTGTCCAATATTTCCTTTATGAGATAATGCCTCTCATAGCAAATGTGTACAGCGCGAGCTGAAAATGCATTTACAGCACTAAAAAACCAAACTTTTATAACAGCTAAACCAAACGTTTCCAATGTAAATTTCCACCTTTATATAGTGTAAAAAGGCATCCTGAAGCCTGGAAAGTCATTAATTTGATTGTCCAGTATTTCCTTCATGAGATAATGCCTCACATAGCAAATGTGTACAGTGCGAGCTGAAAATGCATTTTCAGCACTAAAAAACCAAACTTTTATAACAGCTAAACCAAACGTTTCCAATGTAAATTCCACCTTTATATAGTGTAAAAAGACATCCTGAAGCCTGGGCAGTCATTAATTTGATTGTCCAATATTTCCCTTATGAGATAATGCCTCTCATAGCAAATGTGTACAGCGCGAGCTGAAAATGCATTTACAGCACTAAAAAACCAAACTTTTATAACAGCTAAACCAAACGTTTCCAATGTAAATTTCCACCTTTATATAGTGTAGAAAGGCATCTTGAAGCCTGGAAAGTCATTAATTTGATTGTCCAGTATTTCCTTCATGAGATATTGCAACACTTAGAAAAAGTGTACAGCGCCAGGAGACAATGAATTTTCAGCACTAAAAAACCGAAACTTCATTAACAGCTAAACTAAACGTTTCCAATGTAAATTTCCACCTTTATATAGTGTAAAAAGACATCCTGAAGCCTGGGCAGCCATTAATTTGATTGTCCAATATTTCCCTCATGAGATAATGCCTCTCATAGCAAATGTGTACAGCGCGAGCTGAAAATGCATTTACAGCACTAAAAAACCAAACTTTTATAACAGCTAAACCAAACGTTTCCAATGTAAATTTCCACCTTTATATAGTGTAAAAAGACATCCTGAAGCCTGGGCAGTCATTAATTTGATTGTCCAATATTTCCCTTATGAGATAATGCCTCTCATAGCAAATGTGTACAGCGCGAGCTGAAAATGCATTTACAGCACTAAAAAACCAAACTTTTATAACAGCTAAACCAAACGTTTCCAATGTAAATTTCTACCTTTATATAGTGTAGAAAGGCATCCTGAAGCCTGGAAAGTCATTAATTTGATTGTCCAGTATTTCCTTCATGAGATATTGCAACACTTAGAAAAAGTGTACAGCGCCAGCAGACAATGAATTTTCAGCACTAAAAAAACGAAACTTCATTAACAGCTAAACTAAACGTTTCCAATGTAAATTTCCACCTTTATATAGTGTAAAAAGACATCCTGAAGCCTGGGCAGTCATTAATTTGATTGTCCAATATTTCCCTTATGAGATAATGCCTCTCATAGCAAATGTGTACAGCGCGAGCTGAAAATGCATTTACAGCACTAAAAAACCAAACTTTTATAACAGCTAAACCAAACGTTTCCAATGTAAATTTCCACATTTATATAGTGTAGAAAGGCATCCTGAAGCCTGGAAAGTCATTAATTTGATTGTCCAGTATTTCCTTCATGAGATATTGCAACACTTAGAAAAAGTGTACAGCGCCAGCAGACAATGAATTTTCAGCACTAAAAAAACGAAACTTCATTAACAGCTAAACCAAACGTTTCCAATGTAAATTTCCACATTTATAGAGTGTAAAAGGGCATCCTGAAGCCTGGGAAGTCATTAATTTGATTGTCCAGTATTTCCCTTATGAGATAATGCCTCACATAGCAAATGTGTACAGTGCGAGCTGAAAATGCATTTTCAGCACTAAAAAACCAAACTTTTATAACAGCTAAACCAAACGTTTCCAATGTAAATTTCCACCTTTATATAGTGTAAAAAGACATCCTGAAGCCTGGGCAGTCATTAATTTGATTGTCCAGTATTTCCCTTATGAGATAATGCCTCACATAGCAAATGTGTACAGCGCGAGCTGAAAATGCATTTACAGCACTAAAAAAACAAACTTTTATAACAGCTAAACTAAACGTTTCCAATGTAAATTTCCACCTTTATATAGTGTAAAAAGACATCCTGAAGCCTGGGCAGTCATTAATTTGATTGTCCAATATTTCCCTTATGAGATAATGCCTCTCATAGCAAATGTGTACATCGCGAGCTGAAAATGCATTTACAGCACTAAAAAAACAAACTTTTATAACAGCTAAACCAAACGTTTCCAATGTAAATTTCCACCTTTATATAGTGTAGAAAGGCATCCTGAAGCCTGGAAAGTCATTAATTTGATTGTCCAGTATTTCCTTCATGAGATATTGCAACACTTAGAAAAAGTGTACAGCGCCAGCAGACAATGAATTTTCAGCACTAAAAAAACGAAACTTCATTAACAGCTAAACCAAACGTTTCCAATGTAAATTTCCACCTTTATATAGTGTAAAAAGGCATCCTGAAGCCTGGAAAGTCATTAATTTGATTGTCCAGTATTTCCTTCATGAGATAATGCCTCACATAGCAAATGTGTACAGTGCGAGCTGAAAATGCATTTTCAGCACTAAAAAACCAAACTTTTATAACAGCTAAACCAAACGTTTCCAATGTAAATTCCACCTTTATATAGTGTAAAAAGACATCCTGAAGCCTGGGCAGTCATTAATTTGATTGTCCAATATTTCCCTTATGAGATAATGCCTCTCATAGCAAATGTGTACAGCGCGAGCTGAAAATGCATTTACAGCACTAAAAAACCAAACTTTTATAACAGCTAAACCAAACGTTTCCAATGTAAATTTCCACCTTTATATAGTGTAGAAAGGCATCTTGAAGCCTGGAAAGTCATTAATTTGATTGTCCAGTATTTCCTTCACGAGATATTGCAACACTTAGAAAAAGTGTACAGCGCCAGGAGACAATGAATTTTCAGCACTAAAAAACCGAAACTTCATTAACAGCTAAACTAAACGTTTCCAATGTAAATTTCCACCTTTATATAGTGTAAAAAGACATCCTGAAGCCTGGGCAGCCATTAATTTGATTGTCCAATATTTCCCTCATGAGATAATGCCTCTCATAGCAAATGTGTACAGCGCGAGCTGAAAATGCATTTACAGCACTAAAAAACCAAACTTTTATAACAGCTAAACCAAACGTTTCCAATGTAAATTTCCACCTTTATATAGTGTAAAAAGACATCCTGAAGCCTGGGCAGTCATTAATTTGATTGTCCAATATTTCCCTTATGAGATAATGCCTCTCATAGCAAATGTGTACAGCGCGAGCTGAAAATGCATTTACAGCACTAAAAAACCAAACTTTTATAACAGCTAAACCAAACGTTTCCAATGTAAATTTCTACCTTTATATAGTGTAGAAAGGCATCCTGAAGCCTGGAAAGTCATTAATTTGATTGTCCAGTATTTCCTTCATGAGATATTGCAACACTTAGAAAAAGTGTACAGCGCCAGCAGACAATGAATTTTCAGCACTAAAAAAACGAAACTTCATTAACAGCTAAACTAAACGTTTCCAATGTAAATTTCCACCTTTATATAGTGTAAAAAGACATCCTGAAGCCTGGGCAGTCATTAATTTGATTGTCCAATATTTCCCTTATGAGATAATGCCTCTCATAGCAAATGTGTACAGCGCGAGCTGAAAATGCATTTACAGCACTAAAAAACCAAACTTTTATAACAGCTAAACCAAACGTTTCCAATGTAAATTTCCACATTTATATAGTGTAGAAAGGCATCCTGAAGCCTGGAAAGTCATTAATTTGATTGTCCAGTATTTCCTTCATGAGATATTGCAACACTTAGAAAAAGTGTACAGCGCCAGCAGACAATGAATTTTCAGCACTAAAAAAACGAAACTTCATTAACAGCTAAACCAAACGTTTCCAATGTAAATTTCCACATTTATAGAGTGTAAAAGGGCATCCTGAAGCCTGGGAAGTCATTAATTTGATTGTCCAGTATTTCCCTTATGAGATAATGCCTCACATAGCAAATGTGTACAGTGCGAGCTGAAAATGCATTTTCAGCACTAAAAAACCAAACTTTTATAACAGCTAAACCAAACGTTTCCAATGTAAATTTCCACCTTTATATAGTGTAAAAAGACATCCTGAAGCCTGGGCAGTCATTAATTTGATTGTCCAGTATTTCCCTTATGAGATAATGCCTCACATAGCAAATGTGTACAGCGCGAGCTGAAAATGCATTTACAGCACTAAAAAAACAAACTTTTATAACAGCTAAACTAAACGTTTCCAATGTAAATTTCCACCTTTATATAGTGTAAAAAGACATCCTGAAGCCTGGGCAGTCATTAATTTGATTGTCCAATATTTCCCTTATGAGATAATGCCTCTCATAGCAAATGTGTACAGCGCGAGCTGAAAATGCATTTACAGCACTAAAAAAACAAACTTTTATAACAGCTAAACCAAACGTTTCCAATGTAAATTTCCACCTTTATATAGTGTAGAAAGGCATCCTGAAGCCTGGAAAGTCATTAATTTGATTGTCCAGTATTTCCTTCATGAGATATTGCAACACTTAGAAAAAGTGTACAGCGCCAGCAGACAATGAATTTTCAGCACTAAAAAAACGAAACTTCATTAACAGCTAAACCAAACGTTTCCAATGTAAATTTCCACATTTATATAGTGTAAAAAGACATCCTGAAGCCTGGGCAGCCATTAATTTGATTGTCCAATATTTCCCTTATGAGATAATGCCTCTCATAGCAAATGTGTACAGCGCGAGCTGAAAATGCATTTACAGCACTAAAAAAACAAACTTTTATAACAGCTAAACCAAACGTTTCCAATGTAAATTTCCACCTTTATATAGTGTAAAAAGACATCCTGAAGCCTGGGCAGTCATTAATTCGATTGTCCAATATTTCCTTTATGAGATAATGCCTCTCATAGCAAATGTGTACAGCGCGAGCTGAAAATGCATTTACAGCACTAAAAAACCAAACTTTTATAACAGCTAAACCAAACGTTTCCAATGTAAATTTCCACCTTTATATAGTGTAAAAAGGCATCCTGAAGCCTGGAAAGTCATTAATTTGATTGTCCAGTATTTCCTTCATGAGATAATGCCTCACATAGCAAATGTGTACAGCGCGAGCTGAAAATGCATTTACAGCACTAAAAAACCAAACTTTTATAACAGCTAAACCAAACGTTTCCAATGTAAATTTCCACCTTTATATAGTGTAAAAAGACATCCTGAAGCCTGGGCAGTCATTAATTTGATTGTCCAATATTTCCCTTATGAGATAATGCCTCTCATAGCAAATGTGTACAGCGCGAGCTGAAAATGCATTTACAGCACTAAAAAACCAAACTTTTATAACAGCTAAACCAAACGTTTCCAATGTAAATTTCCACCTTTATATAGTGTAAAAAGACATCCTGAAGCCTGGGCAGTCATTAATTTGATTGTCCAATATTTCCCTTATGAGATAATGCCTCTCATAGCAAATGTGTACAGCGCGAGCTGAAAATGCATTTACAGCACTAAAAAACCAAACTTTTATAACAGCTAAACCAAACGTTTCCAATGTAAATTTCCACCTTTATATAGTGTAGAAAGGCATCCTGAAGCCTGGAAAGTCATTAATTTGATTGTCCAGTATTTCCTTCATGAGATATTGCAACACTTAGAAAAGGTGTACAGCGCCAGCAGACAATGAATTTTCAGCACTAAAAAAACGAAACTTCATTAACAGCTAAACCAAACGTTTCCAATGTAAATTTCCACATTTATAGAGTGTAAAAAGGCATCCTGAAGCCTGGGAAGTCATTAATTTGATTGTCCAGTATTTCCCTTATGAGATAATGCCTCACATAGCAAATGTGTACAGTGCGAGCTGAAAATGCATTTTCAGCACTAAAAAAACAAACTTTTATAACAGCTAAACCAAACGTTTCCAATGTAAATTTCCACCTTTATATAGTGTAAAAAGACATCCTGAAGCCTGGGCAGTCATTAATTCGATTGTCCAATATTTCCTTTATGAGATAATGCCTCTCATAGCAAATGTGTACAGCGCGAGCTGAAAATGCATTTACAGCACTAAAAAACCAAACTTTTATAACAGCTAAACCAAACGTTTCCAATGTAAATTTCCACCTTTATATAGTGTAAAAAGGCATCCTGAAGCCTGGAAAGTCATTAATTTGATTGTCCAGTATTTCCTTCATGAGATAATGCCTCACATAGCAAATGTGTACAGTGCGAGCTGAAAATGCATTTTCAGCACTAAAAAACCAAACTTTTATAACAGCTAAACCAAACGTTTCCAATGTAAATTCCACCTTTATATAGTGTAAAAAGACATCCTGAAGCCTGGGCAGTCATTAATTTGATTGTCCAATATTTCCCTTATGAGATAATGCCTCTCATAGCAAATGTGTACAGCGCGAGCTGAAAATGCATTTACAGCACTAAAAAACCAAACTTTTATAACAGCTAAACCAAACGTTTCCAATGTAAATTTCCACCTTTATATAGTGTAGAAAGGCATCTTGAAGCCTGGAAAGTCATTAATTTGATTGTCCAGTATTTCCTTCATGAGATATTGCAACACTTAGAAAAAGTGTACAGCGCCAGGAGACAATGAATTTTCAGCACTAAAAAACCGAAACTTCATTAACAGCTAAACTAAACGTTTCCAATGTAAATTTCCACCTTTATATAGTGTAAAAAGACATCCTGAAGCCTGGGCAGCCATTAATTTGATTGTCCAATATTTCCCTCATGAGATAATGCCTCTCATAGCAAATGTGTACAGCGCGAGCTGAAAATGCATTTACAGCACTAAAAAACCAAACTTTTATAACAGCTAAACCAAACGTTTCCAATGTAAATTTCCACCTTTATATAGTGTAAAAAGACATCCTGAAGCCTGGGCAGTCATTAATTTGATTGTCCAATATTTCCCTTATGAGATAATGCCTCTCATAGCAAATGTGTACAGCGCGAGCTGAAAATGCATTTACAGCACTAAAAAACCAAACTTTTATAACAGCTAAACCAAACGTTTCCAATGTAAATTTCTACCTTTATATAGTGTAGAAAGGCATCCTGAAGCCTGGAAAGTCATTAATTTGATTGTCCAGTATTTCCTTCATGAGATATTGCAACACTTAGAAAAAGTGTACAGCGCCAGCAGACAATGAATTTTCAGCACTAAAAAAACGAAACTTCATTAACAGCTAAACTAAACGTTTCCAATGTAAATTTCCACCTTTATATAGTGTAAAAAGACATCCTGAAGCCTGGGCAGTCATTAATTTGATTGTCCAATATTTCCCTTATGAGATAATGCCTCTCATAGCAAATGTGTACAGCGCGAGCTGAAAATGCATTTACAGCACTAAAAAACCAAACTTTTATAACAGCTAAACCAAACGTTTCCAATGTAAATTTCCACATTTATATAGTGTAGAAAGGCATCCTGAAGCCTGGAAAGTCATTAATTTGATTGTCCAGTATTTCCTTCATGAGATATTGCAACACTTAGAAAAAGTGTACAGCGCCAGCAGACAATGAATTTTCAGCACTAAAAAAACGAAACTTCATTAACAGCTAAACCAAACGTTTCCAATGTAAATTTCCACATTTATAGAGTGTAAAAGGGCATCCTGAAGCCTGGGAAGTCATTAATTTGATTGTCCAGTATTTCCCTTATGAGATAATGCCTCACATAGCAAATGTGTACAGTGCGAGCTGAAAATGCATTTTCAGCACTAAAAAACCAAACTTTTATAACAGCTAAACCAAACGTTTCCAATGTAAATTTCCACCTTTATATAGTGTAAAAAGACATCCTGAAGCCTGGGCAGTCATTAATTTGATTGTCCAGTATTTCCCTTATGAGATAATGCCTCACATAGCAAATGTGTACAGCGCGAGCTGAAAATGCATTTACAGCACTAAAAAAACAAACTTTTATAACAGCTAAACTAAACGTTTCCAATGTAAATTTCCACCTTTATATAGTGTAAAAAGACATCCTGAAGCCTGGGCAGTCATTAATTTGATTGTCCAATATTTCCCTTATGAGATAATGCCTCTCATAGCAAATGTGTACATCGCGAGCTGAAAATGCATTTACAGCACTAAAAAAACAAACTTTTATAACAGCTAAACCAAACGTTTCCAATGTAAATTTCCACCTTTATATAGTGTAGAAAGGCATCCTGAAGCCTGGAAAGTCATTAATTTGATTGTCCAGTATTTCCTTCATGAGATATTGCAACACTTAGAAAAAGTGTACAGCGCCAGCAGACAATGAATTTTCAGCACTAAAAAAACGAAACTTCATTAACAGCTAAACCAAACGTTTCCAATGTAAATTTCCACCTTTATATAGTGTAAAAAGGCATCCTGAAGCCTGGAAAGTCATTAATTTGATTGTCCAGTATTTCCTTCATGAGATAATGCCTCACATAGCAAATGTGTACAGTGCGAGCTGAAAATGCATTTTCAGCACTAAAAAACCAAACTTTTATAACAGCTAAACCAAACGTTTCCAATGTAAATTCCACCTTTATATAGTGTAAAAAGACATCCTGAAGCCTGGGCAGTCATTAATTTGATTGTCCAATATTTCCCTTATGAGATAATGCCTCTCATAGCAAATGTGTACAGCGCGAGCTGAAAATGCATTTACAGCACTAAAAAACCAAACTTTTATAACAGCTAAACCAAACGTTTCCAATGTAAATTTCCACCTTTATATAGTGTAGAAAGGCATCTTGAAGCCTGGAAAGTCATTAATTTGATTGTCCAGTATTTCCTTCATGAGATATTGCAACACTTAGAAAAAGTGTACAGCGCCAGGAGACAATGAATTTTCAGCACTAAAAAACCGAAACTTCATTAACAGCTAAACTAAACGTTTCCAATGTAAATTTCCACCTTTATATAGTGTAAAAAGACATCCTGAAGCCTGGGCAGCCATTAATTTGATTGTCCAATATTTCCCTCATGAGATAATGCCTCTCATAGCAAATGTGTACAGCGCGAGCTGAAAATGCATTTACAGCACTAAAAAACCAAACTTTTATAACAGCTAAACCAAACGTTTCCAATGTAAATTTCCACCTTTATATAGTGTAAAAAGACATTCTGAAGCCTGGGCAGTCATTAATTTGATTGTCCAATATTTCCCTTATGAGATAATGCCTCTCATAGCAAATGTGTACAGCGCGAGCTGAAAATGCATTTACAGCACTAAAAAACCAAACTTTTATAACAGCTAAACCAAACGTTTCCAATGTAAATTTCTACCTTTATATAGTGTAGAAAGGCATCCTGAAGCCTGGAAAGTCATTAATTTGATTGTCCAGTATTTCCTTCATGAGATATTGCAACACTTAGAAAAAGTGTACAGCGCCAGCAGACAATGAATTTTCAGCACTAAAAAAACGAAACTTCATTAACAGCTAAACTAAACGTTTCCAATGTAAATTTCCACCTTTATATAGTGTAAAAAGACATCCTGAAGCCTGGGCAGTCATTAATTTGATTGTCCAATATTTCCCTTATGAGATAATGCCTCTCATAGCAAATGTGTACAGCGCGAGCTGAAAATGCATTTACAGCACTAAAAAACCAAACTTTTATAACAGCTAAACCAAACGTTTCCAATGTAAATTTCCACATTTATATAGTGTAGAAAGGCATCCTGAAGCCTGGAAAGTCATTAATTTGATTGTCCAGTATTTCCTTCATGAGATATTGCAACACTTAGAAAAAGTGTACAGCGCCAGCAGACAATGAATTTTCAGCACTAAAAAAACGAAACTTCATTAACAGCTAAACCAAACGTTTCCAATGTAAATTTCCACATTTATAGAGTGTAAAAGGGCATCCTGAAGCCTGGGAAGTCATTAATTTGATTGTCCAGTATTTCCCTTATGAGATAATGCCTCACATAGCAAATGTGTACAGTGCGAGCTGAAAATGCATTTTCAGCACTAAAAAACCAAACTTTTATAACAGCTAAACCAAACGTTTCCAATGTAAATTTCCACCTTTATATAGTGTAAAAAGACATCCTGAAGCCTGGGCAGTCATTAATTTGATTGTCCAGTATTTCCCTTATGAGATAATGCCTCACATAGCAAATGTGTACAGCGCGAGCTGAAAATGCATTTACAGCACTAAAAAAACAAACTTTTATAACAGCTAAACTAAACGTTTCCAATGTAAATTTCCACCTTTATATAGTGTAAAAAGACATCCTGAAGCCTGGGCAGTCATTAATTTGATTGTCCAATATTTCCCTTATGAGATAATGCCTCTCATAGCAAATGTGTACATCGCGAGCTGAAAATGCATTTACAGCACTAAAAAAACAAACTTTTATAACAGCTAAACCAAACGTTTCCAATGTAAATTTCCACCTTTATATAGTGTAGAAAGGCATCCTGAAGCCTGGAAAGTCATTAATTTGATTGTCCAGTATTTCCTTCATGAGATATTGCAACACTTAGAAAAAGTGTACAGCGCCAGCAGACAATGAATTTTCAGCACTAAAAAAACGAAACTTCATTAACAGCTAAACCAAACGTTTCCAATGTAAATTTCCACCTTTATATAGTGTAAAAAGGCATCCTGAAGCCTGGAAAGTCATTAATTTGATTGTCCAGTATTTCCTTCATGAGATAATGCCTCACATAGCAAATGTGTACAGTGCGAGCTGAAAATGCATTTTCAGCACTAAAAAACCAAACTTTTATAACAGCTAAACCAAACGTTTCCAATGTAAATTCCACCTTTATATAGTGTAAAAAGACATCCTGAAGCCTGGGCAGTCATTAATTTGATTGTCCAATATTTCCCTTATGAGATAATGCCTCTCATAGCAAATGTGTACAGCGCGAGCTGAAAATGCATTTACAGCACTAAAAAACCAAACTTTTATAACAGCTAAACCAAACGTTTCCAATGTAAATTTCCACCTTTATATAGTGTAGAAAGGCATCTTGAAGCCTGGAAAGTCATTAATTTGATTGTCCAGTATTTCCTTCATGAGATATTGCAACACTTAGAAAAAGTGTACAGCGCCAGGAGACAATGAATTTTCAGCACTAAAAAACCGAAACTTCATTAACAGCTAAACTAAACGTTTCCAATGTAAATTTCCACCTTTATATAGTGTAAAAAGACATCCTGAAGCCTGGGCAGCCATTAATTTGATTGTCCAATATTTCCCTCATGAGATAATGCCTCTCATAGCAAATGTGTACAGCGCGAGCTGAAAATGCATTTACAGCACTAAAAAACCAAACTTTTATAACAGCTAAACCAAACGTTTCCAATGTAAATTTCCACCTTTATATAGTGTAAAAAGACATCCTGAAGCCTGGGCAGTCATTAATTTGATTGTCCAATATTTCCCTTATGAGATAATGCCTCTCATAGCAAATGTGTACAGCGCGAGCTGAAAATGCATTTACAGCACTAAAAAACCAAACTTTTATAACAGCTAAACCAAACGTTTCCAATGTAAATTTCTACCTTTATATAGTGTAGAAAGGCATCCTGAAGCCTGGAAAGTCATTAATTTGATTGTCCAGTATTTCCTTCATGAGATATTGCAACACTTAGAAAAAGTGTACAGCGCCAGCAGACAATGAATTTTCAGCACTAAAAAAACGAAACTTCATTAACAGCTAAACTAAACGTTTCCAATGTAAATTTCCACCTTTATATAGTGTAAAAAGACATCCTGAAGCCTGGGCAGTCATTAATTTGATTGTCCAATATTTCCCTTATGAGATAATGCCTCTCATAGCAAATGTGTACAGCGCGAGCTGAAAATGCATTTACAGCACTAAAAAACCAAACTTTTATAACAGCTAAACCAAACGTTTCCAATGTAAATTTCCACATTTATATAGTGTAGAAAGGCATCCTGAAGCCTGGAAAGTCATTAATTTGATTGTCCAGTATTTCCTTCATGAGATATTGCAACACTTAGAAAAAGTGTACAGCGCCAGCAGACAATGAATTTTCAGCACTAAAAAAACGAAACTTCATTAACAGCTAAACCAAACGTTTCCAATGTAAATTTCCACATTTATAGAGTGTAAAAGGGCATCCTGAAGCCTGGGAAGTCATTAATTTGATTGTCCAGTATTTCCCTTATGAGATAATGCCTCACATAGCAAATGTGTACAGTGCGAGCTGAAAATGCATTTTCAGCACTAAAAAACCAAACTTTTATAACAGCTAAACCAAACGTTTCCAATGTAAATTTCCACCTTTATATAGTGTAAAAAGACATCCTGAAGCCTGGGCAGTCATTAATTTGATTGTCCAGTATTTCCCTTATGAGATAATGCCTCACATAGCAAATGTGTACAGCGCGAGCTGAAAATGCATTTACAGCACTAAAAAAACAAACTTTTATAACAGCTAAACTAAACGTTTCCAATGTAAATTTCCACCTTTATATAGTGTAAAAAGACATCCTGAAGCCTGGGCAGTCATTAATTTGATTGTCCAATATTTCCCTTATGAGATAATGCCTCTCATAGCAAATGTGTACAGCGCGAGCTGAAAATGCATTTACAGCACTAAAAAAACAAACTTTTATAACAGCTAAACCAAACGTTTCCAATGTAAATTTCCACCTTTATATAGTGTAGAAAGGCATCCTGAAGCCTGGAAAGTCATTAATTTGATTGTCCAGTATTTCCTTCATGAGATATTGCAACACTTAGAAAAAGTGTACAGCGCCAGCAGACAATGAATTTTCAGCACTAAAAAAACGAAACTTCATTAACAGCTAAACCAAACGTTTCCAATGTAAATTTCCACATTTATATAGTGTAAAAAGACATCCTGAAGCCTGGGCAGCCATTAATTTGATTGTCCTATATTTCCCTTATGAGATAATGCCTCTCATAGCAAATGTGTACAGCGCGAGCTGAAAATGCATTTACAGCACTAAAAAAACAAACTTTTATAACAGCTAAACCAAACGTTTCCAATGTAAATTTCCACCTTTATATAGTGTAAAAAGACATCCTGAAGCCTGGGCAGTCATTAATTCGATTGTCCAATATTTCCTTTATGAGATAATGCCTCTCATAGCAAATGTGTACAGCGCGAGCTGAAAATGCATTTACAGCACTAAAAAACCAAACTTTTATAACAGCTAAACCAAACGTTTCCAATGTAAATTTCCACCTTTATATAGTGTAAAAAGGCATCCTGAAGCCTGGAAAGTCATTAATTTGATTGTCCAGTATTTCCTTCATGAGATAATGCCTCACATAGCAAATGTGTACAGCGCGAGCTGAAAATGCATTTACAGCACTAAAAAACCAAACTTTTATAACAGCTAAACCAAACGTTTCCAATGTAAATTTCCACCTTTATATAGTGTAAAAAGACATCCTGAAGCCTGGGCAGTCATTAATTTGATTGTCCAATATTTCCCTTATGAGATAATGCCTCTCATAGCAAATGTGTACAGCGCGAGCTGAAAATGCATTTACAGCACTAAAAAACCAAACTTTTATAACAGCTAAACCAAACGTTTCCAATGTAAATTTCCACCTTTATATAGTGTAAAAAGACATCCTGAAGCCTGGGCAGTCATTAATTTGATTGTCCAATATTTCCCTTATGAGATAATGCCTCTCATAGCAAATGTGTACAGCGCGAGCTGAAAATGCATTTACAGCACTAAAAAACCAAACTTTTATAACAGCTAAACCAAACGTTTCCAATGTAAATTTCCACCTTTATATAGTGTAGAAAGGCATCCTGAAGCCTGGAAAGTCATTAATTTGATTGTCCAGTATTTCCTTCATGAGATATTGCAACACTTAGAAAAGGTGTACAGCGCCAGCAGACAATGAATTTTCAGCACTAAAAAAACGAAACTTCATTAACAGCTAAACCAAACGTTTCCAATGTAAATTTCCACATTTATAGAGTGTAAAAAGGCATCCTGAAGCCTGGGAAGTCATTAATTTGATTGTCCAGTATTTCCCTTATGAGATAATGCCTCACATAGCAAATGTGTACAGTGCGAGCTGAAAATGCATTTTCAGCACTAAAAAAACAAACTTTTATAACAGCTAAACCAAACGTTTCCAATGTAAATTTCCACCTTTATATAGTGTAAAAAGACATCCTGAAGCCTGGGCAGTCATTAATTCGATTGTCCAATATTTCCTTTATGAGATAATGCCTCTCATAGCAAATGTGTACAGCGCGAGCTGAAAATGCATTTACAGCACTAAAAAACCAAACTTTTATAACAGCTAAACCAAACGTTTCCAATGTAAATTTCCACCTTTATATAGTGTAAAAAGGCATCCTGAAGCCTGGAAAGTCATTAATTTGATTGTCCAGTATTTCCTTCATGAGATAATGCCTCACATAGCAAATGTGTACAGTGCGAGCTGAAAATGCATTTTCAGCACTAAAAAACCAAACTTTTATAACAGCTAAACCAAACGTTTCCAATGTAAATTCCACCTTTATATAGTGTAAAAAGACATCCTGAAGCCTGGGCAGTCATTAATTTGATTGTCCAATATTTCCCTTATGAGATAATGCCTCTCATAGCAAATGTGTACAGCGCGAGCTGAAAATGCATTTACAGCACTAAAAAACCAAACTTTTATAACAGCTAAACCAAACGTTTCCAATGTAAATTTCCACCTTTATATAGTGTAGAAAGGCATCTTGAAGCCTGGAAAGTCATTAATTTGATTGTCCAGTATTTCCTTCATGAGATATTGCAACACTTAGAAAAAGTGTACAGCGCCAGGAGACAATGAATTTTCAGCACTAAAAAACCGAAACTTCATTAACAGCTAAACTAAACGTTTCCAATGTAAATTTCCACCTTTATATAGTGTAAAAAGACATCCTGAAGCCTGGGCAGCCATTAATTTGATTGTCCAATATTTCCCTCATGAGATAATGCCTCTCATAGCAAATGTGTACAGCGCGAGCTGAAAATGCATTTACAGCACTAAAAAACCAAACTTTTATAACAGCTAAACCAAACGTTTCCAATGTAAATTTCCACCTTTATATAGTGTAAAAAGACATCCTGAAGCCTGGGCAGTCATTAATTTGATTGTCCAATATTTCCCTTATGAGATAATGCCTCTCATAGCAAATGTGTACAGCGCGAGCTGAAAATGCATTTACAGCACTAAAAAACCAAACTTTTATAACAGCTAAACCAAACGTTTCCAATGTAAATTTCTACCTTTATATAGTGTAGAAAGGCATCCTGAAGCCTGGAAAGTCATTAATTTGATTGTCCAGTATTTCCTTCATGAGATATTGCAACACTTAGAAAAAGTGTACAGCGCCAGCAGACAATGAATTTTCAGCACTAAAAAAACGAAACTTCATTAACAGCTAAACTAAACGTTTCCAATGTAAATTTCCACCTTTATATAGTGTAAAAAGACATCCTGAAGCCTGGGCAGTCATTAATTTGATTGTCCAATATTTCCCTTATGAGATAATGCCTCTCATAGCAAATGTGTACAGCGCGAGCTGAAAATGCATTTACAGCACTAAAAAACCAAACTTTTATAACAGCTAAACCAAACGTTTCCAATGTAAATTTCCACATTTATATAGTGTAGAAAGGCATCCTGAAGCCTGGAAAGTCATTAATTTGATTGTCCAGTATTTCCTTCATGAGATATTGCAACACTTAGAAAAAGTGTACAGCGCCAGCAGACAATGAATTTTCAGCACTAAAAAAACGAAACTTCATTAACAGCTAAACCAAACGTTTCCAATGTAAATTTCCACATTTATAGAGTGTAAAAGGGCATCCTGAAGCCTGGGAAGTCATTAATTTGATTGTCCAGTATTTCCCTTATGAGATAATGCCTCACATAGCAAATGTGTACAGTGCGAGCTGAAAATGCATTTTCAGCACTAAAAAACCAAACTTTTATAACAGCTAAACCAAACGTTTCCAATGTAAATTTCCACCTTTATATAGTGTAAAAAGACATCCTGAAGCCTGGGCAGTCATTAATTTGATTGTCCAGTATTTCCCTTATGAGATAATGCCTCACATAGCAAATGTGTACAGCGCGAGCTGAAAATGCATTTACAGCACTAAAAAAACAAACTTTTATAACAGCTAAACTAAACGTTTCCAATGTAAATTTCCACCTTTATATAGTGTAAAAAGACATCCTGAAGCCTGGGCAGTCATTAATTTGATTGTCCAATATTTCCCTTATGAGATAATGCCTCTCATAGCAAATGTGTACATCGCGAGCTGAAAATGCATTTACAGCACTAAAAAAACAAACTTTTATAACAGCTAAACCAAACGTTTCCAATGTAAATTTCCACCTTTATATAGTGTAGAAAGGCATCCTGAAGCCTGGAAAGTCATTAATTTGATTGTCCAGTATTTCCTTCATGAGATATTGCAACACTTAGAAAAAGTGTACAGCGCCAGCAGACAATGAATTTTCAGCACTAAAAAAACGAAACTTCATTAACAGCTAAACCAAACGTTTCCAATGTAAATTTCCACCTTTATATAGTGTAAAAAGGCATCCTGAAGCCTGGAAAGTCATTAATTTGATTGTCCAGTATTTCCTTCATGAGATAATGCCTCACATAGCAAATGTGTACAGTGCGAGCTGAAAATGCATTTTCAGCACTAAAAAACCAAACTTTTATAACAGCTAAACCAAACGTTTCCAATGTAAATTCCACCTTTATATAGTGTAAAAAGACATCCTGAAGCCTGGGCAGTCATTAATTTGATTGTCCAATATTTCCCTTATGAGATAATGCCTCTCATAGCAAATGTGTACAGCGCGAGCTGAAAATGCATTTACAGCACTAAAAAACCAAACTTTTATAACAGCTAAACCAAACGTTTCCAATGTAAATTTCCACCTTTATATAGTGTAGAAAGGCATCTTGAAGCCTGGAAAGTCATTAATTTGATTGTCCAGTATTTCCTTCATGAGATATTGCAACACTTAGAAAAAGTGTACAGCGCCAGGAGACAATGAATTTTCAGCACTAAAAAACCGAAACTTCATTAACAGCTAAACTAAACGTTTCCAATGTAAATTTCCACCTTTATATAGTGTAAAAAGACATCCTGAAGCCTGGGCAGCCATTAATTTGATTGTCCAATATTTCCCTCATGAGATAATGCCTCTCATAGCAAATGTGTACAGCGCGAGCTGAAAATGCATTTACAGCACTAAAAAACCAAACTTTTATAACAGCTAAACCAAACGTTTCCAATGTAAATTTCCACCTTTATATAGTGTAAAAAGACATTCTGAAGCCTGGGCAGTCATTAATTTGATTGTCCAATATTTCCCTTATGAGATAATGCCTCTCATAGCAAATGTGTACAGCGCGAGCTGAAAATGCATTTACAGCACTAAAAAACCAAACTTTTATAACAGCTAAACCAAACGTTTCCAATGTAAATTTCTACCTTTATATAGTGTAGAAAGGCATCCTGAAGCCTGGAAAGTCATTAATTTGATTGTCCAGTATTTCCTTCATGAGATATTGCAACACTTAGAAAAAGTGTACAGCGCCAGCAGACAATGAATTTTCAGCACTAAAAAAACGAAACTTCATTAACAGCTAAACTAAACGTTTCCAATGTAAATTTCCACCTTTATATAGTGTAAAAAGACATCCTGAAGCCTGGGCAGTCATTAATTTGATTGTCCAATATTTCCCTTATGAGATAATGCCTCTCATAGCAAATGTGTACAGCGCGAGCTGAAAATGCATTTACAGCACTAAAAAACCAAACTTTTATAACAGCTAAACCAAACGTTTCCAATGTAAATTTCCACATTTATATAGTGTAGAAAGGCATCCTGAAGCCTGGAAAGTCATTAATTTGATTGTCCAGTATTTCCTTCATGAGATATTGCAACACTTAGAAAAAGTGTACAGCGCCAGCAGACAATGAATTTTCAGCACTAAAAAAACGAAACTTCATTAACAGCTAAACCAAACGTTTCCAATGTAAATTTCCACATTTATAGAGTGTAAAAGGGCATCCTGAAGCCTGGGAAGTCATTAATTTGATTGTCCAGTATTTCCCTTATGAGATAATGCCTCACATAGCAAATGTGTACAGTGCGAGCTGAAAATGCATTTTCAGCACTAAAAAACCAAACTTTTATAACAGCTAAACCAAACGTTTCCAATGTAAATTTCCACCTTTATATAGTGTAAAAAGACATCCTGAAGCCTGGGCAGTCATTAATTTGATTGTCCAGTATTTCCCTTATGAGATAATGCCTCACATAGCAAATGTGTACAGCGCGAGCTGAAAATGCATTTACAGCACTAAAAAAACAAACTTTTATAACAGCTAAACTAAACGTTTCCAATGTAAATTTCCACCTTTATATAGTGTAAAAAGACATCCTGAAGCCTGGGCAGTCATTAATTTGATTGTCCAATAT
Organism: Idiotropiscis lumnitzeri; assembly: GCF_059441095.1. Lineage (NCBI taxonomy): Eukaryota > Metazoa > Chordata > Actinopteri > Syngnathiformes > Syngnathidae > Idiotropiscis > Idiotropiscis lumnitzeri. Next base: position 859,636 of record NW_028283564.1, on the reverse strand, counting down.
TTCCCTTATGAGATAATGCCTCTCATAGCAAATGTGTACATCGCGAGCTGAAAATGCATTTACAGCACTAAAAAAACAAACTTTTATAACAGCTAAACCAAACGTTTCCAATGTAAATTTCCACCTTTATATAGTGTAGAAAGGCATCCTGAAGCCTGGAAAGTCATTAATTTGATTGTCCAGTATTTCCTTCATGAGATATTGCAACACTTAGAAAAAGTGTACAGCGCCAGCAGACAATGAATTTTCAGCACTAAAAAAACGAAACTTCATTAACAGCTAAACCAAACGTTTCCAATGTAAATTTCCACCTTTATATAGTGTAAAAAGGCATCCTGAAGCCTGGAAAGTCATTAATTTGATTGTCCAGTATTTCCTTCATGAGATAATGCCTCACATAGCAAATGTGTACAGTGCGAGCTGAAAATGCATTTTCAGCACTAAAAAACCAAACTTTTATAACAGCTAAACCAAACGTTTCCAATGTAAATTCCACCTTTATATAGTGTAAAAAGACATCCTGAAGCCTGGGCAGTCATTAATTTGATTGTCCAATATTTCCCTTATGAGATAATGCCTCTCATAGCAAATGTGTACAGCGCGAGCTGAAAATGCATTTACAGCACTAAAAAACCAAACTTTTATAACAGCTAAACCAAACGTTTCCAATGTAAATTTCCACCTTTATATAGTGTAGAAAGGCATCTTGAAGCCTGGAAAGTCATTAATTTGATTGTCCAGTATTTCCTTCATGAGATATTGCAACACTTAGAAAAAGTGTACAGCGCCAGGAGACAATGAATTTTCAGCACTAAAAAACCGAAACTTCATTAACAGCTAAACTAAACGTTTCCAATGTAAATTTCCACCTTTATATAGTGTAAAAAGACATCCTGAAGCCTGGGCAGCCATTAATTTGATTGTCCAATATTTCCCTCATGAGATAATGCCTCTCATAGCAAATGTGTACAGCGCGAGCTGAAAATGCATTTACAGCACTAAAAAACCAAACTTTTATAACAGCTAAACCAAACGTTTCCAATGTAAATTTCCACCTTTATATAGTGTAAAAAGACATCCTGAAGCCTGGGCAGTCATTAATTTGATTGTCCAATATTTCCCTTATGAGATAATGCCTCTCATAGCAAATGTGTACAGCGCGAGCTGAAAATGCATTTACAGCACTAAAAAACCAAACTTTTATAACAGCTAAACCAAACGTTTCCAATGTAAATTTCTACCTTTATATAGTGTAGAAAGGCATCCTGAAGCCTGGAAAGTCATTAATTTGATTGTCCAGTATTTCCTTCATGAGATATTGCAACACTTAGAAAAAGTGTACAGCGCCAGCAGACAATGAATTTTCAGCACTAAAAAAACGAAACTTCATTAACAGCTAAACTAAACGTTTCCAATGTAAATTTCCACCTTTATATAGTGTAAAAAGACATCCTGAAGCCTGGGCAGTCATTAATTTGATTGTCCAATATTTCCCTTATGAGATAATGCCTCTCATAGCAAATGTGTACAGCGCGAGCTGAAAATGCATTTACAGCACTAAAAAACCAAACTTTTATAACAGCTAAACCAAACGTTTCCAATGTAAATTTCCACATTTATATAGTGTAGAAAGGCATCCTGAAGCCTGGAAAGTCATTAATTTGATTGTCCAGTATTTCCTTCATGAGATATTGCAACACTTAGAAAAAGTGTACAGCGCCAGCAGACAATGAATTTTCAGCACTAAAAAAACGAAACTTCATTAACAGCTAAACCAAACGTTTCCAATGTAAATTTCCACATTTATAGAGTGTAAAAGGGCATCCTGAAGCCTGGGAAGTCATTAATTTGATTGTCCAGTATTTCCCTTATGAGATAATGCCTCACATAGCAAATGTGTACAGTGCGAGCTGAAAATGCATTTTCAGCACTAAAAAACCAAACTTTTATAACAGCTAAACCAAACGTTTCCAATGTAAATTTCCACCTTTATATAGTGTAAAAAGACATCCTGAAGCCTGGGCAGTCATTAATTTGATTGTCCAGTATTTCCCTTATGAGATAATGCCTCACATAGCAAATGTGTACAGCGCGAGCTGAAAATGCATTTACAGCACTAAAAAAACAAACTTTTATAACAGCTAAACTAAACGTTTCCAATGTAAATTTCCACCTTTATATAGTGTAAAAAGACATCCTGAAGCCTGGGCAGTCATTAATTTGATTGTCCAATATTTCCCTTATGAGATAATGCCTCTCATAGCAAATGTGTACAGCGCGAGCTGAAAATGCATTTACAGCACTAAAAAAACAAACTTTTATAACAGCTAAACCAAACGTTTCCAATGTAAATTTCCACCTTTATATAGTGTAGAAAGGCATCCTGAAGCCTGGAAAGTCATTAATTTGATTGTCCAGTATTTCCTTCATGAGATATTGCAACACTTAGAAAAAGTGTACAGCGCCAGCAGACAATGAATTTTCAGCACTAAAAAAACGAAACTTCATTAACAGCTAAACCAAACGTTTCCAATGTAAATTTCCACATTTATATAGTGTAAAAAGACATCCTGAAGCCTGGGCAGCCATTAATTTGATTGTCCAATATTTCCCTTATGAGATAATGCCTCTCATAGCAAATGTGTACAGCGCGAGCTGAAAATGCATTTACAGCACTAAAAAAACAAACTTTTATAACAGCTAAACCAAACGTTTCCAATGTAAATTTCCACCTTTATATAGTGTAAAAAGACATCCTGAAGCCTGGGCAGTCATTAATTCGATTGTCCAATATTTCCTTTATGAGATAATGCCTCTCATAGCAAATGTGTACAGCGCGAGCTGAAAATGCATTTACAGCACTAAAAAACCAAACTTTTATAACAGCTAAACCAAACGTTTCCAATGTAAATTTCCACCTTTATATAGTGTAAAAAGGCATCCTGAAGCCTGGAAAGTCATTAATTTGATTGTCCAGTATTTCCTTCATGAGATAATGCCTCACATAGCAAATGTGTACAGCGCGAGCTGAAAATGCATTTACAGCACTAAAAAACCAAACTTTTATAACAGCTAAACCAAACGTTTCCAATGTAAATTTCCACCTTTATATAGTGTAAAAAGACATCCTGAAGCCTGGGCAGTCATTAATTTGATTGTCCAATATTTCCCTTATGAGATAATGCCTCTCATAGCAAATGTGTACAGCGCGAGCTGAAAATGCATTTACAGCACTAAAAAACCAAACTTTTATAACAGCTAAACCAAACGTTTCCAATGTAAATTTCCACCTTTATATAGTGTAAAAAGACATCCTGAAGCCTGGGCAGTCATTAATTTGATTGTCCAATATTTCCCTTATGAGATAATGCCTCTCATAGCAAATGTGTACAGCGCGAGCTGAAAATGCATTTACAGCACTAAAAAACCAAACTTTTATAACAGCTAAACCAAACGTTTCCAATGTAAATTTCCACCTTTATATAGTGTAGAAAGGCATCCTGAAGCCTGGAAAGTCATTAATTTGATTGTCCAGTATTTCCTTCATGAGATATTGCAACACTTAGAAAAGGTGTACAGCGCCAGCAGACAATGAATTTTCAGCACTAAAAAAACGAAACTTCATTAACAGCTAAACCAAACGTTTCCAATGTAAATTTCCACATTTATAGAGTGTAAAAAGGCATCCTGAAGCCTGGGAAGTCATTAATTTGATTGTCCAGTATTTCCCTTATGAGATAATGCCTCACATAGCAAATGTGTACAGTGCGAGCTGAAAATGCATTTTCAGCACTAAAAAAACAAACTTTTATAACAGCTAAACCAAACGTTTCCAATGTAAATTTCCACCTTTATATAGTGTAAAAAGACATCCTGAAGCCTGGGCAGTCATTAATTCGATTGTCCAATATTTCCTTTATGAGATAATGCCTCTCATAGCAAATGTGTACAGCGCGAGCTGAAAATGCATTTACAGCACTAAAAAACCAAACTTTTATAACAGCTAAACCAAACGTTTCCAATGTAAATTTCCACCTTTATATAGTGTAAAAAGGCATCCTGAAGCCTGGAAAGTCATTAATTTGATTGTCCAGTATTTCCTTCATGAGATAATGCCTCACATAGCAAATGTGTACAGTGCGAGCTGAAAATGCATTTTCAGCACTAAAAAACCAAACTTTTATAACAGCTAAACCAAACGTTTCCAATGTAAATTCCACCTTTATATAGTGTAAAAAGACATCCTGAAGCCTGGGCAGTCATTAATTTGATTGTCCAATATTTCCCTTATGAGATAATGCCTCTCATAGCAAATGTGTACAGCGCGAGCTGAAAATGCATTTACAGCACTAAAAAACCAAACTTTTATAACAGCTAAACCAAACGTTTCCAATGTAAATTTCCACCTTTATATAGTGTAGAAAGGCATCTTGAAGCCTGGAAAGTCATTAATTTGATTGTCCAGTATTTCCTTCATGAGATATTGCAACACTTAGAAAAAGTGTACAGCGCCAGGAGACAATGAATTTTCAGCACTAAAAAACCGAAACTTCATTAACAGCTAAACTAAACGTTTCCAATGTAAATTTCCACCTTTATATAGTGTAAAAAGACATCCTGAAGCCTGGGCAGCCATTAATTTGATTGTCCAATATTTCCCTCATGAGATAATGCCTCTCATAGCAAATGTGTACAGCGCGAGCTGAAAATGCATTTACAGCACTAAAAAACCAAACTTTTATAACAGCTAAACCAAACGTTTCCAATGTAAATTTCCACCTTTATATAGTGTAAAAAGACATCCTGAAGCCTGGGCAGTCATTAATTTGATTGTCCAATATTTCCCTTATGAGATAATGCCTCTCATAGCAAATGTGTACAGCGCGAGCTGAAAATGCATTTACAGCACTAAAAAACCAAACTTTTATAACAGCTAAACCAAACGTTTCCAATGTAAATTTCTACCTTTATATAGTGTAGAAAGGCATCCTGAAGCCTGGAAAGTCATTAATTTGATTGTCCAGTATTTCCTTCATGAGATATTGCAACACTTAGAAAAAGTGTACAGCGCCAGCAGACAATGAATTTTCAGCACTAAAAAAACGAAACTTCATTAACAGCTAAACTAAACGTTTCCAATGTAAATTTCCACCTTTATATAGTGTAAAAAGACATCCTGAAGCCTGGGCAGTCATTAATTTGATTGTCCAATATTTCCCTTATGAGATAATGCCTCTCATAGCAAATGTGTACAGCGCGAGCTGAAAATGCATTTACAGCACTAAAAAACCAAACTTTTATAACAGCTAAACCAAACGTTTCCAATGTAAATTTCCACATTTATATAGTGTAGAAAGGCATCCTGAAGCCTGGAAAGTCATTAATTTGATTGTCCAGTATTTCCTTCATGAGATATTGCAACACTTAGAAAAAGTGTACAGCGCCAGCAGACAATGAATTTTCAGCACTAAAAAAACGAAACTTCATTAACAGCTAAACCAAACGTTTCCAATGTAAATTTCCACATTTATAGAGTGTAAAAGGGCATCCTGAAGCCTGGGAAGTCATTAATTTGATTGTCCAGTATTTCCCTTATGAGATAATGCCTCACATAGCAAATGTGTACAGTGCGAGCTGAAAATGCATTTTCAGCACTAAAAAACCAAACTTTTATAACAGCTAAACCAAACGTTTCCAATGTAAATTTCCACCTTTATATAGTGTAAAAAGACATCCTGAAGCCTGGGCAGTCATTAATTTGATTGTCCAGTATTTCCCTTATGAGATAATGCCTCACATAGCAAATGTGTACAGCGCGAGCTGAAAATGCATTTACAGCACTAAAAAAACAAACTTTTATAACAGCTAAACTAAACGTTTCCAATGTAAATTTCCACCTTTATATAGTGTAAAAAGACATCCTGAAGCCTGGGCAGTCATTAATTTGATTGTCCAATATTTCCCTTATGAGATAATGCCTCTCATAGCAAATGTGTACATCGCGAGCTGAAAATGCATTTACAGCACTAAAAAAACAAACTTTTATAACAGCTAAACCAAACGTTTCCAATGTAAATTTCCACCTTTATATAGTGTAGAAAGGCATCCTGAAGCCTGGAAAGTCATTAATTTGATTGTCCAGTATTTCCTTCATGAGATATTGCAACACTTAGAAAAAGTGTACAGCGCCAGCAGACAATGAATTTTCAGCACTAAAAAAACGAAACTTCATTAACAGCTAAACCAAACGTTTCCAATGTAAATTTCCACCTTTATATAGTGTAAAAAGGCATCCTGAAGCCTGGAAAGTCATTAATTTGATTGTCCAGTATTTCCTTCATGAGATAATGCCTCACATAGCAAATGTGTACAGTGCGAGCTGAAAATGCATTTTCAGCACTAAAAAACCAAACTTTTATAACAGCTAAACCAAACGTTTCCAATGTAAATTCCACCTTTATATAGTGTAAAAAGACATCCTGAAGCCTGGGCAGTCATTAATTTGATTGTCCAATATTTCCCTTATGAGATAATGCCTCTCATAGCAAATGTGTACAGCGCGAGCTGAAAATGCATTTACAGCACTAAAAAACCAAACTTTTATAACAGCTAAACCAAACGTTTCCAATGTAAATTTCCACCTTTATATAGTGTAGAAAGGCATCTTGAAGCCTGGAAAGTCATTAATTTGATTGTCCAGTATTTCCTTCATGAGATATTGCAACACTTAGAAAAAGTGTACAGCGCCAGGAGACAATGAATTTTCAGCACTAAAAAACCGAAACTTCATTAACAGCTAAACTAAACGTTTCCAATGTAAATTTCCACCTTTATATAGTGTAAAAAGACATCCTGAAGCCTGGGCAGCCATTAATTTGATTGTCCAATATTTCCCTCATGAGATAATGCCTCTCATAGCAAATGTGTACAGCGCGAGCTGAAAATGCATTTACAGCACTAAAAAACCAAACTTTTATAACAGCTAAACCAAACGTTTCCAATGTAAATTTCCACCTTTATATAGTGTAAAAAGACATCCTGAAGCCTGGGCAGTCATTAATTTGATTGTCCAATATTTCCCTTATGAGATAATGCCTCTCATAGCAAATGTGTACAGCGCGAGCTGAAAATGCATTTACAGCACTAAAAAACCAAACTTTTATAACAGCTAAACCAAACGTTTCCAATGTAAATTTCTACCTTTATATAGTGTAGAAAGGCATCCTGAAGCCTGGAAAGTCATTAATTTGATTGTCCAGTATTTCCTTCATGAGATATTGCAACACTTAGAAAAAGTGTACAGCGCCAGCAGACAATGAATTTTCAGCACTAAAAAAACGAAACTTCATTAACAGCTAAACTAAACGTTTCCAATGTAAATTTCCACCTTTATATAGTGTAAAAAGACATCCTGAAGCCTGGGCAGTCATTAATTTGATTGTCCAATATTTCCCTTATGAGATAATGCCTCTCATAGCAAATGTGTACAGCGCGAGCTGAAAATGCATTTACAGCACTAAAAAACCAAACTTTTATAACAGCTAAACCAAACGTTTCCAATGTAAATTTCCACATTTATATAGTGTAGAAAGGCATCCTGAAGCCTGGAAAGTCATTAATTTGATTGTCCAGTATTTCCTTCATGAGATATTGCAACACTTAGAAAAAGTGTACAGCGCCAGCAGACAATGAATTTTCAGCACTAAAAAAACGAAACTTCATTAACAGCTAAACCAAACGTTTCCAATGAAAATTTCCACATTTATAGAGTGTAAAAGGGCATCCTGAAGCCTGGGAAGTCATTAATTTGATTGTCCAGTATTTCCCTTATGAGATAATGCCTCACATAGCAAATGTGTACAGTGCGAGCTGAAAATGCATTTTCAGCACTAAAAAACCAAACTTTTATAACAGCTAAACCAAACGTTTCCAATGTAAATTTCCACCTTTATATAGTGTAAAAAGACATCCTGAAGCCTGGGCAGTCATTAATTTGATTGTCCAGTATTTCCTTCATGAGATATTGCAACACTTAGAAAAAGTGTACAGCGCCAGCAGACAATGAATTTTCAGCACTAAAAAAACGAAACTTCATTAACAGCTAAACCAAACGTTTCCAATGTAAATTTCCACATTTATAGAGTGTAAAAGGGCATCCTGAAGCCTGGGAAGTCATTAATTTGATTGTCCAGTATTTCCCTTATGAGATAATGCCTCACATAGCAAATGTGTACAGCGCGAGCTGAAAATGCATTTACAGCACTAAAAAAACAAACTTTTATAACAGCTAAACCAAACGTTTCCAATGTAAATTTCCACCTTTATATAGTGTAGAAAGGCATCCTGAAGCCTGGAAAGTCATTAATTTGATTGTCCAGTATTTCCTTCATGAGATATTGCAACACTTAGAAAAAGTGTACAGCGCCAGCAGACAATGAATTTTCAGCACTAAAAAAACGAAACTTCATTAACAGCTAAACCAAACGTTTCCAATGTAAATTTCCACATTTATATAGTGTAAAAAGACATCCTGAAGCCTGGGCAGCCATTAATTTGATTGTCCAATATTTCCCTTATGAGATAATGCCTCTCATAGCAAATGTGTACAGCGCGAGCTGAAAATGCATTTACAGCACTAAAAAACCAAACTTTTACAGCACTAAAAAACCAAACTTTTATAACAGCTAAACCAAACGTTTCCAATGTAAATTTCCACCTTTATATAGTGTAAAAAGACATCCTGAAGCCTGGGCAGTCATTAATTTGATTGTCCAATATTTCCCTTATGAGATAATGCCTCTCATAGCAAATGTGTACAGCGCGAGCTGAAAATGCATTTACAGCACTAAAAAACCAAACTTTTATAACAGCTAAACCAAACGTTTCCAATGTAAATTTCTACCTTTATATAGTGTAGAAAGGCATCCTGAAGCCTGGAAAGTCATTAATTTGATTGTCCAGTATTTCCTTCATGAGATATTGCAACACTTAGAAAAAGTGTACAGCGCCAGCAGACAATGAATTTTCAGCACTAAAAAAACGAAACTTCATTACAGCTAAACTAAACGTTTCCAATGTAAATTTCCACCTTTATATAGTGTAAAAAGACATCCTGAAGCCTGGGCAGTCATTAATTTGATTGTCCAATATTTCCCTTATGATATAATGCCTCTCATAGCAAATGTGTACAGCGCGAGCTGAAAATGCATTTACAGCACTAAAAAAAACAAACTTTTATAACAGCTAAACCAAACGTTTCCAATGTAAATTTCCACCTTTATATAGTGTAGAAAGGCATCCTGAAGCCTGGAAAGTCATTAATTTGATTGTCCAGTATTTCCTTCATGAGATATTGCAACACTTAGAAAAAGTGTACAGCGCCAGCAGACAATGAATTTTCAGCACTAAAAAAACGAAACTTCATTAACAGCTAAACCAAACGTTTCCAATGTAAATTTCCACATTTATAGAGTGTAAAAAGGCATCCTGAAGCCTGGGAAGTCATTAATTTGATTGTCCAGTATTTCCCTTATGAGATAATGCCTCACATAGCAAATGTGTACAGTGCGAGCTGAAAATGCATTTTCAGCACTAAAAAACCAAACTTTTATAACAGCTAAACTAAACGTTTCCAATGTAAATTTCCACCTTTATATAGTGTAAAAAGACATCCTGAAGCCTGGGCAGTCATTAATTTGATTGTCCAGTATTTCCCTTATGAGATAATGCCTCACATAGCAAATGTGTACAGCGCGAGCTGAAAATGCATTTACAGCACTAAAAAAACAAACTTTTATAACAGCTAAACTAAACGTTTCCAATGTAAATTTCCACCTTTATATAGTGTAAAAAGACATCCTGAAGCCTGGGCAGTCATTAATTTGATTGTCCAATATTTCCCTTATGAGATAATGCCTCTCATAGCAAATGTGTACAGCGCGAGCTGAAAATGCATTTACAGGACTAAAAACCCAAACTTTTATAACAGCTAAACCAAACGTTTCCAATGTAAATTTCCACCTTTATATAGTGTAGAAAGGCATCTTGAAGCCTGGAAAGTCATTAATTTGATTGTCCAGTATTTCCTTCATGAGATATTGCAACACTTAGAAAAGGTGTACAGCGCCAGCAGACAATGAATTTTCAGCACTAAAAAAACGAAACTTCATTAACAGCTAAACCAAACGTTTCCAATGTAAATTTCCACATTTATAGAGTGTAAAAAGGCATCCTGAAGCCTGGGCAGTCATTAATTTGATTGTCCAATATTTCCCTTATGAGATAATGCCTCTCATAGCAAATGTGTACAGCGCGAGCTGAAAATGCATTTACAGCACTAAAAAAACAAACTTTTATAACAGCTAAACCAAACGTTTCCAATGTAAATTTCCACCTTTATATAGTGTAGAAAGGCATCCTGAAGCCTGGAAAGTCATTAATTTGATTGTCCAGTATTTCCTTCATGAGATATTGCAACACTTAGAAAAAGTGTACAGCGCCAGCAGACAATGAATTTTCAGCACTAAAAAAACGAAACTTCATTAACAGCTAAACCAAACGTTTCCAATGTAAATTTCCACATTTATATAGTGTAAAAAGACATCCTGAAGCCTGGGCAGCCATTAATTTGATTGTCCAATATTTCCCTTATGAGATAATGCCTCTCATAGCAAATGTGTACAGCGCGAGCTGAAAATGCATTTACAGCACTAAAAAACCAAACTTTTATAACAGCTAAACCAAACGTTTCCAATGTAAATTTCCACCTTTATATAGTGTAAAAAGACATCCTGAAGCCTGGGCAGTCATTCATTTGATTGTCCAATATTTCCCTTATGAGATAATGCCTCTCATAGCAAATGTGTACAGCGCGAGCTGAAAATGAATTTACAGCACTAAAAAACCAAACTTTTATAACAGCTAAACCAAACGTTTCCAATGTAAATTTCTACCTTTATATAGTGTAGAAAGGCATCCTGAAGCCTGGAAAGTCATTAATTTGATTGTCCAGTATTTCCTTCATGAGATATTGCAACACTTAGAAAAAGTGTACAGCGCCAGCAGACAATGAATTTTCAGCACTAAAAAAACGAAACTTCATTACAGCTAAACTAAACGTTTCCAATGTAAATTTCCACCTTTATATAGTGTAAAAAGACATCCTGAAGCCTGGGCAGTCATTAATTTGATTGTCCAATATTTCCCTTATGATATAATGCCTCTCATAGCAAATGTGTACAGCGCGAGCTGAAAATGCATTTACAGCACTAAAAAAAACAAACTTTTATAACAGCTAAACCAAACGTTTCCAATGTAAATTTCCACCTTTATATAGTGTAGAAAGGCATCCTGAAGCCTGGAAAGTCATTAATTTGATTGTCCAGTATTTCCTTCATGAGATATTGCAACACTTAGAAAAAGTGTACAGCGCCAGCAGACAATGAATTTTCAGCACTAAAAAAACGAAACTTCATTAACAGCTAAACCAAACGTTTCCAATGTAAATTTCCACATTTATAGAGTGTAAAAAGGCATCCTGAAGCCTGGGAAGTCATTAATTTGATTGTCCAGTATTTCCCTTATGAGATAATGCCTCACATAGCAAATGTGTACAGTGCGAGCTGAAAATGCATTTTCAGCACTAAAAAACCAAACTTTTATAACAGCTAAACCAAACGTTTCCAATGTAAATTTCCACCTTTATATAGTGTAAAAAGACATCCTGAAGCCTGGGCAGTCATTAATTTGATTGTCCAGTATTTCCCTTATGAGAATAATGCCTCACATAGCAAATGTGTACAGCGCGAGCTGAAAATGCATTTACAGCACTAAAAAAACAAACTTTTATAACAGCTAAACTAAACGTTTCCAATGTAAATTTCCACCTTTATATAGTGTAAAAAGACATCCTGAAGCCTGGGCAGTCATTAATTTGATTGTCCAATATTTCCCTTATGAGATAATGCCTCTCATAGCAAATGAGTACAGCGCGAGCTGAAAATGCATTTACAGGACTAAAAACCCAAACTTTTATAACAGCTAAACCAAACGTTTCCAATGTAAATTTCCACCTTTATATAGTGTAAAAAGACATCCTGAAGCCTGGGCAGTCATTAATTCGATTGTCCAATATTTCCTTTATGAGATAATGCCTCTCATAGCAAATGTGTACAGCGCGAGCTGAAAATGCATTTACAGCACTAAAAAACCAAACTTTTATAACAGCTAAACCAAACGTTTCCAATGTAAATTTCCACCTTTATATAGTGTAAAAAGGCATCCTGAAGCCTGGAAAGTCATTAATTTGATTGTCCAGTATTTCCTTCATGAGATAATGCCTCACATAGCAAATGTGTACAGTGCGAGCTGAAAATGCATTTTCAGCACTAAAAAACCAAACTTTTATAACAGCTAAACCAAACGTTTCCAATGTAAATTCCACCTTTATATAGTGTAAAAAGACATCCTGAAGCCTGGGCAGTCATTAATTTGATTGTCCAATATTTCCCTTATGAGATAATGCCTCTCATAGCAAATGTGTACAGCGCGAGCTGAAAATGCATTTACAGCACTAAAAAACCAAACTTTTATAACAGCTAAACCAAACGTTTCCAATGTAAATTTCCACCTTTATATAGTGTAAAAAGACATCCTGAAGCCTGGGCAGTCATTAATTTGATTGTCCAATATTTCCCTTATGAGATAATGCCTCTCATAGCAAATGTGTACAGCGCGAGCTGAAAATGCATTTACAGCACTAAAAAACCAAACTTTTATAACAGCTAAACCAAACGTTTCCAATGTAAATTTCCACCTTTATATAGTGTAGAAAGGCATCCTGAAGCCTGGAAAGTCATTAATTTGATTGTCCAGTATTTCCTTCATGAGATATTGCAACACTTAGAAAAGGTGTACAGCGCCAGCAGACAATGAATTTTCAGCACTAAAAAAACGAAACTTCATTAACAGCTAAACCAAACGTTTCCAATGTAAATTTCCACATTTATAGAGTGTAAAAAGGCATCCTGAAGCCTGGGAAGTCATTAATTTGATTGTCCAGTATTTCCCTTATGAGATAATGCCTCACATAGCAAATGTGTACAGTGCGAGCTGAAAATGCATTTTCAGCACTAAAAAAACAAACTTTTATAACAGCTAAACCAAACGTTTCCAATGTAAATTTCCACCTTTATATAGTGTAAAAAGACATCCTGAAGCCTGGGCAGTCATTAATTCGATTGTCCAATATTTCCTTTATGAGATAATGCCTCTCATAGCAAATGTGTACAGCGCGAGCTGAAAATGCATTTACAGCACTAAAAAACCAAACTTTTATAACAGCTAAACCAAACGTTTCCAATGTAAATTTCCACCTTTATATAGTGTAAAAAGGCATCCTGAAGCCTGGAAAGTCATTAATTTGATTGTCCAGTATTTCCTTCATGAGATAATGCCTCACATAGCAAATGTGTACAGTGCGAGCTGAAAATGCATTTTCAGCACTAAAAAACCAAACTTTTATAACAGCTAAACCAAACGTTTCCAATGTAAATTCCACCTTTATATAGTGTAAAAAGACATCCTGAAGCCTGGGCAGTCATTAATTTGATTGTCCAATATTTCCCTTATGAGATAATGCCTCTCATAGCAAATGTGTACAGCGTGAGCTGAAAATGCATTTACAGCACTAAAAAACCAAACTTTTATAACAGCTAAACCAAACGTTTCCAATGTAAATTTCCACCTTTATATAGTGTAGAAAGGCATCTTGAAGCCTGGAAAGTCATTAATTTGATTGTCCAGTATTTCCTTCATGAGATATTGCAACACTTAGAAAAAGTGTACAGCGCCAGGAGACAATGAATTTTCAGCACTAAAAAACCGAAACTTCATTAACAGCTAAACTAAACGTTTCCAATGTAAATTTCCACCTTTATATAGTGTAAAAAGACATCCTGAAGCCTGGGCAGCCATTAATTTGATTGTCCAATATTTCCCTCATGAGATAATGCCTCTCATAGCAAATGTGTACAGCGCGAGCTGAAAATGCATTTACAGCACTAAAAAACCAAACTTTTATAACAGCTAAACCAAACGTTTCCAATGTAAATTTCCACCTTTATATAGTGTAAAAAGACATCCTGAAGCCTGGGCAGTCATTAATTTGATTGTCCAATATTTCCCTTATGAGATAATGCCTCTCATAGCAAATGTGTACAGCGCGAGCTGAAAATGCATTTACAGCACTAAAAAACCAAACTTTTATAACAGCTAAACCAAACGTTTCCAATGTAAATTTCTACCTTTATATAGTGTAGAAAGGCATCCTGAAGCCTGGAAAGTCATTAATTTGATTGTCCAGTATTTCCTTCATGAGATATTGCAACACTTAGAAAAAGTGTACAGCGCCAGCAGACAATGAATTTTCAGCACTAAAAAAACGAAACTTCATTAACAGCTAAACTAAACGTTTCCAATGTAAATTTCCACCTTTATATAGTGTAAAAAGACATCCTGAAGCCTGGGCAGTCATTAATTTGATTGTCCAATATTTCCCTTATGAGATAATGCCTCTCATAGCAAATGTGTACAGCGCGAGCTGAAAATGCATTTACAGCACTAAAAAACCAAACTTTTATAACAGCTAAACCAAACGTTTCCAATGTAAATTTCCACATTTATATAGTGTAGAAAGGCATCCTGAAGCCTGGAAAGTCATTAATTTGATTGTCCAGTATTTCCTTCATGAGATATTGCAACACTTAGAAAAAGTGTACAGCGCCAGCAGACAATGAATTTTCAGCACTAAAAAAACGAAACTTCATTAACAGCTAAACCAAACGTTTCCAATGTAAATTTCCACATTTATAGAGTGTAAAAGGGCATCCTGAAGCCTGGGAAGTCATTAATTTGATTGTCCAGTATTTCCCTTATGAGATAATGCCTCACATAGCAAATGTGTACAGTGCGAGCTGAAAATGCATTTTCAGCACTAAAAAACCAAACTTTTATAACAGCTAAACCAAACGTTTCCAATGTAAATTTCCACCTTTATATAGTGTAAAAAGACATCCTGAAGCCTGGGCAGTCATTAATTTGATTGTCCAGTATTTCCCTTATGAGATAATGCCTCACATAGCAAATGTGTACAGCGCGAGCTGAAAATGCATTTACAGCACTAAAAAAACAAACTTTTATAACAGCTAAACTAAACGTTTCCAATGTAAATTTCCACCTTTATATAGTGTAAAAAGACATCCTGAAGCCTGGGCAGTCATTAATTTGATTGTCCAATATTTCCCTTATGAGATAATGCCTCTCATAGCAAATGTGTACATCGCGAGCTGAAAATGCATTTACAGCACTAAAAAAACAAACTTTTATAACAGCTAAACCAAACGTTTCCAATGTAAATTTCCACCTTTATATAGTGTAGAAAGGCATCCTGAAGCCTGGAAAGTCATTAATTTGATTGTCCAGTATTTCCTTCATGAGATATTGCAACACTTAGAAAAAGTGTACAGCGCCAGCAGACAATGAATTTTCAGCACTAAAAAAACGAAACTTCATTAACAGCTAAACCAAACGTTTCCAATGTAAATTTCCACCTTTATATAGTGTAAAAAGGCATCCTGAAGCCTGGAAAGTCATTAATTTGATTGTCCAGTATTTCCTTCATGAGATAATGCCTCACATAGCAAATGTGTACAGTGCGAGCTGAAAATGCATTTTCAGCACTAAAAAACCAAACTTTTATAACAGCTAAACCAAACGTTTCCAATGTAAATTCCACCTTTATATAGTGTAAAAAGACATCCTGAAGCCTGGGCAGTCATTAATTTGATTGTCCAATATTTCCCTTATGAGATAATGCCTCTCATAGCAAATGTGTACAGCGCGAGCTGAAAATGCATTTACAGCACTAAAAAACCAAACTTTTATAACAGCTAAACCAAACGTTTCCAATGTAAATTTCCACCTTTATATAGTGTAGAAAGGCATCTTGAAGCCTGGAAAGTCATTAATTTGATTGTCCAGTATTTCCTTCATGAGATATTGCAACACTTAGAAAAAGTGTACAGCGCCAGGAGACAATGAATTTTCAGCACTAAAAAACCGAAACTTCATTAACAGCTAAACTAAACGTTTCCAATGTAAATTTCCACCTTTATATAGTGTAAAAAGACATCCTGAAGCCTGGGCAGCCATTAATTTGATTGTCCAATATTTCCCTCATGAGATAATGCCTCTCATAGCAAATGTGTACAGCGCGAGCTGAAAATGCATTTACAGCACTAAAAAACCAAACTTTTATAACAGCTAAACCAAACGTTTCCAATGTAAATTTCCACCTTTATATAGTGTAAAAAGACATCCTGAAGCCTGGGCAGCCATTAATTTGATTGTCCAATATTTCCCTCATGAGATAATGCCTCTCATAGCAAATGTGTACAGCGCGAGCTGAAAATGCATTTACAGCACTAAAAAACCAAACTTTTATAACAGCTAAACCAAACGTTTCCAATGTAAATTTCCACCTTTATATAGTGTAAAAAGACATCCTGAAGCCTGGAAAGTCATTAATTTGATTGTCCAGTATTTCCTTCATGAGATATTGCAACACTTAGAAAAAGTGTACAGCGCCAGCAGACAATGAATTTTCAGCACTAAAAAAACGAAACTTCATTAACAGCTAAACTAAACGTTTCCAATGTAAATTTCCACCTTTATATAGTGTAAAAAGACATCCTGAAGCCTGGGCAGTCATTAATTTGATTGTCCAATATTTCCCTTATGATATAATGCCTCTCATAGCAAATGTGTACAGCGCGAGCTGAAAATGCATTTACAGCACTAAAAAAAACAAACTTTTATAACAGCTAAACCAAACGTTTCCAATGTAAATTTCCACCTTTATATAGTGTAGAAAGGCATCCTGAAGCCTGGAAAGTCATTAATTTGATTGTCCAGTATTTCCTTCATGAGATATTGCAACACTTAGAAAAAGTGTACAGCGCCAGCAGACAATGAATTTTCAGCACTAAAAAAACGAAACTTCATTAACAGCTAAACCAAACGTTTCCAATGTAAATTTCCACATTTATAGAGTGTAAAAAGGCATCCTGAAGCCTGGGAAGTCATTAATTTGATTGTCCAGTATTTCCCTTATGAGATAATGCCTCACATAGCAAATGTGTACAGTGCGAGCTGAAAATGCATTTTCAGCACTAAAAAACCAAACTTTTATAACAGCTAAACCAAACGTTTCCAATGTAAATTTCCACCTTTATATAGTGTAAAAAGACATCCTGAAGCCTGGGCAGTCATTAATTTGATTGTCCAGTATTTCCCTTATGAGAATAATGCCTCACATAGCAAATGTGTACAGCGCGAGCTGAAAATGCATTTACAGCACTAAAAAAACAAACTTTTATAACAGCTAAACTAAACGTTTCCAATGTAAATTTCCACCTTTATATAGTGTAAAAAGACATCCTGAAGCCTGGGCAGTCATTAATTTGATTGTCCAATATTTCCCTTATGAGATAATGCCTCTCATAGCAAATGTGTACAGCGCGAGCTGAAAATGCATTTACAGGACTAAAAACCCAAACTTTTATAACAGCTAAACCAAACGTTTCCAATGTAAATTTCCACCTTTATATAGTGTAAAAAGACATCCTGAAGCCTGGGCAGTCATTAATTCGATTGTCCAATATTTCCTTTATGAGATAATGCCTCTCATAGCAAATGTGTACAGCGCGAGCTGAAAATGCATTTACAGCACTAAAAAACCAAACTTTTATAACAGCTAAACCAAACGTTTCCAATGTAAATTTCCACCTTTATATAGTGTAAAAAGGCATCCTGAAGCCTGGAAAGTCATTAATTTGATTGTCCAGTATTTCCTTCATGAGATAATGCCTCACATAGCAAATGTGTACAGTGCGAGCTGAAAATGCATTTTCAGCACTAAAAAACCAAACTTTTATAACAGCTAAACCAAACGTTTCCAATGTAAATTCCACCTTTATATAGTGTAAAAAGACATCCTGAAGCCTGGGCAGTCATTAATTTGATTGTCCAATATTTCCCTTATGAGATAATGCCTCTCATAGCAAATGTGTACAGCGCGAGCTGAAAATGCATTTACAGCACTAAAAAACCAAACTTTTATAACAGCTAAACCAAACGTTTCCAATGTAAATTTCCACCTTTATATAGTGTAAAAAGACATCCTGAAGCCTGGGCAGTCATTAATTTGATTGTCCAATATTTCCCTTATGAGATAATGCCTCTCATAGCAAATGTGTACAGCGCGAGCTGAAAATGCATTTACAGCACTAAAAAACCAAACTTTTATAACAGCTAAACCAAACGTTTCCAATGTAAATTTCCACCTTTATATAGTGTAGAAAGGCATCCTGAAGCCTGGAAAGTCATTAATTTGATTGTCCAGTATTTCCTTCATGAGATATTGCAACACTTAGAAAAGGTGTACAGCGCCAGCAGACAATGAATTTTCAGCACTAAAAAAACGAAACTTCATTAACAGCTAAACCAAACGTTTCCAATGTAAATTTCCACATTTATAGAGTGTAAAAAGGCATCCTGAAGCCTGGGAAGTCATTAATTTGATTGTCCAGTATTTCCCTTATGAGATAATGCCTCACATAGCAAATGTGTACAGTGCGAGCTGAAAATGCATTTTCAGCACTAAAAAAACAAACTTTTATAACAGCTAAACCAAACGTTTCCAATGTAAATTTCCACCTTTATATAGTGTAAAAAGACATCCTGAAGCCTGGGCAGTCATTAATTCGATTGTCCAATATTTCCTTTATGAGATAATGCCTCTCATAGCAAATGTGTACAGCGCGAGCTGAAAATGCATTTACAGCACTAAAAAACCAAACTTTTATAACAGCTAAACCAAACGTTTCCAATGTAAATTTCCACCTTTATATAGTGTAAAAAGGCATCCTGAAGCCTGGAAAGTCATTAATTTGATTGTCCAGTATTTCCTTCATGAGATAATGCCTCACATAGCAAATGTGTACAGTGCGAGCTGAAAATGCATTTTCAGCACTAAAAAACCAAACTTTTATAACAGCTAAACCAAACGTTTCCAATGTAAATTCCACCTTTATATAGTGTAAAAAGACATCCTGAAGCCTGGGCAGTCATTAATTTGATTGTCCAATATTTCCCTTATGAGATAATGCCTCTCATAGCAAATGTGTACAGCGCGAGCTGAAAATGCATTTACAGCACTAAAAAACCAAACTTTTATAACAGCTAAACCAAACGTTTCCAATGTAAATTTCCACCTTTATATAGTGTAGAAAGGCATCTTGAAGCCTGGAAAGTCATTAATTTGATTGTCCAGTATTTCCTTCATGAGATATTGCAACACTTAGAAAAAGTGTACAGCGCCAGGAGACAATGAATTTTCAGCACTAAAAAACCGAAACTTCATTAACAGCTAAACTAAACGTTTCCAATGTAAATTTCCACCTTTATATAGTGTAAAAAGACATCCTGAAGCCTGGGCAGCCATTAATTTGATTGTCCAATATTTCCCTCATGAGATAATGCCTCTCATAGCAAATGTGTACAGCGCGAGCTGAAAATGCATTTACAGCACTAAAAAACCAAACTTTTATAACAGCTAAACCAAACGTTTCCAATGTAAATTTCCACCTTTATATAGTGTAAAAAGACATCCTGAAGCCTGGGCAGTCATTAATTTGATTGTCCAATATTTCCCTTATGAGATAATGCCTCTCATAGCAAATGTGTACAGCGCGAGCTGAAAATGCATTTACAGCACTAAAAAACCAAACTTTTATAACAGCTAAACCAAACGTTTCCAATGTAAATTTCTACCTTTATATAGTGTAGAAAGGCATCCTGAAGCCTGGAAAGTCATTAATTTGATTGTCCAGTATTTCCTTCATGAGATATTGCAACACTTAGAAAAAGTGTACAGCGCCAGCAGACAATGAATTTTCAGCACTAAAAAAACGAAACTTCATTAACAGCTAAACTAAACGTTTCCAATGTAAATTTCCACCTTTATATAGTGTAAAAAGACATCCTGAAGCCTGGGCAGTCATTAATTTGATTGTCCAATATTTCCCTTATGAGATAATGCCTCTCATAGCAAATGTGTACAGCGCGAGCTGAAAATGCATTTACAGCACTAAAAAACCAAACTTTTATAACAGCTAAACCAAACGTTTCCAATGTAAATTTCCACATTTATATAGTGTAGAAAGGCATCCTGAAGCCTGGAAAGTCATTAATTTGATTGTCCAGTATTTCCTTCATGAGATATTGCAACACTTAGAAAAAGTGTACAGCGCCAGCAGACAATGAATTTTCAGCACTAAAAAAACGAAACTTCATTAACAGCTAAACCAAACGTTTCCAATGTAAATTTCCACATTTATAGAGTGTAAAAGGGCATCCTGAAGCCTGGGAAGTCATTAATTTGATTGTCCAGTATTTCCCTTATGAGATAATGCCTCACATAGCAAATGTGTACAGTGCGAGCTGAAAATGCATTTTCAGCACTAAAAAACCAAACTTTTATAACAGCTAAACCAAACGTTTCCAATGTAAATTTCCACCTTTATATAGTGTAAAAAGACATCCTGAAGCCTGGGCAGTCATTAATTTGATTGTCCAGTATTTCCCTTATGAGATAATGCCTCACATAGCAAATGTGTACAGCGCGAGCTGAAAATGCATTTACAGCACTAAAAAAACAAACTTTTATAACAGCTAAACTAAACGTTTCCAATGTAAATTTCCACCTTTATATAGTGTAAAAAGACATCCTGAAGCCTGGGCAGTCATTAATTTGATTGTCCAATATTTCCCTTATGAGATAATGCCTCTCATAGCAAATGTGTACATCGCGAGCTGAAAATGCATTTACAGCACTAAAAAAACAAACTTTTATAACAGCTAAACCAAACGTTTCCAATGTAAATTTCCACCTTTATATAGTGTAGAAAGGCATCCTGAAGCCTGGAAAGTCATTAATTTGATTGTCCAGTATTTCCTTCATGAGATATTGCAACACTTAGAAAAAGTGTACAGCGCCAGCAGACAATGAATTTTCAGCACTAAAAAAACGAAACTTCATTAACAGCTAAACCAAACGTTTCCAATGTAAATTTCCACCTTTATATAGTGTAAAAAGGCATCCTGAAGCCTGGAAAGTCATTAATTTGATTGTCCAGTATTTCCTTCATGAGATAATGCCTCACATAGCAAATGTGTACAGTGCGAGCTGAAAATGCATTTTCAGCACTAAAAAACCAAACTTTTATAACAGCTAAACCAAACGTTTCCAATGTAAATTCCACCTTTATATAGTGTAAAAAGACATCCTGAAGCCTGGGCAGTCATTAATTTGATTGTCCAATATTTCCCTTATGAGATAATGCCTCTCATAGCAAATGTGTACAGCGCGAGCTGAAAATGCATTTACAGCACTAAAAAACCAAACTTTTATAACAGCTAAACCAAACGTTTCCAATGTAAATTTCCACCTTTATATAGTGTAGAAAGGCATCTTGAAGCCTGGAAAGTCATTAATTTGATTGTCCAGTATTTCCTTCATGAGATATTGCAACACTTAGAAAAAGTGTACAGCGCCAGGAGACAATGAATTTTCAGCACTAAAAAACCGAAACTTCATTAACAGCTAAACTAAACGTTTCCAATGTAAATTTCCACCTTTATATAGTGTAAAAAGACATCCTGAAGCCTGGGCAGCCATTAATTTGATTGTCCAATATTTCCCTCATGAGATAATGCCTCTCATAGCAAATGTGTACAGCGCGAGCTGAAAATGCATTTACAGCACTAAAAAACCAAACTTTTATAACAGCTAAACCAAACGTTTCCAATGTAAATTTCCACCTTTATATAGTGTAAAAAGACATCCTGAAGCCTGGGCAGCCATTAATTTGATTGTCCAATATTTCCCTCATGAGATAATGCCTCTCATAGCAAATGTGTACAGCGCGAGCTGAAAATGCATTTACAGCACTAAAAAACCAAACTTTTATAACAGCTAAACCAAACGTTTCCAATGTAAATTTCCACCTTTATATAGTGTAAAAAGACATCCTGAAGCCTGGGCAGCCATTAATTTGATTGTCCAATATTTCCCTCATGAGATAATGCCTCTCATAGCAAATGTGTACAGCGCGAGCTGAAAATGCATTTACAGCACTAAAAAACCAAACTTTTATAACAGCTAAACCAAACGTTTCCAATGTAAATTTCCACCTTTATATAGTGTAAAAAGACATCCTGAAGCCTGGAAAGTCATTAATTTGATTGTCCAGTATTTCCTTCATGAGATATTGCAACACTTAGAAAAAGTGTACAGCGCCAGCAGACAATGAATTTTCAGCACTAAAAAAACGAAACTTCATTAACAGCTAAACTAAACGTTTCCAATGTAAATTTCCACCTTTATATAGTGTAAAAAGACATCCTGAAGCCTGGGCAGTCATTAATTTGATTGTCCAATATTTCCCTTATGAGATAATGCCTCTCATAGCAAATGTGTACAGCGCGAGCTGAAAATGCATTTACAGCACTAAAAAACCAAACTTTTATAACAGCTAAACCAAACGTTTCCAATGTAAATTTCCACATTTATATAGTGTAGAAAGGCATCCTGAAGCCTGGAAAGTCATTAATTTGATTGTCCAGTATTTCCTTCATGAGATATTGCAACACTTAGAAAAAGTGTACAGCGCCAGCAGACAATGAATTTTCAGCACTAAAAAAACGAAACTTCATTAACAGCTAAACCAAACGTTTCCAATGTAAATTTCCACATTTATAGAGTGTAAAAGGGCATCCTGAAGCCTGGGAAGTCATTAATTTGATTGTCCAGTATTTCCCTTATGAGATAATGCCTCACATAGCAAATGTGTACAGTGCGAGCTGAAAATGCATTTTCAGCACTAAAAAACCAAACTTTTATAACAGCTAAACCAAACGTTTCCAATGTAAATTTCCACCTTTATATAGTGTAAAAAGACATCCTGAAGCCTGGGCAGTCATTAATTTGATTGTCCAGTATTTCCCTTATGAGATAATGCCTCACATAGCAAATGTGTACAGCGCGAGCTGAAAATGCATTTACAGCACTAAAAAAACAAACTTTTATAACAGCTAAACTAAACGTTTCCAATGTAAATTTCCACCTTTATATAGTGTAAAAAGACATCCTGAAGCCTGGGCAGTCATTAATTTGATTGTCCAATATTTCCCTTATGAGATAATGCCTCTCATAGCAAATGTGTACAGCGCGAGCTGAAAATGCATTTACAGCACTAAAAAAACAAACTTTTATAACAGCTAAACCAAACGTTTCCAATGTAAATTTCCACCTTTATATAGTGTAGAAAGGCATCCTGAAGCCTGGAAAGTCATTAATTTGATTGTCCAGTATTTCCTTCATGAGATATTGCAACACTTAGAAAAAGTGTACAGCGCCAGCAGACAATGAATTTTCAGCACTAAAAAAACGAAACTTCATTAACAGCTAAACCAAACGTTTCCAATGTAAATTTCCACATTTATATAGTGTAAAAAGACATCCTGAAGCCTGGGCAGCCATTAATTTGATTGTCCAATATTTCCCTTATGAGATAATGCCTCTCATAGCAAATGTGTACAGCGCGAGCTGAAAATGCATTTACAGCACTAAAAAACCAAACTTTTATAACAGCTAAACCAAACGTTTCCAATGTAAATTTCCACCTTTATATAGTGTAAAAAGACATCCTGAAGCCTGGGCAGTCATTAATTTGATTGTCCAATATTTCCCTTATGAGATAATGCCTCTCATAGCAAATGTGTACAGCGCGAGCTGAAAATGCATTTACAGCACTAAAAAACCAAACTTTTATAACAGCTAAACCAAACGTTTCCAATGTAAATTTCTACCTTTATATAGTGTAGAAAGGCATCCTGAAGCCTGGAAAGTCATTAATTTGATTGTCCAGTATTTCCTTCATGAGATATTGCAACACTTAGAAAAAGTGTACAGCGCCAGCAGACAATGAATTTTCAGCACTAAAAAAACGAAACTTCATTACAGCTAAACTAAACGTTTCCAATGTAAATTTCCACCTTTATATAGTGTAAAAAGACATCCTGAAGCCTGGGCAGTCATTAATTTGATTGTCCAATATTTCCCTTATGATATAATGCCTCTCATAGCAAATGTGTACAGCGCGAGCTGAAAATGCATTTACAGCACTAAAAAAAACAAACTTTTATAACAGCTAAACCAAACGTTTCCAATGTAAATTTCCACCTTTATATAGTGTAGAAAGGCATCCTGAAGCCTGGAAAGTCATTAATTTGATTGTCCAGTATTTCCTTCATGAGATATTGCAACACTTAGAAAAAGTGTACAGCGCCAGCAGACAATGAATTTTCAGCACTAAAAAAACGAAACTTCATTAACAGCTAAACCAAACGTTTCCAATGTAAATTTCCACATTTATAGAGTGTAAAAAGGCATCCTGAAGCCTGGGAAGTCATTAATTTGATTGTCCAGTATTTCCCTTATGAGATAATGCCTCACATAGCAAATGTGTACAGTGCGAGCTGAAAATGCATTTTCAGCACTAAAAAACCAAACTTTTATAACAGCTAAACCAAACGTTTCCAATGTAAATTTCCACCTTTATATAGTGTAAAAAGACATCCTGAAGCCTGGGCAGTCATTAATTTGATTGTCCAGTATTTCCCTTATGAGATAATGCCTCACATAGCAAATGTGTACAGCGCGAGCTGAAAATGCATTTACAGCACTAAAAAAACAAACTTTTATAACAGCTAAACTAAACGTTTCCAATGTAAATTTCCACCTTTATATAGTGTAAAAAGACATCCTGAAGCCTGGGCAGTCATTAATTTGATTGTCCAATATTTCCCTTATGAGATAATGCCTCTCATAGCAAATGTGTACAGCGCGAGCTGAAAATGCATTTACAGGACTAAAAACCCAAACTTTTATAACAGCTAAACCAAACGTTTCCAATGTAAATTTCCACCTTTATATAGTGTAGAAAGGCATCTTGAAGCCTGGAAAGTCATTAATTTGATTGTCCAGTATTTCCTTCATGAGATATTGCAACACTTAGAAAAGGTGTACAGCGCCAGCAGACAATGAATTTTCAGCACTAAAAAAACGAAACTTCATTAACAGCTAAACCAAACGTTTCCAATGTAAATTTCCACATTTATAGAGTGTAAAAAGGCATCCTGAAGCCTGGGCAGTCATTAATTTGATTGTCCAATATTTCCCTTATGAGATAATGCCTCTCATAGCAAATGTGTACAGCGCGAGCTGAAAATGCATTTACAGCACTAAAAAAACAAACTTTTATAACAGCTAAACCAAACGTTTCCAATGTAAATTTCCACCTTTATATAGTGTAGAAAGGCATCCTGAAGCCTGGAAAGTCATTAATTTGATTGTCCAGTATTTCCTTCATGAGATATTGCAACACTTAGAAAAAGTGTACAGCGCCAGCAGACAATGAATTTTCAGCACTAAAAAAACGAAACTTCATTAACAGCTAAACCAAACGTTTCCAATGTAAATTTCCACATTTATATAGTGTAAAAAGACATCCTGAAGCCTGGGCAGCCATTAATTTGATTGTCCAATATTTCCCTTATGAGATAATGCCTCTCATAGCAAATGTGTACAGCGCGAGCTGAAAATGCATTTACAGCACTAAAAAACCAAACTTTTATAACAGCTAAACCAAACGTTTCCAATGTAAATTTCCACCTTTATATAGTGTAAAAAGACATCCTGAAGCCTGGGCAGTCATTAATTTGATTGTCCAATATTTCCCTTATGAGATAATGCCTCTCATAGCAAATGTGTACAGCGCGAGCTGAAAATGCATTTACAGCACTAAAAAACCAAACTTTTATAACAGCTAAACCAAACGTTTCCAATGTAAATTTCCACCTTTATATAGTGTAGAAAGGCATCCTGAAGCCTGGAAAGTCATTAATTTGATTGTCCAGTATTTCCTTCATGAGATATTGCAACACTTAGAAAAGGTGTACAGCGCCAGCAGACAATGAATTTTCAGCACTAAAAAAACGAAACTTCATTAACAGCTAAACCAAACGTTTCCAATGTAAATTTCCACATTTATAGAGTGTAAAAAGGCATCCTGAAGCCTGGGAAGTCATTAATTTGATTGTCCAGTATTTCCCTTATGAGATAATGCCTCACATAGCAAATGTGTACAGTGCGAGCTGAAAATGCATTTTCAGCACTAAAAAAACAAACTTTTATAACAGCTAAACCAAACGTTTCCAATGTAAATTTCCACCTTTATATAGTGTAAAAAGACATCCTGAAGCCTGGGCAGTCATTAATTCGATTGTCCAATATTTCCTTTATGAGATAATGCCTCTCATAGCAAATGTGTACAGCGCGAGCTGAAAATGCATTTACAGCACTAAAAAACCAAACTTTTATAACAGCTAAACCAAACGTTTCCAATGTAAATTTCCACCTTTATATAGTGTAAAAAGGCATCCTGAAGCCTGGAAAGTCATTAATTTGATTGTCCAGTATTTCCTTCATGAGATAATGCCTCACATAGCAAATGTGTACAGTGCGAGCTGAAAATGCATTTTCAGCACTAAAAAACCAAACTTTTATAACAGCTAAACCAAACGTTTCCAATGTAAATTCCACCTTTATATAGTGTAAAAAGACATCCTGAAGCCTGGGCAGTCATTAATTTGATTGTCCAATATTTCCCTTATGAGATAATGCCTCTCATAGCAAATGTGTACAGCGCGAGCTGAAAATGCATTTACAGCACTAAAAAACCAAACTTTTATAACAGCTAAACCAAACGTTTCCAATGTAAATTTCCACCTTTATATAGTGTAGAAAGGCATCTTGAAGCCTGGAAAGTCATTAATTTGATTGTCCAGTATTTCCTTCATGAGATATTGCAACACTTAGAAAAAGTGTACAGCGCCAGGAGACAATTAATTTTCAGCACTAAAAAACCGAAACTTCATTAACAGCTAAACTAAACGTTTCCAATGTAAATTTCCACCTTTATATAGTGTAAAAAGACATCCTGAAGCCTGGGCAGCCATTAATTTGATTGTCCAATATTTCCCTCATGAGATAATGCCTCTCATAGCAAATGTGTACAGCGCGAGCTGAAAATGCATTTACAGCACTAAAAAACCAAACTTTTATAACAGCTAAACCAAACGTTTCCAATGTAAATTTCCACCTTTATATAGTGTAAAAAGACATCCTGAAGCCTGGGCAGTCATTAATTTGATTGTCCAATATTTCCCTTATGAGATAATGCCTCTCATAGCAAATGTGTACAGCGCGAGCTGAAAATGCATTTACAGCACTAAAAAACCAAACTTTTATAACAGCTAAACCAAACGTTTCCAATGTAAATTTCTACCTTTATATAGTGTAGAAAGGCATCCTGAAGCCTGGAAAGTCATTAATTTGATTGTCCAGTATTTCCTTCATGAGATATTGCAACACTTAGAAAAAGTGTACAGCGCCAGCAGACAATGAATTTTCAGCACTAAAAAAACGAAACTTCATTAACAGCTAAACTAAACGTTTCCAATGTAAATTTCCACCTTTATATAGTGTAAAAAGACATCCTGAAGCCTGGGCAGTCATTAATTTGATTGTCCAATATTTCCCTTATGAGATAATGCCTCTCATAGCACATGTGTACAGCGCGAGCTGAAAATGCATTTACAGCACTAAAAAACCAAACTTTTATAACAGCTAAACCAAACGTTTCCAATGTAAATTTCCACATTTATATAGTGTAGAAAGGCATCCTGAAGCCTGGAAAGTCATTAATTTGATTGTCCAGTATTTCCTTCATGAGATATTGCAACACTTAGAAAAAGTGTACAGCGCCAGCAGACAATGAATTTTCAGCACTAAAAAAACGAAACTTCATTAACAGCTAAACCAAACGTTTCCAATGTAAATTTCCACATTTATAGAGTGTAAAAGGGCATCCTGAAGCCTGGGAAGTCATTAATTTGATTGTCCAGTATTTCCCTTATGAGATAATGCCTCACATAGCAAATGTGTACAGTGCGAGCTGAAAATGCATTTTCAGCACTAAAAAACCAAACTTTTATAACAGCTAAACCAAACGTTTCCAATGTAAATTTCCACCTTTATATAGTGTAAAAAGACATCCTGAAGCCTGGGCAGTCATTAATTTGATTGTCCAGTATTTCCCTTATGAGATAATGCCTCACATAGCAAATGTGTACAGCGCGAGCTGAAAATGCATTTACAGCACTAAAAAAACAAACTTTTATAACAGCTAAACTAAACGTTTCCAATGTAAATTTCCACCTTTATATAGTGTAAAAAGACATCCTGAAGCCTGGGCAGTCATTAATTTGATTGTCCAATATTTCCCTTATGAGATAATGCCTCTCATAGCAAATGTGTACATCGCGAGCTGAAAATGCATTTACAGCACTAAAAAAACAAACTTTTATAACAGCTAAACCAAACGTTTCCAATGTAAATTTCCACCTTTATATAGTGTAGAAAGGCATCCTGAAGCCTGGAAAGTCATTAATTTGATTGTCCAGTATTTCCTTCATGAGATATTGCAACACTTAGAAAAAGTGTACAGCGCCAGCAGACAATGAATTTTCAGCACTAAAAAAACGAAACTTCATTAACAGCTAAACCAAACGTTTCCAATGTAAATTTCCACCTTTATATAGTGTAAAAAGGCATCCTGAAGCCTGGAAAGTCATTAATTTGATTGTCCAGTATTTCCTTCATGAGATAATGCCTCACATAGCAAATGTGTACAGTGCGAGCTGAAAATGCATTTTCAGCACTAAAAAACCAAACTTTTATAACAGCTAAACCAAACGTTTCCAATGTAAATTCCACCTTTATATAGTGTAAAAAGACATCCTGAAGCCTGGGCAGTCATTAATTTGATTGTCCAATATTTCCCTTATGAGATAATGCCTCTCATAGCAAATGTGTACAGCGCGAGCTGAAAATGCATTTACAGCACTAAAAAACCAAACTTTTATAACAGCTAAACCAAACGTTTCCAATGTAAATTTCCACCTTTATATAGTGTAGAAAGGCATCTTGAAGCCTGGAAAGTCATTAATTTGATTGTCCAGTATTTCCTTCATGAGATATTGCAACACTTAGAAAAAGTGTACAGCGCCAGGAGACAATGAATTTTCAGCACTAAAAAACCGAAACTTCATTAACAGCTAAACTAAACGTTTCCAATGTAAATTTCCACCTTTATATAGTGTAAAAAGACATCCTGAAGCCTGGGCAGCCATTAATTTGATTGTCCAATATTTCCCTCATGAGATAATGCCTCTCATAGCAAATGTGTACAGCGCGAGCTGAAAATGCATTTACAGCACTAAAAAACCAAACTTTTATAACAGCTAAACCAAACGTTTCCAATGTAAATTTCCACCTTTATATAGTGTAAAAAGACATCCTGAAGCCTGGGCAGCCATTAATTTGATTGTCCAATATTTCCCTCATGAGATAATGCCTCTCATAGCAAATGTGTACAGCGCGAGCTGAAAATGCATTTACAGCACTAAAAAACCAAACTTTTATAACAGCTAAACCAAACGTTTCCAATGTAAATTTCCACCTTTATATAGTGTAAAAAGACATCCTGAAGCCTGGGCAGCCATTAATTTGATTGTCCAATATTTCCCTCATGAGATAATGCCTCTCATAGCAAATGTGTACAGCGCGAGCTGAAAATGCATTTACAGCACTAAAAAACCAAACTTTTATAACAGCTAAACCAAACGTTTCCAATGTAAATTTCCACCTTTATATAGTGTAAAAAGACATCCTGAAGCCTGGAAAGTCATTAATTTGATTGTCCAGTATTTCCTTCATGAGATATTGCAACACTTAGAAAAAGTGTACAGCGCCAGCAGACAATGAATTTTCAGCACTAAAAAAACGAAACTTCATTAACAGCTAAACTAAACGTTTCCAATGTAAATTTCCACCTTTATATAGTGTAAAAAGACATCCTGAAGCCTGGGCAGTCATTAATTTGATTGTCCAATATTTCCCTTATGAGATAATGCCTCTCATAGCAAATGTGTACAGCGCGAGCTGAAAATGCATTTACAGCACTAAAAAACCAAACTTTTATAACAGCTAAACCAAACGTTTCCAATGTAAATTTCCACATTTATATAGTGTAGAAAGGCATCCTGAAGCCTGGAAAGTCATTAATTTGATTGTCCAGTATTTCCTTCATGAGATATTGCAACACTTAGAAAAAGTGTACAGCGCCAGCAGACAATGAATTTTCAGCACTAAAAAAACGAAACTTCATTAACAGCTAAACCAAACGTTTCCAATGTAAATTTCCACATTTATAGAGTGTAAAAGGGCATCCTGAAGCCTGGGAAGTCATTAATTTGATTGTCCAGTATTTCCCTTATGAGATAATGCCTCACATAGCAAATGTGTACAGTGCGAGCTGAAAATGCATTTTCAGCACTAAAAAACCAAACTTTTATAACAGCTAAACCAAACGTTTCCAATGTAAATTTCCACCTTTATATAGTGTAAAAAGACATCCTGAAGCCTGGGCAGTCATTAATTTGATTGTCCA
Source organism: Idiotropiscis lumnitzeri (assembly GCF_059441095.1). Taxonomy (NCBI): domain Eukaryota; kingdom Metazoa; phylum Chordata; class Actinopteri; order Syngnathiformes; family Syngnathidae; genus Idiotropiscis; species Idiotropiscis lumnitzeri. Next base: position 828,884 of record NW_028283564.1, on the reverse strand, counting down.
GTATTTCCCTTATGAGATAATGCCTCACATAGCAAATGTGTACAGCGCGAGCTGAAAATGCATTTACAGCACTAAAAAAACAAACTTTTATAACAGCTAAACTAAACGTTTCCAATGTAAATTTCCACCTTTATATAGTGTAAAAAGACATCCTGAAGCCTGGGCAGTCATTAATTTGATTGTCCAATATTTCCCTTATGAGATAATGCCTCTCATAGCAAATGTGTACAGCGCGAGCTGAAAATGCATTTACAGCACTAAAAAAACAAACTTTTATAACAGCTAAACCAAACGTTTCCAATGTAAATTTCCACCTTTATATAGTGTAGAAAGGCATCCTGAAGCCTGGAAAGTCATTAATTTGATTGTCCAGTATTTCCTTCATGAGATATTGCAACACTTAGAAAAAGTGTACAGCGCCAGCAGACAATGAATTTTCAGCACTAAAAAAACGAAACTTCATTAACAGCTAAACCAAACGTTTCCAATGTAAATTTCCACATTTATATAGTGTAAAAAGACATCCTGAAGCCTGGGCAGCCATTAATTTGATTGTCCAATATTTCCCTTATGAGATAATGCCTCTCATAGCAAATGTGTACAGCGCGAGCTGAAAATGCATTTACAGCACTAAAAAACCAAACTTTTATAACAGCTAAACCAAACGTTTCCAATGTAAATTTCCACCTTTATATAGTGTAAAAAGACATCCTGAAGCCTGGGCAGTCATTAATTTGATTGTCCAATATTTCCCTTATGAGATAATGCCTCTCATAGCAAATGTGTACAGCGCGAGCTGAAAATGCATTTACAGCACTAAAAAACCAAACTTTTATAACAGCTAAACCAAACGTTTCCAATGTAAATTTCTACCTTTATATAGTGTAGAAAGGCATCCTGAAGCCTGGAAAGTCATTAATTTGATTGTCCAGTATTTCCTTCATGAGATATTGCAACACTTAGAAAAAGTGTACAGCGCCAGCAGACAATGAATTTTCAGCACTAAAAAAACGAAACTTCATTACAGCTAAACTAAACGTTTCCAATGTAAATTTCCACCTTTATATAGTGTAAAAAGACATCCTGAAGCCTGGGCAGTCATTAATTTGATTGTCCAATATTTCCCTTATGATATAATGCCTCTCATAGCAAATGTGTACAGCGCGAGCTGAAAATGCATTTACAGCACTAAAAAAAACAAACTTTTATAACAGCTAAACCAAACGTTTCCAATGTAAATTTCCACCTTTATATAGTGTAGAAAGGCATCCTGAAGCCTGGAAAGTCATTAATTTGATTGTCCAGTATTTCCTTCATGAGATATTGCAACACTTAGAAAAAGTGTACAGCGCCAGCAGACAATGAATTTTCAGCACTAAAAAAACGAAACTTCATTAACAGCTAAACCAAACGTTTCCAATGTAAATTTCCACATTTATAGAGTGTAAAAAGGCATCCTGAAGCCTGGGAAGTCATTAATTTGATTGTCCAGTATTTCCCTTATGAGATAATGCCTCACATAGCAAATGTGTACAGTGCGAGCTGAAAATGCATTTTCAGCACTAAAAAACCAAACTTTTATAACAGCTAAACCAAACGTTTCCAATGTAAATTTCCACCTTTATATAGTGTAAAAAGACATCCTGAAGCCTGGGCAGTCATTAATTTGATTGTCCAGTATTTCCCTTATGAGATAATGCCTCACATAGCAAATGTGTACAGCGCGAGCTGAAAATGCATTTACAGCACTAAAAAAACAAACTTTTATAACAGCTAAACTAAACGTTTCCAATGTAAATTTCCACCTTTATATAGTGTAAAAAGACATCCTGAAGCCTGGGCAGTCATTAATTTGATTGTCCAATATTTCCCTTATGAGATAATGCCTCTCATAGCAAATGTGTACAGCGCGAGCTGAAAATGCATTTACAGGACTAAAAACCCAAACTTTTATAACAGCTAAACCAAACGTTTCCAATGTAAATTTCCACCTTTATATAGTGTAGAAAGGCATCTTGAAGCCTGGAAAGTCATTAATTTGATTGTCCAGTATTTCCTTCATGAGATATTGCAACACTTAGAAAAGGTGTACAGCGCCAGCAGACAATGAATTTTCAGCACTAAAAAAACGAAACTTCATTAACAGCTAAACCAAACGTTTCCAATGTAAATTTCCACATTTATAGAGTGTAAAAAGGCATCCTGAAGCCTGGGCAGTCATTAATTTGATTGTCCAATATTTCCCTTATGAGATAATGCCTCTCATAGCAAATGTGTACAGCGCGAGCTGAAAATGCATTTACAGCACTAAAAAAACAAACTTTTATAACAGCTAAACCAAACGTTTCCAATGTAAATTTCCACCTTTATATAGTGTAGAAAGGCATCCTGAAGCCTGGAAAGTCATTAATTTGATTGTCCAGTATTTCCTTCATGAGATATTGCAACACTTAGAAAAAGTGTACAGCGCCAGCAGACAATGAATTTTCAGCACTAAAAAAACGAAACTTCATTAACAGCTAAACCAAACGTTTCCAATGTAAATTTCCACATTTATATAGTGTAAAAAGACATCCTGAAGCCTGGGCAGCCATTAATTTGATTGTCCAATATTTCCCTTATGAGATAATGCCTCTCATAGCAAATGTGTACAGCGCGAGCTGAAAATGCATTTACAGCACTAAAAAACCAAACTTTTATAACAGCTAAACCAAACGTTTCCAATGTAAATTTCCACCTTTATATAGTGTAAAAAGACATCCTGAAGCCTGGGCAGTCATTAATTTGATTGTCCAATATTTCCCTTATGAGATAATGCCTCTCATAGCAAATGTGTACAGCGCGAGCTGAAAATGAATTTACAGCACTAAAAAACCAAACTTTTATAACAGCTAAACCAAACGTTTCCAATGTAAATTTCTACCTTTATATAGTGTAGAAAGGCATCCTGAAGCCTGGAAAGTCATTAATTTGATTGTCCAGTATTTCCTTCATGAGATATTGCAACACTTAGAAAAAGTGTACAGCGCCAGCAGACAATGAATTTTCAGCACTAAAAAAACGAAACTTCATTACAGCTAAACTAAACGTTTCCAATGTAAATTTCCACCTTTATATAGTGTAAAAAGACATCCTGAAGCCTGGGCAGTCATTAATTTGATTGTCCAATATTTCCCTTATGATATAATGCCTCTCATAGCAAATGTGTACAGCGCGAGCTGAAAATGCATTTACAGCACTAAAAAAAACAAACTTTTATAACAGCTAAACCAAACGTTTCCAATGTAAATTTCCACCTTTATATAGTGTAGAAAGGCATCCTGAAGCCTGGAAAGTCATTAATTTGATTGTCCAGTATTTCCTTCATGAGATATTGCAACACTTAGAAAAAGTGTACAGCGCCAGCAGACAATGAATTTTCAGCACTAAAAAAACGAAACTTCATTAACAGCTAAACCAAACGTTTCCAATGTAAATTTCCACATTTATAGAGTGTAAAAAGGCATCCTGAAGCCTGGGAAGTCATTAATTTGATTGTCCAGTATTTCCCTTATGAGATAATGCCTCACATAGCAAATGTGTACAGTGCGAGCTGAAAATGCATTTTCAGCACTAAAAAACCAAACTTTTATAACAGCTAAACCAAACGTTTCCAATGTAAATTTCCACCTTTATATAGTGTAAAAAGACATCCTGAAGCCTGGGCAGTCATTAATTTGATTGTCCAGTATTTCCCTTATGAGATAATGCCTCACATAGCAAATGTGTACAGCGCGAGCTGAAAATGCATTTACAGCACTAAAATAACAAACTTTTATAACAGCTAAACTAAACGTTTCCAATGTAAATTTCCACCTTTATATAGTGTAAAAAGACATCCTGAAGCCTGGGCAGTCATTAATTTGATTGTCCAATATTTCCCTTATGAGATAATGCCTCTCATAGCAAATGTGTACAGCGCGAGCTGAAAATGCATTTACAGCACTAAAAAACCAAACTTTTATAACAGCTAAACCAAACGTTTCCAATGTAAATTTCCACCTTTATATAGTGTAGAAAGGCATCCTGAAGCCTGGAAAGTCATTAATTTGATTGTCCAGTATTTCCTTCATGAGATATTGCAACACTTAGAAAAAGTGTACAGCGCCAGGAGACAATGAATTTTCAGCACTAAAAAACCGAAACTTCATTAACAGCTAAACTAAACGTTTCCAATGTAAATTTCCACCTTTATATAGTGTAAAAAGACATCCTGAAGCCTGGGCAGCCATTAATTTGATTGTCCAATATTTCCCTTATGAGATAATGCCTCTCATAGCAAATGTGTACAGCGCGAGCTGAAAATGCATTTACAGCACTAAAAAACCAAACTTTTATAACAGCTAAACCAAACGTTTCCAATGTAAATTTCCACCTTTATATAGTGTAAAAAGACATCCTGAAGCCTGGGCAGTCATTAATTTGATTGTCCAATATTTCCCTTATGAGATAATGCCTCTCATAGCAAATGTGTACAGCGCGAGCTGAAAATGCATTTACTACAGCACTAAAAAACCAAACTTTTATAACAGCTAAACCAAACGTTTCCAATGTAAATTTCCACCTTTATATAGTGTAGAAAGGCATCCTGAAGCCTGGAAAGTCATTAATTTGATTGTCCAGTATTTCCTTCATGAGATATTGCAACACTTAGAAAAAGTGTACAGCGCCAGCAGACAATGAATTTTCAGCACTAAAAAAACGAAACTTCATTAACAGCTAAACCAAACGTTTCCAATGTAAATTTCCACCTTTATATAGTGTAAAAAGGCATCCTGAAGCCTGGAAAGTCATTAATTTGATTGTCCAGTATTTCCTTCATGAGATAATGCCTCACATAGCAAATGTGTACAGTGCGAGCTGAAAATGCATTTTCAGCACTAAAAAACCAAACTTTTATAACAGCTAAACCAAACGTTTCCAATGTAAATTCCACCTTTATATAGTGTAAAAAGACATCCTGAAGCCTGGGCAGTCATTAATTTGATTGTCCAATATTTCCCTTATGAGATAATGCCTCTCATAGCAAATGTGTACAGCGCGAGCTGAAAATGCATTTACAGCACTAAAAAACCAAACTTTTATAACAGCTAAACCAAACGTTTCCAATGTAAATTTCCACCTTTATATAGTGTAGAAAGGCATCTTGAAGCCTGGAAAGTCATTAATTTGATTGTCCAGTATTTCCTTCATGAGATATTGCAACACTTAGAAAAAGTGTACAGCGCCAGGAGACAATGAATTTTCAGCACTAAAAAACCGAAACTTCATTAACAGCTAAACTAAACGTTTCCAATGTAAATTTCCACCTTTATATAGTGTAAAAAGACATCCTGAAGCCTGGGCAGCCATTAATTTGATTGTCCAATATTTCCCTCATGAGATAATGCCTCTCATAGCAAATGTGTACAGCGCGAGCTGAAAATGCATTTACAGCACTAAAAAACCAAACTTTTATAACAGCTAAACCAAACGTTTCCAATGTAAATTTCCACCTTTATATAGTGTAAAAAGACATCCTGAAGCCTGGGCAGCCATTAATTTGATTGTCCAATATTTCCCTCATGAGATAATGCCTCTCATAGCAAATGTGTACAGCGCGAGCTGAAAATGCATTTACAGCACTAAAAAACCAAACTTTTATAACAGCTAAACCAAACGTTTCCAATGTAAATTTCCACCTTTATATAGTGTAAAAAGACATCCTGAAGCCTGGAAAGTCATTAATTTGATTGTCCAGTATTTCCTTCATGAGATATTGCAACACTTAGAAAAAGTGTACAGCGCCAGCAGACAATGAATTTTCAGCACTAAAAAAACGAAACTTCATTAACAGCTAAACTAAACGTTTCCAATGTAAATTTCCACCTTTATATAGTGTAAAAAGACATCCTGAAGCCTGGGCAGTCATTAATTTGATTGTCCAATATTTCCCTTATGAGATAATGCCTCTCATAGCAAATGTGTACAGCGCGAGCTGAAAATGCATTTACAGCACTAAAAAACCAAACTTTTATAACAGCTAAACCAAACGTTTCCAATGTAAATTTCCACATTTATATAGTGTAGAAAGGCATCCTGAAGCCTGGAAAGTCATTAATTTGATTGTCCAGTATTTCCTTCATGAGATATTGCAACACTTAGAAAAAGTGTACAGCGCCAGCAGACAATGAATTTTCAGCACTAAAAAAACGAAACTTCATTAACAGCTAAACCAAACGTTTCCAATGTAAATTTCCACATTTATAGAGTGTAAAAGGGCATCCTGAAGCCTGGGAAGTCATTAATTTGATTGTCCAGTATTTCCCTTATGAGATAATGCCTCACATAGCAAATGTGTACAGTGCGAGCTGAAAATGCATTTTCAGCACTAAAAAACCAAACTTTTATAACAGCTAAACCAAACGTTTCCAATGTAAATTTCCACCTTTATATAGTGTAAAAAGACATCCTGAAGCCTGGGCAGTCATTAATTTGATTGTCCAGTATTTCCCTTATGAGATAATGCCTCACATAGCAAATGTGTACAGCGCGAGCTGAAAATGCATTTACAGCACTAAAAAAACAAACTTTTATAACAGCTAAACTAAACGTTTCCAATGTAAATTTCCACCTTTATATAGTGTAAAAAGACATCCTGAAGCCTGGGCAGTCATTAATTTGATTGTCCAATATTTCCCTTATGAGATAATGCCTCTCATAGCAAATGTGTACAGCGCGAGCTGAAAATGCATTTACAGCACTAAAAAAACAAACTTTTATAACAGCTAAACCAAACGTTTCCAATGTAAATTTCCACCTTTATATAGTGTAGAAAGGCATCCTGAAGCCTGGAAAGTCATTAATTTGATTGTCCAGTATTTCCTTCATGAGATATTGCAACACTTAGAAAAAGTGTACAGCGCCAGCAGACAATGAATTTTCAGCACTAAAAAAACGAAACTTCATTAACAGCTAAACCAAACGTTTCCAATGTAAATTTCCACATTTATATAGTGTAAAAAGACATCCTGAAGCCTGGGCAGCCATTAATTTGATTGTCCAATATTTCCCTTATGAGATAATGCCTCTCATAGCAAATGTGTACAGCGCGAGCTGAAAATGCATTTACAGCACTAAAAAACCAAACTTTTATAACAGCTAAACCAAACGTTTCCAATGTAAATTTCCACCTTTATATAGTGTAAAAAGACATCCTGAAGCCTGGGCAGTCATTAATTTGATTGTCCAATATTTCCCTTATGAGATAATGCCTCTCATAGCAAATGTGTACAGCGCGAGCTGAAAATGCATTTACAGCACTAAAAAACCAAACTTTTATAACAGCTAAACCAAACGTTTCCAATGTAAATTTCTACCTTTATATAGTGTAGAAAGGCATCCTGAAGCCTGGAAAGTCATTAATTTGATTGTCCAGTATTTCCTTCATGAGATATTGCAACACTTAGAAAAAGTGTACAGCGCCAGCAGACAATGAATTTTCAGCACTAAAAAAACGAAACTTCATTACAGCTAAACTAAACGTTTCCAATGTAAATTTCCACCTTTATATAGTGTAAAAAGACATCCTGAAGCCTGGGCAGTCATTAATTTGATTGTCCAATATTTCCCTTATGATATAATGCCTCTCATAGCAAATGTGTACAGCGCGAGCTGAAAATGCATTTACAGCACTAAAAAAAACAAACTTTTATAACAGCTAAACCAAACGTTTCCAATGTAAATTTCCACCTTTATATAGTGTAGAAAGGCATCCTGAAGCCTGGAAAGTCATTAATTTGATTGTCCAGTATTTCCTTCATGAGATATTGCAACACTTAGAAAAAGTGTACAGCGCCAGCAGACAATGAATTTTCAGCACTAAAAAAACGAAACTTCATTAACAGCTAAACCAAACGTTTCCAATGTAAATTTCCACATTTATAGAGTGTAAAAAGGCATCCTGAAGCCTGGGAAGTCATTAATTTGATTGTCCAGTATTTCCCTTATGAGATAATGCCTCACATAGCAAATGTGTACAGTGCGAGCTGAAAATGCATTTTCAGCACTAAAAAACCAAACTTTTATAACAGCTAAACCAAACGTTTCCAATGTAAATTTCCACCTTTATATAGTGTAAAAAGACATCCTGAAGCCTGGGCAGTCATTAATTTGATTGTCCAGTATTTCCCTTATGAGATAATGCCTCACATAGCAAATGTGTACAGCGCGAGCTGAAAATGCATTTACAGCACTAAAAAAACAAACTTTTATAACAGCTAAACTAAACGTTTCCAATGTAAATTTCCACCTTTATATAGTGTAAAAAGACATCCTGAAGCCTGGGCAGTCATTAATTTGATTGTCCAATATTTCCCTTATGAGATAATGCCTCTCATAGCAAATGTGTACAGCGCGAGCTGAAAATGCATTTACAGGACTAAAAACCCAAACTTTTATAACAGCTAAACCAAACGTTTCCAATGTAAATTTCCACCTTTATATAGTGTAGAAAGGCATCTTGAAGCCTGGAAAGTCATTAATTTGATTGTCCAGTATTTCCTTCATGAGATATTGCAACACTTAGAAAAGGTGTACAGCGCCAGCAGACAATGAATTTTCAGCACTAAAAAAACGAAACTTCATTAACAGCTAAACCAAACGTTTCCAATGTAAATTTCCACATTTATAGAGTGTAAAAAGGCATCCTGAAGCCTGGGCAGTCATTAATTTGATTGTCCAATATTTCCCTTATGAGATAATGCCTCTCATAGCAAATGTGTACAGCGCGAGCTGAAAATGCATTTACAGCACTAAAAAAACAAACTTTTATAACAGCTAAACCAAACGTTTCCAATGTAAATTTCCACCTTTATATAGTGTAGAAAGACATCCTGAAGCCTGGAAAGTCATTAATTTGATTGTCCAGTATTTCCTTCATGAGATATTGCAACACTTAGAAAAAGTGTACAGCGCCAGCAGACAATGAATTTTCAGCACTAAAAAAACGAAACTTCATTAACAGCTAAACCAAACGTTTCCAATGTAAATTTCCACATTTATATAGTGTAAAAAGACATCCTGAAGCCTGGGCAGCCATTAATTTGATTGTCCAATATTTCCCTTATGAGATAATGCCTCTCATAGCAAATGTGTACAGCGCGAGCTGAAAATGCATTTACAGCACTAAAAAACCAAACTTTTATAACAGCTAAACCAAACGTTTCCAATGTAAATTTCCACCTTTATATAGTGTAAAAAGACATCCTGAAGCCTGGGCAGTCATTAATTTGATTGTCCAATATTTCCCTTATGAGATAATGCCTCTCATAGCAAATGTGTACAGCGCGAGCTGAAAATGAATTTACAGCACTAAAAAACCAAACTTTTATAACAGCTAAACCAAACGTTTCCAATGTAAATTTCTACCTTTATATAGTGTAGAAAGGCATCCTGAAGCCTGGAAAGTCATTAATTTGATTGTCCAGTATTTCCTTCATGAGATATTGCAACACTTAGAAAAAGTGTACAGCGCCAGCAGACAATGAATTTTCAGCACTAAAAAAACGAAACTTCATTACAGCTAAACTAAACGTTTCCAATGTAAATTTCCACCTTTATATAGTGTAAAAAGACATCCTGAAGCCTGGGCAGTCATTAATTTGATTGTCCAATATTTCCCTTATGATATAATGCCTCTCATAGCAAATGTGTACAGCGCGAGCTGAAAATGCATTTACAGCACTAAAAAAAACAAACTTTTATAACAGCTAAACCAAACGTTTCCAATGTAAATTTCCACCTTTATATAGTGTAGAAAGGCATCCTGAAGCCTGGAAAGTCATTAATTTGATTGTCCAGTATTTCCTTCATGAGATATTGCAACACTTAGAAAAAGTGTACAGCGCCAGCAGACAATGAATTTTCAGCACTAAAAAAACGAAACTTCATTAACAGCTAAACCAAACGTTTCCAATGTAAATTTCCACATTTATAGAGTGTAAAAAGGCATCCTGAAGCCTGGGAAGTCATTAATTTGATTGTCCAGTATTTCCCTTATGAGATAATGCCTCACATAGCAAATGTGTACAGTGCGAGCTGAAAATGCATTTTCAGCACTAAAAAACCAAACTTTTATAACAGCTAAACCAAACGTTTCCAATGTAAATTTCCACCTTTATATAGTGTAAAAAGACATCCTGAAGCCTGGGCAGTCATTAATTTGATTGTCCAGTATTTCCCTTATGAGATAATGCCTCACATAGCAAATGTGTACAGCGCGAGCTGAAAATGCATTTACAGCACTAAAATAACAAACTTTTATAACAGCTAAACTAAACGTTTCCAATGTAAATTTCCACCTTTATATAGTGTAAAAAGACATCCTGAAGCCTGGGCAGTCATTAATTTGATTGTCCAATATTTCCCTTATGAGATAATGCCTCTCATAGCAAATGTGTACAGCGCGAGCTGAAAATGCATTTACAGGACTAAAAACCCAAACTTTTATAACAGCTAAACCAAACGTTTCCAATGTAAATTTCCACCTTTATATAGTGTAGAAAGGCATCTTGAAGCCTGGAAAGTCATTAATTTGATTGTCCAGTATTTCCTTCATGAGATATTGCAACACTTAGAAAAGGTGTACAGCGCCAGCAGACAATGAATTTTCAGCACTAAAAAAACGAAACTTCATTAACAGCTAAACCAAACGTTTCCAATGTAAATTTCCACATTTATAGAGTGTAAAAAGGCATCCTGAAGCCTGGGAAGTCATTAATTTGATTGTCCAGTATTTCCCTTATGAGATAATGCCTCACATAGCAAATGTGTACAGTGCGAGCTGAAAATGCATTTTCAGCACTAAAAAACCAAACTTTTATAACAGCTAAACCAAACGTTTCCAATGTAAATTTCCACCTTTATATAGTGTAAAAAGACATCCTGAAGCCTGGGCAGTCATTAATTCGATTGTCCAATATTTCCTTTATGAGATAATGCCTCTCATAGCAAATGTGTACAGCGCGAGCTGAAAATGCATTTACAGCACTAAAAAACCAAACTTTTATAACAGCTAAACCAAACGTTTCCAATGTAAATTTCCACCTTTATATAGTGTAAAAAGGCATCTTGAAGCCTGGAAAGTCATTAATTTGATTGTCCAGTATTTCCTTCATGAGATAATGTCTCACATAGCAAATGTGTACAGTGCGAGCTGAAAATGCATTTTCAGCACTAAAAAACCAAACTTTTATAACAGCTAAACCAAACGTTTCCAATGTAAATTCCACCTTTATATAGTGTAAAAAGACATCCTGAAGCCTGGGCAGTCATTAATTTGATTGTCCAATATTTCCCTTATGAGATAATGCCTCTCATAGCAAATGTGTACAGCGCGAGCTGAAAATGCATTTACAGCACTAAAAAACCAAACTTTTATAACAGCTAAACCAAACGTTTCCAATGTAAATTTCCACCTTTATATAGTGTAGAAAGGCATCCTGAAGCCTGGAAAGTCATTAATTTGATTGTCCAGTATTTCCTTCATGAGATATTGCAACACTTAGAAAAAGTGTACAGCGCCAGGAGACAATGAATTTTCAGCACTAAAAAACCGAAACTTCATTAACAGCTAAACTAAACGTTTCCAATGTAAATTTCCACCTTTATATAGTGTAAAAAGACATCCTGAAGCCTGGGCAGCCATTAATTTGATTGTCCAATATTTCCCTTATGAGATAATGCCTCTCATAGCAAATGTGTACAGCGCGAGCTGAAAATGCATTTACAGCACTAAAAAACCAAACTTTTATAACAGCTAAACCAAACGTTTCCAATGTAAATTTCCACCTTTATATAGTGTAAAAAGACATCCTGAAGCCTGGGCAGTCATTAATTTGATTGTCCAATATTTCCCTTATGAGATAATGCCTCTCATAGCAAATGTGTACAGCGCGAGCTGAAAATGCATTTACTACAGCACTAAAAAACCAAACTTTTATAACAGCTAAACCAAACGTTTCCAATGTAAATTTCCACATTTATATAGTGTAGAAAGGCATCTTGAAGCCTGGAAAGTCATTAATTTGATTGTCCAGTATTTCCTTCATGAGATATTGCAACACTTAGAAAAAGTGTACAGCGCCAGCAGACAATGAATTTTCAGCACTAAAAAAACGAAACTTCATTAACAGCTAAACCAAACGTTTCCAATGTAAATTTCCACATTTATAGAGTGTAAAAGGGCATCCTGAAGCCTGGGAAGTCATTAATTTGATTGTCCAGTATTTCCCTTATGAGATAATGCCTCACATAGCAAATGTGTACAGTGCGAGCTGAAAATGCATTTTCAGCACTAAAAAAACCAAACTTTTATAACAGCTAAACCAAACGTTTCCAATGTAAATTTCCACCTTTATATAGTGTAAAAAGACATCCTGGAGCCTGGGCAGTCATTAATTTGATTGTCCACTATTTCCCTTATGAGATAATGCCTCTCATAGCAAATGTGTACAGCGCGAGCTGAAAATGCATTTACAGCACTAAAAAACCAAACTTTTATAACAGCTAAACCAAACGTTTCCAATGTAAATTTCCACCTTTATCTAGTGTAGAAAGGCATCCTGAAGCCTGGAAAGTCATTGATTTGATTGTCCAGTATTTCCTTCATGAGATATTGCAACACTTAGAAAAAGTGTACAGCGCCAGCAGACAATGAATTTTCAGCACTAAAAAAACGAAACTTCATTAACAGCTAAACTAAACGTTTCCAATGTAAATTTCCACCTTTATATAGAGTAAAAAGACATCCTGAAGCCTGGGCAGCCATTAATTTGATTGTCCAATATTTCCCTTATGAGATAATGCCTCTCATAGCAAATGTGTACAGCGCGAGCTGAAAATGCATTTACAGCACTAAAAAACCAAACTTTTATAACAGCTAAACCAAACGTTTCCAATGTAAATTTCCACCTTTATATAGTGTAAAAAGACATCCTGAAGCCTGGGCAGTCATTAATTTGATTGTCCAATATTTCCCTTATGAGATAATGCCTCTCATAGCAAATGTGTACAGCGCGAGCTGAAAATGCATTTACAGCACTAAAAAACCAAACTTTTATAACAGCTAAACCAAACGTTTCCAATGTAAATTTCCACCTTTATATAGTGTAGAAAGGCATCCTGAAGCCTGGAAAGTCATTAATTTGATTGTCCAGTATTTCCTTCATGAGATATTGCAACACTTAGAAAAAGTGTACAGCGCCAGCAGACAATGAATTTTCAGCACTAAAAAAAAACGAAACTTCATTAACAGCTAAACTAAACGTTTCCAATGTAAATTTCCACCTTTATATAGTGTAAAAAGACATCCTGAAGCCTGGGCAGTCATTAATTTGATTGTCCAATATTTCCCTTATGAGATAATGCCTCTCATTGCAAATGTGTACAGTGCGAGCTGAAAATGCATTTACAGCACGAAAAAAACAAACTTTTAAAACAGCTAAACCAAACGTTTCCAATGTAAATTTCCACCTTTATAGAGTGTAAAAAGGCATCCTGAAGCCTGGGAAGTCATTAATTTGATTGTCCAGTATTTCCCTTATGAGATAATGCCTCACATAGCAAATGTGTACAGTGCGAGCTGAAAATGCATTTTAAGCACTAAAAAACCAAACTTTTATAACAGCTAAACCAAACGTTTCCAATGTAAATTTCCACCTTTATATAGTGTAAAAAGACATCCTGAAGCCTGGGCAGTCATTAATTTGATTGTCCAATATTTCCCTTATGAGATAATGCCTCTCATAGCAAATGTGTACAGCGCGAGCTGAAAATGTATTTACAGCACTAAAAAAACAAACTTTTATAACAGCTAAACCAAACGTTTCCAATGTAAATTTCCACCTTTATATAGTGTAGAAAGGCATCCTGAAGCCTGGAAAGTCATAAATTTGATTGTCCAGTATTCCCTTCATGAGATATTGCAACACTTAGAAAAAGTGTACAGCGCCAGCAGACAATGAATTTTCAGCACTAAAAAAACGAAACTTCATTAACAGCTAAACTAAACGTTTCCAATGTAAATTTCCACCCTTATATAGTGTAAAAAGACATCCTGAAGCCTGGGCAGTCATTAATTTGATTGTCCAATATTTCCCTTATGAGATAATGCCTCTCATAGCAAATGTGTACAGCGCGAGCTGAAAATGCATTTACAGCACTAAAAAACCAAACTTTTATAACAGCTAAACCAAACGTTTCCAATGTAAATTTCCACCTTTATATAGTGTAGAAAGGCATCCTGAAGCCTGGAAAGTCATTAATTTGATTGTCCAGTATTTCCTTCATGAGATATTGCAACACTTAGAAAAAGTGTACAGCGCCAGCAGACAATGAATTTTCAGCACTAAAAAAACGAAACTTCATTAACAGCTAAACCAAACGTTTCCAATGTAAATTTCCACATTTATAGAGTGTAAAAAGGCATCCTGAAGCCTGGGAAGTCATTAATTTGATTGTCCAGTATTTCCCTTATGAGATAATGCCTCACATAGCAAATGTGTACAGTGCGAGCTGAAAATGCATTTTCAGCACTAAAAAACCAAACTTTTAATAACAGCTAAACCAAACGTTTCCAATGTAAATTTCCACCTTTATATAGTGTAAAAAGACATCCTGAAGCCTGGGCAGTCATTAATTTGATTGTCCAGTATTTCCCTTATGAGATAATGCCTCACATAGCAAATGTGTACAGCGCGAGCTGAAAATGCATTTACAGCACTAAAAAAACAAACTTTTATAACAGCTAAACTAAACGTTTCCAATGTAAATTTCCACCTTTATATAGTGTAAAAAGACATCCTGAAGCCTGGGCAGTCATTAATTTGATTGTCCAATATTTCCCTTATGAGATAATGCCTCTCATAGCAAATGTGTACAGCGCGAGCTGAAAATGCATTTACAGGACTAAAAACCCAAACTTTTATAACAGCTAAACCAAACGTTTCCAATGTAAATTTCCACCTTTATATAGTGTAGAAAGGCATCTTGAAGCCTGGAAAGTCATTAATTTGATTGTCCAGTATTTCCTTCATGAGATATTGCAACACTTAGAAAAAGTGTACAGCGCCAGCAGACAATGAATTTTCAGCACTAAAAAAACGAAACTTCATTAACAGCTAAACCAAACGTTTCCAATGTAAATTTCCACATTTATAGAGTGTAAAAAGGCATCCTGAAGCCTGGGAAGTCATTAATTTGATTGTCCAGTATTTCCCTTATGAGATAATGCCTCACATAGCAAATGTGTACAGTGCGAGCTGAAAATGCATTTTCAGCACTAAAAAACCAAACTTTTAATAACAGCTAAACCAAACGTTTCCAATGTAAATTTCCACCTTTATATAGTGTAAAAAGACATCCTGAAGCCTGGGCAGTCATTAATTTGATTGTCCAGTATTTCCCTTATGAGATAATGCCTCACATAGCAAATGTGTACAGCGCGAGCTGAAAATGCATTTACAGCACTAAAAAAACAAACTTTTATAACAGCTAAACTAAACGTTTCCAATGTAAATTTCCACCTTTATATAGTGTAAAAAGACATCCTGAAGCCTGGGCAGTCATTAATTTGATTGTCCAATATTTCCCTTATGAGATAATGCCTCTCATAGCAAATGTGTACAGCGCGAGCTGAAAATGCATTTACAGGACTAAAAACCCAAACTTTTATAACAGCTAAACCAAACGTTTCCAATGTAAATTTCCACCTTTATATAGTGTAGAAAGGCATCTTGAAGCCTGGAAAGTCATTAATTTGATTGTCCAGTATTTCCTTCATGAGATATTGCAACACTTAGAAAAAGTGTACAGCGCCAGCAGACAATGAATTTTCAGCACTAAAAAAACGAAACTTCATTAACAGCTAAACCAAACGTTTCCAATGTAAATTTCCACATTTATAGAGTGTAAAAAGGCATCCTGAAGCCTGGGAAGTCATTAATTTGATTGTCCAGTATTTCCCTTATGAGATAATGCCTCACATAGCAAATGTGTACAGTGCGAGCTGAAAATGCATTTTCAGCACTAAAAAACCAAACTTTTATAACAGCTAAACCAAACGTTTCCAATGTAAATTTCCACCTTTATATAGTGTAAAAAGACATCCTGAAGCCTGGGCAGTCATTAATTCGATTGTCCAATATTTCCTTTATGAGATAATGCCTCTCATAGCAAATGTGTACAGCGCGAGCTGAAAATGCATTTACAGCACTAAAAAACCAAACTTTTATAACAGCTAAACCAAACGTTTCCAATGTAAATTTCCACCTTTTTATAGTGTAAAAAGGCATCCTGAAGCCTGGAAAGTCATTAATTTGATTGTCCAGTATTTCCTTCATGAGATAATGCCTCACATAGCAAATGTGTACAGTGCGAGCTGAAAATGCATTTTCAGCACTAAAAAACCAAACTTTTATAACAGCTAAACCAAACGTTTCCAATGTAAATTCCACCTTTATATAGTGTAAAAAGGCATCCTGAAGCCTGGGAAGTCATTAATTTGATTGTCCAGTATTTCCCTTATGAGATAATGCCTCACATAGCAAATGTGTACAGTGCGAGCTGAAAATGCATTTTAAGCACTAAAAAACCAAACTTTTATAACAGCTAAACCAAACGTTTCCAATGTAAATTTCCACCTTTATATAGTGTAAAAAGACATCCTGAAGCCTGGGCAGTCATTAATTTGATTGTCCAATATTTCCCTTATGAGATAATGCCTCTCATAGCAAATGTGTACAGCGCGAGCTGAAAATGTATTTACAGCACTAAAAAAACAAACTTTTATAACAGCTAAACCAAACGTTTCCAATGTAAATTTCCACCTTTATATAGTGTAGAAAGGCATCCTGAAGCCTGGAAAGTCAAAAATTTGATTGTCCAGTATTTCCTTCATGAGATATTGCAACACTTAGAAAAAGTGTACAGCGCCAGCAGACAATGAATTTTCAGCACTAAAAAAACGAAACTTCATTAACAGCTAAACTAAACGTTTCCAATGTATATTTCCACCTTTATATAGTGTAAAAAGACATCCTGAAGCCTGGGCAGTCATTAATTTGATTGTCCAATATTTCCCTTATGAGATAATGCCTCTCATATCAAATATGTACAGCGCGAGCTGAAAATGCATTTACAGCACTAAAAAACCAAACTTTTATAACAGCTAAACCAAACGTTTCCAATGTAAATTTCCACATTTATATAGTGTAGAAAGGCATCCTGAAGCCTGGAAAGTCATTAATTTGATTGTCCAGTATTTCCTTCATGAGATATTGCAACACTTAGAAAAAGTGTACAGCGCCAGCAGACAATGAATTTTCAGCACTAAAAAAACGAAACTTCATTAACAGCTAAACCAAACGTTTCCAATGTAAATTAAATTTCCACATTTATAGAGTGTAAAAGGGCATCCTGAAGCCTGGGAAGTCATTAATTTGATTGTCCAGTATTTCCCTTATGAGATAATGCCTCACATAGCAAATGTGTACAGTGCGAGCTGAAAATGCATTTTCAGCACTAAAAAACCAAACTTTTATAACAGCTAAACCAAACGTTTCCAATGTAAATTTCCACCTTTATATAGTG
This sequence comes from Idiotropiscis lumnitzeri, assembly GCF_059441095.1. Taxonomy (NCBI): domain Eukaryota; kingdom Metazoa; phylum Chordata; class Actinopteri; order Syngnathiformes; family Syngnathidae; genus Idiotropiscis; species Idiotropiscis lumnitzeri. Next base: position 811,217 of record NW_028283564.1, on the reverse strand, counting down.
TAAAAAGACATCCTGAAGCCTGGGCAGTCATTAATTCGATTGTCCAATATTTCCTTTATGAGATAATGCCTCTCATAGCAAATGTGTACAGCGCGAGCTGAAAATGCATTTACAGCACTAAAAAACCAAACTTTTATCACAGCTAAACCAAACGTTTCCAATGTAAATTTCCACCTTTTTATAGTGTAAAAAGCCATCCTGAAGCCTGGAAAGTCATTAATTTGATTGTCCAGTATTTCCTTCATGAGATAATGCCTCACATAGCAAATGTGTACAGTGCGAGCTGAAAATGCATTTTCAGCACTAAAAAACCAAACTTTTATAACAGCTAAACCAAACGTTTCCAATGTAAATTCCACCTTTATATAGTGTAAAAAGGCATCCTGAAGCCTGGGAAGTCATTAATTTGATTGTCCAGTATTTCCCTTATGAGATAATGCCTCACATAGCAAATGTGTACAGTGCGAGCTGAAAATGCATTTTAAGCACTAAAAAACCAAACTTTTATAACAGCTAAACCAAACGTTTCCAATGTAAATTTCCACCTTTATATAGTGTAAAAAGACATCCTGAAGCCTGGGCAGTCATTAATTTGATTGTCCAATATTTCCCTTATGAGATAATGCCTCTCATAGCAAATGTGTACAGCGCGAGCTGAAAATGTATTTACAGCACTAAAAAAACAAACTTTTATAACAGCTAAACCAAACGTTTCCAATGTAAATTTCCACCTTTATATAGTGTAGAAAGGCATCCTGAAGCCTGGAAAGTCAAAAATTTGATTGTCCAGTATTTCCTTCATGAGATATTGCAACACTTAGAAAAAGTGTACAGCGCCAGCAGACAATGAATTTTCAGCACTAAAAAAACGAAACTTCATTAACAGCTAAACTAAACGTTTCCAATGTATATTTCCACCTTTATATAGTGTAAAAAGACATCCTGAAGCCTGGGCAGTCATTAATTTGATTGTCCAATATTTCCCTTATGAGATAATGCCTCTCATATCAAATATGTACAGCGCGAGCTGAAAATGCATTTACAGCACTAAAAAACCAAACTTTTATAACAGCTAAACCAAACGTTTCCAATGTAAATTTCCACATTTATATAGTGTAGAAAGGCATCCTGAAGCCTGGAAAGTCATTAATTTGATTGTCCAGTATTTCCTTCATGAGATATTGCAACACTTAGAAAAAGTGTACAGCGCCAGCAGACAATGAATTTTCAGCACTAAAAAAACGAAACTTCATTAACAGCTAAACCAAACGTTTCCAATGTAAATTTCCACATTTATAGAGTGTAAAAGGGCATCCTGAAGCCTGGGAAGTCATTAATTTGATTGTCCAGTATTTCCCTTATGAGATAATGCCTCACATAGCAAATGTGTACAGTGCGAGCTGAAAATGCATTTTCAGCACTAAAAAACCAAACTTTTATAACAGCTAAACCAAACGTTTCCAATGTAAATTCCACCTTTATATAGTGTAAAAAGGCATCCTGAAGCCTGGGAAGTCATTAATTTGATTGTCCAGTATTTCCCTTATGAGATAATGCCTCACATAGCAAATGTGTACAGTGCGAGCTGAAAATGCATTTTAAGCACTAAAAAACCAAACTTTTATAACAGCTAAACCAAACGTTTCCAATGTAAATTTCCACCTTTATATAGTGTAAAAAGACATCCTGAAGCCTGGGCAGTCATTAATTTGATTGTCCAATATTTCCCTTATGAGATAATGCCTCTCATAGCAAATGTGTACAGCGCGAGCTGAAAATGTATTTACAGCACTAAAAAAACAAACTTTTATAACAGCTAAACCAAACGTTTCCAATGTAAATTTCCACCTTTATATAGTGTAGAAAGGCATCCTGAAGCCTGGAAAGTCAAAAATTTGATTGTCCAGTATTTCCTTCATGAGATATTGCAACACTTAGAAAAAGTGTACAGCGCCAGCAGACAATGAATTTTCAGCACTAAAAAAACGAAACTTCATTAACAGCTAAACTAAACGTTTCCAATGTATATTTCCACCTTTATATAGTGTAAAAAGACATCCTGAAGCCTGGGCAGTCATTAATTTGATTGTCCAATATTTCCCTTATGAGATAATGCCTCTCATATCAAATATGTACAGCGCGAGCTGAAAATGCATTTACAGCACTAAAAAACCAAACTTTTATAACAGCTAAACCAAACGTTTCCAATGTAAATTTCCACATTTATATAGTGTAGAAAGGCATCATGAAGCCTGGAAAGTCATTAATTTGATTGTCCAGTATTTCCTTCATGAGATATTGCAACACTTAGAAAAAGTGTACAGCGCCAGCAGACAATGAATTTTCAGCACTAAAAAAACGAAACTTCATTAACAGCTAAACCAAACGTTTCCAATGTAAATTTCCACATTTATAGAGTGTAAAAGGGCATCCTGAAGCCTGGGAAGTCATTAATTTGATTGTCCAGTATTTCCCTTATGAGATAATGCCTCACATAGCAAATGTGTACAGTGCGAGCTGAAAATGCATTTTCAGCACTAAAAAACCAAACTTTTATAACAGCTAAACCAAACGTTTCCAATGTAAATTTCCACCTTTATATAGTGTAAAAAGACATCCTGAAGCCTGGGCAGTCATTAATTTGATTGTCCAATATTTCCCTTATGAGATAATGCCTCTCATAGCAAATGTGTACAGCGCGAGCTGAAAATGTATTTACAGCACTAAAAAAACAAACTTTTATAACAGCTAAACCAAACGTTTCCAATGTAAATTTCCACCTTTATATAGTGTAGAAAGGCATCCTGAAGCCTGGAAAGTCAAAAATTTGATTGTCCAGTATTTCCTTCATGAGATATTGCAACACTTAGAAAAAGTGTACAGCGCCAGCAGACAATGAATTTTCAGCACTAAAAAAACGAAACTTCATTAACAGCTAAACTAAACGTTTCCAATGTATATTTCCACCTTTATATAGTGTAAAAAGACATCCTGAAGCCTGGGCAGTCATTAATTTGATTGTCCAATATTTCCCTTATGAGATAATGCCTCTCATATCAAATATGTACAGCGCGAGCTGAAAATGCATTTACAGCACTAAAAAACCAAACTTTTATAACAGCTAAACCAAACGTTTCCAATGTAAATTTCCACATTTATATAGTGTAGAAAGGCATCCTGAAGCCTGGAAAGTCATTAATTTGATTGTCCAGTATTTCCTTCATGAGATATTGCAACACTTAGAAAAAGTGTACAGCGCCAGCAGACAATGAATTTTCAGCACTAAAAAAACGAAACTTCATTAACAGCTAAACCAAACGTTTCCAATGTAAATTTCCACATTTATAGAGTGTAAAAGGGCATCCTGAAGCCTGGGAAGTCATTAATTTGATTGTCCAGTATTTCCCTTATGAGATAATGCCTCACATAGCAAATGTGTACAGTGCGAGCTGAAAATGCATTTTCAGCACTAAAAAACCAAACTTTTATAACAGCTAAACCAAACGTTTCCAATGTAAATTCCACCTTTATATAGTGTAAAAAGGCATCCTGAAGCCTGGGAAGTCATTAATTTGATTGTCCAGTATTTCCCTTATGAGATAATGCCTCACATAGCAAATGTGTACAGTGCGAGCTGAAAATGCATTTTAAGCACTAAAAAACCAAACTTTTATAACAGCTAAACCAAACGTTTCCAATGTAAATTTCCACCTTTATATAGTGTAAAAAGACATCCTGAAGCCTGGGCAGTCATTAATTTGATTGTCCAATATTTCCCTTATGAGATAATGCCTCTCATAGCAAATGTGTACAGCGCGAGCTGAAAATGTATTTACAGCACTAAAAAAACAAACTTTTATAACAGCTAAACCAAACGTTTCCAATGTAAATTTCCACCTTTATATAGTGTAGAAAGGCATCCTGAAGCCTGGAAAGTCAAAAATTTGATTGTCCAGTATTTCCTTCATGAGATATTGCAACACTTAGAAAAAGTGTACAGCGCCAGCAGACAATGAATTTTCAGCACTAAAAAAACGAAACTTCATTAACAGCTAAACCAAACGTTTCCAATGTAAATTTCCACCTTTATATAGTGTAAAAAGACATCCTGAAGCCTGGGCAGTCATTAATTTGATTGTCCAGTATTTCCCTTATGAGATAATGCCTCACATAGCAAATGTGTACAGCGCGAGCTGAAAATGCATTTACAGCACTAAAAAAACAAACTTTTATAACAGCTAAACTAAACGTTTCCAATGTAAATTTCCACCTTTATATAGTGTAAAAAGACATCCTGAAGCCTGGGCAGTCATTAATTTGATTGTCCACTATTTCCCTTATGAGATAATGCCTCTCATAGCAAATGTGTACAGCGCGAGCTGAAAATGCATTTACAGCACTAAAAAAACAAACTTTTATAACAGCTAAACCAAACGTTTCCAATGTACATTTCCACCTTTATATAGTGTAGAAAGGCATCCTGAAGCCTGGAAAGTCATTAATTTGATTGTCCAGTATTTCCTTCATGAGATATTGCAACACTTAGAAAAAGTGTACAGCGCCAGCAGACGAATTTTCAGCACTAAAAAAACGAAACTTCATTAACAGCTAAACCAAACGTTTCCAATGTAAATTTCCACATTTATAGAGTGTAAAAATGCATCCTGAAGCCTGGGCAGCCATTAATTTGATTGTCCAATATTTCCCTTATGAGATAATGCCTCACATAGCAAATGTGTACAGTGCGAGCTGAAAATGCATTTACAGCACTAAAAAACCAAACTTATATAACAGCTAAACCAAACGTTTCCAATGTAAATTTCCACCTTTATCTAGTGTAGAAAGGCATCCTGAAGCCTGGAAAGTCATTGATTTGATTGTCCAGTATTTCCTTCATGAGATATTGCAACACTTAGAAAAAGTGTACAGCGCCAGCAGACAATGAATTTTCAGCACTAAAAAAAACGAAACTTCATTAACAGCTAAACTAAACGTTTCCAATGTAAATTTCCACCTTTATATAGAGTAAAAAGACATCCTGAAGCCTGGGCAGCCATTAATTTGATTGTCCAATATTTCCCTTATGAGATAATGCCTCTCATAGCAAATGTGTACAGCGCGAGCTGAAAATGCATTTACAGCACTAAAAAACCAAACTTTTATAACAGCTAAACCAAACGTTTCCAATGTAAATTTCCACCTTTATATAGTGTAAAAAGACATCCTGAAGCCTGGGCAGTCATTAATTTGATTGTCCAATATTTCCCTTATGAGATAATGCCTCTCATAGCAAATGTGTACAGCGCGAGCTGAAAATGCATTTACAGCACTAAAAAACCAAACTTTTATAACAGCTAAACCAAACGTTTCCAATGTAAATTTCCACCTTTATATAGTGTAGAAAGCCATCCTGAAGCCTGGAAAGTCATTAATTTGATTGTCCAGTATTTCCTTCATGAGATATTGCATCACTTAGAAAAAGTGTACAGCGCCAGCAGACAATGAATTTTCAGCACTAAAAAAACGAAACTTCATTAACAGCTAAACCAAACGTTTCCAATGTAAATTTCCACATTTATAGAGTGTAAAAAGGCATCCTGAAGCCTGGGAAGTCATTAATTTGATTGTCCAGTATTTCCCTTATGAGATAATGCCTCACATAGCAAATGTGTACAGTGCGAGCTGAAAATGCATTTTCAGCACTAAAAAAACAAACTTTTATAACAGCTAAACCAAACGTTTCCAATGTAAATTTCCACCTTTATATAGTGTAAAAAGACATCCTGAAGCCTGGGCAGTCATTAATTTGATTGTCCAATATTTCCCTTATGAGATAATGCCTCTCATAGCAAATGTGTACAGCGCGAGCTGAAAATGCATTTACAGCACTAAAAAACCAAACTTTTATAACAGCTAAACCAAACGTTTCCAATGTAAATTTCCACCTTTATATAGTGTAGAAAGGCATCCTGAAGCCTGGAAAGTCATTAATTTGATTGTCCAGTATTTCCTTCATGAGATATTGCAACACTTAGAAAAAGTGTACAGCGCCAGCAGACAATGAATTTTCAGCACTAAAAAAAAACGAAACTTCATTAACAGCTAAACTAAACGTTTCCAATGTAAATTTCCACCTTTATATAGTGTAAAAAGACATCCTGAAGCCTGGGCAGTCATTAATTTGATTGTCCAATATTTCCCTTATGAGATAATGCCTCTCATTGCAAATGTGTACAGCGCGAGCTGAAAATGCATTTACAGCACGAAAAAAACAAACTTTTAAAACAGCTAAACCAAACGTTTCCAATGTAAATTTCCACCTTTATAGAGTGTAAAAAGGCATCCTGAAGCCTGGGAAGTCATTAATTTGATTGTCCAGTATTTCCCTTATGAGATAATGCCTCACATAGCAAATGTGTACAGTGCGAGCTGAAAATGCATTTTAAGCACTAAAAAACCAAACTTTTATAACAGCTAAACCAAACGTTTCCAATGTAAATTTCCACCTTTATATAGTGTAAAAAGACATCCTGAAGCCTGGGCAGTCATTAATTTGATTGTCCAATATTTCCCTTATGAGATAATGCCTCTCATAGCAAATGTGTACAGCGCGAGCTGAAAATGTATTTACAGCACTAAAAAAACAAACTTTTATAACAGCTAAACCAAACGTTTCCAAGGTAAATTTCCACCTTTATATAGTGTAGAAAGGCATCCTGAAGCCTGGAAAGTCATAAATTTGATTGTCCAGTATTTCCTTCATGAGATATTGCAACACTTAGAAAAAGTGTACAGCGCCAGCAGACAATGAATTTTCAGCACTAAAAAAACGAAACTTCATTAACAGCTAAACTAAACGTTTCCAATGTATATTTCCACCTTTATATAGTGTAAAAAGACATCCTGAAGCCTGGGCAGTCATTAATTTGATTGTCCAATATTTCCCTTATGAGATAATGCCTCTCATATCAAATATGTACAGCGCGAGCTGAAAATGCATTTACAGCACTAAAAAACCAAACTTTTATAACAGCTAAACCAAACGTTTCCAATGTACATTTCCACCTTTATATAGTGTAGAAAGGCATCCTGAAGCCTGGAAAGTCGTTAATTTGATTGTCCAGTATTTCCTTCATGAGATATTGCAACACTTAGAAAAAGTGTACAGCGCCAGCAGACAATGAATTTTCAGCACTAAAAAAACGAAACTTCATTAACAGCTAAACCAAACGTTTCCAATGTAAATTTCCACATTTATAGAGTGTAAAAAGGCATCCTGAAGCCTGGGAAGTCATTAATTTGATTGTCCAGTATTTCCCTTATGAGATAATGCCTCACATAGCAAATGTGTACAGTGCGAGCTGAAAATGCATTTTCAGCACTAAAAAACCAAACTTTTAATAACAGCTAAACCAAACGTTTCCAATGTAAATTTCCACCTTTATATAGTGTAAAAAGACATCCTGAAGCCTGGGCAGTCATTAATTTGATTGTCCAGTATTTCCCTTATGAGATAATGCCTCACATAGCAAATGTGTACAGCGCGAGCTGAAAATGCATTTACAGCACTAAAAAAACAAACTTTTATAACAGCTAAACTTAACGTTTCCAATGTAAATTTCCACCTTTATATAGTGTAAAAAGACATCCTGAAGCCTGGGCAGTCATTAATTTGATTGTCCAATATTTCCCTTATGAGATAATGCCTCTCATAGCAAATGTGTACAGCGCGAGCTGAAAATGCATTTACAGGACTAAAAACCCAAACTTTTATAACAGCTAAACCAAACGTTTCCAATGTAAATTTCCACCTTTATATAGTGTAGAAAGGCATCTTGAAGCCTGGAAAGTCATTAATTTGATTGTCCAGTATTTCCTTCATGAGATATTGCAACACTTAGAAAAAGTGTACAGCGCCAGCAGACAATGAATTTTCAGCACTAAAAAAACGAAACTTCATTAACAGCTAAACCAAACGTTTCCAATGTAAATTTCCACATTTATAGAGTGTAAAAAGGCATCCTGAAGCCTGGGAAGTCATTAATTTGATTGTCCAGTATTTCCCTTATGAGATAATGCCTCACATAGCAAATGTGTACAGTGCGAGCTGAAAATGCATTTTCAGCACGAAAAAACCAAACTTTTATAACAGCTAAACCAAACGTTTCCAATGTAAATTTCCACCTTTATATAGTGTAAAAAGACATCCTGAAGCCTGGGCAGTCATTAATTCGATTGTCCAATATTTCCTTTATGAGATAATGCCTCTCATAGCAAATGTGTACAGCGCGAGCTGAAAATGCATTTACAGCACTAAAAAACCAAACTTTTATAACAGCTAAACCAAACGTTTCCAATGTAAATTTCCACCTTTATATAGTTTAAAAAGGCATCCTGAAGCCTGGAAAGTCATTAATTTGATTGTCCAGTATTTCCTTCATGAGATAATGCCTCACATAGCAAATGTGTACAGTGCGAGCTGAAAATGCATTTTCAGCACTAAAAAACCAAACTTTTATAACAGCTAAACCAAACGTTTCCAATGTAAATTCCACCTTTATATAGTGTAAAAAGGCATCCTGAAGCCTGGGAAGTCATTAATTTGATTGTCCAGTATTTCCCTTATGAGATAATGCCTCACATAGCAAATGTGTACAGTGCGAGCTTAAAATGCATTTTAAGCACTAAAAAACCAAACTTTTATAACAGCTAAACCAAACGTTTCCAATGTAAATTTCCACCTTTATATAGTGTAAAAAGACATCCTGAAGCCTGGGCAGTCATTAATTTGATTGTCCAATATTTCCCTTATGAGATAATGCCTCTCATAGCAAATGTGTACAGTGCGAGCTGAAAATGCATTTTCAGCACTAAAAAACCAAACTTTTATAACAGCTAAACCAAACGTTTCCAATGTAAATTTCCACCTTTATATAGTGTAAAAAGACATCCTGAAGCCTGGGCAGTCATTAATTTGATTGTCCAGTATTTCCCTTATGAGATAATGCCTCACATAGCAAATGTGTACAGCGCGAGCTGAAAATGCATTTACAGCACTAAAAAAACAAACTTTTATAACAGCTAAACTAAACGTTTGCAATGTAAATTTCCACCTTTATATAGTGTAAAAAGACATCCTGAAGCCTGGGCAGTCATTAATTTGATTGTCCAATATTTCCCTTATGAGATAATGCCTCTCATAGTAAATGTGTACAGCGCGAGCTGAAAATGCATTTACAGCACTAAAAAAACAAACTTTTATAACAGCTAAACCAAACGTTTCCAATGTAAATTTCCACCTTTATATAGTTTAAAAAGGCATCCTGAAGCCTGGAAAGTCATTAATTTGATTGTCCAGTATTTCCTTCATGAGATAATGCCTCACATAGCAAATGTGTACAGTGCGAGCTGAAAATGCATTTTCAGCACTAAAAAACCAAACTTTTATAACAGCTAAACCAAACGTTTCCAATGTAAATTCCACCTTTATATAGTGTAAAAAGGCATCCTGAAGCCTGGGAAGTCATTAATTTGATTGTCCAGTATTTCCCTTATGAGATAATGCCTCACATAGCAAATGTGTACAGTGCGAGCTGAAAATGCATTTTAAGCACTAAAAAACCAAACTTTTATAACAGCTAAACCAAACGTTTCCAATGTAAATTTCCACCTTTATATAGTGTAAAAAGACATCCTGAAGCCTGGGCAGTCATTAATTTGATTGTCCAATATTTCCCTTATGAGATAATGCCTCTCATAGCAAATGTGTACAGTGCGAGCTGAAAATGCATTTTCAGCACTAAAAAACCAAACTTTTATAACAGCTAAACCAAACGTTTCCAATGTAAATTTCCACCTTTATATAGTGTAAAAAGACATCCTGAAGCCTGGGCAGTCATTAATTTGATTGTCCAGTATTTCCCTTATGAGATAATGCCTCACATAGCAAATGTGTACAGCGCGAGCTGAAAATGCATTTACAGCACTAAAAAAACAAACTTTTATAACAGCTAAACTAAACGTTTGCAATGTAAATTTCCACCTTTATATAGTGTAAAAAGACATCCTGAAGCCTGGGCAGTCATTAATTTGATTGTCCAATATTTCCCTTATGAGATAATGCCTCTCATAGTAAATGTGTACAGCGCGAGCTGAAAATGCATTTACAGCACTAAAAAAACAAACTTTTATAACAGCTAAACCAAACGTTTCCAATGTAAATTTCCACCTTTATATAGTGTAGAAAGGCATCCTGAAGCCTGGAAAGTCATTAATTTGATTGTCCAGTATTTCCTTCATGAGATATTGCAACACTTAGAAAAAGTGTACAGCGCCAGCAGACAATGAATTTTCAGCACTAAAAAAACGAAACTTCATTAACAGCTAAACCAAACGTTTCCAATGTAAATTTCCACATTTATATAGTGTAAAAAGACATCCTGAAGCCTGGGCAGCCATTAATTTGATTGTCCAATATTTCCCTTATGAGATAAGGCCTCTCATAGCAAATGTGTACAGCGCGAGCTGAAAATGCATTTACAGCACTAAAAAAACAAACTTTTATAACAGCTAAACCAAACGTTTCCAATGTAAATTTCCACCTTTATATAGTGTAAAAAGACATCCTGAAGCCTGGGCAGTCATTAATTTGATTGTCCAATATTTCCCTTATGAGATAATGCCTCTCATTGCAAATGTGTACAGCGCGAGCTGAAAATGCATTTACAGCACTAAAAAACCAAACTTTTATAACAGCTAAACCAAACGTTTCCAATGTAAATTTCTACCTTTATATAGTGTAGAAAGGCATCCTGAAGCCTGGAAAGTCATTAATTTGATTGTCCAGTATTTCCTTCATGAGATATTGCAACACTTAGAAAAAGTGTACAGCGCCAGCAGACAATGAATTTTCAGCACTAAAAAAAACGAAACTTCATTAACAGCTAAACTAAACGTTTCCAATGTAAATTTCCACCTTTATATAGAGTAAAAAGACATCCTGAAGCCTGGGCAGCCATTAATTTGATTGTCCAATATTTCCCTTATGAGATAATGCCTCTCATAGCAAATGTGTACAGCGCGAGCTGAAAATGCATTTACAGCACTAAAAAACCAAACTTTTATAACAGCTAAACCAAACGTTTCCAATGTAAATTTCCACCTTTATATAGTGTAAAAAGACATCCTGAAGCCTGGGCAGTCATTAATTTGATTGTCCAATATTTCCCTTATGAGATAATGCCTCTCATAGCAAATGTGTACAGCGCGAGCTGAAAATGCATTTACAGCACTAAAAAACCAAACTTTTATAACAGCTAAACCAAACGTTTCCAATGTAAATTTCCACCTTTATATAGTGTAGAAAGCCATCCTGAAGCCTGGAAAGTCATTAATTTGATTGTCCAGTATTTCCTTCATGAGATATTGCATCACTTAGAAAAAGTGTACAGCGCCAGCAGACAATGAATTTTCAGCACTAAAAAAACGAAACTTCATTAACAGCTAAACCAAACGTTTCCAATGTAAATTTCCACATTTATAGAGTGTAAAAAGGCATCCTGAAGCCTGGGAAGTCATTAATTTGATTGTCCAGTATTTCCCTTATGAGATAATGCCTCACATAGCAAATGTGTACAGTGCGAGCTGAAAATGCATTTTCAGCACTAAAAAAACAAACTTTTATAACAGCTAAACCAAACGTTTCCAATGTAAATTTCCACCTTTATATAGTGTAGAAAGGCATCCTGAAGCCTGGAAAGTCATTAATTTGATTGTCCAGTATTTCCTTCATGAGATATTGCAACACTTAGAAAAAGTGTACAGCGCCAGCAGACAATGAATTTTCAGCACTAAAAAAACGAAACTTCATTAACAGCTAAACTAAACGTTTCCAATGTATATTTCCACCTTTATATAGTGTAAAAAGACATCCTGAAGCCTGGGCAGTCATTAATTTGATTGTCCAATATTTCCCTTATGAGATAATGCCTCACATAGCAAATGTGTACAGTGCGAGCTGAAAATGCATTTTCAGCACTAAAAAAACAAACTTTTATAACAGCTAAACCAAACGTTTCCAATGTAAATTTCCACCTTTATATAGTGTAAAAAGACATCCTGAAGCCTGGGCAGTCATTAATTTGATTGTCCAATATTTCCCTTATGAGATAATGCCTCTCATAGCAAATGTGTACAGCGCGAGCTGAAAATGCATTTACAGCACTAAAAAACCAAACTTTTATAACAGCTAAACCAAACGTTTCCAATGTAAATTTCCACCTTTATATAGTGTAGAAAGGCATCCTGAAGCCTGGAAAGTCATTAATTTGATTGTCCAGTATTTCCTTCATGAGATATTGCAACACTTAGAAAAAGTGTACAGCGCCAGCAGACAATGAATTTTCAGCACTAAAAAAACGAAACTTCATTAACAGCTAAACTAAACGTTTCCAATGTATATTTCCACCTTTATATAGTGTAAAAAGACATCCTGAAGCCTGGGCAGTCATTAATTTGATTGTCCAATATTTCCCTTATGAGATAATGCCTCTCATATCAAATATGTACAGCGCGAGCTGAAAATGCATTTACAGCACTAAAAAACCAAACTTTTATAACAGCTAAACCAAACGTTTCCAATGTACATTTCCACCTTTATATAGTGTAGAAAGGCATCCTGAAGCCTGGAAAGTCGTTAATTTGATTGTCCAGTATTTCCTTCATGAGATATTGCAACACTTAGAAAAAGTGTACAGCGCCAGCAGACAATGAATTTTCAGCACTAAAAAAACGAAACTTCATTAACAGCTAAACCAAACGTTTCCAATGTAAATTTCCACATTTATAGAGTGTAAAAAGGCATCCTGAAGCCTGGGAAGTCATTAATTTGATTGTCCAGTATTTCCCTTATGAGATAATGCCTCACATAGCAAATGTGTACAGTGCGAGCTGAAAATGCATTTTCAGCACTAAAAAACCAAACTTTTAATAACAGCTAAACCAAACGTTTCCAATGTAAATTTCCACCTTTATATAGTGTAAAAAGACATCCTGAAGCCTGGGCAGTCATTAATTTGATTGTCCAGTATTTCCCTTATGAGATAATGCCTCACATAGCAAATGTGTACAGCGCGAGCTGAAAATGCATTTACAGCACTAAAAAAACAAACTTTTATAACAGCTAAACTTAACGTTTCCAATGTAAATTTCCACCTTTATATAGTGTAAAAAGACATCCTGAAGCCTGGGCAGTCATTAATTTGATTGTCCAATATTTCCCTTATGAGATAATGCCTCTCATAGCAAATGTGTACAGCGCGAGCTGAAAATGCATTTACAGGACTAAAAACCCAAACTTTTATAACAGCTAAACCAAACGTTTCCAATGTAAATTTCCACCTTTATATAGTGTAGAAAGGCATCTTGAAGCCTGGAAAGTCATTAATTTGATTGTCCAGTATTTCCTTCATGAGATATTGCAACACTTAGAAAAAGTGTACAGCGCCAGCAGACAATGAATTTTCAGCACTAAAAAAACGAAACTTCATTAACAGCTAAACCAAACGTTTCCAATGTAAATTTCCACATTTATAGAGTGTAAAAAGGCATCCTGAAGCCTGGGAAGTCATTAATTTGATTGTCCAGTATTTCCCTTATGAGATAATGCCTCACATAGCAAATGTGTACAGTGCGAGCTGAAAATGCATTTTCAGCACGAAAAAACCAAACTTTTATAACAGCTAAACCAAACGTTTCCAATGTAAATTTCCACCTTTATATAGTGTAGAAAGGCATCCTGAAGCCTGGAAAGTCGTTAATTTGATTGTCCAATATTTCCCTTATGAGATAATGCCTCTCATAGCAAATGTGTACAGCGCGAGCTGAAAATGCATTTACAGCACTAAAAAAACAAACTTTTATAACAGCTAAACCAAACGTTTCCAATGTAAATTTCCACCTTTATATAGTGTAGAAAGGCATCCTGAAGCCTGGAAAGTCATTAATTTGATTGTCCAGTATTTCCTTCATGAGATATTGCAACACTTAGAAAAAGTGTACAGCGCCAGCAGACAATGAATTTTCAGCACTAAAAAAACGAAACTTCATTAACAGCTAAACCAAACGTTTCCAATGTAAATTTCCACATTTATATAGTGTAAAAAGACATCCTGAAGCCTGGGCAGCCATTAATTTGATTGTCCAATATTTCCCTTATGAGATAAGGCCTCTCATAGCAAATGTGTACAGCGCGAGCTGAAAATGCATTTACAGCACTAAAAAAACAAACTTTTATAACAGCTAAACCAAACGTTTCCAATGTAAATTTCCACCTTTATATAGTGTAAAAAGACATCCTGAAGCCTGGGCAGTCATTAATTTGATTGTCCAATATTTCCCTTATGAGATAATGCCTCTCATTGCAAATGTGTACAGCGCGAGCTGAAAATGCATTTACAGCACTAAAAAACCAAACTTTTATAACAGCTAAACCAAACGTTTCCAATGTAAATTTCTACCTTTATATAGTGTAGAAAGGCATCCTGAAGCCTGGAAAGTCATTAATTTGATTGTCCAGTATTTCCTTCATGAGATATTGCAACACTTAGAAAAAGTGTACAGCGCCAGCAGACAATGAATTTTCAGCACTAAAAAAAACGAAACTTCATTAACAGCTAAACTAAACGTTTCCAATGTAAATTTCCACCTTTATATAGAGTAAAAAGACATCCTGAAGCCTGGGCAGCCATTAATTTGATTGTCCAATATTTCCCTTATGAGATAATGCCTCTCATAGCAAATGTGTACAGCGCGAGCTGAAAATGCATTTACAGCACTAAAAAACCAAACTTTTATAACAGCTAAACCAAACGTTTCCAATGTAAATTTCCACCTTTATATAGTGTAAAAAGACATCCTGAAGCCTGGGCAGTCATTAATTTGATTGTCCAATATTTCCCTTATGAGATAATGCCTCTCATAGCAAATGTGTACAGCGCGAGCTGAAAATGCATTTACAGCACTAAAAAACCAAACTTTTATAACAGCTAAACCAAACGTTTCCAATGTAAATTTCCACCTTTATATAGTGTAGAAAGCCATCCTGAAGCCTGGAAAGTCATTAATTTGATTGTCCAGTATTTCCTTCATGAGATATTGCATCACTTAGAAAAAGTGTACAGCGCCAGCAGACAATGAATTTTCAGCACTAAAAAAACGAAACTTCATTAACAGCTAAACCAAACGTTTCCAATGTAAATTTCCACATTTATAGAGTGTAAAAAGGCATCCTGAAGCCTGGGAAGTCATTAATTTGATTGTCCAGTATTTCCCTTATGAGATAATGCCTCACATAGCAAATGTGTACAGTGCGAGCTGAAAATGCATTTTCAGCACTAAAAAAACAAACTTTTATAACAGCTAAACCAAACGTTTCCAATGTAAATTTCCACCTTTATATAGTGTAAAAAGACATCCTGAAGCCTGGGCAGTCATTAATTTGATTGTCCAATATTTCCCTTATGAGATAATGCCTCTCATAGCAAATGTGTACAGCGCGAGCTGAAAATGCATTTACAGCACTAAAAAACCAAACTTTTATAACAGCTAAACCAAACGTTTCCAATGTAAATTTCCACCTTTATATAGTGTAGAAAGGCATCCTGAAGCCTGGAAAGTCATTAATTTGATTGTCCAGTATTTCCTTCATGAGATATTGCAACACTTAGAAAAAGTGTACAGCGCCAGCAGACAATGAATTTTCAGCACTAAAAAAACGAAACTTCATTAACAGCTAAACTAAACGTTTCCAATGTATATTTCCACCTTTATATAGTGTAAAAAGACATCCTGAAGCCTGGGCAGTCATTAATTTGATTGTCCAATATTTCCCTTATGAGATAATGCCTCTCATATCAAATATGTACAGCGCGAGCTGAAAATGCATTTACAGCACTAAAAAACCAAACTTTTATAACAGCTAAACCAAACGTTTCCAATGTACATTTCCACCTTTATATAGTGTAGAAAGGCATCCTGAAGCCTGGAAAGTCGTTAATTTGATTGTCCAGTATTTCCTTCATGAGATATTGCAACACTTAGAAAAAGTGTACAGCGCCAGCAGACAATGAATTTTCAGCACTAAAAAAACGAAACTTCATTAACAGCTAAACCAAACGTTTCCAATGTAAATTTCCACATTTATAGAGTGTAAAAAGGCATCCTGAAGCCTGGGAAGTCATTAATTTGATTGTCCAGTATTTCCCTTATGAGATAATGCCTCACATAGCAAATGTGTACAGTGCGAGCTGAAAATGCATTTTCAGCACTAAAAAACCAAACTTTTAATAACAGCTAAACCAAACGTTTCCAATGTAAATTTCCACCTTTATATAGTGTAAAAAGACATCCTGAAGCCTGGGCAGTCATTAATTTGATTGTCCAGTATTTCCCTTATGAGATAATGCCTCACATAGCAAATGTGTACAGCGCGAGCTGAAAATGCATTTACAGCACTAAAAAAACAAACTTTTATAACAGCTAAACTTAACGTTTCCAATGTAAATTTCCACCTTTATATAGTGTAAAAAGACATCCTGAAGCCTGGGCAGTCATTAATTTGATTGTCCAATATTTCCCTTATGAGATAATGCCTCTCATAGCAAATGTGTACAGCGCGAGCTGAAAATGCATTTACAGGACTAAAAACCCAAACTTTTATAACAGCTAAACCAAACGTTTCCAATGTAAATTTCCACCTTTATATAGTGTAGAAAGGCATCTTGAAGCCTGGAAAGTCATTAATTTGATTGTCCAGTATTTCCTTCATGAGATATTGCAACACTTAGAAAAAGTGTACAGCGCCAGCAGACAATGAATTTTCAGCACTAAAAAAACGAAACTTCATTAACAGCTAAACCAAACGTTTCCAATGTAAATTTCCACATTTATAGAGTGTAAAAAGGCATCCTGAAGCCTGGGAAGTCATTAATTTGATTGTCCAGTATTTCCCTTATGAGATAATGCCTCACATAGCAAATGTGTACAGTGCGAGCTGAAAATGCATTTTCAGCACGAAAAAACCAAACTTTTATAACAGCTAAACCAAACGTTTCCAATGTAAATTTCCACCTTTATATAGTGTAGAAAGGCATCCTGAAGCCTGGAAAGTCGTTAATTTGATTGTCCAATATTTCCCTTATGAGATAATGCCTCTCATAGTAAATGTGTACAGCGCGAGCTGAAAATGCATTTACAGCACTAAAAAAACAAACTTTTATAACAGCTAAACCAAACGTTTCCAATGTAAATTTCCACCTTTATACAGTGTAGAAAGGCATCCTGAAGCCTGGAAAGTCATTAATTTGATTGTCCAGTATTTCCTTCATGAGATATTGCAACACTTAGAAAAAGTGTACAGCGCCAGCAGACAATGAATTTTCAGCACTAAAAAAACGAAACTTCATTAACAGCTAAACCAAACGTTTCCAATGTAAATTTCCACATTTATATAGTGTAAAAAGACATCCTGAAGCCTGGGCAGCCATTAATTTGATTGTCCAATATTTCCCTTATGAGATAAGGCCTCTCATAGCAAATGTGTACAGCGCGAGCTGAAAATGCATTTACAGCACTAAAAAAACAAACTTTTATAACAGCTAAACCAAACGTTTCCAATGTAAATTTCCACCTTTATATAGTGTAAAAAGACATCCTGAAGCCTGGGCAGTCATTAATTTGATTGTCCAATATTTCCCTTATGAGATAATGCCTCTCATTGCAAATGTGTACAGCGCGAGCTGAAAATGCATTTACAGCACTAAAAAACCAAACTTTTATAACAGCTAAACCAAACGTTTCCAATGTAAATTTCTACCTTTATATAGTGTAGAAAGGCATCCTGAAGCCTGGAAAGTCATTAATTTGATTGTCCAGTATTTCCTTCATGAGATATTGCAACACTTAGAAAAAGTGTACAGCGCCAGCAGACAATGAATTTTCAGCACTAAAAAAAACGAAACTTCATTAACAGCTAAACTAAACGTTTCCAATGTAAATTTCCACCTTTATATAGAGTAAAAAGACATCCTGAAGCCTGGGCAGCCATTAATTTGATTGTCCAATATTTCCCTTATGAGATAATGCCTCTCATAGCAAATGTGTACAGCGCGAGCTGAAAATGCATTTACAGCACTAAAAAACCAAACTTTTATAACAGCTAAACCAAACGTTTCCAATGTAAATTTCCACCTTTATATAGTGTAGAAAGCCATCCTGAAGCCTGGAAAGTCATTAATTTGATTGTCCAGTATTTCCTTCATGAGATATTGCATCACTTAGAAAAAGTGTACAGCGCCAGCAGACAATGAATTTTCAGCACTAAAAAAACGAAACTTCATTAACAGCTAAACCAAACGTTTCCAATGTAAATTTCCACATTTATAGAGTGTAAAAAGGCATCCTGAAGCCTGGGAAGTCATTAATTTGATTGTCCAGTATTTCCCTTATGAGATAATGCCTCACATAGCAAATGTGTACAGTGCGAGCTGAAAATGCATTTTCAGCACTAAAAAAACAAACTTTTATAACAGCTAAACCAAACGTTTCCAATGTAAATTTCCACCTTTATATAGTGTAAAAAGACATCCTGAAGCCTGGGCAGTCATTAATTTGATTGTCCAATATTTCCCTTATGAGATAATGCCTCTCATAGCAAATGTGTACAGCGCGAGCTGAAAATGCATTTACAGCACTAAAAAACCAAACTTTTATAACAGCTAAACCAAACGTTTCCAATGTAAATTTCCACCTTTATATAGTGTAGAAAGGCATCCTGAAGCCTGGAAAGTCATTAATTTGATTGTCCAGTATTTCCTTCATGAGATATTGCAACACTTAGAAAAAGTGTACAGCGCCAGCAGACAATGAATTTTCAAGCACTAAAAAAACGAAACTTCATTAACAGCTAAACTAAACGTTTCCAATGTATATTTCCACCTTTATATAGTGTAAAAAGACATCCTGAAGCCTGGGCAGTCATTAATTTGATTGTCCAATATTTCCCTTATGAGATAATGCCTCTCATATCAAATATGTACAGCGCGAGCTGAAAATGCATTTACAGCACTAAAAAACCAAACTTTTATAACAGCTAAACCAAACGTTTCCAATGTACATTTCCACCTTTATATAGTGTAGAAAGGCATCCTGAAGCCTGGAAAGTCGTTAATTTGATTGTCCAGTATTTCCTTCATGAGATATTGCAACACTTAGAAAAAGTGTACAGCGCCAGCAGACAATGAATTTTCAGCACTAAAAAAACGAAACTTCATTAACAGCTAAACCAAACGTTTCCAATGTAAATTTCCACATTTATAGAGTGTAAAAAGGCATCCTGAAGCCTGGGAAGTCATTAATTTGATTGTCCAGTATTTCCCTTATGAGATAATGCCTCACATAGCAAATGTGTACAGTGCGAGCTGAAAATGCATTTTCAGCACTAAAAAACCAAACTTTTAATAACAGCTAAACCAAACGTTTCCAATGTAAATTTCCACCTTTATATAGTGTAAAAAGACATCCTGAAGCCTGGGCAGTCATTAATTTGATTGTCCAGTATTTCCCTTATGAGATAATGCCTCACATAGCAAATGTGTACAGCGCGAGCTGAAAATGCATTTACAGCACTAAAAAAACAAACTTTTATAACAGCTAAACTTAACGTTTCCAATGTAAATTTCCACCTTTATATAGTGTAAAAAGACATCCTGAAGCCTGGGCAGTCATTAATTTGATTGTCCAATATTTCCCTTATGAGATAATGCCTCTCATAGCAAATGTGTACAGCGCGAGCTGAAAATGCATTTACAGGACTAAAAACCCAAACTTTTATAACAGCTAAACCAAACGTTTCCAATGTAAATTTCCACCTTTATATAGTGTAGAAAGGCATCTTGAAGCCTGGAAAGTCATTAATTTGATTGTCCAGTATTTCCTTCATGAGATATTGCAACACTTAGAAAAAGTGTACAGCGCCAGCAGACAATGAATTTTCAGCACTAAAAAAACGAAACTTCATTAACAGCTAAACCAAACGTTTCCAATGTAAATTTCCACATTTATAGAGTGTAAAAAGGCATCCTGAAGCCTGGGAAGTCATTAATTTGATTGTCCAGTATTTCCCTTATGAGATAATGCCTCACATAGCAAATGTGTACAGTGCGAGCTGAAAATGCATTTTCAGCACGAAAAAACCAAACTTTTATAACAGCTAAACCAAACGTTTCCAATGTAAATTTCCACCTTTATATAGTGTAAAAAGACATCCTGAAGCCTGGGCAGTCATTAATTCGATTGTCCAATATTTCCTTTATGAGATAATGCCTCTCATAGCAAATGTGTACAGCGCGAGCTGAAAATGCATTTACAGCACTAAAAAACCAAACTTTTATAACAGCTAAACCAAACGTTTCCAATGTAAATTTCCACCTTTATATAGTTTAAAAAGGCATCCTGAAGCCTGGAAAGTCATTAATTTGATTGTCCAGTATTTCCTTCATGAGATAATGCCTCACATAGCAAATGTGTACAGTGCGAGCTGAAAATGCATTTTCAGCACTAAAAAACCAAACTTTTATAACAGCTAAACCAAACGTTTCCAATGTAAATTCCACCTTTATATAGTGTAAAAAGGCATCCTGAAGCCTGGGAAGTCATTAATTTGATTGTCCAATATTTCCCTTATGAGATAATGCCTCTCATAGCAAATGTGTACAGTGCGAGCTGAAAATGCATTTTCAGCACTAAAAAACCAAACTTTTATAACAGCTAAACCAAACGTTTCCAATGTAAATTTCCACCTTTATATAGTGTAAAAAGACATCCTGAAGCCTGGGCAGTCATTAATTTGATTGTCCAGTATTTCCCTTATGAGATAATGCCTCACATAGCAAATGTGTACAGCGCGAGCTGAAAATGCATTTACAGCACTAAAAAAACAAACTTTTATAACAGCTAAACTAAACGTTTGCAATGTAAATTTCCACCTTTATATAGTGTAAAAAGACATCCTGAAGCCTGGGCAGTCATTAATTTGATTGTCCAATATTTCCCTTATGAGATAATGCCTCTCATAGTAAATGTGTACAGCGCGAGCTGAAAATGCATTTACAGCACTAAAAAAACAAACTTTTATAACAGCTAAACCAAACGTTTCCAATGTAAATTTCCACCTTTATATAGTTTAAAAAGGCATCCTGAAGCCTGGAAAGTCATTAATTTGATTGTCCAGTATTTCCTTCATGAGATAATGCCTCACATAGCAAATGTGTACAGTGCGAGCTGAAAATGCATTTTCAGCACTAAAAAACCAAACTTTTATAACAGCTAAACCAAACGTTTCCAATGTAAATTTCCACCTTTATATAGTGTAGAAAGGCATCCTGAAGCCTGGAAAGTCGTTAATTTGATTGTCGAGTATTTCCCTTATGAGATAATGCCTCACATAGCAAATGTGTACAGTGCGAGCTGAAAATGCATTTTCAGCACTAAAAAAACCAAACTTTTATAACAGCTAAACCAAACGTTTCCAATGTAAATTTCCACCTTTATATAGTGTAAAAAGACATCCTGAAGCCTGGGCAGTCATTAATTTGATTGTCCAGTATTTCCCTTATGAGATAATGCCTCACATAGCAAATGTGTACAGTGCGAGCTGAAAATGCATTTTCAGCACTAAAAAACCAAACTTTTATAACAGCTAAACCAAACGTTTCCAATGTAAATTTCCACCTTTATATAGTGTAAAAAGACATCCTGAAGCCTGGGCAGTCATTAATTTGATTGTCCAATATTTCCCTTATGAGATAATGCCTCTCATAGCAAATGTGTACAGCGCGAGCTGAAAATGCATTTACAGCACTAAAAAACCAAACTTTTATAACAGCTAAACCAAACGTTTCAAATGTAAATTTCCACCTTTATATAGTGTAGAAAGGCATCCTGAAGCCTGGAAAGTCATTAATTTGATTGTCCAGTATTTCCTTCATGAGATATTGCAACCCTTAGAAAGAGTGTACAGCGCCAGCAGACAATGAATTTTCAGCACTAAAAAAAACGAAACTTCATTAACAGCTAAACTAAACGTTTCCAATGTAAATTTCCACCTTTATATAGTGTAAAAAGACATCCTGAAGCCTGGGCAGTCATTAATTTGATTGTCCAATATTTCCCTTATGAGATAATGCCTCTCATTGCAAATGTGTACAGCGCGAGCTGAAAATGCATTTACAGCACTAAAAAAACAAACTTTTATAACAGCTAAACCAAACGTTTCCAATGTAAATTTCCACCTTTATATAGTGTAAAAAGACATCCTGAAGCCTGGGCAGTCATTAATTTGATTGTCCAATATTTCCCTTATGAGATAATGCCTCTCATAGCAAATGTGTACAGCGCGAGCTGAAAATGCATTTACAGCACTAAAAAACCAAACTTTTATAACAGCTAAACCAAACGTTTCAAATGTAAATTTCCACCTTTATATAGTGTAGAAAGGCATCCTGAAGCCTGGAAAGTCATTAATTTGATTGTCCAGTATTTCCTTCATGAGATATTGCAACCCTTAGAAAGAGTGTACAGCGCCAGCAGACAATGAATTTTCAGCACTAAAAAAACGAAACTTCATTAACAGCTAAACCAAACGTTTCCAATGTAAATTTCCACATTTATAGAGTGTAAAAAGGCATCCTGAAGCCTGGGAAGTCATTAATTTGATTGTCCAGTATTTCCCTTATGAGATAATGCCTCACATAGCAAATGTGTACAGTGCGAGCTGAAAATGCATTTTCAGCATTAAAAAACCCAACTTTTATAACAGCTAAACCAAACGTTTCCAATGTAAATTTCCACCTTTATATAGTGTAAAAAGACATCCTGAAGCCTGGGCAGTCATTAATTTGATTGTCCAATATTTCCCTTTTGAGATAATGCCTCTCATAGCAAATGTGTACAGCGCAAGCTGAAAATGCATTTACAGCACTAAAAAACCAAACTTTTATAACAGCTAAACCAAACGTTTCCAATGTACATTTCCACCTTTATATAGTGTAGAAAGGCATCCTGAAGCCTGGAAAGTCATTAATTTGATTGTCCAGTATTTCCTTCATGAGATATTGCAACACTTAGAAAAAGTGTACATCGCCAGCAGACAATGAATTTTCAGCACTAAAAAAACGAAACTTCATTAACAGCTAAACCAAACGTTTCCAATGTAAATTTCCACATTTATAGAGTGTAAAAAGGCATCCTGAAGCCTGGGAAGTCATTAATTTGATTGTCCAGTATTTCCCTTATGAGATAATGCCTCACATAGCAAATGTGTACAGTGCGAGCTGAAAATGCATTTTCAGCACTAAAAAAACCAAACTTTTATAACAGCTAAACCAAACGTTTCCAATGTAAATTTCCACCTTTATATAGTGTAAAAATACATCCTGAAGCCTGGGCAGTCATTAATTTGATTGTCCAATATTTCCCTTCTGAGATAATGCCTCTCATAGCAAATGTGTACAGCGCGAGCTGAAAATGCATTTACAGCACTAAAAAACCAAACTTTTATAACAGCTAAACCAAACGTTTCCAATGTACATTTCCACCTTTATATAGTGTAGAAAGGCATCCTGAAGCCTGGAAAGTCATTAATTTGATTGTCCAGTATTTCCTTCATGAGATATTGCAACACATAGAAAAAGTGTACAGCGCCAGCAGACAATGAATTTTCAGCACTAAAAAAACGAAACTTCATTAACAGCTAAACTAAAAGTTTCCAATGTAAATTTCCACCTTTATATAGTGTAGAAAGACATCCTGAAGCCTGGGCAGCCATTAATTTGATTGTCCAATATTTCCCTTATGAGATAATGCCTCTCATAGCAAATGTGTACAGCGCGAGCTGAAAATGCATTTACAGCACTAAAAAACCAAACTTTTATAACAGCTAAACCAAACGTTTCCAATGTAAATTTCCACCTTTATATAGTGTAAAAAGACATCCTGAAGCCTGGGCAGTCATTAATTTGATTGTCCAATATTTCCCTTATGAGATAATGCCTCTCATAGCAAATGTGTACAGCGCGAGCTGAAAATGCATTTACAGCACTAAAAAACCAAACTTTTATAACAGCTAAACCAAACGTTTCCAATGTAAATTTCCACCTTTATATAGTGTAGAAAGGCATCCTGAAGCCTGGAAAGTCATTAATTTGATTGTCCAGTATTTCCTTCATGAGATATTGCAACACTTAGAAAAAGTGTACAGCGCCAGCAGACAATGAATTTTCAGCACTAAAAAAAACGAAACTTCATTAACAGCTAAACTAAACGTTTCCAATGTAAATTTCCACCTTTATATAGTGTAAAAAGACATCCTGAAGCCTGGGCAGTCATTAATTTGATTGTCCAATATTTCCCTTATGAGATAATGCTTCTCATTGCAAATGTGTACAGCGCGAGCTGAAAATGGATTTACAGCACGAAAAAAACAAACTTTTATAACAGCTAAACTAAACGTTTCCAATGTAAATTTCCACCTTTATAGAGTGTAAAAAGGCATCCTGAAGCCTGGGAAGTCATTAATTTGATTGTCCAGTATTTCCCTTATGAGATAATGCCTCACATAGCAAATGTGTACAGTGCGAGCTGAAAATGCATTTTAAGCACTAAAAAACCAAACTTTTATAACAGCTAAACCAAACGTTTCCAATGTAAATTTCCACCTTTATATAGTGTAAAAAGACATCCTGAAGCCTGGGCAGTCATTAATTTGATTGTCCAATATTTCCCTTATGAGATAATGCCTCTCATAGCAAATGTGTACAGCGCGAGCTGAAAATGCATTTACAGCACTAAAAAAACAAACTTTTATAACAGCTAAACCAAACGTTTCAAATGTAAATTTCCACCTTTATATAGTGTAGAAAGGCATCCTGAAGCCTGGAAAGTCATTAATTTGATTGTCCAGTATTTCCTTCATGAGATATTGCAACACTTAGAAAGAGTGTACAGCGCCAGCAGACAATGAATTTTCAGCACTAAAAAAACGAAACTTCATTAACAGCTAAACCAAACGTTTCCAATGTAAATTTCCACATTTATAGAGTGTAAAAAGGCATCCTGAAGCCTGGGAAGTCATTAATTTGATTGTCCAGTATTTCCCTTATGAGATAATGCCTCACATAGCAAATGTGTACAGTGCGAGCTGAAAATGCATTTTCAGCATTAAAAAACCCAACTTTTATAACAGCTAAACCAAACGTTTCCAATGTAAATTTCCACCTTTATATAGTGTAAAAAGACATCCTGAAGCCTGGGCAGTCATTAATTTGATTGTCCAATATTTCCCTTTTGAGATAATGCCTCTCATAGCAAATGTGTACAGCGCGAGCTGAAAATGCATTTACAGCACTAAAAAACCAAACTTTTATAACAGCTAAACCAAACGTTTCCAATGTACATTTCCACCTTTATATAGTGTAGAAAGGCATCCTGAAGCCTGGAAAGTCATTAATTTGATTGTCCAGTATTTCCTTCATGAGATATTGCAACACTTAGAAAAAGTGTACAGCGCCAGCAGACAATGAATTTTCAGCACTAAAAAAAACGAAACTTCATTAACAGCTAAACTAAACGTTTCCAATGTAAATTTCCACCTTTATATAGTGTAAAAAGACATCCTGAAGCCTGGGCAGTCATTAATTTGATTGTCCAATATTTCCCTTATGAGATAATGCTTCTCATTGCAAATGTGTACAGCGCGAGCTGAAAAGGATTTACAGCACGAAAAAAACAAACTTTTATAACAGCTAAACCAAACGTTTCCAATGTAAATTTCCACCTTTATAGAGTGTAAAAAGGCATCCTGAAGCCTGGGAAGTCATTAATTTGATTGTCCAGTATTTCCCTTATGAGATAATGCCTCACATAGCAAATGTGTACAGTGCGAGCTGAAAATGCATTTTAAGCACTAAAAAACCAAACTTTTATAACAGCTAAACCAAACGTTTCCAATGTAAATTTCCACCTTTATATAGTGTAAAAAGACATCCTGAAGCCTGGGCAGTCATTAATTTGATTGTCCAATATTTCCCTTATGAGATAATGCCTCTCATAGCAAATGTGTACAGCGCGAGCTGAAAATGCATTTACAGCACTAAAAAACCAAACTTTTATAACAGCTAAACCAAACGTTTCAAATGTAAATTTCCACCTTTATATAGTGTAGAAAGGCATCCTGAAGCCTGGAAAGTCATTAATTTGATTGTCCAGTATTTCCTTCATGAGATATTGCAACACTTAGAAAGAGTGTACAGCGCCAGCAGACAATGAATTTTCAGCACTAAAAAAACGAAACTTCATTAACAGCTAAACCAAACGTTTCCAATGTAAATTTCCACATTTATAGAGTGTAAAAAGGCATCCTGAAGCCTGGGAAGTCATTAATTTGATTGTCCAGTATTTCCCTTATGAGATAATGCCTCACATAGCAAATGTGTACAGTGCGAGCTGAAAATGCATTTTCAGCACTAAAAAAACAAACTTTTATAACAACTAAACCAAACGTTTTCAATGTAAATTTCCAACTTTATATAGTGTAAAAAGACATCCTGAAGCCTGGGCAGTCATTAATTTGATTGTCCAGTATTTCCCTTATGAGATAATGCCTCACATAGCAAATGTGTACAGTGCGAGCTGAAAATGCATTTTAAGCACTAAAAAACCAAACTTTTATAACAGCTAAACCAAACGTTTCCAATGTAAATTTCCACCTTTATATAGTGTAAAAAGACATCCTGAAGCCTGGGCAGTCATTAATTTGATTGTCCAATATTTCCCTTACTAGATAATGCCTCTCATAGCAAATGTGTACAGCGCGAGCTGAAAATGCATTTACAGCACTAAAAAACCAAACTTTTATAACAGCTAAACCAAACGTTTCAAATGTAAATTTCCACCTTTATATAGTGTAGAAAGGCATCCTGAAGCCTGGAAAGTCATTAATTTGATTGTCCAGTATTTCCTTCATGAGATATTGCAACCCTTAGAAAGAGTGTACAGCGCCAGCAGACAATGAATTTTCAGCACTAAAAAAAACGAAACTTCATTAACAGCTAAACTAAACGTTTCCAATGTAAATTTCCACCTTTATATAGTGTAAAAAGACATCCTGAAGCCTGGGCAGTCATTAATTTGATTGTCCAATATTTCCCTTATGAGATAATGCCTCTCATTGCAAATGTGTACAGCGCGAGCTGAAAATGCATTTACAGCACTAAAAAAACAAACTTTTATAACAGCTAAACCAAACGTTTCCAATGTAAATTTCCACCTTTATATAGTGTAAAAAGACATCCTGAAGCCTGGGCAGTCATTAATTTGATTGTCCAATATTTCCCTTATGAGATAATGCCTCTCATAGCAAATGTGTACAGCGCGAGCTGAAAATGCATTTACAGCACTAAAAAACCAAACTTTTATAACAGCTAAACCAAACGTTTCAAATGTAAATTTCCACCTTTATATAGTGTAGAAAGGCATCCTGAAGCCTGGAAAGTCATTAATTTGATTGTCCAGTATTTCCTTCATGAGATATTGCAACCCTTAGAAAGAGTGTACAGCGCCAGCAGACAATGAATTTTCAGCACTAAAAAAACGAAACTTCATTAACAGCTAAACCAAACGTTTCCAATGTAAATTTCCACATTTATAGAGTGTAAAAAGGCATCCTGAAGCCTGGGAAGTCATTAATTTGATTGTCCAGTATTTCCCTTATGAGATAATGCCTCACATAGCAAATGTGTACAGTGCGAGCTGAAAATGCATTTTCAGCATTAAAAAACCCAACTTTTATAACAGCTAAACCAAACGTTTCCAATGTAAATTTCCACCTTTATATAGTGTAAAAAGACATCCTGAAGCCTGGGCAGTCATTAATTTGATTGTCCAATATTTCCCTTTTGAGATAATGCCTCTCATAGCAAATGTGTACAGCGCGAGCTGAAAATGCATTTACAGCACTAAAAAACCAAACTTTTATAACAGCTAAACCAAACGTTTCCAATGTACATTTCCACCTTTATATAGTGTAGAAAGGCATCCTGAAGCCTGGAAAGTCATTAATTTGATTGTCCAGTATTTCCTTCATGAGATATTGCAACACTTAGAAAAAGTGTACAGCGCCAGCAGACAATGAATTTTCAGCACTAAAAAAACGAAACTTCATTAACAGCTAAACCAAACGTTTCCAATGTAAATTTCCACATTTATAGAGTGTAAAAAGGCATCCTGGAGCCTGGGAAGTCATTAATTTGATTGTCCAGTATTTCCCTTATGAGATAATGCCTCACATAGCAAATGTGTACAGTGCGAGCTGAAAATGCATTTTCAGCACTAAAAAAACCAAACTTTTATAACAGCTAAACCAAACGTTTCCAATGTAAATTTCCACCTTTATATAGTGTAAAAATACATCCTGAAGCCTGGGCAGTCATTAATTTGATTGTCCAATATTTCCCTTCTGAGATAATGCCTCTCATAGCAAATGTGTACAGCGCGAGCTGAAAATGCATTTACAGCACTAAAAAAACAAACTTTTATAACAGCTAAACCAAACGTTTCCAATGTACATTTCCACCTTTATATAGTGTAGAAAGGCATCCTGAAGCCTGGAAAGTCATTAATTTGATTGTCCAGTATTTCCTTCATGAGATATTGCAACACATAGAAAAAGTGTACAGCGCCAGCAGACAATGAATTTTCAGCACTAAAAAAACGAAACTTCATTAACAGCTAAACTAAAAGTTTCCAATGTAAATTTCCACCTTTATATAGTGTAAAAAGACATCCTGAAGCCTGGGCAGCCATTAATTTGATTGTCCAATATTTCCCTTATGAGATAATGCCTCTCATAGCAAATGTGTACAGCGCGAGCTGAAAATGCATTTACAGCACTAAAAAACCAAACTTTTATAACAGCTAAACCAAACGTTTCCAATGTAAATTTCCACCTTTATATAGTGTAAAAAGACATCCTGAAGCCTGGGCAGTCATTAATTTGATTGTCCAATATTTCCCTTATGAGATAATGCCTCTCATAGCAAATGTGTACAGCGCGAGCTGAAAATGCATTTACAGCACTAAAAAACCAAACTTTTATAACAGCTAAACCAAACGTTTCCAATGTAAATTTCCACCTTTATATAGTGTAGAAAGGCATCCTGAAGCCTGGAAAGTCATTAATTTGATTGTCCAGTATTTCCTTCATGAGATATTGCAACACTTAGAAAAAGTGTACAGCGCCAGCAGACAATGAATTTTCAGCACTAAAAAAAACGAAACTTCATTAACAGCTAAACTAAACGTTTCCAATGTAAATTTCCACCTTTATATAGTGTAAAAAGACATCCTGAAGCCTGGGCAGTCATTAATTTGATTGTCCAATATTTCCCTTATGAGATAATGCTTCTCATTGCAAATGTGTACAGCGCGAGCTGAAAATGGATTTACAGCACGAAAAAAACAAACTTTTATAACAGCTAAACTAAACGTTTCCAATGTAAATTTCCACCTTTATAGAGTGTAAAAAGGCATCCTGAAGCCTGGGAAGTCATTAATTTGATTGTCCAGTATTTCCCTTATGAGATAATGCCTCACATAGCAAATGTGTACAGTGCGAGCTGAAAATGCATTTTAAGCACTAAAAAACCAAACTTTTATAACAGCTAAACCAAACGTTTCCAATGTAAATTTCCACCTTTATATAGTGTAAAAAGACATCCTGAAGCCTGGGCAGTCATTAATTTGATTGTCCAATATTTCCCTTATGAGATAATGCCTCTCATAGCAAATGTGTACAGCGCGAGCTGAAAATGCATTTACAGCACTAAAAAAACAAACTTTTATAACAGCTAAACCAAACGTTTCAAATGTAAATTTCCACCTTTATATAGTGTAGAAAGGCATCCTGAAGCCTGGAAAGTCATTAATTTGATTGTCCAGTATTTCCTTCATGAGATATTGCAACACTTAGAAAGAGTGTACAGCGCCAGCAGACAATGAATTTTCAGCACTAAAAAAACGAAACTTCATTAACAGCTAAACCAAACGTTTCCAATGTAAATTTCCACATTTATAGAGTGTAAAAAGGCATCCTGAAGCCTGGGAAGTCATTAATTTGATTGTCCAGTATTTCCCTTATGAGATAATGCCTCACATAGCAAATGTGTACAGTGCGAGCTGAAAATGCATTTTCAGCATTAAAAAACCCAACTTTTATAACAGCTAAACCAAACGTTTCCAATGTAAATTTCCACCTTTATATAGTGTAAAAAGACATCCTGAAGCCTGGGCAGTCATTAATTTGATTGTCCAATATTTCCCTTTTGAGATAATGCCTCTCATAGCAAATGTGTACAGCGCGAGCTGAAAATGCATTTACAGCACTAAAAAACCAAACTTTTATAACAGCTAAACCAAACGTTTCCAATGTACATTTCCACCTTTATATAGTGTAGAAAGGCATCCTGAAGCCTGGAAAGTCATTAATTTGATTGTCCAGTATTTCCTTCATGAGATATTGCAACACTTAGAAAAAGTGTACAGCGCCAGCAGACAATGAATTTTCAGCACTAAAAAAAACGAAACTTCATTAACAGCTAAACTAAACGTTTCCAATGTAAATTTCCACCTTTATATAGTGTAAAAAGACATCCTGAAGCCTGGGCAGTCATTAATTTGATTGTCCAATATTTCCCTTATGAGATAATGCTTCTCATTGCAAATGTGTACAGCGCGAGCTGAAAATGGATTTACAGCACGAAAAAAACAAACTTTTATAACAGCTAAACCAAACGTTTCCAATGTAAATTTCCACCTTTATAGAGTGTAAAAAGGCATCCTGAAGCCTGGGAAGTCATTAATTTGATTGTCCAGTATTTCCCTTATGAGATAATGCCTCACATAGCAAATGTGTACAGTGCGAGCTGAAAATGCATTTTAAGCACTAAAAAACCAAACTTTTATAACAGCTAAACCAAACGTTTCCAATGTAAATTTCCACCTTTATATAGTGTAAAAAGACATCCTGAAGCCTGGGCAGTCATTAATTTGATTGTCCAATATTTCCCTTATGAGATAATGCCTCTCATAGCAAATGTGTACAGCGCGAGCTGAAAATGCATTTACAGCACTAAAAAACCAAACTTTTATAACAGCTAAACCAAACGTTTCAAATGTAAATTTCCACCTTTATATAGTGTAGAAAGGCATCCTGAAGCCTGGAAAGTCATTAATTTGATTGTCCAGAATTTCCTTCATGAGATATTGCAACACTTAGAAAGAGTGTACAGCGCCAGCAGACAATGAATTTTCAGCACTAAAAAAACGAAACTTCATTAACAGCTAAACCAAACGTTTCCAATGTAAATTTCCACATTTATAGAGTGTAAAAAGGCATCCTGAAGCCTGGGAAGTCATTAATTTGATTGTCCAGTATTTCCCTTATGAGATAATGCCTCACATAGCAAATGTGTACAGTGCGAGCTGAAAATGCATTTTCAGCACTAAAAAAACAAACTTTTATAACAACTAAACCAAACGTTTTCAATGTAAATTTCCAACTTTATATAGTGTAAAAAGACATCCTGAAGCCTGGGCAGTCATTAATTTGATTGTCCAGTATTTCCCTTATGAGATAATGCCTCACATAGCAAATGTGTACAGTGCGAGCTGAAAATGCATTTTAAGCACTAAAAAACCAAACTTTTATAACAGCTAAACCAAACGTTTCCAATGTAAATTTCCACCTTTATATAGTGTAAAAAGACATCCTGAAGCCTGGGCAGTCATTAATTTGATTGTCCAATATTTCCCTTACTAGATAATGCCTCTCATAGCAAATGTGTACAGCGCGAGCTGAAAATGCATTTACAGCACTAAAAAACCAAACTTTTATAACAGCTAAACCAAACGTTTCAAATGTAAATTTCCACCTTTATATAGTGTAGAAAGGCATCCTGAAGCCTGGAAAGTCATTAATTTGATTGTCCAGTATTTCCTTCATGAGATATTGCAACCCTTAGAAAGAGTGTACAGCGCCAGCAGACAATGAATTTTCAGCACTAAAAAAAACGAAACTTCATTAACAGCTAAACTAAACGTTTCCAATGTAAATTTCCACCTTTATATAGTGTAGAAAGGCATCCTGAAGCCTGGAAAGTCATTAATTTGATTGTCCAGTATTTCCTTCATGAGATATTGCAACACTTAGAAAAAGTGTACAGCGCCAGCAGACAATGAATTTTCAGCACTAAAAAAACGAAACTTCATTAACAGCTAAACCAAACGTTTCCAATGTAAATTTCCACATTTATAGAGTGTAAAAAGGCATCCTGAAGCCTGGGAAGTCATTAATTTGATTGTCCAGTATTTCCCTTATGAGATAATGCCTCACATAGCAAATGTGTACAGTGCGAGCTGAAAATGCATTTTCAGCACTAAAAAAACCAAACTTTTATAACAGCTAAACCAAACGTTTCCAATGTAAATTTCCACCTTTATATAGTGTAAAAATACATCCTGAAGCCTGGGCAGTCATTAATTTGATTGTCCAATATTTCCCTTCTGAGATAATGCCTCTCATAGCAAATGTGTACAGCGCGAGCTGAAAATGCATTTACAGCACTAAAAAAACAAACTTTTATAACAGCTAAACCAAACGTTTCCAATGTACATTTCCACCTTTATATAGTGTAGAAAGGCATCCTGAAGCCTGGAAAGTCATTAATTTGATTGTCCAGTATTTCCTTCATGAGATATTGCAACACATAGAAAAAGTGTACAGCGCCAGCAGACAATGAATTTTCAGCACTAAAAAAACGAAACTTCATTAACAGCTAAACTAAAAGTTTCCAATGTAAATTTCCACCTTTATATAGTGTAAAAAGACATCCTGAAGCCTGGGCAGCCATTAATTTGATTGTCCAATATTTCCCTTATGAGATAATGCCTCTCATAGCAAATGTGTACAGCGCGAGCTGAAAATGCATTTACAGCACTAAAAAACCAAACTTTTATAACAGCTAAACCAAACGTTTCCAATGTAAATTTCCACCTTTATATAGTGTAAAAAGACATCCTGAAGCCTGGGCAGTCATTAATTTGATTGTCCAATATTTCCCTTATGAGATAATGCCTCTCATAGCAAATGTGTACAGCGCGAGCTGAAAATGCATTTACAGCACTAAAAAACCAAACTTTTATAACAGCTAAACCAAACGTTTCCAATGTAAATTTCCACCTTTATATAGTGTAGAAAGGCATCCTGAAGCCTGGAAAGTCATTAATTTGATTGTCCAGTATTTCCTTCATGAGATATTGCAACACTTAGAAAAAGTGTACAGCGCCAGCAGACAATGAATTTTCAGCACTAAAAAAAACGAAACTTCATTAACAGCTAAACTAAACGTTTCCAATGTAAATTTCCACCTTTATATAGTGTAAAAAGACATCCTGAAGCCTGGGCAGTCATTAATTTGATTGTCCAATATTTCCCTTATGAGATAATGCTTCTCATTGCAAATGTGTACAGCGCGAGCTGAAAATGGATTTACAGCACGAAAAAAACAAACTTTTATAACAGCTAAACTAAACGTTTCCAATGTAAATTTCCACCTTTATAGAGTGTAAAAAGGCATCCTGAAGCCTGGGAAGTCATTAATTTGATTGTCCAGTATTTCCCTTATGAGATAATGCCTCACATAGCAAATGTGTACAGTGCGAGCTGAAAATGCATTTTAAGCACTAAAAAACCAAACTTTTATAACAGCTAAACCAAACGTTTCCAATGTAAATTTCCACCTTTATATAGTGTAAAAAGACATCCTGAAGCCTGGGCAGTCATTAATTTGATTGTCCAATATTTCCCTTATGAGATAATGCCTCTCATAGCAAATGTGTACAGCGCGAGCTGAAAATGCATTTACAGCACTAAAAAACCAAACTTTTATAACAGCTAAACCAAACGTTTCAAATGTAAATTTCCACCTTTATATAGTGTAGAAAGGCATCCTGAAGCCTGGAAAGTCATTAATTTGATTGTCCAGTATTTCCTTCATGAGATATTGCAACACTTAGAAAGAGTGTACAGCGCCAGCAGACAATGAATTTTCAGCACTAAAAAAACGAAACTTCATTAACAGCTAAACCAAACGTTTCCAATGTAAATTTCCACATTTATAGAGTGTAAAAAGGCATCCTGAAGCCTGGGAAGTCATTAATTTGATTGTCCAGTATTTCCCTTATGAGATAATGCCTCACATAGCAAATGTGTACAGTGCGAGCTGAAAATGCATTTTCAGCATTAAAAAACCCAACTTTTATAACAGCTAAACCAAACGTTTCCAATGTAAATTTCCACCTTTATATAGTGTAAAAAGACATCCTGAAGCCTGGGCAGTCATTAATTTGATTGTCCAATATTTCCCTTTTGAGATAATGCCTCTCATAGCAAATGTGTACAGCGCGAGCTGAAAATGCATTTACAGCACTAAAAAACCAAACTTTTATAACAGCTAAACCAAACGTTTCCAATGTACATTTCCACCTTTATATAGTGTAGAAAGGCATCCTGAAGCCTGGAAAGTCATTAATTTGATTGTCCAGTATTTCCTTCATGAGATATTGCAACACTTAGAAAAAGTGTACAGCGCCAGCAGACAATGAATTTTCAGCACTAAAAAAAACGAAACTTCATTAACAGCTAAACTAAACGTTTCCAATGTAAATTTCCACCTTTATATAGTGTAAAAAGACATCCTGAAGCCTGGGCAGTCATTAATTTGATTGTCCAATATTTCCCTTATGAGATAATGCTTCTCATTGCAAATGTGTACAGCGCGAGCTGAAAATGGATTTACAGCACGAAAAAAACAAACTTTTATAACAGCTAAACCAAACGTTTCCAATGTAAATTTCCACCTTTATAGAGTGTAAAAAGGCATCCTGAAGCCTGGGAAGTCATTAATTTGATTGTCCAGTATTTCCCTTATGAGATAATGCCTCACATAGCAAATGTGTACAGTGCGAGCTGAAAATGCATTTTAAGCACTAAAAAACCAAACTTTTATAACAGCTAAACCAAACGTTTCCAATGTAAATTTCCACCTTTATATAGTGTAAAAAGACATCCTGAAGCCTGGGCAGTCATTAATTTGATTGTCCAATATTTCCCTTATGAGATAATGCCTCTCATAGCAAATGTGTACAGCGCGAGCTGAAAATGCATTTACAGCACTAAAAAACCAAACTTTTATAACAGCTAAACCAAACGTTTCAAATGTAAATTTCCACCTTTATATAGTGTAGAAAGGCATCCTGAAGCCTGGAAAGTCATTAATTTGATTGTCCAGAATTTCCTTCATGAGATATTGCAACACTTAGAAAGAGTGTACAGCGCCAGCAGACAATGAATTTTCAGCACTAAAAAAACGAAACTTCATTAACAGCTAAACCAAACGTTTCCAATGTAAATTTCCACATTTATAGAGTGTAAAAAGGCATCCTGAAGCCTGGGAAGTCATTAATTTGATTGTCCAGTATTTCCCTTATGAGATAATGCCTCACATAGCAAATGTGTACAGTGCGATCTGAAAATGCATTTTCTGCATTAAAAAACCCAACTTTTATAACAGCTAAACCAAACGTTTCCAATGTAAATTTCCACCTTTATATAGTGTAAAAATACATCCTGAAGCCTGGGCAGTCATTAATTTGATTGTCCAATATTTCCCTTCTGAGATAATGCCTCTCATAGCAAATGTGTACAGCGCGAGCTGAAAATGCATTTACAGCACTAAAAAAACAAACTTTTATAACAGCTAAACCAAACGTTTCCAATGTACATTTCCACCTTTATATAGTGTAGAAAGGCATCCTGAAGCCTGGAAAGTCATTAATTTGATTGTCCAGTATTTCCTTCATGAGATATTGCAACACTTAGAAAAAGTGTACAGCGCCAGCAGACAATGAATTTTCAGCACTAAAAAAACGAAACTTCATTAACAGCTAAACCAAACGTTTCCAATGTAAATTTCCACATTTATAGAGTGTAAAAAGGCATCCTGAAGCCTGGGAAGTCATTAATTTGATTGTCCAGTATTTCCCTTATGAGATAATGCCTCACATAGCAAATGTGTACAGTGCGAGCTGAAAATGCATTTTCAGCACTAAAAAAACCAAACTTTTATAACAGCTAAACCAAACGTTTCCAATGTAAATTTCCACCTTTATATAGTGTAAAAATACATCCTGAAGCCTGGGCAGTCATTAATTTGATTGTCCAATATTTCCCTTCTGAGATAATGCCTCTCATAGCAAATGTGTACAGCGCGAGCTGAAAATGCATTTACAGCACTAAAAAAACAAACTTTTATAACAGCTAAACCAAACGTTTCCAATGTACATTTCCACCTTTATATAGTGTAGAAAGGCATCCTGAAGCCTGGAAAGTCATTAATTTGATTGTCCAGTATTTCCTTCATGAGATATTGCAACACATAGAAAAAGTGTACAGCGCCAGCAGACAATGAATTTTCAGCACTAAAAAAACGAAACTTCATTAACAGCTAAACTAAAAGTTTCCAATGTAAATTTCCACCTTTATATAGTGTAAAAAGACATCCTGAAGCCTGGGCAGCCATTAATTTGATTGTCCAATATTTCCCTTATGAGATAATGCCTCTCATAGCAAATGTGTACAGCGCGAGCTGAAAATGCATTTACAGCACTAAAAAACCAAACTTTTATAACAGCTAAACCAAACGTTTCCAATGTAAATTTCCACCTTTATATAGTGTAAAAAGACATCCTGAAGCCTGGGCAGTCATTAATTTGATTGTCCAATATTTCCCTTATGAGATAATGCCTCTCATAGCAAATGTGTACAGCGCGAGCTGAAAATGCATTTACAGCACTAAAAAACCAAACTTTTATAACAGCTAAACCAAACGTTTCCAATGTAAATTTCCACCTTTATATAGTGTAGAAAGGCATCCTGAAGCCTGGAAAGTCATTAATTTGATTGTCCAGTATTTCCTTCATGAGATATTGCAACACTTAGAAAAAGTGTACAGCGCCAGCAGACAATGAATTTTCAGCACTAAAAAAAACGAAACTTCATTAACAGCTAAACTAAACGTTTCCAATGTAAATTTCCACCTTTATATAGTGTAAAAAGACATCCTGAAGCCTGGGCAGTCATTAATTTGATTGTCCAATATTTCCCTTATGAGATAATGCTTCTCATTGCAAATGTGTACAGCGCGAGCCGAAAATGGATTTACAGCACGAAAAAAACAAACTTTTATAACAGCTAAACTAAACGTTTCCAATGTAAATTTCCACCTTTATAGAGTGTAAAAAGGCATCCTGAAGCCTGGGAAGTCATTAATTTGATTGTCCAGTATTTCCCTTATGAGATAATGCCTCACATAGCAAATGTGTACAGTGCGAGCTGAAAATGCATTTTAAGCACTAAAAAACCAAACTTTTATAACAGCTAAACCAAACGTTTCCAATGTAAATTTCCACCTTTATATAGTGTAAAAAGACATCCTGAAGCCTGGGCAGTCATTAATTTGATTGTCCAATATTTCCCTTATGAGATAATGCCTCTCATAGCAAATGTGTACAGCGCGAGCTGAAAATGCATTTACAGCACTAAAAAAACAAACTTT
This sequence comes from Idiotropiscis lumnitzeri, assembly GCF_059441095.1. Classification (NCBI taxonomy): domain Eukaryota; kingdom Metazoa; phylum Chordata; class Actinopteri; order Syngnathiformes; family Syngnathidae; genus Idiotropiscis; species Idiotropiscis lumnitzeri. The sequence continues at coordinate 773,436 of NW_028283564.1, read as the reverse complement.
TATAACAGCTAAACCAAACGTTTCAAATGTAAATTTCCACCTTTATATAGTGTAGAAAGGCATCCTGAAGCCTGGAAAGTCATTAATTTGATTGTCCAGTATTTCCTTCATGAGATATTGCAACACTTAGAAAGAGTGTACAGCGCCAGCAGACAATGAATTTTCAGCACTAAAAAAACGAAACTTCATTAACAGCTAAACCAAACGTTTCCAATGTAAATTTCCACATTTATAGAGTGTAAAAAGGCATCCTGAAGCCTGGGAAGTCATTAATTTGATTGTCCAGTATTTCCCTTATGAGATAATGCCTCACATAGCAAATGTGTACAGTGCGAGCTGAAAATGCATTTTCAGCATTAAAAAACCCAACTTTTATAACAGCTAAACCAAACGTTTCCAATGTAAATTTCCACCTTTATATAGTGTAAAAAGACATCCTGAAGCCTGGGCAGTCATTAATTTGATTGTCCAATATTTCCCTTTTGAGATAATGCCTCTCATAGCAAATGTGTACAGCGCGAGCTGAAAATGCATTTACAGCACTAAAAAACCAAACTTTTATAACAGCTAAACCAAACGTTTCCAATGTACATTTCCACCTTTATATAGTGTAGAAAGGCATCCTGAAGCCTGGAAAGTCATTAATTTGATTGTCCAGTATTTCCTTCATGAGATATTGCAACACTTAGAAAAAGTGTACAGCGCCAGCAGACAATGAATTTTCAGCACTAAAAAAAACGAAACTTCATTAACAGCTAAACTAAACGTTTCCAATGTAAATTTCCACCTTTATATAGTGTAAAAAGACATCCTGAAGCCTGGGCAGTCATTAATTTGATTGTCCAATATTTCCCTTATGAGATAATGCTTCTCATTGCAAATGTGTACAGCGCGAGCTGAAAATGGATTTACAGCACGAAAAAAACAAACTTTTATAACAGCTAAACCAAACGTTTCCAATGTAAATTTCCACCTTTATAGAGTGTAAAAAGGCATCCTGAAGCCTGGGAAGTCATTAATTTGATTGTCCAGTATTTCCCTTATGAGATAATGCCTCACATAGCAAATGTGTACAGTGCGAGTTGAAAATGCATTTTAAGCACTAAAAAACCAAACTTTTATAACAGCTAAACCAAACGTTTCCAATGTAAATTTCCACCTTTATATAGTGTAAAAAGACATCCTGAAGCCTGGGCAGTCATTAATTTGATTGTCCAATATTTCCCTTATGAGATAATGCCTCTCATAGCAAATGTGTACAGCGCGAGCTGAAAATGCATTTACAGCACTAAAAAACCAAACTTTTATAACAGCTAAACCAAACGTTTCAAATGTAAATTTCCACCTTTATATAGTGTAGAAAGGCATCCTGAAGCCTGGAAAGTCATTAATTTGATTGTCCAGTATTTCCCTTATGAGATAATGCCTCACATAGCAAATGTGTACAGTGCGATCTGAAAATGCATTTTCTGCATTAAAAAACCCAACTTTTATAACAGCTAAACCAAACGTTTCCAATGTAAATTTCCACCTTTATATAGTGTAAAAAGACATCCTGAAGCCTGGGCAGTCATTAATTTGATTGTCCAATATTTCCCTTTTGAGATAATGCCTCTCATAGCAAATGTGTACAGCGCGAGCTGAAAATGCATTTACAGCACTAAAAAACCAAACTTTTATAACAGCTAAACCAAACGTTTCCAATGTACATTTCCACCTTTATATAGTGTAGAAAGGCATCCTGAAGCCTGGAAAGTCATTAATTTGATTGTCCAGTATTTCCTTCATGAGATATTGCAACACTTAGAAAAAGTGTACAGCGCCAGCAGACAATGAATTTTCAGCACTAAAAAAACGACACTTCATTAACAGCTAAACTAAACGTTTCCAATGTAAATTTCCACCCTTATATAGTGTAAAAAGACATCCTGAAGCCTGGGCAGTCATTAATTTGATTGTCCAATATTTCCCTTATGAGATAATGCCTCTCATAGCAAATGTGTACAGCGCGAGCTGAAAATGCATTTACAGCACTAAAAAACCAAACTTTTATAACAGCTAAACCAAACGTTTCCAATGTACATTTCCACCTTTATATAGTGTAGAAAGGCATCCTGAAGCCTGGAAAGTCATTAATTTGATTGTCCAGTATTTCCTTCATGAGATATTGCAACACTTAGAAAAAGTGTACAGCGCCAGCAGACAATGAATTTTCAGCACTAAAAAAAACGAAACTTCATTAACAGCTAAACTAAACGTTTCCAATGTAAATTTCCACCTTTATAGAGTGTAAAAAGACATCCTGAAGCCTGGGCAGTCATTAATTTGATTGTCCAATATTTCCCTTATGAGATAATGCCTCTCATAGCAAATGTGTACAGCGCGAGCTGAAAATGCATTTACAGCACTAAAAAAACAAACTTTTATAACAGCTAAACCAAAACTGGGTTTAGCTAGTCAGTAAAACACTCTTTATAGTGTAGCAACGTTAGTAACGCTAAATTCTTACCTAGTTTATGAGACGAGTGCTGTACTTGACTATTTTTTGTAATTTATTATTATTATTTTTTTTTAATGCTTTATAGAGCAAATTGCACCTATGACAGTTGTTATTACCACAGAAGCCATCTCAAATGGTTGCAAACTCTGAGGGTGACTTTGAACCGGAAGTCCCGCCTCAATCGTCATCTGATTGACAGCGGAATCCTGGAGCCAGAGAAGAGAAAAGAATCAGACACGAAGTTGAAGAAGCGAAAAAAAATAAACATCGAATCTTAAAGTTCTCGCAACGAGGGTGACTGTTGGGGTCTGGAGAAGTGACCGGGAGATGGGGAGCCCCGTATTTTGGTCTTGGTAAGAGGGTAACTCACTTGATGTTGACGAGGGAACCTATGCCGCTATGCTATATACCGACGTGAGAAAACTACGGCCTGGGGGCCACATGCGGCCCGTTAAACGTTTTAATCCGGCCCGCCGAATTTGAAAAAAAAAAAAATAAACCTTGTTAATGTTTTATTTTCAAAATAGTGTGGTTTTTCAAAGACAAGCTTTTGTTCACTTTCATTTAAAATTAAATGTATTTTTTTTCTCAGATGAGATGAGGTTACCAAAACACTCCATCCATCTGCTCCTGGTCCAGCCCCTCTGTCAAATTTTAGAACCCATTGTGGCCCGCCAATAAAAAAGTTTTCCCACCCCTGCTATATACTATAAACTATGTTAATGTCGTCAGGCCATTATAGAGTATTTCTTCTGACATTTTGAAGGAGAAATAATACTCAACGTTTTATTTTTTTATGATGTTTGAGGCATTCTGACTGAAATACAGTTAAATTGAGGTTACCAGTAGTCATTTCCATTACCTGTAAATGTAAATTAGAATGTAACTTACTACAGTGAACCCTCGGTTATCGCGATTAATGGGGACCGAGACCACCCGCGAAAACTGAAAATCCGCGAAGTAGCGGCGCACCTTCAAAAATGCTTAAAAAAAAAAAAGTGCGAAGTAGCGGCGCACCTTCAAAAATGCTTAAAAAAAAAAAGTGCGAAGTAGCGGCGCACCTTCAAAAATGCTTAAAAAAATAAATAAATAAAATAATATATATATATATATATATATATATATATATATATACGGGTAGAGAGAGAGAGGGTGAAATTCATGTTATAACAAAAAAAAAAAATTATTAAAACATTTTTTTATTCCCCAGCCATTATTTTTGTATTTATTCAATTACTTCTTTTTGTATTTATTTAATTACTTCGACTTTTACCTGCTGGTACGCCGTCCGGTGTGCCCTGGCATTCTTCATTTATTTATTCATTTATTCATTCATAACTGACAGCCTCGCGCTCCGCTCATGCCCGGGCGGAAGGTGTTCCTCTTCGGCTTAACAACCACGCACGCCGGCCGGTCTCCTCCGGAGCTCTCGCACGGTCCCGAACGGAGCGAAATGTCGCCCCGCTAGTGCCCGGGCGGAAGTTGTTCCTCTTCGGCTTAACTGCCACGCACGCTGGCCGGAGCTCTGGTACGGTCCGAACCGCGCGAAACGTCGCCCCAAATCGTGCCCGGGGGAACGTGCTCTTCTTTGTCCACTCTCCTCTTCGCCCACGTTCTTCTTCGGCGCACGCCGGCCGTCTAACCACTCCAGCGCCCCGTCGTGCCGCTCGGCGAAACTACAATGCCCCCGAATATTTTTTAGACCCGCGAAGCACTGAACCCGCGAAAGGTGAACCGCGAAGTAGCGAGGGTTCACTGTATTGCAGCCAGATACCTATAAAATGTCATTTAATTTGCACTGTTTTGATCGCCACTGTTTTGCTCATTGAACAACAAATGAAAAGATGAATCATACACAGTGTTTGTAAAGATAATTGTCAATGTTTTATTAAATGAAATTCCAATGTAAAATTGTGTAATATTGTGTTATATAATGGGTCTACAACATACATTTCTCACAGACAAGTAGAGCTTTTTCTCATGAAATGTGTTGAAAAAAAACTAACATTTGAACATTGTTTTGCGTTACAACATCCGTGTTTACTGGTCATAAATTATTAACTTAAGTTTAATATACACTACACGAGCTGGGTAGCCACCACGCCTCAACCACCATAACAAGTTCGCTAACCCTTTAAGTCGAACGAGGTAGCTAACATATCGGGTTCAATTTGTACCAAAAATATGCTGTTGTGCCTTGTGTCTCTGTATATGTCGTCATGACGTGTCATTTGACAAAGCCTTGTGTCGATGTTAGTTGTCGATGTAACAGTCTATGTTAGATGTCAATGTATGTCTATGTTAGATCTCAATGTGTCGATGTTAGATGTCAATCTATGTGTCTATATTAGATGTGTTTATGTTAGATGTCTATGTAAATGTTTGTTAGATGTCGATGTGTGTAAGATGTCTATGTAAAGGTTGGTTAGATGTCGATGTCTATGTAAATGTTTATGATGGATGTCGATGTGTCTGTTAGATGTCCGTGTTTGTTAGATGTGATTGTAATGGTTTATGTTATAGACGTCAATGTAAGTGTCAATGTTAGATGCCCATGCATGTTTGTTAGATGTCGATATATGTGTCATTGTTACATTTCAACGTAAATGTTGTTCGTGCAAGTTTCCAGTCCTCCAGCCACGTGACATCATGCGCGTCAAAGTGATAACTCGTACATTTCACGGAGGGAAAAAAAACAGACACCATTGGTAGTTTTGACCGGGAAAAAAAAATCATTTATTTTTTTCGAACACCTCATGTCTCTTTCAGCGTAAGAATAAACATGACACGACCAAAATAAAATATAACAACACAGGCAAATATTTAAGGAGCACTCAAGAGATACACTTCAGCTCATTTAATCCCACCTATTTTTACTAACGCAAACCCTTCAATTCTAGCGCCCACAGAATAGTGTGCTATAATGCTATAAAAATATGGAGCCTTTACCTGACAGCGTTTGAATATAACTGAATTCCCATTGCTCACGAAAAACTGAGAAACTAAGAACAAACATTTCAAGCACAAGCTTGACTTGACTTCAACAGTTCTATTTTTTCTTTTGTGACAGCTCAGACATCAAAATAATGCTTTCCTTCTATAAAATAAAAACAGCATGACAAAAGGTGCTGAAATAAACTACATACGGAAGTGCGTGAGTGACAGTGTGTGCATGTGTTTTTGCAACGCATGTGTACACCCCGCCATACAAATTACACAATTCGTTGGGTATGTGGTATACACTAAAACAATTGCCTTGGAGCAAGTGAACACAACACGTCTCACACTGTATACATGCTGTAGAAGGGCTGGGCGATATGACCTCAAATCAATATCGCGAGAAATCGAGCAATTTTACCTCGATAACGATAAATGCACGATAAATTCCCACGTGGACTAAAATCAAAATAAATGCAGGAATTGCATATTGACTGTTTTTTTTATTGACCAACTGGTACACTTTACTTTCAATGAAAAATAAAAGTACAAAAATCATTTGTATGAACATTCCAAATAGCTTGCAGGGTTCGCGGTTAACTTTAAAAACTGCTTGCCCATAGGGCAAGTGCCACTAAAATTTGCCTTGCCCGAGTGGCCAAATTACTTGCCCGACTTGGGCAAGTGACAATTTTTTTTCTCTAAGAATAAAATGTTTATGGTTGTAAAATGTGCGCCACAAATGTAAATAAACATATAATCTGATAAGCATAAATTAATCTTGTTTTCATCGTCAACCATGAAACCCTACTCACAAGAGCAAATGTATCATCCTGTGCAGTTATTGAAAATGTTAATTGTAGTTTTAATAATTAACAAATCTGCATGTTAAATTGGGAAAATGATATTACAGCAATCCAGATGATCAATTTTAAGTCCAGGAGAGCGTATTAATTGAGGAATCACATGAGTAAATTATGAGTGTGGCAAATTTGTGTATTCCTTTAAGACCAGTGCCTGTGGTGCTGCCTCCATAAGTTTCATAGCATATACAGAACACAGTCACTGACACTATGTCAGGTCACATCATGGAGCTAATGAATTAACAGCCAATAATCAAATATTACTCCCTTCCTTACTCACAACTGAATTGTCTACTTAAAAATATTCGAGCTATTTTAGTCATGTCAGAGGAATCCGAAATGTTCGGATTTGAACGAACTCGTCGCCAATTTTCGGCCAAAATATCGTAGGTTTTTGTTGTGTTTTTCAAACTTCAAATGAGGATGCTACGACAGCGAGTTCCAATACTGCGGGATTTATTGACGTCCACTTTAACTCGACATTCACTGAACTAACTGATCCCCGTAGCGCCCGCCCATTGCCCCCGATAAGGCCAATGGACCATACCAAAACATAAGGGGTTGTCTGGGTTAAACCATCACCATACAGTGCACACAAACAGATCACACCACCGTTTTCGTCAAAATTAAAGATATTTGGCTGCTTTAAAAAATGCTTGCCCGGTCGGGCAAGTTGCCCATAATTTTACCTTGCCCGTGGCCAAATTTCACTTGCCCCGGGCAATCGGGAAGCGGTTAACCGCGAACCCTGAGCTTGCTTTGCATGACTTGAACAATGTCACAAAGAAAAAGGGTACCTCTTGCGAAATCTTTTTCTGCAAATAGATTGCGCCAAAATGCTCTCATGATGTAAATAATGGCAAATAAAAAAACGCTAAATAAAATGAAAGAAAATGTCAATGCAAGCCAAATAAACAAGTGGGTATTATCGGGGAAAATGTGCCGTCTCGAGTACTCTGCTGCGCAGTCGCCACTTGTCATCTATGTAATGCACAGTTAGGCTCAATCAGGGATCCATGTTGCGACCCGACCACAAGTCGGATGTAGATGCAAAATGCTTGACATGTCTAAGCTCCCGGCCCGATGTAGTCCATATCGGGAAATACGGCTTTCATGAAGCGTTTAAATCCTGTGCGCGCCACGTAACTAGAGGAGCTTTATCTTTAGCTATGTGCTAGGCTATCGCGTCCACCTCTGAGACGTTCTCTCGTATGGTGTCGCCTCCGTTCATGGGCTGTTGTCACTTGTCGAACCTTGCTTCTCACTTTGAACTTTCAGCACAGCATGGTTGTGTTGTGGGTGGTGAGAAAGCTTCTGGATTTGAATCGCCAGCAACGAGAGCGACAGACGGGTGGAGTCACATGACTAGAGGCGCTGTAGCGGTCTTAAAGGGGCATGAACATTGCCGCAGACAAAAGGCTTTTCTTTTTTTATTCATCGAATTTACCGACATGGGCAAAATGATTTCGGTCATTGTAATAAATTTCGGTAACGGTAAATTTTCGGTTTATCGCCCAGCCCTATGCTGTAGCATGGCTTTTTTTGCCGTGGGTGTCAAATATTTTACTTTGTTTTCAGAGTGCTTACAGACCTCTTGGTTTTGCCTCAAAATAATTGTCTGCAAAGCAGTCTGTGCCATCCGCATCATTGATGTGCAGGAGTAGCTTGTTGGTAATAAATAGCTGCAAGAAGTCCGCTGTTTGCCGCAGCATCCAGTGGTCCAGCGCTCGCAGTGAAAGTCTTGTCTGGCAGCCCGAACCATCCCCAAACATTTCGAGATGCACGCCCACTAAATTCCAGAAATATAAACATGGACAAACTTGACATTCTTCCAGATTCTGTCTCTTTGCATTGTTTTGAAGTTACTCCTGCAACTTTTCCACTTCTTCGATCCTCCCCATTGTCTGAAAAAGAAGTGTATATTTTGATTTGAAATAATGACCTCAACATACCAATACATTTGTTTATCATCTGAACTGGATTATTTTGAAACAACATTTGGGATGGACATCTGGGATTTGTTGTTGTGTATATTCAGAGTAATCCTTTTCTTGTATATAGCTAAAGCAATAGTCGCTGGCCTTGAAAATGGGTACAAGACTTGACCAAATTAAGATGCCATAAGGTCTAATTTGCCCCTTCTCTACCACAACTGATTTAGAGGCCATTAGTAACAGATTTGAGAAGACCACTTTTAAAGATATGAAGCCAGAGCTCGGCACCGGACCCATTTTAATTATTTATTATAATTTTAATGTATTATTGAGCAAATGACACAATATGTCAGTAGTGATTACCACAGAAGTCATGTCAAAATAGTGCAAATTCTGAGGTCGACTTCAAATCAGACAGGCGGAGACGAGCGCCAGAGAAGAGATGAGAATCAGAAGAGATGTTGAAGAAGCTAATAACAAAAAAAACAAAAAAACACATCAAATCTCCATGTAGTAGCAACGGGGATGGCTCATGGGGTCAGGAGAAGTGAGCGGGAGATGGGGAGTATGAGGTGCCGTTGGGGACAAAAGTCAGGAATCGCTTCACACTTCTGAAATGCACTCTTACACACCAGTGAAATTGTTGTTGCTCATGCATACTTATGAAACGCTATCATACATACGAGTGAAACGCTCTCATACACACTAGTGAAATAGTTGTTGCTCATACACTCGTCAAATGCGCTCATACACATAGGTGAAACATTCTCATACACACCAGTGAAAGGCGCTCAGGCACAATTGTGAAATTATTGTTATTCATAAATACAACTGAAACATGCTCATGCCCATACACGAGTGAAATGCTTTCATACAAACACCCACACTGTTGAAAATGCTGTCATGAACACAAGATCGCTTACAAATACTAAAATGTAAAAATTAATCATTTATTTAGCAGGGATGCATGGTGGGCGACTTGTTAGCACGATGGTCTCACAATGCAGAGGTCGCGGGATTGATTCCGGCTTTCCTGTTTGGAGTTTGCATGTTTCCCACACGCCTGCGTGGGTTCTCCGGTTTCCTCCCACATTCCAAACACATGCATGGCAGGTTGTTTGGACACCCTAAATTGGTGTGAGTGTGAGCGCGGATGGTTGTTTGTCTTTGTGTGACCTGCGATTGGCTGGCAACCAGTTTAGGGTGTACCCCACCTACTGCCCCAAGATAGCTGGGATAGGCTCCAGCACCCCCCGCAACCCTTGTGAGGAGAAGCCGTACAGATAATGGATGGTGGGATGGCATTCATAATGGACGGCCGCCACGGTGGGCGACTTGTGAGCACGATGGTCTCACAATGCAGAGGTTGTGGGATCGATTCCGGCTCCGGCCTTCCTGTGTAGAGTTTGCATGTTCTCCCAAGCCTGCGTAGTTTTCTCTGAGTTCGCCAGTTTCCTCGCACATTGCAAAAACATGCATCCATTTACTCTGATGCCAATGTTTTCTGTACCTTATGGCAGATTTTTCTCTTTGCCGAAGACTATTAGCACTTGTAGAGCGAGGACCTGTGCCACAGTCGTCAACTGCACCCTAAAATCTGATCATTTTGTATTTTAGACATTACACACTACACAGTTAAAGATGGTCCAAAAAAGAAAAATGGATTAATGTATTTCAACTTACATAATACTCTTTAAAGAGCTGACCAGCTCATTCCCAGAGGTACGTATTGGGGCGTATTGGTCGTCTTTACAGAAGACTCCAGGAGGTAACTCAGGTTTGACCTTCAGCCACAACAGAGTGTTGGGTGTGAGTGCTTCCAAGTCGTTGAGGTCGGAAGATGTCCTTGTGATAGGCCTGCTGTTTATAACTGCTTCAGCCTCACCAAGCAAGGTATATTGACTTTCTTCACCCGAAATTTGTTCTTTTACAGTGACATTCAGGATTTTTCTCACAGACCAAATAAGTCGCTCACAGCTTCCTCCGTGGTGGGAACCTGCTGGGGGATTGCTATGCCACTGAATACCTTTTTGCAGCAAGTGTTTCTCGATTTACTTAGTGTTCCATTCTTTGATTGATTTCTTCATTTCACTGTCAGCTGATCTAAAGTTGGTTCCGTTATCAGAATACATCTCTCTCACTTGTCCTCTTCTGACAAGAAATCTTCGGATTGCGTTGAGACAAGCATCTGTGTCACGTGAAGATGCAATTTCCAGATGTACGGCTCGTACAGCGAGACATGTAAAAATCACGCCGTATCTCTTTACTTGTCCTCTAACCCTACTTACTTAGAATGGACCAAAATAATCAACGCCAATTCTCTTGAAAGGCGGATCGTCAGGTAGCACTCTTCTGATGACTCTAGCAGCTCGAGGTATCCAAAACTGTTGATGCAGATTAGCCATCATGTGGTTCCTTCCAGCGTGAGCTGTAATCTCATGAATGTATCTCAGGACTAGCTTTGTGTTATGTGAATCCTTGGCAAGATGGCTTGCTGTTTTGCTGTTTCAGGCATGGCTGCGTGGCTCAACTGTCCACCAACCCTCATGACACCATCTTGAAGTACTATATTGAACTTGTAAAGTGGGCTACTTTTCTTCACCCTTTTTTGTTTTTCAAATATGGCTAAATCTTTTTTGAAACTTCGCCTTTGACAGTATTTCACAAGTTCTCTTTCTGCTTTATCCAAGTCGTCGCAGGTCAAATACTTTCCTTTGACAGTTCTCTTGAATAAATTCATCTTGCCTTCTTCACCTAATGTGATTAACTCCTTTCTATTTTCCTTTACTCTGTCAGTAAGTCTTTCAGCTTTAGAAACCAGGCTACGGCCTGCTTCAATGCTGTCCAAGACGAATAATAGTTCATCCACTGGCCCAGAGAATCTTTGGGCTACAGTGACTGAATTACATGCACTTGAGTCACTCATTTGACCTCCTGGTCATTAATTGGTAATTTGAAGTGGTTTTTGTGTTTAACTAAATTCCTGGACACTGCCTGATTTTTTTCAGAGCTGTACAACCACTAGAAAGGGTGGTTCCCACAATGTGAGTTTTGCTCAGGTGGCCCAACAATGTCACAAAAACAAGTAGGGGGGTGTGTGTGTGTTTGTATGTATAAGCTACATGTTGGGGACCAACATCGGACAGCACACCCACTGTAGGGGACCAAAATTTTTGTGGGGACCAAAAATCTGGGCCCCACAAAAAAGAGCATTGAATTCAGTGATAAGAAGCTCAGGGGGAGGTCCTGTCAAAGTTTCAGGGCTTCCCAGGAAGGTCACAAAAACAAGACGAGTGTGCTAGAAATGTGTGTGCGGAAAAATTACTCAGGATCGCTGTCTAGTGGTCGGTCCCGGTACTGCACTTACGCACACTTCACACACTCGGCTGGTCTGTGCATGTGCAGGACAGTCTGCTTTATGTCAGGCAGCCACCCTCCCCTCCCCCACAGCCCAACCCGAAAAATTGAGATGTTAGTTAAGTATTTATTCCTATTATTGAGTGAGATTACATATTTTTACTTGGCAGCTGGCACAACAGCTAAGCTTGGAGCACAGTTATTGCAAAATAAAATAAATAAACAGTAACAACAATAACGATTGTTAATATTGTTATACTTTATAGCGTAACCTATTTATACTAATTTTCTGTATGCAATTTCAAGTGCAACTAATATAGTTGTGCATATAGATAGCCACCAAACTCCATACATTAGATAAAAATAAGAGCCACGATGTTAACCAATTAACAGTTCAAGAAAAAAGCAGACATCCAAGAACTTGCTTTGTTACTTTTGCGTGGCCAGAACTACAAACCCCAAAGCAGAGCAAACCCAAAACATCAGAGAAAGTACAATACTTTTGTCAAGGAGTGGTGCTGCTGCTTTGCGATCGCTGCCACCATAGTGAACGCGCTCCCACATTCGTGCACATGCCACACACCTGTTTTCCACGTCCTGTCAGTCCACTCCGTCGGTCCGCATTTATTTCGTTGGTCAGCCATCACGGTTGGGTGCGCACTAGATCGCTGTTAAACCATCTTCTACGCCACAGTCCTCGTGTTCAACAAACATTTCTCCCGAATTCGCCTACCATGCACAACTCTCCACTTTCAAACCGAGCGCCGCTGTTACTTCCGGGTTTTTAGCGCCAAGCACTTGACGCTAGCGTGTGACGTCATGGCGAAATACTAGGTTTTAAAATAAAAATTTTCTTTTTTTTGTACAGTCTAAGTGCATGGGGTTATGATAGATCGAATGAGTATACCTTTATGTACTCACTAACATTTATGTTGATCATAAAATGTTGTTTTGATGAAGAAAACTGTTATTTTTTAGAATCAATTGGCTTAGGGCACTTGGGCAAACTACGGCCCGGGGGCCACTTGTGGCCCGTTAAACGTTTCAATCCAGCCCCCCAAACTTGAAAAAAATTAAATGAATAAGCCTTGTTAATGGTTTATTTTCTAAATACTGTGGTTTTTCAAAGACATATATATTGTTGTAATGCTTTTGTTCACTTTCGTTTAAAATTAAATGTATTTTAGGACTCATTGTGCCCCCCCCCTCCCAATCAAAAAGTTTGCCCATCCCTGGCATAGTGGATGGGCCGAGGAGTTTAAAAGGCACACATCATGCATTTTTCAGTCAGTTTTAGCCAGGGCTTGGTATGGGGAAGACCAGCTGGTTTACATGTAATCATTAAATTTTCCCAAGTTTTATTTAAGTTAATTGGACAAAACAAAAAAAACGCAATATTCTTCTGCCAGAGAGTATGTAATATTCTTCTGCCATTTTATTGTAGAGGGCCATTTTGAGCCCCTAACAATATTATTCAACCAAGAGATCATGAGTCGTCGCCCACTTACTTTCTGAAGTCAGCTGGGATGTCACAGCTGTGACCCTCGTGAGGATAAAGTGGTTCAGATGGAAAAGTAGGACTAAGGGCTTTTTCTCAGGTTTCCATGCGCAAATCCATGTATATTAGGTCAATTGGAGACTCTAAATTCTCTACTCATCAAATGACATTCGTGACCCTGATGGATAGATAAAATAGATTATTAATCTGCCATGGGAAGTCCAAGGTGTCTGGTAGAAAGAAATGCATTCATACACTCATTACACAGTCAACCAAGCAAAGACACAAAGCCTAGGGCAGGGGCGGGCAAACTTTTTGATTGGAGGACCACAATGGGTTCTAAAATATGACAGAGGGGCCGGACCAGGAGCAGATGGATGGAGTGTTTTGGAAACCTCACCTCATCTGAGAAAAAAAATACATTTAATTTTAAATGAAAGTGAATAAAAGCATTCCAACAATAATATTTGTCTTTGAAAACCACAGTGTTTAGAAAATAAAACATTAACAAGGTTTATTCATTAAATTTTTTTCAAGTTCGGCGGCCCGGATTAAAACTTAACGGGCCGCTTGTGGCCCCCGGGCCGTAGTTTGCCCTCGCCTGGCCTAGGGCATAAACACATACATGTAATATCCAATCCGCTTATTCTCACAAGGATAGCGTGCTGGAGCCTACCCAGCTGTCAACGGACAGTAGGCGGGGCACACCCTGAAGTGGTTGCCAGCCAATCGCAGGGCACGCAAAGACGAACAACCATCTGCGCTCAAACTCACTCACAAATGCAACCTCCACACAGGAAAGCTGGGTCCCGGGATCGAACCCTGCACCTTGGGACTGCGAGCCGGATGTCCTAACCAGTCTTAACTCATTAAATACCAGCCATTTTCACTGGAGCAACCCGCTCAATCCCAGCGTTTTCCTGGGTTTTGACTAATATTGCAAGGCCCACAGAATATAGTATTCTAATGCTATATAGACATGGAGCACACCCGAAGAAAGATGAGCCTCTCTTCTTTCAACAGAAAAAAAATGTTTGTTCCTATCTTTTTCCATTCTTGAGCAATCAGCATTTGAAAATAGCTAAATTTCATGAAAACTCCAATCCCTGGGGAAAAAACTGAGAAAATGAGCTTTGTAAACTGATGCATTTTGACCATAATTTGAATTTTGACACTATTATTTATGGCTTTTATGACACCTCTAACATCTAAATAATGCATGCCTTCTATAAAATAACAAAAAAAAGCACAAAAAATGTTTTTGATAAAATAAATTTATTTGCACATAACACTAAACGACTGAACTGTTGAACTATGTACAAAAATGAAATACATCAGTGTCATACATACTTTTTTTTTGTGTGATATAAAATAAAACAGTTGCCTTGATGCAAGGGCACACAACATAGTTCACACCACATTCTTGTTTCACTCCGTTTGCCTTTGCGCAAACAGACCCGACACTTTCGTTGTGGTCTGGCTTTGCTGGTCCGTGGAAAATAGGCGAGCTTGTGTTTGTCCACTGGGGTTTGTGTGAAAATAATTGTCTGGGAAGTGATTGCTGGCATCCGCGATGTGCTGCAGAAGCTCATCCGTGAGAAACAGCTGCAGGAAATCAGCTGGCTCCTCAGACTCCAAATGGGCAGCGGCATTCAGTGGTCCAGGGGTTGCTGTAAAGTCGATTTTCCTCGGTTGCCATCCAGTGTGACGCCATCCGGAACCACTGCTTCCTGATGCACAACCTGTAAATTACAGAAATATAAACAATTGGAAATATATATTTATTGCTGCATTTTATTGCTGGCGTGTGAAGTTTCATATTATAATTTACCTTTCTTTACACCAACAAGACGAGGAGGAACTTTCTTGCCGCGGGATGCACAATCTGTGAATTTTAGAAAGTATGCATGATTACCACACCATTCAGTATTGTTGTTTCCTCGTCGGGAGGAGATGCGCTCGCGCGTAACTGCACATTTACGCGACATTTTCTGCCCGCAAGATGCATGATATGTACAATAAAAGCATGAGGGCTAAAACCACATGTTCAATGGTAACTTGCGAGCGTTTACTTCCTCGTCGGCGAGGACTTACGCTCGCGTGTAATTGTGCAATAGGCGCCCGGACGAGAAAGTCAGCGAGCAAGCTTGCGTCTAACTGCACATTTACGCGACATTTTCTGCCCGCAAGATGCATGATATGTACAATAAAAGCATGAGGGCTAAAACCACATGTTTAATGGTAACTTGCGAGCGTTTACTTCCTCGTCGGCGAGGACTTACGCTCGCGTGTAATTGTGCAATAGAGGCGGCCGGACGAGGAAGTCAGCGAGCAAGCTCGCTTCTAACTGCACATTTACGCGACATTTTCTGCCCGCAAGATGCATGATATGTACAATAAAAGCATGAGGGGTAAAACCACATGTTCAATGGTAACTTGCGAGCGCTTACCTCCTCGTTCGGGGGGATCTGGTGAGGACTCTCAGCTGCTTTGGCTATTGTCCGAAGGCAGGCGATGCAGGCCGCAAGGCACGCGCACCCTCTTTAGACGCCGTTTTGTTGTGACGACGACGAAGCGTCATCCTCTCAACCAAAGCGTCTCCATCGCCTTGATGCTTTTAGGAAGCTTTTTTTTACAAAAAAGCATTCCTCGATCGTCATTTGCTTGGAGGATTTCATTGCTAACGCTACTAATGCGACTGCTGCTAGTGCTGCCGATGCTGCTGCTACCCACGCTGCTCTCCACACTTATAAGTCTACCCCAGGATCCCGCCCCCCCATTTGTACCTCTGGCGCAGATTCAAGGCGGATCTTTTGCACCTCTGCCCCCTGCTGGGTGATTTTTACATGATTCACAATGCGGACAAGGCTGATTCTCAGTCAGAGGTTGCATCAGACCCTTATGTACACTATGACGTAAAAAAGACAGGAAACGTATTTATACGTCTTTGGTAGAGGGCGCCATTGCATTAAAAGACGTCTTTGTACGTCTAAGGGAGTAAATGAGTTGAACAAAGTACAGGGTCCTTCACCTGACTACAGATGATCTTCTGGGGACTTTATTTGGTTTTAATCACTTTTGGGGTCTGTATCTATGCACACTCCCTGGTTTTGCTACCTTCCCGGGTACCACATACACACTGCTTAGTTTCTCTGCCTTCGTGGGTACCACATACATATTGCTTGGTTTCTCTGCCTTCCTGGGTACGACATACACACTGCCTGGTTTTGCTACCTTCCTGGGTACCAGTCACACAAACGTCAGACGACTCAGCACATACCGACTGTCTCAGCACTACACACTTTCACTCCAAGGCAGTGCTGTGAACCAACTTACTGACAAGAGGTAGTATTTAGAATTTTAAAAAGTGCTTGAAAGGTTTTGTTCATGTAAAACCAACAGATTATGACATTATTATTATTATTTAAATCAGTATTAAACAGCATCAGCATAGGTTAAAGATATTATACAGACTATATACGATAAAAAAATACTAAACCACCCTTGCTTTTCCGTCATTTCTTGTATAAGTTAACACACAGATGTATAACATTTGTTTATACAAATATAACGATTAAAAAGTAGCTGATTAGAGTTTTAATTTTGTATTCATTAATCTGTAATAAAAATGGACATATTTTGGTTAATAAAATTAACAAGAAATAAAAGTAAAGGGTGTTCTAATACTTTTTTCAAGATTGTCCTAACATACATTTAATGTTTACAGTATATGTCTTCGGAAGAAGGGCAGCATTAGATTTTTTTTTTGTTCTCTCTCTTTGACTTCTGAATTTGAATTTCTGTCACAGATGTGCTTGAATTCTATTTTGGATGATTTGTGTTAAACTGCACAAATATTTGAAGAGCCATAGAATTCAAGAATCACACCAGTGCTGCTACTCCTCCGAACGGGTGAACGCCCTTGATTAACAACCTGCGTTGAGGTGGCTTTTGAGATTCGTGGTGTGGGAGAAAAATCTCTGAAGGCATTCTTAGACTTCAAGAGAGGGTCCACAATTTTCAAAGATTCACTTCCGTCTGAATCAGAGGCCTCACTTGTATCCGGAATATATTCATCTCCACTGTCATCTGAGTTGGAGTAATAATGCTTATCCATTCCAAAGTCAGCCTGTTTTTTTAATCTAAAAAACAACAACAACAACGAAATATAAAGGATAGAAGGCAGGAGACCAATAAAATATATGCAATTTGCTTGTAAGATTCCCTGAAATCTATATGGGTTGTTTACCTGTATACTTTTGGTCCTCCTGAGCCTTGGGATAGTAATATGGTCTGGGTCTGAGGCACAAAGTTCAGGGGCAGGATTTGACAATGATTCGTCAGAATCTGTGTCGTTATTCCAAGGAAGATTCAGCCCATATTTTTTGTCCAAGGGAGGAGACTGGGTTGCATCAGAGTCCAAGAGAAAATTGAGAACCCATTAAATACTTAATCCCCAGAGGAATCTCCACAGAAAAAGGTCTTAATTCTATTTGAAAAAAAAAAAAAACTAAAATATTGATGAATGATATTATGACAAAATAATGTAATAACAAAATTAGAATGATTTTAGGAAATTATTTGCAAAACCAAAACATTGTGGTACGATAATAATGCATATAATTATTCTACGCAGCTATATTTAACAAAAACACTTAATTGACCGTAACAAAAAGCTCCCGGGAGGAAAACTACATTAAATGTTTTTTTAACAGGGCAGTGAAAATATTGGAAAATAAAAAAAATAATGAATAAAATAATATGAAAAAAGAATTCAATGTGTATCGATGGACCCATATGAAATACTTATATCGCTATGTACTTATCAGCCATATCGCCCAGCCCAATATGTAACTGCAACTTCAAAACCTCGGGCCATAACAGGATTGTAACATGGGATGCATATCTTCATTCCTAAATTTGTAGATCCCGAGGAGGCTGCTCAATGGTCCTGGTAATGTAAACCTCAACCAATTCGGTCACAGCCAATGTTCTCCATCCTTGTTAAGAAGTTTTGAAATGATTTAATAGATATACTATTGCAAACTATACCAGAATTTTATACATTTTAAACTTTTGATCACAATTTTACCTATTTTCTAAAAATCTGAAGAATCCACATGCCAAATCACCTGCTGTGGACACATAGGTTCTGTTCTGACAGATAATTCAGTTACAGGTTGTGTACTTAAAGCCAATAAGAGGGCAATGCAGCAGTCGACAGCCTGACGAAAGCTTAAGTCTCCCAATGAGAGAACTGTAGTGGCTGGTAGGTTCTTAGATTGTAACATAGTAAAGACATACACTACGCATAACTGTATATCATATGATGATGAGGGAAAATATTATTAGCTACGATTTATGTCCAGATATATTAGAAAACTTGTCCAACCAGCACAGGTCTATCTAACTGTAATTTTAACATCTCAAGACACGACAGGATGACCACATGATACGCATACCTCCTTTTCAGAGTCTGTCAAACCTTGAGAAGGCTGCTTCGATGTTCTGGTGGCATCAACCTCAGCCGATTCAGTCATTGTCGGTTGTCCTCCATCCTAATGAACAAGTTGAATATTAATTTAATGAATTAAAAAAAAGAAAATGGATCAGAATTTTACACATTTTAAAGAACAAGTTCACGAATGAAACAAAACCAATTACTTTAGCGCATGACAATTAATCTTCAGTAGAGATATGTTGTGACTGATATTTCAGTCACAGGTTGTCTTTTGAACGCCACCAGGGCCGCAATGGAGCACAGGACAGCCAAAAGTCTTCTTGTCGGACAGCTGTAGTGGCTGGTAGGTTCTAAGATTATAACATAGTAAAGGCACATACAACTCCTAACTGTATTTCATATGATAATGAAGGAAAAGATGATTAGCTATGATTTATGTCAACAATAAAAATGGCTCTACGGGGTCCCCACGAACGCAAACCTGACAGTTGGGTGTCAGATGGCCAACATACCTGACTCGCAATTCAACTCAACTGGACCCCACAACACAAGAAAAAGCTGAGTGAGCCTCAAACCAGACATACACATTCACTGACAAATATCCTGTGACACCAGATATATTAGAAGTCTTGTCTAATCAGCACACGTCTATCTAACTGCAATTTTAACATCTCGAGACACGACAGGATGAGCACACGATACGCATACCTCCATTTCTGAGTCTGTAAAGCCTGGAGGAGGCTGCTTCGATGTTTTAGTAGCATCATAAATTTATTGAATTAATTATATTTGAGGTTGGATTAGATTTTTACACATTTTAAGCCTTAGCCACCCAAAACAAAACATAAGCTCATGAATGAAATAAAACTAATTAATTTCGCCCATGCCAATTAATCTTCTGTAGACACGTGTTGTGACCAGTGTTGTTTTTGGCAGGCATTTTAGATTTTGTCCAAGTCATTTGGACAAAGTGCTGATTTGTTTACATCACATTTAGTCATCCCAATTCGTTATAGTTTTAGTCCAGTTTTAGTCAACGAAAACTAAAAAAAGGGTTTTAGTCCAGTTTTAATCGACGGAAACGCAAAAAAAGTTTTACCCTAGTTTTCGTCAATTTATTCACAAAGGTTTTAGTCCAAGCGGCACGGTGGCCCAACTGGTTAGCATGATGGCCTCACAATATTGAGGTCGTAGGTACGATTCTGGCTCCGGCCTTCCTGCGTGGGTTTCCTCTGGGTAATCCGGTTTCCTCCCATATTCTTAAAACATGCATGGCAAGTTGCTTGGACACTCTAATTGCCCCGAGGCATGAGTGTGAGCGTGGATGGTTGTTCGTCTATGCATGTCCTGCGATTGGCTGGACACCAATTCAGGGTGTACCTCGCCTACTGCCGAAGACAGCTGGGATAGGCTCCAACACCCCCCGCGACCCTAGTGAGGAGAAGCGGTACAGATAACGGATGGATGGGTTTAAGTCCATTTGAGTTAAAACAAGGCATTCAAGGTTTCCACCCAATAACAAAGACTTTTGGATGGACTACTAAGGATTCTTCATCACAAACAGAAAAAAGTGGCAACAGTGGAATCAATACTCACTGCTCCAAAATAAGCAGAGAAGCAAAACATTTTGTTGGGCAACTGTTGTGGCTTTATTTCACTAAAAGCAACATAAAATAATTTATGAACCACATGCTAACAATTTTGTCTAGTCAACGAAAAAAATTCATGTACATCACGTCATGTTTTCGTCATAAAAGAACCTCGTATAGCTTGTCATCGTCATTAAAAAAGGGGCGTTAACGAAGTATTTTCGTCATAGTCATCAGTGACGAAAACAACACTGGTTGTGACTGATATTTCAGTCCCAGGTTGTCTCCTGAACACCACCAATTGGGCAAGGGCGCGCAGGAAAGCCTGGGGTCTTCTATTTTTACAGTATAGAAAGGCTAAATATCAAATTGAAACAGTGTTTTATATCATGAATATACAGGGTTGGTGCTGGTTCTGGTAGGGAAACCACAACATAAAGATGTCCTTAATTAGTCCCACAATGGGGATATTTGCAATATGGCATATGATGGCCTAACAGGGCCACCGCCCAGAAAGGAGTAACGCAGAACTTTGTAATACTGTCACTCCCTGACCAGTTCGTTGTTCCTGCAGAGCCAAACTTTGACTCAGACCCACAAATTTGAATTACAGATAGTGGACAATGGAGAACTCCCCCAGTCAGTCAGCATGTTCAACTTCCATAGAAACCTCACATACATTTATTAGATTGCCAAACTAATTGGAAACTACATCACCAGAACACCACAAGTGGGCTCTGTTATTGTACTTAAAGATGCATCTTACAAACCTGTGTTCTCCAAGGCCAGCTGGTCCATAGTCTTAAGTTATTTCTTCGCCAACATCAATGTCTCGGAGCGCAAACAGACAGAGGTGTGGTCTGTCCTCTGTTGTCATCTTCTTCATTTTACAGTTGGGGTGCATGTGGTCATCATTAACCAGTCTTCCCAGACTGCCATCTTCTTGAGCTGCATCAACACTTAAAATAGATTAAAAAAAAAAAAAAACCAATTATTCAATCAATGTCAGAAATTAATCTTTGAGACAATCTTGTGTACACAAAACATAAAAATAGGAAATCCACAATTTTTAAATCTAAATCAAATCATACAAGAAATTTCTATTGGAATCAGACCCTATTAACAGCTTGTCTTTGAGACTTCATGATCTATATTTTCATTTGTACAGATTCAACGCATGAATAAAAGTAATTATACATTTTTGCTTAGAGAATGATTTTTCCCCTAACACTTATGGGATGAGTATGTGTTTATTTTTTTAAATAAAAACAAAAATAAGATAACATCTCAATCTTTGCCTCACCTCCAAGTTTTTTCTTGCCGGCGGAAGTCAAACAAAAAGACAGTGCCTCTTCCATCCATCTTCCTGCGTTGAGATTCATCAGAATCTATCAATTTTCCTCTGTACTCCATAATAAAGAATAAAGTCGTCTTTCCTGAAAGGGGCCTTGGTAAATACTCCTCGACCTAGTTAACAGGGAAATCAAGTTAGCTTCGTCATATTTTTAAGCACACAAATAAGGAGTCATCATATTCATTTGTGCCACTATACTAATGTAGGGTGGTTTGAAACATTGCTTCTTGTGAGGGATAGAGCAGAGCCCTTCTTTATGATTTTAAAGGAACAGACCAGCCAAAATTCATTTTCCAGCATTGCATTAGCCAGTATGTATTAGGACTGAAAGTACAAATGTCAATTGCACCTGGTTACGTAAAAAAAAAACTTTAAGATTATTTAGTTTCAAAACAATGACATACACTGTACACAGTCATATTGGATCGCGTCACGTGATCTCTGTGACGTATTACGTGCTTTACACTAGACTATCAATATCGGACTTGTTCACCGGTCTATTGTGGTATAAAAATGCCGGAGGGCGTCATCAAGTACAGCCTTAATTTAGATAGAACTCCTACCATCAGGTTTCACACTCACTGAAATAACTTGAAACTGACAAAAGTGGCAAAAGAAAAGGTCAAGACACTCTTAATGTAAAATAACCACTTAAAAAACGATGTCAGCTTGGTTATCAGAAAACAATAATATATCTTAGCAAAAGCGTTAACTTCATACCTTTAAATTAGTTTATATACTTCGCTTCTAACTCTGCAGTCTTGTCCAGACCCTTGACTGCATGTTCAATAGTATCCTGCTTTGGGGACTTCCTGCATCTCAGGGAAGGCATTGTTTATTCTATAAAGAAAAAAGACAGTATTGTGTTGAGAATTATTAATACTATGGGCTAAATGGAGTTTTAACAATATTAGTGTAAGAAAAATAAATTATAAATTAAAAAAATATCAATTCCTCCATCCCAATTAACGATTTCAACCATAATAGTTTATATTGAAGTTTAAACAACAGACACAGACAGATTTATGCAGTGTGACTACAAAAATCTTACCAAAATTGCATTCACAGTAACCTTTGCTTTAAGAATCATGTAATTAACCAGTGAACATCGTGTCTTACACAAAAATTAATGACAGAAATTATCATGGTACTTGCATTCTGTGGTTCTATAACAAAAGTGCAAGCTGTTAGCTCCGCAAAGCTAACGCAACAAGCTAGCGTCCCTCGTGCTCACATTCAATGCAAACCTGACCACCGGATGACAATACGCGTCGGTTTAGTTCTTTAAATGAGTAAAAGCACCATGACGTTTTATAATTATTCAATGCTTAACTGGAGCTCGTCAATTATGTCGATGTAGGAGCACATGTTTGCTAGGCCAGTGTTGTAGGCCCACATCCATGGTGCTACTTTGTATAGTGTTTTCCACACAACTATCTCTAACTATGAACAAATGCACTCGACGCATGTTTTGAAAAAAACCCAACGAAAAACACTTACCTCTCCGTTTCAACAGCAGTTCGAACTTCGAAGTGGTGATATTCTCCAGCGTTAAGCACCTGCTCGAACTGCGAATAGGTCAAATTCAACAGCGTCTTTTTTCTGTCTTAATAAGGACGCGATGAGAGGAGGAGCGCTTGCCTTTTCGTCAGCACGCCCCGCGCGGGTGGTGCTGCTTTATCACTCTCTATCTGTGCCCGCCCGCCGGCACGTCGATAGAAAAATAATATTCCTTCAAACATTATTTTCATCTTCTTAACGTTTTGTAGTGAATTTAACAGGTTCACCACTTTTTTCAAATACACCAATGGAAAACAGGTCTTAATTGAGGAAACATACAAAGAGCGTCTCACAAACACCTGATGATGAGCAATGTAATTTGATCACGTTTTTTGTCACTGCCTGGACGTTGGGTTCACTGGCCTGGTGGCAGTGGCTTGTAGACACTGTCACTGAGTGGGAACGGATCTCAAGGTGGGTCAAACTAACCCAAGCAGTGGATCGGTCCGTTTTTTAAATTTATTAATTTTTTTATTTTATGTATTTATTTATTATTTAATACAAGGGCTTCGGCTCACTACCAGTGGGCGGGACCAAAGAATTTGGGTTTCCTTTGAGCTAGGAGGCAGTCAAAGGCAGTCCAATCCCCGGCAACATAAAGCGCCTAGCTCTGGGGACATGGAATGTCATTTCTCTGGTAGGGAATGAACCCGAGCTGGTGTGTGACTAGACCAGTGGTTCTCAATTATTTCCTGTCATGCCCCCCCTACCAAGAAGAAAACAATTCGCACCCCCCCACCACAATTTTCTTTTACATTTCGTACTAATGTACATGTTCTTTGCATATTAATGTTAGATTGTCAATAAAATATCTTACCTTAACAAAGCTAAATTGATAAAAATAAAATATCATTTTGAGAACGACTATTGTGAGGATCTCGAAACTCAGTACTCTGTGGTGCTAATATTCATGAGATGATAAATATGTTGAAGCCACAGAACAAAAAGATTAGATATTGTTTGGAAATTAATGACGTACATAAAGGAATATCAGCCTTGATTGGAGTACATTACTGCATTTAAATTTTTAATAAAAATGAAACAATTATTGATGTTATGACCACTATGAAGAATTTAAAAAACAATATATAGGGATAATTATAGTTTTCATTTTGTTATGTGTAGTCTGTTCATGTTGCATTATTTTTATGACAAAGACGATGGTTAATCGTAGGTTTGTTGCCCAAATGTACCATTACAACCTGATTAATGTTGAGAATGACGAACTCAAACTGGACACTGAAACGTAAAAACACATGGACTTCTTGCCCCTGTCCTCACACGTGCACACACACACACACCATACACGAAGATCCGGGAGGTAAGGACGGCTGTCCTACAGGATGCGGATGGAAGAACAACTGCAGCGGAACAATGCCAGGGATGTCTGGAGGGGCCTGAAGACCATCTCAGGCCACGGACAAGCAGGTAAGACCCAGAAGGGGGGGGGGCTTCAGTGGGCAAATGAGTTGAACCTATTTTTCAATAGGTTTGATCAAATGTCTGACCCCGCTCAGGCTTCCCTGATGCAGCCCCCACCCACCCCTCCTGCCACTGCGAACAAGACCCTCTCTCCCCCTCTCTCGCCCCTCTCTCTCTCCACAGGCTCCAGTTCCCAGCCTCATCAGACAACCACCACTTCCTCCTGCTCAGCCTTGTTCCTCACAACATCTCAGGTGAAGAACCAGCTGAGGAAGATGAAGGCGAGGAAGGCGGCAGGCCCAGATGGGATCAGCTCCCAGCTCCTCAAATCCTGCGCAGACCAGCTGTGTGGAATCGTCCAGCACATGTTCAACCTGAGCTTGAAGCTGGGCAGAGTCCCCCAGCTGTGGAAAACATCCTGCCTGGTTCCGGTTCCAAAGACACCCCATCCGAAGGAGCTCAACAACTTCAGACCAGTGCCGCTGACGTCTCATCTGATGAAGACCCTGGAGAGACTGGTCCTCGTCCATCTGCGCCCCCTGGTCAGCTCCTCAATGGACCCACTCCAATTTGCATACCAGCCTGGCATCAGTGTGGATGATGCCATCATCTACCTGCTCCACACTTCACTCTTCCACCTGGAGAAGGCGGGGGGCACGGTGAGGATCATGTTCTTTGATTTCTCAAGTGCTTTCAACACCATCCAGCCCGCCTTATTGGGAGACAAGCTGGAGCAGGCGGGAGTGGCCCACCACCTCATCACATGGATTCACAACTACCTCACAAACCGGCCACAGTACGTGAGAACACAGGACTGTGTGTCTGACGTGCTCCTCTGCAGCACGGGAGCGCCGCAGGGAACTGTGCTGGCTCCCTTCCTGTTCACCCTCTACACCTCGGACTACAAATACAATTCCACAACCTGTCACCTGCAGAAGTTCTCTGATGACTCTGCGATTGTCGGCCTCATCACTGACGATGACGATCGGGAGTACAGAGGGGTTACGCAGGGGTTCGTGGACTGGTGTCAGCAGAACCGCCTCCAAATCAACGCTGGGAAATCCAAAGAGCTGGTGGTGGATTTCCGCAAGCGTCGGCACTCTCCACCTGCACCAGTGAATATCCAGGGAACAGACATTGAGAGGGTCTCAACTTACAAGTACCTGGGTGTTCATCTGAACAATAAACTGGACTGGAGCGACAACACAGACGCTCTCTATAGGAAGGGTCAGAGCAGACTCTTCCTACTCAGGCGGCTGAGGTCCTTTGGCGTTCGGGGAACACTCCTCAGGAACTTCTATGACTCGGTGGTTTCATCAGTCATCTTCTATGGAGTGGTCTCCTGGGCAGGAGGCATCTCGGGCCGAGACAAAAAGAGACTGGACAAACTGGTGAGGAGGGCCAGCTCTGTCCTGGGCTGCTCCCTGGACTCTGTGGACTCAGTGGGGGGCAGAAGGATGACGGCAAAACTGTCATCAATGCTGGACAAACCAGCCCACCCATTCAATGACACTCTGAGAACACTTTACAGCTCCTTCAGTGACAGACTTTTACACCCTCGCTGTACCAAAGAGAGATTTCGCCGCTCCTTCCTGCCAACTGCTGTCAGACTTTTTAACAAGAACATTGGGTCAGGCCTACAAACGGGAGGGCATTAGTGCAATTGTGCAGTCCTAGGATGCAATATTAACTACTACTGTACTTTCAGCCAAGGGTGTACTTAAATATTGACCAATGATGTATTTTGTTTACCATTACAGTATTCTTATTACAATACTATCACTGTAGTATTTCTACCACTGCAGGATGTTCACTATTACAGTACTTTTATCATTGCAGTACTTTTATCATTGCAGTATTTTTCTATCATTGCGGTACTTTTACTATTACAGTACTTTTACCATTGCAGTACTTTTACCATTGCAGTACTTTCATCATTGCAGTATTTTTCTATCGTTGCAGTACTTTTACTATTACAGTACTTTTACCATTGCAGTATTTTCTATCATGCAGTACTTTTCTATCATTTCAGTACTCTTACCATTACAGTACTTTTATCATTGCAATATTTTTATGATTGCAGTATTTTCAATCATTCAGTAGTTTTTATCATTACAGCGTTTCCCCCTCCGTATAATGGACAAACATTAGGAGTGTTTCCTTACACTTAGATACGTTTATACTGTGTATATTTGCATGCTTTTTCTGAATGTCTGCTGCTAATGTTATACATTAACGGCTACATTACGCCGCCGACTCTGTGTGATCTATATCTTTGCTGCTGTAACACCTCAAATTTCCCCATTGTGGGACTAATAAAGGACATCTTATCTTATCTTATCTCTCCTACAACGAGGCAAGGGCCTCCACCAAGTCACCCCAGGGACAAGTTTTATTCCCTGATGGTCATCAAATTATGAGGATCTCATTCTACGCCGGAAGGGAGGAGGGGAATTTTTCCCTAATGTGAGGTTTTCGCTCCTCCACTGATGATCACACTGTTGTATGATTTCATTATGATGATCTGTCTTAAAGCCGTAAGGACATGATTTTTAAATCCACAACAGGGGGGAAATGTAAGATGGGCTGAGGATAGGTAATCAGTTTGTGTATTCATAATCATGTTTTTATACACTCATTAATGTTGAACACACACAGAGACACTTACTTGTTATTTTAACACACACACACACAGACACCGTATCCTGAAGATGTGTTTAGTTAAACTGACCTTGGGTTATGATTTTCTGCCTGCTGGAGTCCCTGGTGATTAGTTATTGATGCTTTAGTTAAACTGACCTTTATACCGTGAGTTATTGATGTTTTCTGTCTCTTGGTGATTAGTTGTTGATGCTTTTCTGTCTTCTGGTGATTAGTTATTGATGAGTTAGTTTCAATAAAAAGGCAGAACGGAGGGTGAGAGTCAGAGGGTGTGCGGGATTGAACTGGCAAGACGGCTGTTTCACCTCCTGGCTCCCTCTCCCATTCTGAATGGCACAAAACGAAAACTTTAGTAAGTTATTTCAGTCTAAAAAAGGCGTCAGGGCATTTTTAAACCGGACAGTAAGTCGCCACTGTCTTGGTTCCTTTTTGTGCCTTGACCCATACCGGAATTATTGAAAGGATGCAGTCCTATTTACAGGCCCCAGTGACACCCCAGGTTTCTGTTGTTTGTACGAGGGCGCTTAATAGGTACTGCTATTCACAATCGTCTTAGGCTGTTTCTTTGCAGAAGTTTATGGACAATGTGTAGTGCTGTAGGATGCAGTCTAGAGCATTCTTGACATTGAAGCTTTTGTTTCCAGCAACTGCTAATGCGACCGTGCATCAAACATGCAAAACACAGACCCTTGCTCCTCAAGAAGTCAATCTTATCCTTGTGATGCTTTCTCCTAAATTCCTTACCAATTGTGAGACTGTGTTGCTCTCCATTACAATTAGCACATGGTTTGGCAATAGCATCCACTGAAACAGGTTCTGCCTTTGGCGTGGTGGTTTTGTTGTTTTCCATCTTGGCGGGCACAATGACTGTTGTGAAGACTTTCTTTGATTTTGTTGTTTCTGTGTGTTGTGATTTTGTTTTCTGTTTTATAGAAATCTTTCGTGCTTGTCAACAAAGTCAACAAAATCCTTAAACTTCACTCTTCTATTTGTTCTTTCTTGGAGATTGCAGGCAAATTTTCTCCAAGATTCTATAAGTCTGTATGGAAGTTTGTTTGCCAATGCCTTTATATTAGCCATGTTGTCCAAGTCCTCCATGTAATTAACATCTGCCAATATGTTCGAACAGCCCATAAGGAATAATGTGAAAGACTGAAGTGCAACACCATCTTCAGACTTGATTGTTGGCCAATCCATGGCTTCCTTTAAATATGCTTCTGCTATCATGAAGTCATCACCATAAAACTCCTTCAAGATTTGTTTTGCTTTGGTATATCCTGTCAGAGGTTCCATATGGATGCAGCTCTTCACCAACTCATGTGGTTGTTCACTAGTATACTGCAGCTAAAATTGAAGATGATCACGGTTATCACTTGTACGGCCTTCAATCCCATGTTCAATGGCACCTATACAGGTTTTATAATGCAGAGGGTCGCCTGTAAAACGTAGGAATGGAAAGTTCGGGAAGAAGCGATGCTTTTTGACTCTTTGCTAAGTATTCTGCGACACTGGCTTGCTGTGAGATTGCGTGGCAAAGGCCATCAAGCACATGTCCCTGTTGTTCTCTACTTTCTGTCTGATGTGGAAATCTAGCCATTGGAATAGTCGAAGTGGGAGCATTTCAGGTCAACACTGCTTGTTGCTCTGATAGGCTGTGATGGTAATTGAATGTTTTTCCTTGTTTAAATTGTAACACACTCATCAGGAATGTGGATACCATCCTCCTGGGTATTTTCATATCTTCTCAAGACATCCAATTTAGCATCAGACTCAGGGAGTGCCGTTTGCATTGCATGCATTTCCTTCTTTGCTTTAATTGCAGCTTCTTCTTGCTCAAGTGCCAACCTTTGTTGTAAATCAGCAGCCTTTGCCTTTAAACATGCTCGTTCCATTTGAGCCTTTAATTTAATTGAAGACGTTGACAGAAGTGAGCTTCTGTCTGTTAGATTCTTTACTTCTACTTCTATGGGTGTAGTTAGTTGATGCAGATCTACTATCAGCAGGTGATATTTGTTTATTGCATCCTTCCTCTGCACGTTTCAAAACGTCCTTCTTCCATTGCTCACATTTCCATTAATTACATTTTTTGGATCAAACCAGTTATTTTGGTCATCGGCAAAATCCTCTTCAGTCTTTAAATTTTGCAGACCGGAATTGAGGTCCACAAATTCTTGCTCCATGCCGCTAAAGCAAACACGAACCTCAGTTTTTTACAGCGTCAACATTTGCATCATCCTCCATCAATTGTTCAATTTGACGTTGCATGGAGGTCAATTGAGCAAATTTGCAGCTGCGTGCCTGCATCCGTTTAGGCTTGTGATCTTCTACAGCTTTTCTCCGTCATTTTTAATGTCCGCTTTCCACTGTCTTGTTCCTCCATGTCAATCCACAATGAAGCAAACAAAAACGTCAAACTGACTGTAGCGTCTCAATTTGTAGGTCAGCCGAATGACGATCAAAGTTTTAAGCAGTTTACTCACGCACCTGTTACGTGCGCGTCCTTGTTAACTCGCGATGCTTGTCAAGTATGGACACATGCTAACAGCTAGCAGCTCATTGTCCCGACTGGAAAGTTGCTCCTTAGCTGTGATGTGCCTAGGGTTACACTATCTATCATTAACAAACACAGCCAGCCCTCCTCTTTCCTCTTCCCGCTTTCCAGTGTCCTGTCCGCAAGTAGTATTTGGAAGCCGTCAAATTCCACAACGGTGTCCGGCGTTAGCTCTGTTAGCCATGAATCCGTGAACATCAGCAAGCTAGCTCATTGGAAGTTCCTCTCGTGCCGCGTTAGCGCTGTTAGCTCGTCCATTTTCTTGGGAAGGTATCTAACATTTCCCATAAAAACGGACGGGAGGACGGGGTGGTCACGCCTCCTCTTTGCCTGGCGTTTCGCCCCCGCGCGACATCCCCCGTCTCTTCCTCCTCAACTCGCGGGGGATATCGGGTCTCGCTCCGGGAGTCGGCACGGGGTTAGCACGAAGTGCTAACAGCTGATGTCTTGTGTAAACGATTGATCCGTAGCTCCCAGTGACATCTCCGGACACGATCACGCAAAAAACAGCCCTCAGCAGCAATAAAACCACCGCAATTTGGATGTCCATTGCTGCGATGAGGTAAAATAAATAAAACTGGGTAAAGGGAAAAACACGCGAAAAAGGCTCAAATAGTGAGCCGTGCTGCTCTAGCAGGTAGCCACTCGCGTGGCGACGGAACCGGAAAAACAAATGTGGTCCCATCAAAATCTGATTGGATATTTAAAAATAAAAGCGTGAAAATTTGCTTATTTGTCTGTCGTCACCAATGATTAAAAAAATTAAAATCATTACAAAATCCTCAAGCTATCGTGATACCAGACGAGTTCTGCGGGACACCAGACCACCCCAGTTGTCCACAAAAAGTGGTCACTTCAAAATTTGATGTGGCATTTCAAAATAAAAAAATCACCTGAAATATGCACTGTGATCAACACTGATTTAAAAGAAAAATCTTTAAAAAATATCCTCAAACTATCGTGATACCAAACCAGGACTGGGGATACTAGACCACACCAGCTGTCCACCAAAAGTGGTCACATCAAAATGTGATGTGGCACTTCAAAATAAAAGTAGCCTGAAATTC
Source organism: Idiotropiscis lumnitzeri (assembly GCF_059441095.1). NCBI lineage: Eukaryota > Metazoa > Chordata > Actinopteri > Syngnathiformes > Syngnathidae > Idiotropiscis > Idiotropiscis lumnitzeri. The sequence goes on along the minus strand of NW_028283564.1, from coordinate 742,682 downwards.
GCTTATTTCACGGTCATCACCACTGAGTTAAAAAAAAACATAGCTCGAGCTTTCGTGATACCAGACCAGTTTTGTGGGACACGAGACTACCCCAGCTGTCCATAAAAAGTGGTCCCATTGAAATCTAATTTGTAATTTCAAACTAAAAGTTGCCTGAAATCTGCACATTTCACTGTCATCATGCCTGACTTTAAAATTTCATTAAAAAATATCCTCTAGCTATGGTAATACCAAACCAGGTTTGGAGGACACTAGACAACACAGCTTTCCACCAAAAGTAGTCCCATCAAAATGTAAGGAGGCATTTGAAAATAAAAGAGCTGGAGCTGTCGTAATACCAGACTAGTTTTGTTGGACACTCGACGACCCCAGCTGTTCATCAAAAGTGGTCCCATCAAAATCTGGTGTAATTTCACAATAAAAAAAAAAACACCTGAAATATGCACATTTCATTGTCATCAACACTGATTTTAAAATAATCATTTCAAAATACCCTCGAGCTATCGTGATATCAGACCCATTTTGGGGGACACTAGACAACCCCAGTTGTCCATCAATTGCGGTCCCACCAAAATGTGATACGGCATTTCAAAATAAAAGTAGCCTGAAATCAGCATACATCACTGTTATCAGGCCTGACTAAAATATCATGACAAAATATCCTCCAGCTATCATGATACCAGACCAGACATATTTCACTGTCATCACCATTGATTTTAAAAAATTAATTAAAAACTAGAGCTGCGAGCAGCTATAAAGGGCCCTCGCCACCCGGACAACGTTGGGGTACTGGCACGTTGGAAATGTGAAATATTTCCGAGAAATAACGTGAGGAATCTTCAAGAGGAATTTGCTTGTAGTTAAAGTTAGAGCAGCTTTTGTTTTCAAAGCCTCGTCAATGTTTGAAGTAAATTTGTTGGCAGGCACTACAGGTGCATCAAATCAAAGACTAATAGACTGAAAAACATTTTCTTTCCGAGAGCCATCACCATTCTGAACTCTCACACACATGCACACACACACGACCACCCTTACCTTGCTGAACAGCGACGTATTGTGTTGTATTTCTCCAATTTCATACTATTTTCCATCACAATATTTATTCTCTTATTTATCTAATTTATATATTTGATTAAATTATTGTTGTATTGCACTGGAGAGGGGAGCTCCCTAATCTTGTTGCACACTGTACAATGACAATAAAAGGATTTCGGATTCTGATAAATTTAGAATGGCCGACTTCCTGTTCAATTTAGCATACGGCTCCATGAGACTTTTTATTAGGTCTTGGCTTTGTACACACTTCATCAAATTTTCAGTTTGGTGAAACTGAGATATGGGGCTGTTTTTTTTTGTTGTTTTTTTTTTCTAGGGGGCGATAGCGAGCCATTTTTAAACAACTGTACGACAAAATAATAAAATATTGTGAATATTGAATCAACTCCCGGTTGGGTGGACGCTGGCACGTTTGGCTGCCACTGCTCACCGGTAACTCTCAGAAATTTTTTGGATCCGCTTGTTGTACCTGCTTTAGCAGTTTACAATCCCTCCAGTTACAGTGATTTTATTTATTATCTGTATGTTGAGCGATCCCGATTCTCATGAATGCCACCCACCGATTGCATTGTCGCTGACGCGTCTACTGTGGCTAAAGTTTAGCTTACCTATCAAAGTTAGCACCTGTCTGCCATGTGGACCCGCAGGCCAGTCTGCTTCTCGCACTTCTGCCTGTTCCTGTCATGTCATCAACCTGTGTCAGGACAACTTCAATCCACTGCCGCTGAACTCCGCTGGATTTACCGACACATGCCCGAGGGAAACGCACCACCACCACTGCTCCTCCTCCCGAACATCGCTCGTCGACCCTTGAAGGATTGTATGGCAATTACCGGCATTTTAAACATTTATGGGACAGAATGTCAATTATTTAATTTAGCAGGTTTATATTTACTGAATATGCTATGATCGCAAAATTCCGGACGAACTGGCGAGGCTGCCCGGCTCACCGTGGCTTGTCATCGGGACCGGGAGGCGGCGCAGGCGACGCAGAGAGAGGAAGCAGTAGCGGGGCTGCAGGTCCGGTGTCTTGCAACGGCTGCGACGGCAGCCCCATAGGCAACCACTGCCGAGCCTGTACCTCACCAACGCCAGATCCGTGGTCCACAAAATCGACGACCTGGGATTACAAATCCTGGGAAACCGCTATGTGCGAGACAGCAGTGTGATCGTCGTCACGGAATCCTGGCTGCACGCAGACGTCCCCGACGCTAGCATCCAGCTGGCCGGGCGCTCGCTACATCGCGCGGATCGGACGAGGGACACCGGTAAGAGAAGGGGCGGGGTGGCTCTGTGTTTACGTGCATGAGAACTGGTGCGGCGATAGCACGATCGTCGAGAAGCACTCTTCCCCCGACATCGAGTTCATGTCCGTTAAATGCCGGCCTTATTTTCTCCCGAGGGAGCTAACGGTCGTGATTGTCACAGCTGTTTACATCCCTCCCGACGCTAGCACTAGCACGGCGCTCTCGCTACTCGCGTGCGTCATCAATAAACATCAGCGGGCCCACCCTGATGGCGTTCACGTAGTAGCGGGAGACTTTAATAAGGCCAATTTAAAGACTGTACTCCCAGAGTTTCACCAGCATGTCAAGTGCCCAACGAGGGGAGACAACACTCTCGACCATGTGTACTCGAACATCAAGCACGCATACAGGGCCCTCCCACTCGCCCCCCTCGGCCAGTCAGACCACCTGTCCTTGCAGCTCGCACCTGCATACACCCCTCTCAGGCGCAGATTCAGGCCCACCACAAAGACTGTGAAAACCTGGCGTGACGGCGCCATGAGTGAATTACAGGACTGCTTTCAAGACACAAACTGGGGCCTCTTTGATCATCAGGACCTTGATGTCTACACACATTGTGTACTGGACTACATCAAGTTCTGCATGGAAACTGTGTCCCTACACAGGACTATACGGACCTTCCCAAATGCGAAGCCCTGGATGTCCAGCAGGGTTCGCTCTCTCCTCAAGGCCCGTGACGCTGCCTTCAGGTCAGGCGACAAAGCCCAGTACAGGGTGGCTCGTGCTGACCTGAGCAAAGGCATCAAGCTAGCCAAGGCAACCTACAAGGGGAGGCTGGAGGCCCACCTTGCCAGTAACAGACCACGGGAGGTGTGGCAGGGTCTACGGAGCATCACCAACTTCCGTGGCAGCAGCACGACCTCTGCAGACCCGAGTGCATCGCTGGCAGAGGAGCTTAACTGCTTCTTCGCTCGCTTTGACTCGTCCCAACCGTCACACCCCCGCACTTCATGCTCCAACTCCCCCCCACTCACCGTAGAGGAACACGATGTGAGGCGCGCGCTCCTGGCTGTTAAACCCAGGAAAGCTACTGGACCCGACGGAATACCAGGCAAGGTCCTCAAAACACCAACTTTCACATGTTTTCTGCAGGATCTTCAACCGCTCCCTGGCTCAAGCAGTCATCCCCTCCTGCTTGAAAACTTCCACCATTATTCCTGTCCCCAAAAAGTCACCAGCCGTCCACCTGAATGACTACCGTCCTGTTGCTCTCACACCAGTCATCATGAAGTGTTTCGAGAGGCTGGTTCTCCAGCACATCAGGGACTGCCTTCCTCCCACTCTGGACCCCTACCAGTTTGCATACCAGATCCACTGAGGACGCCATCAACACTGCTCTGCATGTTGTGCTGGGCCACCTGAAACAACAGCGGAGCTATGCAAGGATGTTCTTTGTGGACTACAGCTTGGCATTCAACACAATCATCCCAGACATCCTCGTCGCCAAACTGGACATTCTCGGCCTCCCTGCCCTCACACGCATCTGGATTAAGGACTTTCGGACCAACAGACCCCAAACTGTGTTGCTCGGCCCCTACACGTCCTCCACCTGCATGCTGAGCACCGGTTCCCCTCAAGGATGCGTGCTGAGCCCTCTCCTATACGCCCTCTACACCTACGACTGCAGCCCGGCCCACGGCAACAACACCATCGTCAAGTTTGCTGACGACGCGACAGTGGTCGGTCTGATCTCGAAAGGTGACGAGACAGCCTACAGAGAGGAGGTAAAGAGACTGACAGCTTGGTGCAAGGACAACAGACTGCAAAAACAAAGGAGATTGTCGTCGACTTCAGGAGGAACAAGACGGTGCCGCCCCCCCTCTGCATCGAAGGCGTGTGTGTGGAGAGGGTCCACACGTTCAAGTTCCTCGGAGTACAGATCTCCGACGACCTTTCTTGGACTCACAACACCACAGCAGTGGTAAAGAAGGTCCACCAGCGTCTGCACTTCCTGAGAGTCCTCAGGAAATTCAACCTGGACAGGAAGCTGCTGCTAGCCTTCTACCACTCGTCCATTGAGAGCCTGTTGACGTACTGTGTCTCCACCTGGTACAGCGGCTGCACTGAGGCGGACAGAGTGAGGCTCCAGAGGACAGTCAAAACAGCGCAAAGGATTATTGGCTGCCCTCTCTCCTCACTGTCGGACATCTAAACCGCCCGGTGCCTCAGAAGGGCTCTCAACATCGTCAAAGACAATACCCACCCAAACTCACACCTGTTCGACCTGTTGCCCTCTAGCAGGCGCTACAGATGCATCAAATCGAGGACCAATAGACTGAGAAACAGTTTCTTTCCGAGAGCCATCTCCATTCTGAACTCTCACACACACACGAGAACACCCCTACCTTGCAGAACAGCATCGTGATGTGTTTTTATATACCCTATTCTGTACTAAATTCCATTGCACTCTCTTATTTATTTATCTAATTTATATATTTGTCTGTATTATTGTTGTATTGCACTGGAGAGGGGAGCCCTCTAATCTCGTTGCACACTTGAGTACAATGACAATAAAGGGATTTCTAATTCTAATTCTAATTCTACTACGCATAGGAATGACTGATTGTAGTCATGGTCTTTACTGTTTTATGATATTATTTTCACATGCTAACGTTATATTACTTAGTTTATAAATGTGTGAACATAGTATTTTCATGACCTACACTCACATTCACATCATACATATTCAGTCTGCACATTACAAACTGATGACAAGCCAGACAGCACTTCATGGACAAATATGACAAAGCACATTCTCCACATAGGCCATAGAGATGCAAACATACCAAATTGGGCACTGGATTTAGTTTTAAAATCGCTGCATTGGCTCCCCGTGTGTTTCAGGATTGATTTTAAGGTGCTTCAATTAGTTTTTAAATGCCTTAACGGTCTTGGGCCATCCTCGCGGACCCTGAGGTCCTCTGGCACCGGCCTGTTAATTATTCCTAGGGTGAGGACTGGAACACATGGCGAGGCTGCATTCAGCCATTCTGGTCCTCGTCTATGGAATAGCCTGCCGGAGGACATCAGGTCCGCAGAGACCGTTGATATTTTTAAAAGGAGGCTCAAGACCAGACCTGGGCATTGCACGGCCCGCGGGCCACATCCGGCCCGCCGGGTGGCACTGACTGGCCTGTATGACAGACCTGGGCATTGTATGGCCCGGGCCACATACCTTTGGTTGACTCTGACCGCGAGTGTAAGGTTAATTGGAAATTTCAAAATAAACATACTTTTTAATTTCACCTCATTCATGGGCTAAAGCTGCACTGCTTTTATTCTGAAATTGTTTTGTTTTTTTTATTCCCGCACAATGTGCGTCGCACATAATGACGTAATGCGTTTATCAAGACATGCGCGCAATTGAATCACAACAAGACGACGTTCGCCCTCAAAAATGTCCGCTCAGGCTAAAAAAAGAAAGGTAGATGCCGAATGTAGAATTTTCAACAAAAATTGGACAGCGAAGTATTTATTTACTGAAGTTAGAGGTAAAGCTGTGTGTTTAGTTTGCGGGGAGCAGATCGCCGTGTTGAAGGACTACAATTTGAGTCGGCATTACCAGACGAAACATGGAGAGAAATATAAAAACGGCACCAGATAACAATGAACTGGGACACTTTTTCTCAAAATCACAGTTCAGTGACAGTCAATATGTTGTATCTTGCTTAATGTTTGGTGCAAAAAGACAATATTGTGATGTCTTTAAAATGCTCAGAACCTTTACACAACTATCCAACAGTATATGGAACTCAAAATGTGTTTTGAAGTGAATGTGACAGAATATGTTTACTAATATGAGTCACAAATAGTAAAAAATGTTAATATTTTGTCTACCATTGTGTTGAGAAATTTGAATGAATAAATTTTTGGAAGGCAACCTCATTTTTTCAGTTTATTTGGTATTTAGTTTCATTGCTTAACTTTAATATATACTCTTGCCAGCTTGTCAAAACAGTGCTATTTACTGCTTTTTAAAAAAGAAATACAATTAATATTATGCAGAATTGAGTTCAGCCTTTTGGCCCGGCCCTCCACAATATTTTATGTTTCTTATGCGGCCCCATGGAAAAAATAATTGCCCACCCCTGCTCAAGACTCACCTTTTTTGTTTGGCTTTTAAATAATTTATCTTAGTCTTTTAATTCAGGACTGTCATTTTATCTATTATCATTGTCTTTAATTTTTTTTAGCTTCTTTGTCTTTTAGTATCATTTTTCTTATACATTTTAGCTCCGTCGTTTTATATTATTGTCTTTTAATTTTTAGCTTCTTCTATGTCTTTTAGTATCATAATTTTTCTTAAATATTTTAGCTTCGTCTTTTTATATTATTGTCCTTTAATTTTTAGCTTCTTTTTTGTTTAGCATTATCATTTTCTTTTATATATTTTAGCTCCAGTGTTTCCTCAAGGGGGGCCTCCGCGCTGGGAGGTGTGGCTGGCCTTCTCACAGGGGGCTTCATCCCGGAGGCTCCTTAGGCCCGGGGCCCTCTGCACTATGTGTAGGGTCTACCCCGGTCAGTCTGGGCTAGGGGTCTGTGTGTTGGCGCAGCTCCCTGTGGGCGTGAGCCGTCATCCCTCTCAGCGCGGATTACCTACCCTGGGTACATTTTCTCATATGGTTTCTCTGTGCCTTACCCTGTCTTTCTACTAAGATGGTTTATTAAGTTGTGTGAATGCGAGTGTTCTGTGTGTATGCGAGTTCAGGCGTGTATGTTGATGTGTCTTGTGTTTATGTTGAGTGGGTGGAATGGGTTTTAGTTTTTCGTTGTAATTTGGATGTTTTTATTGTACAGCACTTTGAGCCGCATTTTATGTATGAAAAGTGCTCTTATAAATAAAATTTGATTGATTGATTGGAGGGTTCACTGGGACGCCATTGCAAAAACACATTCTGAAAGACATAATTTGATTTTGGAGCACACATACATGCACACTGACAAGATTACAGGGGAATACCAGCAGGAGAGACGGAGAGACTGCCCGCCGGAGAAGGCCAGCCGTGGAATACCAGTCTTGGGGACCAGCTGGGAATCAACCATCCAGACAATGATTAATCTGGAGAGGACCTTCCCTTGGACGTAGACCCGTGTCGGGGGAAGAATGTGAGGCTGGGCTGAGATAACGCACGACTCTTTTCGACTGTGCTTGCCCGAGTACATTTTCTCATGAGATTAAGAAAAAGCCGCTCAGTACTATTTCCTGAACCTCTGCCCCATTCATTTCAAAAGTCCTAGATAATGTAGTCGCCACTCAACTCCACTCTCATCTCACCTGCAATAACCCTTTCAGTCCGGTTTCCGTGCACTTCACAGCACTGAATCAACTCTACTCAAGGTCACCTCTGATCTCCTCATTGCAGCTGACTCCGATTCATTCTCCATTGTCATCCTTCTTAACCTGACTGCGGCCTTTGACACCATCTCACACACCATCCTTCTCAAAAGACTTTCTTCCATCGGCATCACCCACACCGCCCTCAACTGGTTCCATTCATACTTCAAAGACCGCACTCAGTTCATCCAGCTTAAATATTTCTCATCAAAGTCCCTCCCAGTCACCTCAGGTTTGCCCCAAGGCTCGGTCCTGGCCCCCCTATTATGTATCATATACCTCCTTGCCCTTGGCAGCATTTTCCGAAAATTCAATATCGCTTTATATTGCTTCGCGGATGACACCCAGCTCTAGTTCTCCTGCAAACCCAGCATATCACTCCCTCCCACCTCCGTCACCTCCTGTCTATCTGAAATCAATGACTGGTTTTCTAATGATTTCATGAGGCTTAACAGCGACAAAACAGAAGTTATTCTTTTCAGTACAAAATCAATACAATCCAAAGTTGTCAGTTTTCCCATTCCTGTTGGCCCCTCCATTGTTTTCCCCTCCCCTCAGGTCAAGAGTCTGGGTGTCATCCTTGACAGCACTCTATCTTTCCATAAGCATAATAACACAACCCGGTCAGCCTACTTCCATCTGCACAATATCAGTCAACACCGCCCCTCCCTTTTTCCCTCATCCACTTCTATTCTGGTCCAAGTCGAGTCAAGTCAATTTTATGTGTATAGCCCTTAATCACAGACAGTCTCAAAGGGCTTTACATAACCACAATCAACATCCACTGATCTTAACCCCCAGGAGGGCAAGGAAAAACTCAAAACCCCATTGGGGGAAAAGTGAGAAAACTTGAGAAGGGACCACAGATGGGGGGGAAACCCCCTTCCAGGATGACCAGGCTGCTTTGGATGCTAAGTGGGCAACATTTGACACATACAATGATGCTATACAATGTTAGATGAGATAATGTGAGAGTCAATTAAATGAAGTGCTGCAGGAAGATGACTTTAGTGGAGTGGGTCCTCATCCAGGACCGTAATCTCCATGGCAGCATATCCGAGGATGAGCCTTCGATCTTGAAATAGTCAGTTTGGGGTAAATTCAGAACAGCCACTTCCAAGTGAATCACCATCACCTAATTCCCAAGCCGTGGAATTGGGAACAGAAAAAAAAGAACAGAAATAGTAAACAGGCCAACAAGTAGTTCAACGAAGTGCTGAAATATAGGGAAATCAGAAGAGGCGCTGCATGAAGACGACTTTGGGAGAGCAGGTCCCTCCCCGGTTGGTCAGTGCCGTAATCTTCATAGCAGGTCACCATCACCTAATTCCCAAGCAGGGGAAGAGGGGGCAGAAAAGAGGAGAAGCGGCAGTAAACAGGCCAACAAATAATTAAATTAGATGCTAAAGTATATAAATAAATTGATCAAATGTCGCGCTGCAGGAAGACGACATCACTGGAACAGGTGCATGCCCAGTTTGTCAATGCCTTAAACTTCCTAGTGGGTCACCGTCACCTAATCCCCCAGCCGGGGAAAAGGGGGCAGAATAGAGAAGAAAAGAGAAAAAGCGGCAGTAAACAGGCCAACAAATAGTTCAACTAAATGCACAAGAGTATAAATGCGTCTTTAATAGTGTTTTGAACATTTCTACTGAGGTGGCGCCTCTAATACCTGAGGGTAGTGCATTCCAAAGCATTGGTGCCCGAATAGAGAACGCTCTAGAACCTGTGGACTTCTTTTTGGCTCGCGGAATCACTAAAAGACCAGCATTTTGTGAGCGAAGGTTTTGGGACGGAACATATGGTACCACGAGGTCAACGAGATAGGAAGGAGCTAAGCCATGCAATATTTTATAGGCAAGTAGCAGAACTTTAAAATCACATCTCAAGTGGACCGGAAGCCAATTCAAATTGGCAAGTATCGGGGTAATATGATCAAACTTTCTCGTTCTAGTCAAGAGTCTAGCTGCTGCATTTTGAACTAACTTTTAATACTAGACATGGGGAGACCCGAGAGCAAAATGTTACAATAGTCGAGGCGAGACGTAACAAACGCATGGATTAAGATTTCTGCATCACAAGTTGATAGAATTGGGCGAATTTTAGCAATGTTACGCAGATGAAAAAATGCAGTTCTAGTAATATTTTTAATGTGCATTTGAAACGACATAGTTGTGTCAAATATAACACCGAGATTTTTTGTTGAATCCTTTTGGGCAATTTATCGATACTCATAGTGGTGTCTTTGAAAAAGGTACCGATGACGCGCTGGTCCAATGATCAGCATCTCGGTTTTATCTGAGTTAAGACGCAAAAAATTGAAAGACATTCATAGTTTAATTTCGGCAAGGCATGCCTCTAATTTATAGCAATCACACGGATTCGTTATATCCAACGGCATGTATAATTGCGTATCATCAGCATAACAATGAAAACTAATGTTATATTTCCGTATAATATCACCAAGCGGTAGCATCTAGTACCAATCCCTGCGGAACTCCGCGTGTGATCTTACAAAGATCAGAAGTCGCATTGCCATGAATTACACAGTGCGTCCTCTCCGACAGATACGAATTAAACCAAGAAAGCGCTGAACCTGAAATGCCAACACAAGTTTCAAGGCGTTTTAATAATATGTTATGATCAAGTGTCAAAAGCGGCGCCAAGATCGAGTAAGAGTAATACAGTGAACCCTCGGTTATCGCGGTTAATGGGGACCGAGACCACCCGCGAAAACTGAAAATCCGCGAAGTAGCGGCGCACCTTCAAAAATGCTTAAATTATATATATATATATATATATATATATATATATATATATATATATATATACGGGTAGAGAGAGAGAGACTGAAATTCATGTTATAACAAAAAAAAATTATTATTAAAACTTCTTATTTTTTTATTCCCCAGCCATTATTTTTGTATTTATTCAATTACTTATTTTTGTATTTATTTAATTACTTCGACTTTTAACTTCTGGTACGCCGTCCGGTGTGCCCTGTGAATGTTATGATCCTCCAGCAGAGCTGGAGGATTGAGCAGGACTCTCCAAACGCAGACACAAGTAGGATAACAATCCGACGCCAGGTAGTCAGTGTAGGTGGTAGTGAGTGTAATCAGTGAGTGAATGGGAATCCGGTGCGGGGCTGGTGGGCGCGTCTCGCAGCAGCTGACCGCATGGCGCGAGACGATCGCTGGAGGAACGCCCACACAGCTGAAAAAACAAAAACACACGCGGCATGACAGGCACGGATCATGCCAGTGAAATGAAAGGTGGCATTCTTCATTTATTTATTTCTTCATTTATTCATTCATAACTGACAGCCTCGCGCTCCGCTCGTGCCCGGGGGGAAGAGGTGCTCCTCTTCGGCTTAACTGTGACGCGAGCATGCCCTCCTCCTCCGGAGCTTCCATTCGGTTAAACTTAGGGGCCGCTTGACACCGCCCGTGCCCGGGGAAGGTGCTCCTCTTCGGCTTAACTGTGACGCGAGCATGCCCTCCTCCTCCGTAGCTTCCATTCGGTAAAACCTGATTGGAAAGGTTCAAATTGATTATTACTAGTCATATATTCATTAAGTTTTTCAAGATTTTTGCAATAAACGGAAGATTTGAAACCGGTCTATAGTTGTTGAGACTCTCTGGGTCGAGGTTTGGTTGCTTAAGTAGCGGTCGCATAATGGCGGTCCTAAAGCTGCTGGTACTATACCCGTGGTAAGTGATAGATTAATAATATTTAAGACAGACGGTCCTAGGGTCATAAACAGTTCTTTAATTAGTTTGCCAGGAAGCGGATCGAGCACACAAGTTGTCGGTTTTGCCCCACTAACCAATTTTGTTTGGCTTTCAAGAGATACTTTTTTAAATTGAGATAAGGTTATCGGACAGTTATCAGCCCTAATGTCCCTATTAACACCATTTATGACGGAATTCAACGGAATTGTAAGAACAGTGTCTTTAATCTCATCACGAATACACTCAATCTTCTGAGTAAAGAATTGCATGAAATCGTGAGCTGAATAGGAAGAGCTATCCGAGGTTGGTTGCTGTTGCGTTAGCATTGCTACAGTAGCAAATAAATATTTAGGGTTGTTTTTATGTAAAACAATTAATCTAGAGTAATAATTAGTTTTGGCTAGATTGAGCGCTTCCTTGTATAAACTAGCGCACCATGCCTGACGGAAGACCTCCAGTTTGGTCGCACGCCATTTGCGCTCAAGCTTCCTACAAGAATCGTTTCAGTATGCGTGTTTCCTCATTAAACCACGGAGTCAGCCTCTTTGGACAAGTTTTAGTTTTTAAAGGTGCGACGGAGTCAGGCGCATTTAACAGAGCGACATTAAAGTTGTTTGTAAGATCATCAATCGTACCAATATAATTAGGAAACGAATCGGTTACTAAAGGGAGTAGCTCAGAGAGCGCAGCGGTGGTTAAGGAGCTAATGTTGCGGCTGCTATAGCTTTGATCATGGTCAGAACGATGGCAATGCGCCAAGACTTCAAATTTGATTAAGTAATGGTCAGCTATAGCACTAGTATATGGTAATACAATTATTTTTGAGGATGCTAAGCCCCGGGTTAATACCAAATCTAACGTGTTACCATTTATATGCGTTGCTTCATCTATTATTTGCATGAAACCAAACATATCAATTATTGTCCGAAACGCCACGGTAAGTGGTTCCGACGGGAGATTCATATGAATGTTGAAGTCGCCCATGATATATTATCCGCATGAGTTACCAAATCAGCCACAAATTCAGAAAATTCATCTAAAAAGCCTGAGTAAGAGCCAGGGGGACGGTAAAAAACGGCAAGATAAAACGGCAGTGCGGCCGTGGATCGCATAATGAGAACTTCAAATGTTTTGAAGGAATTGCTAGGACGAGGACTAAGTTTTAGATTAAATTCGGAAATGAGGGCTACACCCCCATCTTTCTCATCATTGCCTCTCGCAGGCAAGGGGCCAGAGACAATTACTCGACTCAGACTCATCTTTCTGGCGAGATCACAAGTCCTTGCTATGTTTTTTCTTTGTGATCTCTGATTGCTTCATCCTAGTTGTTGGAGCAGTTTTCTTTTGAGTAATGCAGTATGGCAACACCACCACTAGGGCAATTGATGACGTCAGCACTGGTTGCGTTCATCCATAAATAACAAATGCAGGACAGGTGGGGGAACGCTGGTCGGATACCGTTTTTCAACCGCACTTACTCAAGACGCATTATTTATGTACAAACTGGAAGATAGAAGATAGTATATTGTATTGATTACCGCATATGCGCGGATGTTTTTGATTTGAAGTTTGGAAGACCGTAGCCATTGATTTATTTATTTGATTTACTTGACTTCACGGCATGACATCTGGACTGAAATGACTACGATTAAGACTAACCCTTGACTGTTTGACGTGACATACATAACTACACATCAACATCAAGACCAGTGAAGCCGAGCGAACGTCATCGCAACTTCAACCCATGGTGAGTGAGTGCGCGTTAAAACTTTCTTTAGCCAGCGTATCATTGAAACGGCAGTAACACTAGTGTCATTGGAGCCGACGTGTATTACTATATCTGAATAGCTAGCGTTGTTTGCACTGCGCTGGTGTCTAGGTCTCTTGCGTGCTAGCTCCATAAGATTAGCTTCAATGTCGGGTGCTCTGGCCCCAGCAATACACATTCTGTGGTTGGATTTTCAAGCTTAATGTATCGAGTAATGGAGTCACCTTTCACTAAAGTGCGGGAGCCAGGAGACCGAGGTGGAATGGAACTGCTCTGTGTCTTAACAGGCTCAACGCGATTAGCAAGCCGTTTACGGCCAATGCTAACCGGTGCTGTCCGCCACATTTACGCTTACCACATTACTCTGCTCTAGCTGGCAGACACGTCCCTCCAGCAGGGAGAGTCTTTCCATGAGAATGGTGCAAGTGTTGCATGTGGTGGTGCACGAAACCATAGTTGCGTTTACTCGCCTGGTGGATGAAAGCAGACGAACAGATGTCGCGCCGAAAGTGACGACACCCTCCACGACCGGGATTCCCACGTTGTCGTCGTGTGGAGGCTTGAGCGGCTCCCTGGAGTGCAGCCAGCATTCTGGGGGCCTGACTAAGAGGAATCCCACCCTGGTGGTCGAACCAAGCGTTAAAAACTTGCTCTCGACTACACACCTCAAAAATGGAAATGGAAGCTCAAAGAAGGAATATTCATACTGGATCGGCCGTCGCCCAGGATAACCAGGTCCGCGTTGGTGCAGTAGAGAGTCCTGCAACTTCGAAAAATACGCTAGACTCAGTTAATGATGACCTAAATGACAATGTAGTGACAGTAGGAGGAGGACTGAGGATAATCTCATTGAATGTGGAGGGTATATCGATGGCTAAGTGTGAGTTGATGGCGCAGATGCTGAGGGAGAAAGATGTACAAGTGTTGGCACTGCAGGAAACTCATCTGACTAAAGAATCGCCCCCATCGAGATACAGTATATCCAGCTTCATACCCATCACGAGAATAGATCATCAACAGTACGGAACCATGATATATGTACATGAAGACATCCCTGCCATAGACAGAGGATCCTCTATGGACGAACACAATATACACAGGTCAGAGATTGAGGTGCTGGGTACAACAGTGGTCAACATATACAAGCCTCCAAATACAAGCTGGCCAATTAGTGTCCTCCCACAATACCAACATCAATCTATAATATTAGGAGACTTCAATAGCCACCATACATCGTGGGGATACACAGAGCCCGACCCAGCTGGAATCCAGCTCAGCAACTGGGCAGAAATAAATAATCTCCACCTCCTTTACCATCCAAATGAACCAGGCACCTTCCACTCAGCACGATGGCAGAGGGAATACACACCTGACCTGACCTTCGTTACGAGGGACACAGATGGCATATCAATGCCAGCACATCGAAGAGTGCTGGGTAACTTCCCAAGGTCCCAGCACCGACCAATATTGATAAAAACAGGAATCAACATACCAGTCACACAATCTCTACCCCTGCCAAGATGGAACTTGTTGGAATTTATCTTTATATCAATGTTAGAATTTAACTTTAACCCAATGTAAACTCAAATAAGTAATCTGACTCCAATTTGCGACCTTACCCAACTCTCACTCATCCAACAATATGCGCGCTCGTTCTGCAATAGAAAGGTATCAGGAAGCCGGCATTTTCACGCACAAAGTGGATTTATTCCCAATACAGATTTTCTACATGGCACCTGGATCTCGGGTCCCTCTCAATACAACTCTACACCTCTCTTGCCACCAGCGAATGTGTTCTACCCCCGAGTTGCCCAGTACTGATTCATACTATACAACATGCAAAAATGGCACAGACAAAGGCATCCTGGCATGATTCTATTGGCTATGTTTATTGCAGTTAACTTTAGCTCGCTCTCATTGGTCTTTCTCCTCCCGCCGAATCCCGTGGCTCCTCCTGCGTGCGATCCCCCGATGGCCGCTCCTTCCCGGAGTCATCTTGTCTCGCTCAGCACCTTCTGCTTCTAAAACATTCCATTCTTGCACAACCCCCGCAACCAGTTTCGCTTCACCAGTCACACTCTCAGCATTTTACAATATCACATTTTCATACATTGGATGCACCAACATCTAATGAACTATGTTAAGCTCAAACTCTTATATTCCTTTAATAGTCAAATGTATGAAATCCTTTAAGTGTAACTGAAGTTTAGACCATGCTAATGACCAAACCCTCAGGATTGGAATGCAGGAAGATTGGATCACAGCTGCACCACAGGAGGTGTGAACGAGACCCCTCTGAAACAATGGACTTCCATGCCGGGATCACAAAAGTGGCTCCTAGCAGTCTACTCTTTGTTCAGTTTTTAAATTGACTGCCATTTACATTATCCTTTAAACTTTAGAAAGGCAAACTGGCAGGGTTTCGCAGAGCAAGTTGATAAGACATGCAAGCGAATCCCAGCAAAACAGGAGAATATAATTAGGTTCAATAAACTCATTCAGAGCAGTGCAAAAAAGCACATACCCCGGGGAGTCCGTAAAAGATATATACCATGCTGGACACCAGAATGTGAGGAAATATTAAAATCCTATGAGGAAACCCAGAATCCAGATACTGGAGAGAAATTGCTGGAGAGACTGCAGGAGGAGAGACAGAGAAGATGGATGGAAACGGTAGAGAGCATGGATTTTACAAGATCCAGTAGACATGCATGGAAACTGATTAAAAAACTGGACGGGGGTGGAAAAAAGAGCAAACAGTCTAACGTAGTGAGCCCTGATAGTGTTGCAATTAATATAAGAGGAAGAGGAGCTCACACCCCTGACTACAAGTTCGAAACCACCATAAAGAAAAAGTACCAGCAGCTAATCAGAGACATGCCAGAAGAAGACGGGTTCTCCCACCCAGTGAGCGAAGAGGAGGTGAAAGCAGCACTCAGAGCAACGAAGTCAGGCAAGGCAGCAGGAGTTGATGGGATCTACCCAGATATGTTGAAACACCTGGGTCCAGCTGCGATTAAATGGATGGCATCTGCTATCACTGATGCAATAAACATGGGTAGATACTGCCATCTCTGGAAAAGAGCTAGGGTCATAGCCATCTTAAAACCGGGGAAATCACCAGAAGACCCAAATAACTACAGACCAATATCCCTGCTATGCAGTATGTATAAGATAATGGAGAGGATAATCCTAACCAGAATAACACCAACCCTGGAGCTGAATATTCCTTGCCAGCAGGCAGGATTTAGAAAGCACAGAAGCACCACAGAACAGGTACTGGCTCTAACAACATTCATAGAGGCAGGATACCAAAGAAAACTAAAAAGTGGTGCCTCTATTTTAAAGGAGTGGAAGAGTTTAAACCTGGCTAGTTTTATTCGATGTCCTGCATCTTGTGTCACTGTTATTCTGTGGAATGCTGTGTGGGTGGCTGGTGAAGCTGGAAAAAGAAAGTGAAAGAATGTGAGGTTTGGGAGGTTTTAGGTCGGTGCCTGGCGCAGACAGATACCTCGAGGGGGAAGGGATGCACAAGAAACTGGACCCTCCAGCCACAAGCAGGAGGGGCCACCACTTGAAGAAAGACCAAGAGAAGCAAGCTAAAGTTAACTGCAGCATACACATAGCCAATAGAATCATGCCAGGATGCCTTTGTCTCTGTGTCATTTGCATATTGTGTCTATAAATTAATGCTGAACAGCGAAGACAAAGAGAGCTGTATTGAGAGGGACCCAAACTCAAGTTGTAGATTTGTGTGTTAGGAATAAATCCACTCGTGTGTGAAAATGCCGGCTTCCTGATACCTTTCTATTGCAGAACGAGCGCGCATATTGTTGGATGAGTGAGAGTTGGGTAAAGTCACAAATTGGAGTCAGATTATTAATTTGAGTTTACATTGGTTTAAAATTAAATTCTAACATTGATTTAAAGATAAATTCCAACAATTTATGGTGACGCCGACGCGATGCATGAGAGGTAAAAGAAGTTTGGAACTTCGAGAAAGACCACATGAGACTGGGTCTCGCATGTCCACACCAGGTGACGACCTGATAGGAGCCGCACATCCGACCGTCTTTCCTCTTTGGGCCCACAGTGACATAAGGTAAGCAGATCCTTTTCAAATTCTGCACATTGGCAACGCTAAATTATAAGAGGAAGGAGGAGCGGAACGGCATAATAAAAAGAAAAAATAAATTAAAAAAAAAAAAAAAAAAAAGTGTAACAGTGTGGACGTTAGGAGGATATAAAATCTGGGATTTACCTACTAGAATAGTTTGGAACTATTCGTGGTTAAGATACGGTATAAAATCTGGGATTTACGTATCAGGACACGGTTTAAAATCTGGGATTTACGTGTCTGTGTGGAAGCGGTGTGAATGTGAAGCCTAAATTTGTTCTGCGTATGAAGTGCTTGGGACACGCACGAGTGGATTTGGAGATGGAAAATGGGAGGAAATGTGAGGGTTTTCTTGTGTCTGGCGCTTCAGACGAGCGGGCGGAAGTGAGGAAAGAGAGATGTTAGAGGGAGTGATGACGGGGACACGGAAACATGGGCAGGCAATGCCCAGTGACGCAGATCCCCGCGAGGAGGAAGTGGAAAGTGATGAGGAAGCCGAGGTAGTGTTACGTGAACAGCGGCAGATGCTCAGAGCGTTGAGTGAAGGAGAGAGGCTGGGCGATAAAGAGGAGAGCATGTCCAGGGCTGAGCGAGGCTATAATACACGCAGTAAAGATAAGATGATGGCACAGCAGGAGCAGCCTCAAACAATGGCACCCCTAGTGGTGACTCACGCTGGCCGTCACTATGAGCCTCTGGTGCTTCGGGATGTGGCTGCATTGGTGGAAAAATTGCCTCCGCTGCATAAAGGGGCACGAGCCTGGATTACTAAATTCTTAGCCGCCATGTCAGGACAGGGAGTAGCATTGGGAGATTTTAGACAAGCCATTTTGGGATCGTGTTCCCTGATTCAATTACAGAATATTGAGGGGGCAGCTGGCACCCGCCAGCTGGGGAGAGAAACCCCCTTGGCTGAGACTTCTGAGGCGTTGTTTCGGGAGCTGAGGGCGGCCTTTCCCTCCCCAGTGGATGTGGCGCCAACAATTTTTAATTACGGAAAAGATGTGACTCCCGAGCAACATTATGCTCAGGCATTGGAGCTGTGGATTGAGACCACAGGTAAACACCCAGGCAACTATCCTGAAGCTGAAATGATGTTCAGGACGGCGATGCTGAACGGCCTCCCAAATGAGGTGCAGGCGATTTTGAGAATTGATCCGGACATTTTGGTTTGTCCGGAACCGAGATTTAAGAGGCATTTGATACACCATTGCCGCATCTACATGGAAAAAGCAAATAAAGATCAAAAGGAATCTGACGCTCTGGCGACTAGTTTGGTTAAACTACAGTTGGCAAAGTTGCATGGTGAGGCAAAACAAGAAAAGGTGAAACAAAAACAGATGTATCAAACTCCAGTGGGGGCTGAACGGCGCCAAGGTCAAGGGTTCCGTGGTAGATACAGAGGGCGTGGTCGTGGCGCCCCCCCAGGCCGGGGGCGGAATGGGTTCGCTCCAGGGACTTGCTTCAACTGCGGGTCCCTTGACCACTGGGCACGTGATTGTCATGGCAACCCACCACCAGGGGTGGAGCAGCAGAACCAGCAAGCAGGGCCACCACACCAAGGGGTACCGCAGCAGCCCCGCCCGTGGCCACAGCCGAATCCATGGGGTCAGTATTTCCAAGCTGACCAGTGGTACGGCCCAGACGAATAGGGGGGCCTGGGAAGCTCGGGAAGCACTGGCCAGGCAGAGCCAATGCTTCAGTTGACAGTGGCGGACACTCCAGTCCAGATGTTGGTGGACACTGGAGCAACACATTCATCAATCAACATGCCACTGCCAAGTACAGCGTTGTCGAGGCGAGTTACAACGTTAGTCGGCTTCTCGGGACGTCCTCAGACTCTGCCCTTTACTCGGCCACTGAAAACGGAAATTACAAACACTGGACAGAGACTATATCATTCATATGTTCATGCAATGGACACACCCATCAATTTAATGGGCAGAGACATGTTGTCAGCATTGAGAGCCCAGATATTGTGCGGCGAGAAGGGACTTACAGTGACATTTCCTGACGGACAGGTACTGGAATGCTTCCAGCCTGTGACACCTAGGGGTCAGTGGTTGATGGCACCACTCCCCACAGTACCTGAAACGGCACGGATCTACTGGGCTAGATTGAATCCTGAGACTCCACTTGGGGGAGGTGTCTACTCCACATACCTCTTGTGGAAACCGTGGATCCAGACATTGGCACCGTACCACCCCCCACTGGATCCATTGCACTGCACTCTATATTATGATAGAGAATCAGATGACATATATAGAGATGCGTTCGAAGAAATTGAGGGGGATGGTTGGATATTGCGCGCACCATGCATCTTTGTGGGCCCCGAGGGGGTGGCAGCATATGTGCAGTTGTCGCCGGAGCAAGAGCAATGGTATCGAATGAGTGAGGAAGGTTTGCCTCACGTGTCACTAGCTGTGTCGCCAGGCCATGATCCCCGCCAATTGGGGCCCATGGTGAAACGATTAACACAACAACATGACTGGATGATGACTGAAATTCTAGATGTGTGGCACTCAGCTGCAACCAAAAGTTACAGGATAATGGCAAAAATGGTAGATAAGTCAGACCTTGAATTGGTATTCTTGGACCGCCATCATGGGCGGGAACAGACGGACCATGAGTCCGCACAGGCAATGTTGGATCAAATGCCACAGACCGTGTGGTCACAGGGTCCATTTGATGTTGGTTTTTGTCGGACGGTTCAGCCAATCCAATTGGAAGTTGACTGCTCCATTCCGGTTCGCCGTCCTCAATATCGATGGCCGAAGGAAGCAGACAAAGGAATGGAGGACACAGTGGCAGGATTGTGGGATGCGGGGGTGTTGGAAACGTCGGCGTCCTCTTGGAACACACCTCTGAGGCCGGTCCAGAAGGCTGATGGGGTGACATGGAGGATGGCCCACGATTTGCGGCCAGTGAATGACATCACTATAACTCCAGTTTTGCCAGTTCCTGACCCCCATCGCATCCTGTCCTCCCTGGACCCGCAGAAACAGTGGTATACGGTAATTGATTTGGCGAATGCATATTTCTGTTTACCGCTGGCTGAATCAATACGACACGTGTTTGCATTTTCTTACAAAGGGGTGAAATTGCAGTACAAAAGACTCCCTCAGGGCTTTAAGAATTCGCCAGGAATTTTTAATCAGGTCTTGAAGGACTTGTTATTTTCATGTGCGCTACCCCAAGGCTCAGTGCTCCTGCAGTATGTGGACGATCTCCTCATTGCGGCCGAAACATCCGACCAGTGTGTGGAAGCCACACGAGCAGTGCTGTTGAAGCTTGCTGACCTGGGCTTCAAAGTGTCAAGGAAAAAGTTACAGTGCTGTCGTAAGTCTGTGATTTTTCTGGGGCGTGTCATCACCCCAGCCGGCTTGGCTATGTCCCCAAATCACCGCAGCTCCATCCTGCAACACCCACGTCCACACACAGTGCAGGACATGTTGTCTTTCTTGGGATTGTGTGGCTACAGCCGAGCATACATCCCATGTTATGTGGATAAAACAGCAGGCTTGCGGGCCCTGGTCAAACAACAAGGGGTCAGAAATTTGAAGGCCACATTGCAGTGGACCCCTGAGGATGATGCATTCTTTGTGCAATTAATTCAGGAATTAGCATCAGCAGCAGCTTTGGCCACTCCAGATTACACTAAGGTGTTTTATTTAGACGTTGCGAGCAGTGAGAAAACAGTGAATGCGGCATTGTACCAAAGACATGGAACAGACAGGGCAGTTTTATTGTATTGTAGTGTGCCATCAGACGGAATTGAACAGAAACAAGCAGACTGTGTTAGGTACGCAGCAGGCCTGGCAAAGGTCCTACAGAAAACAGCTCATGTGGTCATGGGGTATCCCGTCCAGGTGTTGACAGATCATGGGGTGTCAGCTTTTGTAGCATCGGTGGCATTTACATTGACACCCCTGCGACAAACACGGATGATGAAAACATTGATGGCACCAAACGTTACTTATGTGCATGATGGTGTGAACATGGCTAATCACCTCCTGGAAGGGGCACATGAGTGCGCTCTGAAAGTACAGAAAGATCAGAAGGTCCGTGAGGACTTGTATGCGGAACCATTGGAAGGTGGACGGGTTATGTTCACCGATGGGTGTTGTTGGCGTGCCAAGGATGGGACACTCCACGCGGCCGCGGCAGTGGTGGAGTGGAAAGGTTCTTTCTTCCTCCCAGTGACAGCTCAGAAGTTGACAATAAAACCCTCCGCCCAGGCGGCAGAGGTGTTGGCGCTGGTGTTGGCCTTGGAACAGTGTCCAGGACAGCAATTAACTGTATATACTGATTCGGCATATGCAGCGTCAGCTGCCCTGATTGACCTAAAGGGGTGGTTGCACAATGGCTGGCTAACAGCGAAAGGCAAAGAAATTGCTCATAGAACTTTGATGGAGCGATTGTATGAAGCAATTAAGGGTCCACACGAATTGGCGATTGTAAAGGTCCCGGGACACTCAAAGGCCAACACCATGGTGGCGAAAGGTAATGAGAGGGCGGATGCTCTCGCGAAAGAGGTGGCTGGATACACCCCTCAGGGCGGGATGATGTTAACAACCCCAGCTGTGGTCTGGGATGGGGAACCCCCGGATCTTCCAGTGGCACCCGAAGTGGCACTGGAGGATATTATGGATGCACAAGGTAAGTCGTCGCCGGAACAAAAATAAATGTGGATCGCATCTAAGGTGGTCAGGCGGGTGGGTCCCAGGGGCCAGCCGGTCCTCCCTGAAGGGCAACTCATGACCTCAGTGTTGGCTGAGGCCCATACAGTGGCACATGTGGGGCCTCAGGCAATGCTTCCAAAACTTCGTCAGTGGTGGCATCCAAGGTTACAGGAGGTGGTCTGGCAGTTTGTGGCGGCTTGTGAACTATGTCAAACATTTAATGCACGACCGACATTAAAACCCAAGCCAGGGGCGTTCTCCCCTGTGGCCTGGCCTGGAGCAGAAATTGTAATTGATTTCACGGACATGATTGACAGGGTGAACGGGAAGCGGTTCCTTCTGGTCATTGTGGATTCTTATTCACGCTGGCCGGAGGCGTATCCGTGTGCAAAGGAAGATACCACGTCAGTCCTTAAAGCTTTGGTAAATCATTATATTCCGACACATGGTTTCCCTGCTTTAATCAGATCTGATAATGGGACACATTTTAACAACAAAGCGCTGGCTAAAGTGGAGGCGCTGTTGGGGCTGAAGCATCGCTTTGGGTGTGTCTACCACCCCCAGAGCCAAGGCAAAGTTGAAAGGTTTAACAGGAATTTGAAAGAAAAATTGGCTAAGATCATGGCTCAAACAAAAATGACGTGGTTGCAAGCTTTGCCCCTAGCCCTGTTGGTCGTCCGCCAAACTGTTCACAAAATAACAGGTTTTGCGCCATTCGAACTATTAACTGGTCGCTTAATGCCAGGGCCTGCCTCCAGATACGAATCCTGGAAATTCGGTTATGCGGATGACTGGGCATTGGTAACCCAAGACAGGGATTTTGGTACAATCAAGAGAACATTATCGCTGGACATAGCGTTGCTCTCAAATTGCTTTAAAAGATGGTACCTAAGAATGAACAGAACCAAGACAGTGGTAACAACATTCCATCTAACCAACCAGCAAGCTAATTACAAGCTAAGGGTGGAAATAGAGGGGGGAAACCTGCCGGTGGATTGTGAACCAAAATATCTAGGGGTAACTCTAGACAGAACTCTCACCTACAGGAAACACCTAGAAAATACAGCCCAGAAGCTGAAATCAAGAGTGGCACTAATCCGTAAACTTACGGGAACAGGTTGGGGTGCCAACCAAAACGTTCTACGGACGTCAGTCATGGCACTGTGCTACAGCGTGGCTGAATATTGCAGCCCCGTATGGGGCCGGTGTGCACATACATCCAAAGTTGATGTCCAGCTGAATGAAGCAATGAGACTGATATCGGGCGCCATACGTTCTACTCCTATAAACTGGCTTCCAACAATGTGCAACATTGAACCTCCAGCAGTTAGAAGAGAGCAGGCAACACAGATCATGCAAAAAAATATATTGGCACTCCCGGAGGAGGCTCCCCTGTGTCGGGCCCTAGCACACAACCCAGGAGGGCACCGCCTGAGATCCAGAAGACCCTTCAGCCAAGAACGGGAATCAGAGCACACGTCAGCAGATAGGTGGCGCGACCTATGGAGAGGAAATGTACCTGTTGGAGGCGAGAGAATTGGAGACCCCACTGAGAAGCTCCCAGGCTATAATGGAACCAGCAGGAGAGAGTGGACATCCTACAACAGGATCCTTTGCAAACAAGGACGTACAGCCCAAAATTTGCAAAGATGGGGGGCAGTGGCTACGCAAGCATGCCCCTGGTGTAACCATGAGTGTCAAAATATGGACCATCTGATTATAGACTGCCCTTATACATCGATAGAGGGAGGGTATGATACGGTATTCCAGTGTGGAGATGAATTCAAGACATGGCTTTCAGGGATGAGACAGGAGGTGTGAAAACCACACGAAACTACTACTAGTGACGTCACGGGTTGCGTCTCCTCAGAGTTCGTTCGTGCCTCAGCTTGGTTGATACATTACCAACACATACCTGTCAGGGCACAATAGTGATATTCAGAAAACGTTCTCGGTGCACAGCCTCTCTTGCGTCATCGCTAACTGACTGTTCTTCCACGGTCGTTCACCATCTCCATATGAGACTGTCAAGTTTGGTGAGTTTTCGTGTATGTTTAGGGGGTCAAAAATGCGATCGAACGATCGGAAAATAGAAAAAAAATAATAACTAGCGCTGCGAGCTGCGATAAAGGGCCCTCGCAGCCCTGGCAACGTTGGGGTACCGGCACGTTGGAAATGTGAAATATTTACGAGAAAAAACGTGAGGAATCCTCACAAGGAATTTTTGTGGAGTTAAAGTTCAAGCAGTTTTTGTTGTCAAAGCCTCGTCCATGTTTGAAGTAAGTCCAAAATGGCTGACTTCCTGTCAATTTAGAATGTGGCTCCCAGACACTTCTTATTCTGTCTTGGCTTTATACATGCATCATCAAATTTTCAAAAAGTTTGAAGAAACACAGATCCGGGGCTGTTTTTTTTTCCAAATGTTCAAGGGGGCGATAGCGAGCCATTTAAAAAAAATTAAACAACAAACTAATAAAATATTGATGAATTTGCCAGGCCTGATTTTTCATTTAAATTTCGAACCTCAAAATAAGCAAACTTGTTAACCTACTCTGAGAAAAATATCAACAAAAATAACTTGTATTTGCTTTAACCAGTAAGTGGCACTACCACTACGATGAAAAATAAGTTGGTAGATGTCTTCAGGGTTGGACTATCCTTAAATTTGAAAATATTATAGAAGTTAGGATCATCTGATTCATGTTACGGTAGCTTTTGTTGCCACAGAGATTAATAAATTTCTGCAGCACCGTAATGGCTACGCCCTTTGCTGAAAAGTCACAAAATTCAGCATAGACTAAGATCAACGTCTTGAGGCTGTTCTGACAAATGTTCATTCGGCTTCCTGAAAAGGGATCCGTGCAGCATATTAAAATGTAAAAAAAAAATATTGTTTTGAAACCATGAGGTGGACCTGTGTGTATAACAGTATAATAATATATAGATGTCTTCAGGTCGGGACGTTTTATGTACAGGGTAAGTTTGGGATTTTTTTAGAGCATGAGCAGGGGAGTTTTTAAGCATTTAGTCCATTGTGGTGAACCGCCCCCATTTAAGTAAATTCAAAATGGCCGACTTCCTGTAAAACCTAGCGCATGGCTCCAAGAGACTTTTTTGTAGGTCTTGGCCTTATACATACTCCATCGAATTTACAAAAAGTAGGTGAATCACTCAACCAGGGCTGATGTTTTTGAATATTTCTAGAGGGCCATGGCAAGCCATTTTAAAAAAGCTGCACATTCCATTCCGCAGGATTGCTATGGACATTGTGGGTCCTTTGACAAAAAGCAGTGGTGTAGTGTGTGACAACGCCACACGTTTCCCAGAGGCATTTCCATTGCGCACAATCACTGCTCCGGCAGTACTTTGTGCCTTGGTGCAACTCCTTTCCAGAGTTGGCATACCAGATGAGATTCTAACAGACCAGGGAACCAATTTCACTTCAAGGTTAATGCAACTGTTCAACAAACAACTGGGCATCTCCGCCATCAAAACCACTCCATACCACCCATAGACTGATGGACTAGTGGAAAGGTTCAATCAGACCTTAAAGAAGATGCTCCAGAAATTTGTGGATGATACTGGAAAAGACTGGGACCGGTGGCTGCCCTTTTTGCTGTTTGCCTATCGCGAAGTTCCTCAGGCGTCAACATGTTTCTCTCCCTTTGAACTCTTGCATGCTTGGGAGGTTCAGGGGCCATTGGACTTGCTCCGAAAGGCCTAGGAGGCACCTACCACCACGTGAAGTGATCGGGGGGTGGTGAAATTTGTGCTGGAAATGAGGGAGAGACTGGCCAGGTACCAGTAGGAGGCAGAGGTCAACCTGCGGGAGGCCCAGAAAAGCCAGAAGACCTGGTATGACCAGCAAGCTCGCCACCGGGAGTTTAAACCCGGCCAAAAAGTATTGCGGCTTCTCCCCACATGCAACAACAAGCTTTTAGTAAAGTGGCAGGGGCCATATGAGGTCACCCGGAAGATGGGTCCAGTGACCTATGAGATTTTCCATCCGGAGAAGAAAAAAAATAAACAAACTTATCATGTGAACCTCCTCAAAGAGTGGAAGGAGCGTTCAAACCAGGCTCCAAAGGAGGTCATACTCGCGCGGAAGGTGGAGGAGGACGACGACGACGACAAGGACGAGGACGACGACAATGATGATGATGATGATGATGATGACGAGGCAGAGCTGGAGTCCTCGACGACGACAGATGCGCCTGCACTGGCACGTCGGAAACCCAAGCAAGTCACAGAGATGTGCTTAATTTTCAAGACGGTGCCTTCTCTTTTTTCCGCCAGCCCAGGGAAGACGACGGTGGTAGAACACGTCATTCGTCTCAAAGAAGGATTACCAATTCGTCAGCGCCCCTACCGAGTTCCGCAACACTTGGTGGAGAGACTAACCAAGGAGCTCCAGGAAATGCTGAAGCTTGGAGTCATTGAGCCTTCCAAGTCGGAGTGGTGCAGTCCGGTGGTTATCATCTCCAAGAAAGATGTGTGCTGATTTAGAAAGAGAGTGAAAGACGTTTAAGAGAAGAAGCAGAAAGTACTTAATATGGAGATAAAGAAAGACGAAGAAACAGGAGCGAGAAAAAAAGGAGGAAATGCACCAGCCGAGGATCAAAGAGACAGTGACAGTGAAAAAGGAAGTCAGGGTGAGAGAGCTGAGGAGGAGGGCCAGCGAGAAAAGGAGCCGGGATTGCCTCAACAAGTGGACAACAGCGCCCTGGGAAGCCTGCCACAAGAGATGAATGCAAAGCGGCCTGCCAAACAATCACACCAATCCAAGATAATATGCGTAAATGGGCTGCGGGCCTCACGACCACCCCGTCAGCACCGATCTTCTACCAAGGACGTGGAAGAGGAAGAGGACACCTGCCAACAAAAGACGACGTCTGCTACAACTGTAGGAAACATGGCCACTTTGCTCGAAACTGCCGTCAACCACCCAGGAAAACCGATTACAATTTACACAGACAGAATCAAGTTTGATAAGAAATTTGTGATTTGTCAGGACCAGTCGTGAAAGCAACGGAGGATCACGTGACGTAAAAAACAAACAAAAAAAGCAAGTGGAGAAGCAGTTCTACATCAACGTGCGTTTTACTTATTAGGCCGTGATACACTGACACAATTGGACCTTAATATCAGAGTCAATAAGCAAGGGCGAATTCAAACAAACGTCAAAACTTTAAAAGGGCACATTATTATCGGTTGCTACATTTGGAAGAACAAAATAGGACGTCAATAAATTATTAGAAGTAGCTCACAATAGAGTCTGTTTGGGCGATGACGTGCAACACATGGTTAGTCTGCAAGGGACTATCAGATACAATGTATCAAAAGTAAGTGACTTACTGAGGCCTCATTTCGATTAAAAAAGGGCGCATTGTCAGTGATAAGCAAAAAGAAAAAACTGTGCCAAAGCCTTAAAAGAAATAAAAGAGAAGTAAATGATGTCTTTGAAAGAAGTGTGCAATTATTGTCGGGCATGGATTGCAAATTACTCAGAATACTCAAGAATACAAGATGGCGGCGCGCATAAACGCAGCGGCTAACGGCTCTCCCTCCCGCACTAACTATTCTCTTATTTATCAAATTTATATATTTATCTGAATTATTGTTGTATTGCACTGGAGAGGGGAACTCTCTAATCTCGTTGCACACTTGAGTACAATGACAAAGGGATTTCTGATTTCTGAAATTACCATTGCTGGACATCATTTATGACAAGCCAATGACAAAAAATAGTTTGAACACTTGCGGCTGACAAAGCTTTTGAACTTGTCACGCATGAAATCATTGATTACAATGTATTAGCATTACCAACTTGATATTTAATTGATAAATTGAGTCATGGGAACTCCCATGTCTCAACAGGGGGGGGATGATGATTGATATCCATAGTATGATGATTGATATGATTGATATCCATAGTATGATGATTGATAGCCAGAGTACAGGACATTTGCTGTACCACAAGTTCTACAAATTAAAAAAAAAATTAAAATAAAAAAATTGTAGGTCATGTCTAGTGTGTAGTAAACATAATGTTCAAGGGAAGATGAGACCAAAAAGAAGATTGTATTGACAAAGCATCTTAACGCACTACCAAATTACTATGAGCCATTTGAGCAAACAGTGACTGCAAAAAATGACTTCATTAGCCTGGGTTACTGAAGGAACCAGGGCAAAGTGAATCCATTTGTATATTAGTCACAACAATTGGATCCCGTGGCGAGAGCCACGTCAGAGTGTGATCAAGCAGTCCTGACCGCTGCTTTAAGGAATCCAAAAATGACATCCTTGTCCACCACATTCACATTGCACGGCGACCTAATTGTCACAGGGACACATTACACTGATAAGGTGGGGTGCGCTCTGCGTCATTTTTTCCCGCACCAGTAGAACATGCCTCACGACTGTGGAGGCCGCATCCAAATTGCCACCAAGCCGCGACCTGACCTTTTGGACACTTTTCTCCCGACTGGAGAGACATTTTTATTAGGATTGCAAATTGAAATTTAGTTTCAAGGGATATTAAAATCTGTATGTTCAGGACAAGCAGCAGAATGTTTTGCACTGATTCAGGCTTGTAAGACACAAAACCAGGTGCACATTCCAGACTGATAAGAAGTAGAAGCGTTTGAGAACCAAGGTCACAAAACAGAGAACTTGTTAGAGAGAAATTGTTAGAATAAGCAGGAAGAGCGTAGGCGGGTGTGAGAAAGTCAAAGTTTGAACAGCAAATCAACTTGACAATTTGATCTCACACCAGGAAAAATGCACCACTATTTGAACGCACACATTGGGATAACAAAGGTGCAAACATTGCTGAGGACAGGTTCCGCAAATTGGTAGATGGCAAATCCTGGCTGCCTAATTCATTGGTTGAAAGGAGTAACAAGAGTGACACATGAGCGTAGCTTGGTTCCTCTCTGGCCTTGGCCATTTCAATAAGCTCGCCCAAAAGGCGTCAGGACATTTAAACCTGACAGTGGCACTACCACTACGATCAAAAATAAGTTGCTAGAGGTCTCAACGGCTGGAATATCCTCAAATGTGAAAAATTTCAAGAAGATGGGATCATCTGAGTCATGTTGCCGGAGCTTTTGTTTCCACGGTGAATAATCAGACTTTGCAACACCGTTAAAGCCACGCTCTTTGACAAAAAGTCACAAAATTTGGTATGGGGTAAGATCGATTTCTTGAGTCTGTTCTGACCAATTTTGAGCCGAATTTGTTTAAAGGGCTCCGTGCAGTACGTTAAATTGTAAAAAAAAAAATTGTTGTCACCACTAGGTGGCGCAAGGTGTATAACTGAATACAAACATGTAGATGTCTTCGGCTACCGACTCTTTATGTACCTGTGATGTTTTGTATTTTTAGCAGCTTGTGCAGGGGAGTTATCAAGCATTTTGTCCATTGCGGCGAAGGAAATATTCAACGAAAACTTTGAAGCCCCGCCCCCGTCATATAGTATTTCGGAAACTAAAGATTTTTGTCCCAGTGTTTGTCCCAGGTCTTAAAATGGTACAGCCGGAATTGTAAGGCAATCGGATGAACCCTGTAGCATCAGGGTGCAAAAGAATGACCCCTGTAAACGTGCAAAAATGGGCGAAAGTTGGACTTTCAAAAATTCATAACTCACTTTCTGTTCATTATAGACTATTGTCATCAAAGAAAGTATTTGTACATCTCGGGGTACTACACGTGCCTGGCAATTTTCGGAGGCCTACGTCAAACGGGCCAGTTTTTCCTTTGATGTTTCCCACTCTAGTTGGAGCTAGAGAGCCATTTTGTTTGCGTCGTTTATGACGACGCAAAAATATCAAATTTTTCGCCATGCCCGATGAGACTGCCAAGTTTGGCGAGTTTTGTTGGAAATGTTAAATATTTACGAGAAATAACGTGAGGAACCTTCAAGAGAAATTTTTGCGTTGTTAAATTTAGAGCAGCTTTTGTTGTCAAAGCGTCATCAATGTTTTAAGTAAATTCAAAATGGCCAACTTCCTGTGCAATTTAGCTCATGGCTCCAAGAGAATATTTTGTAGGTCTTGGCCTTATAAATACTCCACAAAATTTTCAAAAACCTAGGTATCACACTCAACCAACTGCTTTTTTGAAAATTTCTAGAGGGCGATAGAGAGCCATTTTTTAAAAGCTGCATGAGAAACTAATAAAATATTGATGGTTTTGCCAGGCCTGATGTGTATGCAAAGTTTCATGAGTTTTCATGAATATTTAGAACCTCAAAATAAGCCTAAGTTTATTAGCGAACTATGCAAAGCCACACCCACAGCATTTCACAAAAAATGATACATTTCGTATTGCGACATCCGGAAGGGCTAAACATTCATCCGAGCAAATATGAGTTAGACCTTATTAACCTGCTCGGAGAAAAACATCAACAAAAATAACCTGTATTTGATTTTAACAGTTGGTGGCGCTACCACTACGATTAAGAATTAGTTTGTCGATGTCTTCAGGGTTGGGCTCTCCTCAAATGTGAAAAAATTTGAGATGATAGCATGATCTGAGTGATGTTACAGGAACTTGTGTTGCCAAAGAGAAAAATCAGACAATGCGGCACCGTCGTGGCCACGCCCTTTGCTGAAAAGTCGCAAAATTCGGCATTGACTAAGATCAATGTCTTGAGGCTGTTCTGACAAATTTTCACTCAGATGTGTTAAACGGGCTCCGTGCAGTACGCACCCTAACGGCCATGCCCATCGCCAAAAAGTTACAAAATTTGGCAGAGAGTTCAATGTCTAGAGGTGCTTGTGACAAAAAATATAGTCAGATTCGTCAAAAGGGCTCCGTGTAAAAAAAAAAAAAAAAAGATTGATTACACTAGGTGGCGCTATGTGTATAACAGAATAAGAACATATAGATGTCTTCAGGTCCGCGTTTGACGTACAGGTGAAGTTTTGGATTTTTTGGAGCATGTGCAGGGGAGTTATTAAGCATTTTGTCCATTGTGGTGACACGCCCCCTTTGAAGTTAATTCAAAATGGCCGACTTCCTGTGCTATTTCGCTCATGGCTCCAAGAGACTTTTTTGAAGGTCTTGGCCTTATACAATCAACATAAATTTTTCAAAAAGCTAGGTGAAACACACAACCGGGGCTGCTCTTTTGAAAATTTCTAGAGGGCGATAGAGAGCCATTTTTAAAAAAACTGCACGAGAAACTAATGAAATATTCATGATTTTGTCAGGCCTGATGTGTGTGCAAAGTTCCATGAGTTTTCGTTCATATTTAGAACCTCAAAATACGTGTTGTTTTATTGGTGATATGTGCGATGCCACGCCCACAGCTTTTCACAAAAAATAACGAATTTCGTATTGTGACATCCTGAAGGACGAAACACTCAGCCGAGCAAATATGAGGGCGATCTTGTTAACCTGCTCAGAGAAAAACATCAACAAAAATAATTTGTATTTGCTTTGACCAGTTGGTGGCGCTACTACTACAATCAAACATAAGTTGGTAGATGACTTCAGGGCTGCAATATCCTTAAATGTGAAAATTTTCGAGAAGATAGGATCATCTGAGTCATCTTGCCGGAACTTTTGTTTCCACGGTGAATAATCAGACTTTGCGGCACCGTAATAGCCACGCCCAACGAAGCAAAGTCACAAAAATAGGGATAGAGTAAGATCAATGTCTAAAGTCATTTTTGGCCAATTTTCAATCAGATTCGTTAAAAGGGCACCGTGCAGTACGTCAAAATGTAAAAAATTATCATTTTTGTCACCACTGGGTGGTGCAAGGTGGTCGCTGCTCAGGCCCTAATAATAATAATAATAATAATAATAATAAAAGTAATAATATTTTCTACAAAAACAATAGGGACCTCGCAGCCGTCGCAGCTCGGGCCCTAATAACAATTTCTACAAAAACAATAGGGACCTCGCCGCGGTCGCTGCTCGGGCCCCAATAATAATTTCTACACAAAGTCCATTGTGGTGACCCGCCCCCTTTTAAGTAAATTCAAAATGGCCGACTTCCTGTAAAACCTAGCTCATTGCTCCAAGAGACTATTTTGTAGGTCTTGGTCTTATACATACAGTGAACCCTCGCTACTTCGCGGTTCACCTTTCGCGGGTTCAGTGCTTCGCGGGTCTAAAAAATATTCGGGGGCATTGTAGTTTCGCCGAGCGACACAACGGGGCGCTGGAGCGGTTAGACGGCCGGCGTGCGCCGAAGAAGAGCGTGGGCGAAGAGGAGAGTGGACGAAGAAGAGCACGTTCCCCCGGACACGATCGGTGGCGACGTTTCGCGCGGTTCGGACCGTACCAGAGCTCCGGCCAGCGTGCGTGGCAGTTAAGCCGTAGAGGAGCACCTTCCCCGGGCACGGGCGGTTCCAAGCGGCCCCTAAGTTTAACCGAATGGAAGCTCCGGAGGAGGAGGGCATGCTCGCGTCACAGAAAGCCGAAGAGGAGCACCTTCCCCGGGCACAGGCGGTGCCAAGCGGCCCCTAAGTTTAACCGAATGGAAGCTCTGGGGGAGGAGGGCGGGCGTGTGTCACAGTTAAGCCAAATTGGAGCACCTCTTCTGCCCGGGCACGAGCGGAGCGCGAGGCTGTCAGTTATGAATGAATAAATGAATAAATAAATAAAGAATGCCACCTTTCATTTCACAGGGCACACCGGACGGCGTACCAGCAGGTAAAAGTCGGAGTAATTAAATAAATACAAAAAGAATGGCTGGGGAATAAAAAAATAATACGTTTTAATAATAATTTGGTTTTTTTGTTATAACATGAATTTCACTCTCTCTCTCCCCGTATATATATATATATATATATATATATATATATATATTATTATATATATTGTATATTTTTTTTAAGCATTTTTGAAGGTGCGCCGCTACTTCGCGGATTTTCAGTTTTCGCGGGTGGTCTCGGTCCCCGTTAACCGCGATAACCGAGGGTTCACTGTACTCCATAACATTTACAAAAAGCGAGGTGAAACACTCAACCAGAGCTGCTTTTTTTAACATTTCTCGAGGGCCATGGCGAGCCATTTCAAAAAAGCTGCACAACTAACGTATAAAATATTGATAAATTTGCTCGGCCTGATGTGTGTGTAAAGTTTTACGAGTTGTCGTTCATATTTAGAACCTCATAATCAGCTTTGTTTTATTGACGAACAGTGCAATGCCACTCCCACAACTTTTCATGAAAAAGGACGAATTTCGTATTGTGACATCCTCATGGCCGAAACAGTCA
The DNA here is from genome assembly GCF_059441095.1 of Idiotropiscis lumnitzeri. Taxonomy (NCBI): domain Eukaryota; kingdom Metazoa; phylum Chordata; class Actinopteri; order Syngnathiformes; family Syngnathidae; genus Idiotropiscis; species Idiotropiscis lumnitzeri. Next base: position 709,449 of record NW_028283564.1, on the reverse strand, counting down.
TCCGAGCATATATGAGGGCGACCTTGTTGAGTTGCACGGAGAAAAACATCCAAGAAAATAACTTGTATTAGCTTTTACCAGTTGGTGGCGCTACTACTACGATGTAAAATAAGTTGGTAGATGTCTTCAGGGCTGAAGTATCCTCAAATGTGTACAACTTCGAGAAGATAGGATCATCTGAGTCATGTTGCCGGAGCTTTTGTTGCCACAGAGTACAATCGGACTTTTCAGCACCTTAATAGCCACGCCTTTTGCCAAAACGTCACAAAATTCGGCAGAGAGTAAGATCATTGTCTTGAGTCTTTTCTGACTAATTTTCAGTCGGATTCGTCAAAAGGGCACCGTGCAGTACGTGAAAATTAAAATAAAAACAAATTTTTGATTCCACTTGGCGGCACTGTGTGTATAACAAAATAATAACATTAAGATGTCTTCAGGTCGGGACGTTTTATTTACAGGTGAAGGTTTGGATTTTTAGGAGCATGTGCAGGGGAGTTATTAAGCATTCATTTATTTGTATTAGGTTCATTTTGTCTTCTTATTATTGATATTTGACTGATTCATTAAAAGCAGACAATTATGTTTTCGGTTAATTTTTTACCTGACATGTTTCGGCGAGTCTTTCGCCTTCTTCAGAGTGTCGCATGATGGTGTCTTGAGCTGATGTTCCATGAGGGTGTGACTTACCTGTCAAAAAAATGAAAAAAATCAGAGCAGTAAAAGAACAAGCACAACATGAACATTACAAATCAGCAATCACTGACCACTGCAAAAGGGAAAACCACATCATGGACCGGGAGAAGGGCAGGGTCATCCGCACAGAAGAGAACAAACAACAGCGCTGGATCAGAGAGGCCATTGAGATCTGCAAGCGAGGCATAAAAACCATGAACAGAGACAAGGGAGCCTTCATCCTCTCTACCACCTGGACCAGCATCTTGGCGGAGTGAACGGACAGCGGGGGGCGTGACTTGCCTTCATTCTTGTGACAGGTAAGTCACGCCCTCATGGAACATCAGCTGATAAAGACGGGTCACAAGACAGCATCATGTGACACTCTGAAGAAGGCGAAAGACTTTCGTATTGTGACATGCTCAAGGCCTAAACACTCATCCGAGCAAATATAAGGTAGATTTTGTTCACTTGCCCGGAGAAAAACATCAACGAAAATAATTTGTATTTGTTTTAACCAGTTGGTGGCACTACCACTGCGATCAAAAATAAGTTGGCAGCCGTCTTCAGGGCCTGAATATCCTCAAATGTGAAAGATTTCCAGAAGATGGATCATCTGAATCATTTTGCAGGAACTTTTGTTGCCACGGAGAATAATCAGAATCTGCGGCACCGTAATAGCCACGCCCTTTGAAGGAAAGTCATAAAAATAGGGATAGAGTAAGATCAATGTCTTGAGTCTTTTCTAGCCAATTTTCAATCGGATTCGTTAAAAGGGCACCGTGCAGTACGTCAAAATGTAAAAATTGATATTGATTGGCGCAAGGTGTATAACTGAATATAAACATATAGATGTCTTCAGGTACCGACTCTTTATGTACATGTGAAGTTTTGGATTTTTAGCAGCATGTGCAGGAGAGTTATTAAGCATTTTGTCCATTGCGGCGAAGGAAATCTTAAGTGAAAACTTTGAAGCCCCGCCCCCGTCATATAGTATTTCGGAAACAAAAAATTTTAGCCCCAGTGTTTGTCCCAGGTCTTAAGATGCTCCAGACAGAACTTTAAGGCAATCAGATGAAGCCTTTAGGATCAGGGTGCAAAAGAATGACCCCTGTAAACATGCAAAAAAGGGCAAAAGTCGGACTTTCAAAAATTCATAACTCACTTCCTGTTCATATTAGACGTTAAAAAATATAAAATTTTTCGCCATGCCCGATGAGACTGCCAAGTTTGGTGAGTTTTTGTGCATGTTTCGGGGTCAAAAATGCGATCGAACAATCGGAAAAATAATAATAATACTAATTTCTACAAAAACAATAGGGACTTCGCAGCGGTCGCTGCTCAGGCCCTAATAATAATAATAATAATAATAATAATAAAAGTAATAATATTTTCTACAAAAACAATAGGGACCTCGCCGCGGTCGCTGCTCGGGCCCCAATAATAATTTCTACACAAAGTCCATTGTGGTGACCCGCCCCCTTTTAAGTAAATTCAAAATGGCCGACTTCCTGTAAAACCTAGCTCATTGCTCCAAGAGACTTTTTTGTAGGTCTTGGTCTTGTACATACAGTGAACCCTCGCTACTTCGCGGTTCACCTTTCGCGGGTTCAGTGCTTCGCGGGTCTAAAAAATATTCGGGGGCATTGTAGTTTCGCCAAGCGGCACGACGGGGCGCTGGAGCGGTTAGACGGCCGGCGTGCGCCGAAGAAGAGCGTGGGCGAAGAGGAGAGTGGACGAAGAAGAGCACGTTCCCCCGGACACGATCGGTGGCGACGTTTCGCGCGGTTCGGACCGTACCAGAGCTCCGGCCGGCGTGCGTGGCAGTTAAGCCGTAGAGGAGCACCTTCCCCGGGCACGGGCGGTGCCAAGCGGCCCCTAAGTTTAACCGAATGGAAGCTCCGGAGGAGGAGGGCATGTTCGCGTCACAGTAAGCCGAAGAGGAGCACCTTCCTCGAGCACGGGCGGTTCCAAGCGGCCCCTAAGTTTAACCGAATGGAAGCTCCGGAGGAGGAGGGCATGCTCGCGTCACAGTAAGCCGAAGAGGAGCACCTTCCCCGGGCACGGGCGGTTCCAAGCGGCCCCTAAGTTTAACCGAATGGAAGCTCCGGAGGAGGAGGGCATGCTCGCGTCACAGTAAGCCGAAGAGGAGCACCTTCCCCGGGCACGGCGGTGCCAAGCGGCCCCTAAGTTTAACCGAATGGAAGCTCCGGGGGAGGAGGGCGGGCGTGTGTCACAGTTAAGCCGAATTGGAGCACCTCTTCTGCCCGGGCACGAGCGGAGCGCGAGGCTGTCAGTTATGAATGAATAAATGAATAAATAAATAAAGAATGCTACCTTTCATTTCACAGGGCACACCGGACGGCGTACCAGCAGGTAAAAGTCGGAGTAATTAAATAAATACAAAAAGAATGGCTGGGGAATAAAAAAATAATACGTTTTAATAATAATTTGGTTTTTTTGTTATAACATGAATTTACTCTCTCTCTCTCTCTCCCCCCGTATATATATATATATATATATATATATATATATTTATTATATATATTGTATATTTTTTTTAAGCATTTTTGAAGGTGCGCCGCTACTTCGCGGATTTTCAGTTTTTGCGGGTGGTCTCGGTCCCCATTAACCGCAATAACCGAGGGTTCACTGTACTCCATAAAATTTACAAAAAGCGAGGTGAAACACTCAACCAGGGCTGCTTTTTTGAACATTTCTCGAGGGCCATGGCGAGCCATTTCAAAAAAGCTGCACAACTAACGTATAAAATATTGATAAATTTGCTCGGCCTGATGTGTGTGTAAAGTTTCACGAGTTGTCGTTCATATTTAGAACCTCATAATCAGCGTTGTTTTATTGCCGAACAGTGCAATGCCACTCCCACAACTTTTCATGAAAAAGGACAAATTTCGTATTATGACATCCTCATGGCCGAAACAGTCATCCGAGCATATATGAGGGCGACCTTGTTGAGTTGCACGGAGAAAAACATCCAAGAAAATAACTTGTATTAGCTTTTACCAGTTGGTGGCGCTACTACTACGATGAAAAATAAGTTGGTAGATGTCTTCAGGGCTTAAGTATCCTCAAATGTGTGCAACTTCGAGAAGATAGGATCATCTGAGTCATGTTGCTGGAGCTTTTGTTGCCACAGAGTACAATCGGACTTTTCAGCACCGTAATAGCCACGCCTTTTGCCAAAACGTCACAAAATTCGGCAGAGTAAGATCATTGTCTTGAATCTTTTCTGACTCATTTTCAGTCGGATTCGTCAAAAGGGCACCGTGCAGTACGTGAAAATTAAAATAAAAACAAATTTTTGATTCCACTTGGCGGCACTGTGTGTATAACAAAATAATAACATTAAGATGTCTTCAGGTCGGGACGTTTTATTTACAGGTGAAGGTTTGGATTTTTAGGAGCATGTGCAGGGGAGTTATTAAGCATTCATTTATTTGTATTAGGTTCATTTTGTCTTCTTATTATTGATATTTGACTGATTCATTAAAAGCAGACAATTATGTTTTAGGTTAATTTTTTACCTGACATGTTTCGGCGAGTCTTTCGCCTTCTTCAGAGTGTCGCATGATGGTGTCTTGAGCTGATGTTCCATGAGGGTGTGACTTACCTGTCAAAAAAATGAAAAAAATCAGAGCAGTAAAAGAACAAGCACAACATGAACATTACAAATCAGCAATCACTGACCACTGCAAAAGGGAAAACCACATCATGGACCGGGAGAAGGGCAGGGTCATCCGCACAGAAGAGAACAAACAACAGCGTTGGATCAGAGAGGCCATTGAGATCTGCAAGCGAGGCATAAAAACCATGAACAGAGACAAGGGAGCCTTCATCCTCTCTACCACCTGGACCAGCATCTTGGCGGAGTGAACGGACAGCGGGGGGCGTGACTTGCCTTCATTCTTGTGACAGGTAAGTCACGCCCTCATGGAACATCAGCTGATAAAGACGGGTCACAAGACACCATCATGTGACACTCTGAAGAAGGCGAAAGACTTTCGTATTGTGACATGCTCAAGGCCTAAACACTCATCCGAGCAAATATAAGGTAGATTTTGTTAACATGCCCGGAGAAAAACATCAACGAAAATAATTTGTATTTGTTTTAACCAGTTGGTGGCGCTACCACTGCGATCAAAAATAAGTTGGCAGCCGTCTTCAGGGCCTGAATATCCTCAAATGTGAAAAATTTCGAGAAGATGGATCATCTGAATCATTTTGCAGGAACTTTTGTTGCCACGGAGAATAATCAGACTCTGCGGCACCGTAATAGCCACGCCCTTCGAAGGAAAGTCACAAAAATAGGGATAGAGTAAGATCAATGTCTTGAGTCTTTTCTAGCCAATTTTCAATCAGATTCGTTAAAAGGGCACCGTGCAGTACGTCAAAATGTAAAAAATGATATTGATTGGCGCAAGGTGTATAACTGAATATAAACATATAGATGTCTTCAGGTACAGACTCTTTATGTACATGTGAAGTTTTGGATTTGTAGCAGCATGTGCAGGAGAGTTATTAAGCATTTTGTCCATTGCGGCGAAGGAACTCTTAAGTGAAAACTTTGATGCCCCGCCCCCGTCATATAGTATTTCGGAAACAAAAATTTTTAGCCCCAGTGTTTGTCCCAGGTCTTCAGATGCTACAGACAGAATTTTAAGGCAATCAGATGAAGCCTTTAGGATCAGGATGCAAAAGAATGACCCCTGTAAACATGCAAAAAAGGGCAAAAGTCGGACTTTCAAAAATTCATAACTCACTTCCTGTTCATATTAGACGTTAAAATATCAAATTTTTCGCCATGCCCGATGAGACTGCCAAGTTTGGTGAGTTTTTGTGCATGTTTCGGGGGTCAAAAATGCGATCAAACAATCGGAAAAATAATAATAATAATAATTTCTACAAAAACAATAGGGACTTCGCAGCGGTCGCTGCTCAGGCCCTAATAATAATAATAATAATAATAATAAAAGTAATAATATTTTCTACAAAAACAATAGGGACCTCGCCGCGGTCGCTGCTCGGGCCCCAATAATAATTTCTACACAAAGTCCATTGTGGTGACCCGCCCCCTTTTAAGTAAATTCAAAATGGCCGACTTCCTGTAAAACCTAGCTCATTGCTCCAAGAGACTTTTTTGTAGGTCTTGGTCTTATACATACAGTGAACCCTCGCTACTTCGCGGTTCACCTTTCGCGGGTTCAGTGCTTCGCGGGTCTAAAAAATATTCGGGGGCATTGTAGTTTCGCCGAGCGGCACGACGGGGCGCTGGAGCGGTTAGACGGCCGGCGTGCGCCGAAGAAGAGCGTGGGCGAAGAGGAGAGTGGACGAAGAAGAGCACGTTCCCCCGGACACGATCGGTGGCGACGTTTCGCGCGGTTCGGACCGTACCAGAGCTCCGGCCAGCGTGCGTGGCAGTTAAGCCGTAGAGGAGCACCTTCCCCGGGCACGGGCGGTGCCAAGCGGCCCCTAAGTTTAACCGAATGGAAGCTCCGGAGGAGGAGGGCATGCTCGCGTCACAGTAAGCCGAAGAGGAGCACCTTCCCCGGGCACGGGCGGTTCCAAGCGGCCCCTAAGTTTAACCGAATGGAAGCTCCGGAGGAGGAGGGCATGCTCGCGTCACAGTAAGCCGAAGAGGAGCACCTTCCCCGGGCACGGGCGGTGCCAAGCGGCCCCTAAGTTTAACCGAATGGAAGCTCCGGGGGAGGAGGACGGGCGTGTGTCACAGTTAAGCCAAATTGGAGCACCTCTTCTGCCCGGGCACGAGCGGAGCGCGAGGCTGTCAGTTATGAATGAATAAATGAATAAATAAATAAAGAATGCCACCTTTCATTTCACAGGGCACACCGGACGGCGTACCAGCAGGTAAAAGTCGGAGTAATTAAATAAATACAAAAAGAATGGCTGGGGAATAAAAAAATAATACGTTTTAATAATAATTTGGTTTTTTTGTTATAACATGAATTTCACTCTCTCTCTCCCCGTATATATATATCTATATATCTATATATATATATACATATATATATATATATATATATATATATTTCTATATTTATTATATATATTGTATATTTTTTTTAAGCATTTTTGAAGGTGCGCCGCTACTTCGCGGATTTTCAGTTTTCGCGGGTGGTCTCGGTCCCCATTAACCGCGATAACCGAGGGTTCACTGTACTCCATAAAATTTACAAAAAGCGAGGTGAAACACTCAACCAGAGCTGCTTTTTTTTAACATTTCTCGAGGGCCATGGCGAGCCATTTCAAAAAAGCTGCACAACTAACGTATAAAATATTGATAAATTTGCTCGGCCTGATGTGTGTGTAAAGTTTTACGAGTTGTCGTTCATATTTAGAACCTCATAATCAGCTTTGTTTTATTGCCGAACAGTGCAATGCCACTCCCACAACTTTTCACGAAAAATCACGAATTTCGTATTGTGACATCCTCATGGCCGAAACAGTCATCCGAGCATATATGAGGGCGACCTTGTTGAGTTGCACGGAGAAAAACATCCAAGAAAATAACTTGTATTAGCTTTTACCAGTTGGTGGCGCTACTACTACGATGTAAAATAAGTTGGTAGATGTCTTCAGGGCTGAAGTATCCTCAAATGTGTACAACTTCGAGAAGATAGGATCATCTGAGTCATGTTGCCGGAGCTTTTGTTGCCACAGAGTACAATCGGACTTTTCAGCACCTTAATAGCCACGCCTTTTGCCAAAACGTCACAAAATTCGGCAGAGAGTAAGATCATTGTCTTGAGTCTTTTCTGACTAATTTTCAGTCGGATTCGTCAAAAGGGCACCGTGCAGTACGTGAAAATTAAAATAAAAACAAATTTTTGATTCCACTTGGCGGCACTGTGTGTATAACAAAATAATAACATTAAGATGTCTTCAGGTCGGGACGTTTTATTTACAGGTGAAGGTTTGGATTTTTAGGAGCATGTGCAGGGGAGTTATTAAGCATTCATTTATTTGTATTAGGTTCATTTTGTCTTCTTATTTTTGATATTTGACTGATTCATTAAAAGCAGACAATTATGTTTTAGGTTAATTTTTTACCTGACATGTTTCGGCGAGTCTTTCGCCTTCTTCAGAGTGTCGCATGATGGTGTCTTGAGCTGATGTTCCATGAGGGTGTGACTTACCTGTCAAAAAAATGAAAAAATCAGAGCAGTAAAAGAACAAGCACAACATGAACATTACAAATCAGCAATCACTGACCACTGCAAAAGGGAAAACCACATCATGGACCGGGAGAAGGGCAGGGTCATCCGCACAGAAGAGAACAAACAACAGCGCTGGATCAGAGAGGCCATTGAGATCTGCAAGCGAGGCATAAAAACCATGAACAGAGACAAGGGAGCCTTCATCCTCTCTACCACCTGGACCAGCATCTTGGCGGAGTGAACGGACAGCGGGGGGCGTGACTTGCCTTCATTCTCGTGACAGGTAAGTCACGCCCTCATGGAACATCAGCTGATAAAGACGGGTCACAAGACACCATCATGTGACACTCTGAAGAAGGCGAAAGACTTTCGTATTGTGACATCCTCAAGGCCTAAACACTCATCCGAGCAAATATAAGGTAGATTTTGTTAACCTGCCCGGAGAAAAACATCAACGAAAATAATTTGTATTTGTTTTAACCAGTTGGTGGCGCTACCACTGCGATCAAAAATAAGTTGGCAGCCGTCTTCAGGGCCTGAATATCCTCAAATGTGAAAGATTTCCAGAAGATGGATCATCTGAATCATTTTGCAGGAACTTTTGTTGCCACGGAGAATAATCAGACTCTGCGGCACCGTAATAGCCACGCCCTTTGAAGGAAAGTCATAAAAATAGGGATAGAGTAAGATCAATGTCTTGAGTCTTTTCTAGCCAATTTTCAATCGGATTCGTTAAAAGGGCACCGTGCAGTACGTCAAAATGTAAAAATTTATATTGATTGGCGCAAGGTGTATAACTGAATATAAACATATAGATGTCTTCAGGTACCGACTCTTTATGTACATGTGAAGTTTTGGTTTTTTAGCAGCACGTGCAGGAGAGTTATTAAGCATTTTGTCCATTGCGGCGAAGGAAATCTTAAGTGAAAACTTTGAAGCCCCGCCCCCGTCATATAGTATTTCGGAAACAAAAAATTTTAGCCCCAGTGTTTGTCCCAGGTCTTAAGATGCTCCAGACAGAACTTTAAGGCAATCAGATGAAGCCTTTAGGATCAGGGTGCAAAAGAATGACCCCTGTAAACATGCAAAAAAGGGCAAAAATCGGACTTTCAAAAATTCATAACTCACTTCCTGTTCATATTAGACGTTAAAAAATATCAAATTTTTCGCCATGCCCGATGAGACTGCCAAGTTTGGTGAGTTTTTGTGCATGTTTCGGGGGTCAAAAATGCGATCGAACAATCGGAAAAATAATAATAATAATAATTCCTACAAAAACAATAGGGACTTCGCAGCGGTCGCTGCTCAGGCCCTAATAATAATCATAATAATAATAAAAGTAATAATATTTTCTACAAAAACAATAGGGACCTCGCCGCGGTCGCTGCTCGGGCCGAAATAATAATTTCTACACAAAGTCCATTGTGGTGACCCGCCCCCTTTTAAGTAAATTCAAAATGGCCGACTTCCTGTAAAACCTAGCTCATTGCTCCAAGAGACTTTTTTGTAGGTCTTGGTCTTATACATACAGTGAACCCTCGCTACTTCGCGGTTCACCTTTCGCGGGTTCAGTGCTTCGCGGGTCTAAAAAATATTCGGGGGCATTGTAGTTTCGCCGAGCGGCACGACGGGGCGCTGGAGCGGTTAGACGGCCGGCGTGCGCCGAAGAAGAGCGTGGGCGAAGAGGAGAGTGGACGAAGAAGAGCACGTTCCCCCGGACACGATCGGTGGCGACGTTTCGCGCGGTTCGGACCGTACCAGAGCTCCGGTCGGCGTGCGTGGCAGTTAAGCCATAGAGGAGCACCTTCCCCGGGCACGGGCGGTGCCAAGCGGCCCCTAAGTTTAACCGAATGGAAGCTCCGGAGGAGGAGGGCATGTTCGCGTCACAGTAAGCCGAAGAGGAGCACCTTCCCCGGGCACGGGCGGTTCCAAGCGGCCCCTGAGTTTAACCGAATGGAAGCTCCGGAGGAGGAGGGCATGCTCGCGTCACAGTAAGCCGAAGAGGAGCACCTTCCCCGGGCACGGGCGGTTCCAAGCGGCCCCTAAGTTTAACCGAATGGAAGCTTCGGAGGAGGAGGGCATGCTCGCGTCACAGTAAGCCGAAGAGTAGCACCTTCCCCGGGCACGGCGGTGCCAAGCGGCCCCTAAGTTTAACCGAATGGAAGCTCCGGGGGAGGAGGGCGGGCGTGTGTCACAGTTAAGCCGAATTGGAGCACCTCTTCTGCCCGGGCACGAGCGGAGCGCGAGGCTGTCAGTTATGAATGAATAAATGAATAAATAAATAAAGAATGCCACCTTTCATTTCACAGGGCACACCGGACGGCATACCAGCAGGTAAAAGTCGGAGTAATTAAATAAATACAAAAAGAATGGCTGGGGAATAAAAAAATAATACGTTTTAATAATAATTTGGTTTTTTTGTTATAAAATGAATTTCACTCTCTCTCTCCCCGTATATATATATATATATATATATATATATATATTTATTATATATATTGTATATTTTTTTTAAGCATTTTTGAAGGTGCGCCGCTACTTCGCGGATTTTCAGTTTTCGCGGGTGGTCTCGGTCCCCATTAACCGCGATAACCGAGGGTTCACTGTACTCCATAAAATTTACAAAAAGCGAGGTGAAACACTCAATCAGGGCTGCTTTTTTGAACATTTCTCGAGGGCCATGGCGAGCCATTTCAAAAAAGCTGCACAACTAACGTATAAAATATTGATAAATTTGCTCGGCCTGATGTGTGTGTAAAGTTTTACGAGTTGTCGTTCATATTTAGAACCTCATAATCAGCTTTGTTTTATTGCCGAACAGTGCAATGCCACTCCCACAACTTTTCACGAAAAAGGACAAATTTCGTATTGTGACATCCTCATGGCCGAAACAGTCATCCGAGCATATATGAGGGCGACCTTGTTGAGTTGCACGGAGAAAAACATCCAAGAAAATAACTTGTATTAGCTTTTACCAGTTGGTGGCGCTACTACTACGATGAAAAATAAGTCGGTAGATGTCTTCAGGGCTGAAGTATCCTCAAATGTGTACAACTTCGAGAAGATAGGATCATCTGAGTCATGTTGCCGGAGCTTTTGTTGCCACAGAGTACAATCGGACTTTTCAGCACCGTAATAGCCACGCCTTTTGCCAAAACATCACAAAATTCGGCAGAGAGTAAGATCATTGTCTTGAGTCTTTTCTGACTAATTTTCAGTCGGATTCGTCAAAAGGGCACCGTGCAGTACGTGAAAATTAAAATAAAAACAAATTTTTGATTCCACTTGGCGGCGCTGTGTGTATAACAAAATAATAACATTAAGATGTCTTCAGGTCGGGACGTTTTATTTACAGGTAAAGGTTTGGATTTTTAGGAGCATGTGCAGGGGAGTTATTAAGCATTCATTTATTTGTATTAGGTTCATTTTGTCTTCTTATTATTGATATTTGACTGATTCATTAAAAGCAGACAATTATGTTTTAGGTTAATTTTTTCACTGACATGTTTCGGCGAGTCTTTCGCCTTCTTCAGAGTGTCGCATGATGGTGTCTTGAGCTGATGTTCCATGAGGGTGTGACTTACCTGTCAAAAAAATGAAAAAAATCAGAGCAGTAAAAGAACAAGCACAACATGAACATTACAAATCAGCAATCACTGACCACTGCAAAAGGGAAAACCACATCATGGACCGGGAGAAGGGCAGGGTCATCCGCACAGAAGAGAACAAACAACAGCGCTGGATCAGAGAGGCCATTGAGATCTGCAAGCGAGGCATAAAAACCATGAACAGAGACAAGGGAGCCTTCATCCTCTCTACCACCTGGACCAGCATCTTGGCGGAGTGAACGGACAGCGGGGGGCGTGACTTGCCTTCATTCTTGTGACAGGTAAGTCACGCCCTCATGGAACATCAGCTGATAAAGACGGGTCACAAGACACCATCATGTGACACTCTGAAGAAGGCGAAAGACTTTCGTATTGTGACATGCTCAAGGCCTAAACACTCATCCGAGCAAATATAAGGTAGATTTTGTTAACCTGCCCGGAGAAAAACATCAACGAAAATAATTTGTATTTGTTTTAACCAGTTGGTGGCGCTACCACTGCGATCAAAAATAAGTTGGCAGCCGTCTTCAGGGCCTGAATATCCTCAAATGTGAAAAATTTCGAGAAGATGGATCATCTGAATCATTTTGCAGGAACTTTTGTTGCCACGGAGAATAATCAGACTCTGCGGCACCGTAATAGCCACGCCCTTCGAAGGAAAGTCACAAAAATAGGGATAGAGTAAGATCAATGTCTTGAGTCTTTTCTAGCCAATTTTCAATCAGATTCGTTAAAAGGGCACCGTGCAGTACGTCAAAATGTAAAAAATGATATTGATTGGCGCAAGGTGTATAACTGAATATAAACATATAGATGTCTTCAGGTACAGACTCTTTATGTACATGTGAAGTTTTGGATTTTTAGCAGCATGTGCAGGAGAGTTATTAAGCATTTTGTCCATTGCGGCGAAGGAAATCTTAAGTGAAAACTTTGAAGCCCCGCCCCCGTCATATAGTATTTCGGAAACAAAAATTTTTAGCCCCAGTGTTTGTCCCAGGTCTTCAGATGCTACAGACAGAATTTTAAGGCAATCAGATGAAGCCTTTAGGATCAGGGTGCAAAAGAATGACCCCTGTAAACATGCAAAAAAGGGCAAAAGTCGGACTTTCAAAAATTCATAACTCACTTCCTGTTCATATTAGACGTTAAAATATCAAATTTTTCGCCATGCCCGATGAGACTGCCAAGTTTGGTGAGTTTTTGTGCATGTTTCGGGGGTCAAAAATGCGATCGAACAATCGGAAAAATAATAATAATAATAATTTCTACAAAAACAATAGGGACTTCGCAGCGGTCGCTGCTCAGGCCCTAATAATAATAATAATAATAATAATAAAAGTAATAATATTTTCTACAAAAACAATAGGGACCTCGCCGCGGTCGCTGCTCGGGCCCCAATAATAATTTCTACACAAAGTCCATTGTGGTGACCCGCCCCCTTTTAAGTAAATTCAAAATGGCCGACTTCCTGTAAAACCTAGCTCATTGCTCCAAGAGACTTTTTTGTAGGTCTTGGTCTTATACATACAGTGAACCCTCGCTACTTCGCGGTTCACCTTTCGCGGGTTCAGTGCTTCGCGGGTCTAAAAAATATTCGGGGGCATTGTAGTTTCGCCGAGCGGCACGACGGGGCGCTGGAGCGGTTAGACGGCCGGCGTGCGCCGAAGAAGAGCGTGGGCGAAGAGGAGAGTGGACGAAGAAGAGCACGTTCCCCCGGACACGATCGGTGGCGACGTTTCGCGCGGTTCGGACCGTACCAGAGCTCCGGCCAGCGTGCGTGGCAGTTAAGCCGTAGAGGAGCACCTTCCCCGGGCACGGGCGGTGCCAAGCGGCCCCTAAGTTTAACCGAATGGAAGCTCCGGAGGAGGAGGGCATGCTCGCGTCACAGTAAGCCGAAGAGGAGCACCTTCCCCGGGCACGGGCGGTTCCAAGCGGCCCCTAAGTTTAACCGAATGGAAGCTCCGGAGGAGGAGGGCATGCTCGCGTCACAGTAAGCCGAAGAGGAGCACCTTCCCCGGGCACGGGCGGTGCCAAGCGGCCCCTAAGTTTAACCGAATGGAAGCTCCGGGAGAGGAGGACGGGCGTGTGTCACAGTTAAGCCAAATTGGAGCACCTCTTCTGCCCGGGCACGAGCGGAGCGCGAGGCTGTCAGTTATGAATGAATAAATGAATAAATAAATAAAGAATGCCACCTTTCATTTCACAGGGCACACCGGACGGCGTACCAGCAGGTAAAAGTCGGAGTAATTAAATAAATACAAAAAGAATGGCTGGGGAATAAAAAAATAATACGTTTTAATAATAATTTGTTTTTTTTGTTATAACATGAATTTCACTCTCTCTCCCCCCGTATATATATATATATATATATATATATATATATATATATATATATATATATATATATATATATATATATATATATATATATATATGATATATATTGTATATTTTTTTTAAGCATTTTTGAAGGTGCGCAGCTACTTCGCGGATTTTCAGTTTTCGCGGATGGTCTCGGTCCCCATTAACCGCGATAACCGAGGGTTCACTGTACTCCATAAAATTTACAAAAAGCGAGGTGAAACACTCAACCAGAGCTGCTTTTTTTTAACATATCTCGAGGGCCATGGCGAGCCATTTCAAAAAAGCTGCACAACTAACGTATAAAATATTGATAAATTTGCTCGGCCTGATGTGTGTGTAAAGTTTTACGAGTTGTCGTTCATATTTAGAACCTCATAATCAGCTTTGTTTTATTGCCGAACAGTGCAATGCCACTCCCACAACTTTTCACGAAAAATCACGAATTTCGTATTGTGACATCCTCATGGCCGAAACAGTCATCCGAGCATATATGAGGGCGACCTTGTTGAGTTGCACGGAGAAAAACATCCAAGAAAATAACTTGTATTAGCTTTTACCAGTTGGTGGCGCTACTACTACGATGTAAAATAAGTTGGTAGATGTCTTCAGGGCTGAAGTATCCTCAAATATGTACAACTTCGAGAAGATAGGATCATCTGAGTCATGTTGCCGGAGCTTTTGTTGCCACAGAGTACAATCGGACTTTTCAGCACCTTAATAGCCACGCCTTTTGCCAAAACGTCACAAAATTCGGCAGAGAGTAAGATCATTGTCTTGAGTCTTTTCTGACTAATTTTCAGTCGGATTCGTCAAAAGGGCACCGTGCAGTACGTGAAAATTAAAATAAAAACAAATTTTTGATTCCACTTGGTGGCACTGTGTGTATAACAAAATAATAACATTATGATGTCTTCAGGTCGGGACGTTTTATTTACAGGTGAAGGTTTGGATTTTTAGGAGCATGTGCAGGGGAGTTATTAAGCATTCATTTATTTGTATTAGGTTCATTTTGTCTTCTTATTATTGATATTTGACTGATTCATTAAAAGCAGACAATTATGTTTTAGGTTAATGTTTTACCTGACATGTTTCGGCGAGTCTTTCGCCTTCTTCAGAGTGTCGCATGATGGTGTCTTGAGCTGATGTTCCATGAGGGTGTGACTTACCTGTCAAAAAAATGAAAAAATCAGAGCAGTAAAAGAACAAGCACAACATGAACATTACAAATCAGCAATCACTGACCACTGCAAAAGGGAAAACCACATCATGGACCGGGAGAAGGGCAGGGTCATCCGCACAGAAGAGAACAAACAACAGCGCTGGATCAGAGAGGCCATTGAGATCTGCAAGCGAGGCATAAAAACCATGAACAGAGACAAGGGAGCCTTCATCCTCTCTACCACCTGGACCAGCATCTTGGCGGAGTGAACGGACAGCGGGGGGCGTGACTTGCCTTCATTCTCGTGACAGGTAAGTCACGCCCTCATGGAACATCAGCTGATAAAGACGGGTCACAAGACACCATCATGTGACACTCTGAAGAAGGCGAAAGACTTTCGTATTGTGACATCCTCAAGGCCTAAACACTCATCCGAGCAAATATAAGGTAGATTTTGTTAACCTGCCCGGAGAAAAACATCAACGAAAATAATTTGTATTTGTTTTAACCAGTTGGTGGCGCTACCACTGCGATCAAAAATAAGTTGGCAGCCGTCTTCAGGGCCTGAATATCCTCAAATGTGAAAGATTTCCAGAAGATGGATCATCTGAATCATTTTGCAGGAACTTTTGTTGCCACGGAGAATAATCAGACTCTGCGGCACCGTAATAGCCACGCCCTTTGAAGGAAAGTCATAAAAATAGGGATAGAGTAAGATCAATGTCTTGAGTCTTTTCTAGCCAATTTTCAATCGGATTCGTTAAAAGGGCACCGTGCAGTACGTCAAAATGTAAAAATTTATATTGATTGGCGCAAGGTGTATAACTGAATATAAACATATAGATGTCTTCAGGTACCGACTCTTTATGTACATGTGAAGTTTTGGATTTTTAGCAGCACGTGCAGGAGAGTTATTAAGCATTTTGTCCATTGCGGCGAAGGAAATCTTAAGTGAAAACTTTGAAGCCCCGCCCCCGTCATATAGTATTTCGGAAACAAAAAATTTTAGCCCCAGTGTTTGTCCCAGGTCTTAAGATGCTCCAGACAGAACTTTAAGGCAATCAGATGAAGCCTTTAGGATCAGGGTGCAAAAGAATGACCCCTGTAAACATGCAAAAAAGGGCAAAAATCGGACTTTCAAAAATTCATAACTCACTTCCTGTTCATATTAGACGTTAAAAAATATCAAATTTTTCGCCATGCCCGATGAGACTGCCAAGTTTGGTGAGTTTTTGTGCATGTTTCGGGGGTCAAAAATGCGATCGAACAATCGGAAAAATAATAATAATAATAATTCCTACAAAAACAATAGGGACTTTGCAGCGGTCGCTGCTCAGGCCCTAATAATAATCATAATAATAATAAAAGTAATAATATTTTCTACAAAAACAATAGGGACCTCGCCGCGGTCGCTGCTCGGGCCGAAATAATAATTTCTACACAAAGTCCATTGTGGTGACCCGCCCCCTTTTAAGTAAATTCAAAATGGCCGACTTCCTGTAAAACCTAGCTCATTGCTCCAAGAGACTTTTTTGTAGGTCTTGGTCTTATACATACAGTGAACCCTCGCTACTTCGCGGTTCACCTTTCGCGGGTTCAGTGCTTCGCGGGTCTAAAAAATATTCGGGGGCATTGTAGTTTCGCCGAGCGGCACGACGGGGCGCTGGAGCGGTTAGACGGCCGGCGTGCGCCGAAGAAGAGCGTGGGCGAAGAGGAGAGTGGACGAAGAAGAGCACGTTCCCCCGGACACGATCGGTGGCGACGTTTCGCGCGGTTCGGACCGTACCAGAGCTCCGGTCGGCGTGCGTGGCAGTTAAGCCATAGAGGAGCACCTTCCCCGGGCACGGGCGGTGCCAAGCGGCCCCTAAGTTTAACCGAATGGAAGCTCCGGAGGAGGAGGGCATGTTCGCGTCACAGTAAGCCGAAGAGGAGCACCTTCCCCGGGCACGGGCGGTTCCAAGCGGCCCCTGAGTTTAACCGAATGGAAGCTCCGGAGGAGGAGGGCATGCTCGCGTCACAGTAAGCCGAAGAGGAGCACCTTCCCCGGGCACGGGCGGTTCCAAGCGGCCCCTAAGTTTAACCGAATGGAAGCTTCGGAGGAGGAGGGCATGCTCGCGTCACAGTAAGCCGAAGAGTAGCACCTTCCCCGGGCACGGCGGTGCCAAGCGGCCCCTAAGTTTAACCGAATGGAAGCTCCGGGGGAGGAGGGCGGGCGTGTGTCACAGTTAAGCCGAATTGGAGCACCTCTTCTGCCCGGGCACGAGCGGAGCGCGAGGCTGTCAGTTATGAATGAATAAATGAATAAATAAATAAAGAATGCCACCTTTCATTTCACAGGGCACACCGGACGGCATACCAGCAGGTAAAAGTCGGAGTAATTAAATAAATACAAAAAGAATGGCTGGGGAATAAAAAAATAATACGTTTTAATAATAATTTGGTTTTTTTGTTATAAAATGAATTTCACTCTCTCTCTCCCCGTATATATATATATATATATATATATATATATATATATTTATTATATATATTGTATATTTTTTTTAAGCATTTTTGAAGGTGCGCCGCTACTTCGCGGATTTTCAGTTTTCGCGGGTGGTCTCGGTCCCCATTAACCGCGATAACCGAGGGTTCACTGTACTCCATAAAATTTACAAAAAGCGAGGTGAAACACTCAATCAGGGCTGCTTTTTTGAACATTTCTCGAGGGCCATGGCGAGCCATTTCAAAAAAGCTGCACAACTAACGTATAAAATATTGATAAATTTGCTCGGCCTGATGTGTGTGTAAAGTTTCACGAGTTGTCGTTCATATTTAGAACCTCATAATCAGCGTTGTTTTATTGCCGAACAGTGCAATGCCACTCCCACAACTTTTCACGAAAAAGGACAAATTTCGTATTGTGACATCCTCATGGCCGAAACAGTCATCCGAGCATATATGAGGGCGACCTTGTTGAGTTGCACGGAGAAAAACATCCAAGAAAATAACTTGTATTAGCTTTTACCAGTTGGTGGCGCTACTACTACGATGAAAAATAAGTCGGTAGATGTCTTCAGGGCTGAAGTATCCTCAAATGTGTACAACTTCGAGAAGATAGGATCATCTGAGTCATGTTGCCGGAGCTTTTGTTGCCACAGAGTACAATCGGACTTTTCAGCACCGTAATAGCCACGCCTTTTGCCAAAACATCACAAAATTCGGCAGAGAGTAAGATCATTGTCTTGAGTCTTTTCTGACTAATTTTCAGTCGGATTCGTCAAAAGGGCACCGTGCAGTACGTGAAAATTAAAATAAAAACAAATTTTTGATTCCACTTGGCGGCGCTGTGTGTATAACAAAATAATAACATTAAGATGTCTTCAGGTCGGGACGTTTTATTTACAGGTAAAGGTTTGGATTTTTAGGAGCATGTGCAGGGGAGTTATTAAGCATTCATTTATTTGTATTAGGTTCATTTTGTCTTCTTATTATTGATATTTGACTGATTCATTAAAAGCAGACAATTATGTTTTAGGTTAATTTTTTCACTGACATGTTTCGGCGAGTCTTTCGCCTTCTTCAGAGTGTCGCATGATGGTGTCTTGAGCTGATGTTCCATGAGGGTGTGACTTACCTGTCAAAAAAATGAAAAAAATCAGAGCAGTAAAAGAACAAGCACAACATGAACATTACAAATCAGCAATCACTGACCACTGCAAAAGGGAAAACCACATCATGGACCGGGAGAAGGGCAGGGTCATCCGCACAGAAGAGAACAAACAACAGCGCTGGATCAGAGAGGCCATTGAGATCTGCAAGCGAGGCATAAAAACCATGAACAGAGACAAGGGAGCCTTCATCCTCTCTACCACCTGGACCAGCATCTTGGCGGAGTGAACGGACAGCGGGGGGCGTGACTTGCCTTCATTCTTGTGACAGGTAAGTCACGCCCTCATGGAACATCAGCTGATAAAGACGGGTCACAAGACACCATCATGTGACACTCTGAAGAAGGCGAAAGACTTTCGTATTGTGACATGCTCAAGGCCTAAACACTCATCCGAGCAAATATAAGGTAGATTTTGTTAACCTGCCCGGAGAAAAACATCAACGAAAATAATTTGTATTTGTTTTAACCAGTTGGTGGCGCTACCACTGCGATCAAAAATAAGTTGGCAGCCGTCTTCAGGGCCTGAATATCCTCAAATGTGAAAAATTTCGAGAAGATGGATCATCTGAATCATTTTGCAGGAACTTTTGTTGCCACGGAGAATAATCAGACTCTGCGGCACCGTAATAGCCACGCCCTTCGAAGGAAAGTCACAAAAATAGGGATAGAGTAAGATCAATGTCTTGAGTCTTTTCTAGCCAATTTTCAATCAGATTCGTTAAAAGGGCACCGTGCAGTACGTCAAAATGTAAAAAATGATATTGATTGGCGCAAGGTGTATAACTGAATATAAACATATAGATGTCTTCAGGTACAGACTCTTTATGTACATGTGAAGTTTTGGATTTTTAGCAGCATGTGCAGGAGAGTTATTAAGCATTTTGTCCATTGCGGCGAAGGAAATCTTAAGTGAAAACTTTGAAGCCCCGCCCCCGTCATATAGTATTTCGGAAACAAAAATTTTTAGCCCCAGTGTTTGTCCCAGGTCTTCAGATGCTACAGACAGAATTTTAAGGCAATCAGATGAAGCCTTTAGGATCAGGGTGCAAAAGAATGACCCCTGTAAACATGCAAAAAAGGGCAAAAGTCGGACTTTCAAAAATTCATAACTCACTTCCTGTTCATATTAGACGTTAAAATATCAAATTTTTCGCCATGCCCGATGAGACTGCCAAGTTTGGTGAGTTTTTGTGCATGTTTCGGGGGTCAAAAATGCGATCGAACAATCGGAAAAATAATAATAATAATAATTTCTACAAAAACAATAGGGACTTCGCAGCGGTCGCTGCTCAGGCCCTAATAATAATAATAATAATAATAATAAAAGTAATAATATTTTCTACAAAAACAATAGGGACCTCGCCGCGGTCGCTGCTCGGGCCCCAATAATAATTTCTACACAAAGTCCATTGTGGTGACCCGCCCCCTTTTAAGTAAATTCAAAATGGCCGACTTCCTGTAAAACCTAGCTCATTGCTCCAAGAGACTTTTTTGTAGGTCTTGGTCTTATACATACAGTGAACCCTCGCTACTTCGCGGTTCACCTTTCGCGGGTTCAGTGCTTCGCGGGTCTAAAAAATATTCGGGGGCATTGTAGTTTCGCCGAGCGGCACGACGGGGCGCTGGAGCGGTTAGACGGCCGGCGTGCGCCGAAGAAGAGCGTGGGCGAAGAGGAGAGTGGACGAAGAAGAGCACGTTCCCCCGGACACGATCGGTGGCGACGTTTCGCGCGGTTCGGACCGTACCAGAGCTCCGGCCAGCGTGCGTGGCAGTTAAGCCGTAGAGGAGCACCTTCCCCGGGCACGGGCGGTGCCAAGCGGCCCCTAAGTTTAACCGAATGGAAGCTCCGGAGGAGGAGGGCATGCTCGCGTCACAGTAAGCCGAAGAGGAGCACCTTCCCCGGGCACGGGCGGTTCCAAGCGGCCCCTAAGTTTAACCGAATGGAAGCTCCGGAGGAGGAGGGCATGCTCGCGTCACAGTAAGCCGAAGAGGAGCACCTTCCCCGGGCACGGGCGGTGCCAAGCGGCCCCTAAGTTTAACCGAATGGAAGCTCCGGGAGAGGAGGACGGGCGTGTGTCACAGTTAAGCCAAATTGGAGCACCTCTTCTGCCCGGGCACGAGCGGAGCGCGAGGCTGTCAGTTATGAATGAATAAATGAATAAATAAATAAAGAATGCCACCTTTCATTTCACAGGGCACACCGGACGGCGTACCAGCAGGTAAAAGTCGGAGTAATTAAATAAATACAAAAAGAATGGCTGGGGAATAAAAAAATAATACGTTTTAATAATAATTTGTTTTTTTTGTTATAACATGAATTTCACTCTCTCTCCCCCCGTATATATATATATATATATATATATATATATATATATATATATATATATATATATATATATATATATATATATATATATATATTTATATATTTATTATATATATTGTATATTTTTTTTAAGCATTTTTGAAGGTGCGCAGCTACTTCGCGGATTTTCAGTTTTCGCGGATGGTCTCGGTCCCCATTAACCGCGATAACCGAGGGTTCACTGTACTCCATAAAATTTACAAAAAGCGAGGTGAAACACTCAACCAGAGCTGCTTTTTTTTAACATATCTCGAGGGCCATGGCGAGCCATTTCAAAAAAGCTGCACAACTAACGTATAAAATATTGATAAATTTGCTCGGCCTGATGTGTGTGTAAAGTTTTACGAGTTGTCGTTCATATTTAGAACCTCATAATCAGCTTTGTTTTATTGCCGAACAGTGCAATGCCACTCCCACAACTTTTCACGAAAAATCACGAATTTCGTATTGTGACATCCTCATGGCCGAAACAGTCATCCGAGCATATATGAGGGCGACCTTGTTGAGTTGCACGGAGAAAAACATCCAAGAAAATAACTTGTATTAGCTTTTACCAGTTGGTGGCGCTACTACTACGATGTAAAATAAGTTGGTAGATGTCTTCAGGGCTGAAGTATCCTCAAATATGTACAACTTCGAGAAGATAGGATCATCTGAGTCATGTTGCCGGAGCTTTTGTTGCCACAGAGTACAATCGGACTTTTCAGCACCTTAATAGCCACGCCGTTTGCCAAAACGTCACAAAATTCGGCAGAGAGTAAGATCATTGTCTTGAGTCTTTTCTGACTAATTTTCAGTCGGATTCGTCAAAAGGGCACCGTGCAGTACGTGAAAATTAAAATAAAAACAAATTTTTGATTCCACTTGGCGGCACTGTGTGTATAACAAAATAATAACATTAAGATGTCTTCAGGTCGGGACGTTTTATTTACAGGTGAAGGTTTGGATTTTTAGGAGCATGTGCAGGGGAGTTATTAAGCATTCATTTATTTGTATTAGGTTCATTTTGTCTTCTTATTATTGATATTTGACTGATTCATTAAAAGCAGACAATTATGTTTTAGGTTAATTTTTTTACCTGACATGTTTCGGCGAGTCTTTCGCCTTCTTCAGAGTGTCGCATGATGGTGTCTTGAGACCCGTCTTTATCAGCTTATGTACCATGAGGGTGTGACTTACCTGTCAAAAAAATGAAAAATCAGAGCAGTAAAAGAACAAGCACAACATGAACATTACAAATCAGCAATCACTGACCACTGCAAAAGGGAAAACCACATCATGGACCGGGAGAAGGGCAGGGTCATCCGCACAGAAGAGAACAAACAACAGCGCTGGATCAGAGAGGCCATTGAGATCTGCAAGCGAGGCATAAAAACCATGAACAGAGACAAGGGAGACTTCATCCTCTCTACCACCTGGAGCAGCATTTTGGCGGAGTGAACGGACAGCGGGGGGCGTGACTTGCCTTCATTCTTGTGACAGGTAAGTCACGCCCTCATGGAACATCAGCTGATAAAGACGGGCCACAAGACACCATCATGTGACACTCTGAAGAAGGCGAAAGACTTTCGTATTGTGACATCCTCAAGGCCTAAACACTCATCCGAGCAAATGTAAGGTAGATTTTGTTAACCTGCCCGGAGAAAAAAATCAACGAAAATAATTTGTATTTGTTTTAACCAGTTGGTGGCGCTACCACTGCGATAAAAAATAAGTTGGCAGCCGTCTTAAGGGCCTGAATATCCTCAAATGTGAAAAATTTCGAGAAGATGGATCATCTGAATCATTTTGCAGGAACTTTTGTTGCCACGGAGAATAATCAGACTCTGCGGCACCGTAATAGCCACGCCCTTCGAAGGAAAGTCACAAAAATAGGGATAGAGTAAGATCAATGTCTTGAGTCTTTTCTAGCCAATTTTCAATCAGATTCGTTAAAAGGGCACCGTGCAGTACGTCAAAATGTAAAAAATGATATTGATTGGCGCAAGGTGTATAACTGAATATAAACATATAGATGTCTTCAGGTACAGACTCTTTATGTACATGTGAAGTTTTGGATTTTTAGCAGCATGTGCAGGAGAGTTATTAAGCATTTTGTCCATTGCGGCGAAGGAAATCTTAAGTGAAAACTTTGATGCCCCGCCCCCGTCATATAGTATTTCGGAAACAAAAAATTTTAGCCCCAGTGTTTGTGCCAGGTCTTCAGATGCTACAGACAGAATTTTAAGGCAATCAGATGAAGCCTTTAGGATCAGGGTGCAAAAGAATGACCCCTGTAAACATGCAAAAAAGGGCAAAAGTCGGACTTTCAAAAATTCATAACTCACTTCCTGTTCATATTAGACGTTAAAATATCAAATTTTTCGCCATGCCCGATGAGACTGCCAAGTTTGGTGAGTTTTTGTGCATGTTTCGGGGGTCAAAAATGCGATCGAACAATCGGAAAAATAATAATAATAATAATTTCTACAAAAACAATAGGGACTTCGCAGCGGTCGCTGCTCAGGCCCTAATAATAATAATAATAATAATAATAAAAGTAATAATATTTTCTACAAAAACAATAGGGACCTCGCCGCGGTCGCTGCTCGGGCCCCAATAATAATTTCTACACAAAGTCCATTGTGGTGACCCGCCCCCTTTTAAGTAAATTCAAAATGGCCGACTTCCTGTAAAACCTAGCTCATTGCTCCAAGAGACTTTTTTGATGGTCTTGGTCTTATACATACAGTGAACCCTCGCTACTTCGCGGTTCACCTTTCGCGGGTTCAGTGCTTCGCGGGTCTAAAAAATATTCGGGGGCATTGTAGTTTCGCCGAGCGGCACGACGGGGCGCTGGAGCGGTTAGACGGCCGGCGTGCGCCGAAGAAGAGCGTGGGCGAAGAGGAGAGTGGACGAAGAAGAGCACGTTCCCCCGGACACGATCGGTGGCGACGTTTCGCGCGGTTCGGACCGTACCAGAGCTCCGGCCAGCGTGCGTGGCAGTTAAGCCATAGAGGAGCACCTTCCCCGGGCACGGGCGGTGCCAAGCGGCCCCTAAGTTTAACCGAATGGAAGCTCCGGAGGAGGAGGGCATGCTCGCGTCACAGTAAGCCGAAGAGGAGCACCTTCCCCGGGCACGGGCGGTTCCAAGCGGCCCCTAAGTTTAACCGAATGGAAGCTCCGGAGGAGGAGGGCATGCTCGCGTCACAGTAAGCCGAAGAGGAGCACCTTCCCCGGGCACGGGCGGTGCCAAGCGGCCCCTAAGTTTAACCGAATGGAAGCTCCGGGGGAGGAGGACGGGCGTGTGTCACAGTTAAGCCAAATTGGAGCACCTCTTCTGCCCGGGCACGAGCGGAGCGCGAGGCTGTCAGTTATGAATGAATAAATGAATAAATAAATAAAGAATGCCACCTTTCATTTCACAGGGCACACCGGACGGCGTACCAGCAGGTAAAAGTCGGAGTAATTAAATAAATACAAAAAGAATGGCTGGGGAATAAAAAAATAATACGTTTTAATAATAATTTGTTTTTTTTGTTATAACATGAATTTCACTCTCTCTCTCCCCGTATATATATATATATATATATATATATATATATATATTTATATATTTATTATATATATTGTATATTTTTTTTAAGCATTTTTGAAGGTGCGCCGCTACTTCGCGGATTTTCAGTTTTCGCGGATGGTCTCGGTCCCCATTAACCGCGATAACTGAGGGTTCACTGTACTCCATAAAATTTACAAAAAGCGAGGTGAAACACTCAACCAGAGCTGCTTTTTTTTAACATTTCTCGAGGGCCATGGCGAGCCATTTCAAAAAAGCTGCACAACTAACGTATAAAATATTGATAAATTTGCTCGGCCTGATGTGTGTGTAAAGTTTTACGAGTTGTTGTTCATATTTAGAACCTCATAATCAGCTTTGTTTTATTGCCGAACAGTGCAATGCCACTCCCACAACTTTTCACGAAAAATCACGAATTTCGTATTGTGACATCCTCATGGCCGAAACAGTCATCCGAGCATATATGAGGGCGACCTTGTTGAGTTGCACGGAGAAAAACATCCAAGAAAATAACTTGTATTAGCTTTTACCAGTTGGTGGCGCTACTACTACGATGTAAAATAAGTTGGTAGATGTCTTCAGGGCTTAAGTATCCTCAAATGTGTACAACTTCGAGAAGATAGGATCATCTGAGTCATGTTGCCGGAGCTTTTGTTGCCACAGAGTACAATCGGACTTTTCAGCACCTTAATAGCCACGCCTTTTGCCAAAACGTCACAAAATTCGGCAGAGAGTAAGATCATTGTCTTGAGTCTTTTCTGACTAATTTTCAGTCGGATTCGTCAAAAGGGCACCGTGCAGTACGTGAAAATTAAAATAAAAACAAATTTTTGATTCCACTTGGCGGCACTGTGTGTATAACAAAATAATAACATTAAGATGTCTTCAGGTCGGGACGTTTTATTTACAGGTGAAGGTTTGGATTTTTAGGAGCATGTGCAGGGGAGTTATTAAGCATTCATTTATTTGTATTAGGTTCATTTTGTCTTTTTAATATTGATATTTGACTGATTCATTAAAAGCAGACAATTATGTTTTAGGTTAATTTTTTACCTGACATGTTTCGGCGAGTCTTTCGCCTTCTTCAGAGTGTCGCATGATGGTGTCTTGAGACCCGTCTTTATCAGCTGATGTTCCATGAAGGTGTGACTTACCTGTCAAAAAAATGAAAAATCAGAGCAGTAAAAGAACAAGCACAACATGAACATTACAAATCAGCAATCACTGACCACTGCAAAAGGGAAAACCACATCATGGACCGGGAGAAGGGCAGGGTCATCCGCACAGAAGAGAACAAACAACAGCGCTGGATCAGAGAGGCCATTGAGATCTGCAAGCGAGGCATAAAAACCATGAACAGAGACAAGGGAGCCTTCATCCTCTCTACCACCTGGACCAGCATCTTGGCGGAGTGAACGGACAGCGGGGGGCGTGACTTGCCTTCATTCTCGTGACAGGTAAGTCACGCCCTCATGGAACATCAGCTGATAAAGACGGGTCACAAGACACCATCATGTGACACTCTGAAGAAGGCGAAAGACTTTCGTATTGTGACATCCTCAAGGCCTAAACACTCATCCGAGCAAATATAAGGTAGATTTTGTTAACCTTCCCGGAGAAAAACATCAACGAAAATAATTTGTATTTGTTTTAACCAGTTGGTGGCGCTACCACTGCGATCAAAAATAAGTTGGCAGCCGTCTTCAGGGCCTGAATATCCTCAAATGTGAAAGATTTCCAGAAGATGGATCATCTGAATCATTTTGCAGGAACTTTTGTTGCCACGGAGAATAATCAGACTCTGCGGCACCGTAATAGCCACGCCCTTTGAAGGAAAGTCATAAAAATAGGGATAGAGTAAGATCAATGTCTTGAGTCTTTTCTAGCCAATTTTCAATCGGATTCGTTAAAAGGGCACCGTGCAGTACGTCAAAATGTAAAAATTTATATTGATTGGCGCAAGGTGTATAACTGAATATAAACATATAGATGTCTTCAGGTACCGACTCTTTATGTACATGTGAAGTTTTGGATTTTTAGCAGCACGTGCAGGAGAGTTATTAAGCATTTTGTCCATTGCGGCGAAGGAAATCTTAAGTGAAAACTTTGAAGCCCCGCCCCCGTCATATAGTATTTCGGAAACAAAAAATTTTAGCCCCAGTGTTTGTCCCAGGTCTTAAGATGCTCCAGACAGAACTTTAAGGCAATCAGATGAAGCCTTTAGGATCAGGGTGCAAAAGAATGACCCCTGTAAACATGCAAAAAAGGGCAAAAATCGGACTTTCAAAAATTCATAACTCACTTCCTGTTCATATTAGACGTTAAAAAATATCAAATTTTTCGCCATGCCCGATGAGACTGCCAAGTTTGGTGAGTTTTTGTGCATGTTTCGGGGGTCAAAAATGCGATCGAACAATCGGAAAAATAATAATAATAATAATTCCTACAAAAACAATAGGGACTTCGCAGCGGTCGCTGCTCAGGCCCTAATAATAATAATAATAATAATAATAATAAAAGTAATAATATTTTCTACAAAAACAATAGGGACCTCGCCGCGGTCGCTGCTCGGGCCGAAATAATAATTTCTACACAAAGTCCATTGTGGTGACCCGCCCCCTTTTAAGTAAATTCAAAATGGCCGACTTCCTGTAAAACCTAGCTCATTGCTCCAAGAGACTTTTTTGTAGGTCTTGGTCTTATACATACAGTGAACCCTCGCTACTTTGCGGTTCACCTTTCGCGGGTTCAGTGCTTCGCGGGTCTAAAAAATATTCGGGGGCATTGTAGTTTCGCCGAGCGGCACGACGGGGCGCTGGAGCGGTTAGACGGCCGGCGTGCGCCGAAGAAGAGCGTGGGCGAAGAGGAGAGTGGACGAAGAAGAGCACGTTCCCCCGGACACGATCGGTGGCGACGTTTCGCGCGGTTCGGACCGTACCAGAGCTCCGGTCGGCGTGCGTGGCAGTTAAGCCATAGAGGAGCACCTTCCCCGGGCACGGGCGGTGCCAAGCGGCCCCTAAGTTTAACCGAATGGAAGCTCCGGAGGAGGAGGGCATGTTCGCGTCACAGTAAGCCGAAGAGGAGCACCTTCCCCGGGCACGGGCGGTTCCAAGCGGCCCCTGAGTTTAACCGAATGGAAGCTCCGGAGGAGGAGGGCATGCTCGCGTCACAGTAAGCCGAAGAGGAGCACCTTCCCCGGGCACGGGCGGTTCCAAGCGGCCCCTAAGTTTAACCGAATGGAAGCTCCGGAGGAGGAGGGCATGCTCGCGTCACAGTAAGTCGAAGAGTAGCACCTTCGAATAAATAAATAAAGAATGCCACCTTTCATTTCACAGGGCACACCGGACGGCATACCAGCAGGTAAAAGTCGGAGTAATTAAATAAATACAAAAAGAATGGCTGGGGATTAAAAAAATAATACGTTTTAATAATAATTTGTTTTTTTTGTTATAAAATGAATTTCACTCTCTCTCTCCCCGTATATATATATATATATATATATATATATATATATATTTATTATATATATTGTATATTTTTTTTAAGCATTTTTGAAGGTGCGCCGCTACTTCGCGGATTTTCAGTTTTCGCGGGTGGTCTCGGTCCCCATTAACCGCGATAACCGAGGGTTCACTGTACTCCATAAAATTTACAAAAAGCGAGGTGAAACACTCAATCAGGGCTGCTTTTTTGAACATTTCTCGAGGGCCATGGCGAGCCATTTCAAAAAAGCTGCACAACTAACGTATAAAATATTGATGAATTAGCTCGGCCTGATGTGTGTGTAAAGTTTCACGAGTTGTCGTTCATATTTAGAACCTCATAATCAGCGTTGTTTTATTGCCGAACAGTGCAATGCCACTCCCACAACTTTTCACGAAAAAGGACAAATTTCGTATTGTGACATCCTCATGGCCGAAACAGTCATCCGAGCATATATGAGGGCGACCTTGTTGAGTTGCACGGAGAAAAACATCCAAGAAAATAACTTGTATTAGCTTTTACCAGTTGGTGGCGCTACTACTACGATGAAAAATAATTCGGTAGATGTCTTCAGGGCTGAAGTATCCTCAAATGTGTACAACTTCGAGAAGATAGGATCATCTGAGTCATGTTGCCGGAGCTTTTGTTGCCACAGAGTACAATCGGACTTTTCAGCACCGTAATAGCCACGCCTTTTGCCAAAACGTCACAAAATTCGGCAGAGAGTAAGATCATTGTCTTGAGTCGACGGGGCGCTGGAGCGGTTAGACGGCCGGCGTGCGCCGAAGAAGAGCGTGGGCGAAGAGGAGAGTGGACGAAGAAGAGCACGTTCCCCCGGACACGATCGGTGGCGACGTTTCGCGCGGTTCGGACCGTACCAGAGCTCCGGTCGGCGTGCGTGGCAGTTAAGCCATAGAGGAGCACCTTCCCCGGGCACGGGCGGTGCCAAGCGGCCCCTAAGTTTAACCGAATGGAAGCTCCGGAGGAGGAGGGCATGTTCGCGTCACAGTAAGCCGAAGAGGAGCACCTTCCCCGGGCACGGGCGGTTCCAAGCGGCCCCTGAGTTTAACCGAATGGAAGCTCCGGAGGAGGAGGGCATGCTCGCGTCACAGTAAGCCGAAGAGGAGCACCTTCCCCGGGCACGGGCGGTTCCAAGCGGCCCCTAAGTTTAACCGAATGGAAGCTCCGGAGGAGGAGGGCATGCTCGCGTCACAGTAAGTCGAAGAGTAGCACCTTCCCCGGGCACGGCGGTGCCAAGCGGCCCCTAAGTTTAACCGAATGGAAGCTCCGGGGGAGGAGGGCGGGCGTGTGTCACAGTTAAGCCGAATTGGAGCACCTCTTCTGCCCGGGCACGAGCGGAGCGCGAGGCTGTCAGTTATGAATGAATAAATGAATAAATAAATAAAGAATGCCACCTTTCATTTCACAGGGCACACCGGACGGCATACCAGCAGGTAAAAGTCGGAGTAATTAAATAAATACAAAAAGAATGGCTGGGGATTAAAAAAATAATACGTTTTAATAATAATTTGTTTTTTTTGTTATAAAATGAATTTCACTCTCTCTCTCCCCGTATATATATATATATATATATATATATATATATTTATTATATATATTGTATATTTTTTTTAAGCATTTTTGAAGGTGCGCCGCTACTTCGCGGATTTTCAGTTTTCGCGGGTGGTCTCGGTCCCCATTAACCGCGATAACCGAGGGTTCACTGTACTCCATAAAATTTACAAAAAGCGAGGTGAAACACTCAATCAGGGCTGCTTTTTTGAACATTTCTCGAGGGCCATGGCGAGCCATTTCAAAAAAGCTGCACAACTAACGTATAAAATATTGATGAATTAGCTCGGCCTGATGTGTGTGTAAAGTTTCACGAGTTGTCGTTCATATTTAGAACCTCATAATCAGCGTTGTTTTATTGCCGAACAGTGCAATGCCACTCCCACAACTTTTCACGAAAAAGGACAAATTTCGTATTGTGACATCCTCATGGCCGAAACAGTCATCCGAGCATATATGAGGGCGACCTTGTTGAGTTGCACGGAGAAAAACATCCAAGAAAATAACTTGTATTAGCTTTTACCAGTTGGTGGCGCTACTACTACGATGAAAAATAATTCGGTAGATGTCTTCAGGGCTGAAGTATCCTCAAATGTGTACAACTTCGAGAAGATAGGATCATCTGAGTCATGTTGCCGGAGCTTTTGTTGCCACAGAGTACAATCGGACTTTTCAGCACCGTAATAGCCACGCCTTTTGCCAAAACGTCACAAAATTCGGCAGAGAGTAAGATCATTGTCTTGAGTCTTTTCTGACTAATTTTCAGTCGGATTCGTCAAAAGGGCACCGTGCAGTACGTGAAAATTAAAATAAAAACAAATTTTTGATTCCACTTGGCGGCGCTGTGTGTATAACAAAATAATAACATTAAGATGTCTTCAGGTCGGGACGTTTTATTTACAGGTGAAGGTTTGGATTTTTAGGAGCATGTGCAGGGGAGTTATTAAGCATTCATTTATTTGTATTAGGTTCATTTTGTCTTCTTATTATTGATATTTGACTGATTCATTAAAAGCAGACAATTATGTTTTAGGTTAATTTTTTCACTGACATGTTTCGGCGAGTCTTTCGCCTTCTTCAGAGTGTCGCATGATGGTGTCTTGAGCTGATGTTCCATGAGGGTGTGACTTACCTGTCAAAAAAATGAAAAAAATCAGAGCAGTAAAAGAACAAGCACAACATGAACATTACAAATCAGCAATCACTGACCACTGCAAAAGGGAAAACCACATCATGGACCGGGAGAAGGGCAGGGTCATCCGCACAGAAGAGAACAAACAACAGCGCTGGATCAGAGAGGCCATTGAGATCTGCAAGCGAGGCATAAAAACCATGAACAGAGACAAGGGAGCCTTCATCCTCTCTACCACCTGGACCAGCATCTTGGCGGAGTGAACGGACAGCGGGGGGCGTGACTTGCCTTCATTCTTGTGACAGGTAAGTCACGCCCTCATGGAACATCATCTGATAAAGACGGGTCACAAGGCACCATCATGTGACACTCTGAAGAAGGCGAAAGACTTTCGTATTGTGACATGCTCAAGGCCTAAACACTCATCCGAGCAAATATAAGGTAGATTTTGTTAACCTGCCCGGAGAAAAACATCAACGAAAATAATTTGTATTTGTTTTAACCAGTTGGTGGCGCTACCACTGCGATCAAAAATAAGTTGGCAGCCGTCTTCAGGGCCTGAATATCCTCAAATGTGAAAAATTTCGAGAAGATGGATCATCTGAATCATTTTGCAGGAACTTTTGTTGCCACGGAGAATAATCAGACTCTGCGGCACCGTAATAGCCACGCCCTTCGAAGGAAAGTCACAAAAATAGGGATAGAGTAAGATCAATGTCTTGAGTCTTTTCTAGCCAATTTTCAATCAGATTCGTTAAAAGGGCACCGTGCAGTACGTCAAAATGTAAAAAATTATATTGATTGGCGCAAGGTGTATAACTGAATATAAACATATAGATGTCTTCAGGTACAGACTCTTTATGTACATGTGAAGTTTTGGATTTTTAGCAGCATGTGCAGGAGAGTTATTAAGCATTTTGTCCATTGCGGCGAAGGAAATCTTAAGTGAAAACTTTGAAGCCCCGCCCCCGTCATATAGTATTTCGGAAACAAAAATTTTTAGCCCCAGTGTTTGTCCCAGGTCTTCAGATGCTACAGACAGAATTTTAAGGCAATCAGATGAAGCCTTTAGGATCAGGGTGCAAAAGAATGACCCCTGTAAACATGCAAAAAAGGGCAAAAGTCGGACTTTCAAAAATTCATAACTCACTTCCTGTTCATATTAGACGTTAAAATATCAAATTTTTCGCCATGCCCGATGAGACTGCCAAGTTTGGTGAGTTTTTGTGCATGTTTCGGGGGTCAAAAATGCGATTGAACAATCGGAAAAATAATAATAATAATTTCTACAAAAACAATAGGGGCTTCGCAGCGGTCGCTGCTCAGGCCCTAATAATAATAATAATAATAATAATAAAAGTAATAATATTTTCTACAAAAACAATAGGGACCTCGCCGCGGTCGCGGCTCGGGCCCCAATAATAATTTCTACACAAAGTCCATGTGGTGACCCGCCCCCTTTTAAGTAAATTCAAAATGGCCGACTTCCTGTAAAACCTAGCTCATTGCTCCAAGAGACTTTTTTGTAGGTCTTGGTCTTATACATACAGTGAACCCTCGCTACTTCGCGGTTCACCTTTCGCGGGTTCAGTGCTTCGCGGGTCTAAAAAATATTCGGGGGCATTGTAGTTTCGCCGAGCGGCACGACGGGGCGCTGAAGCAGTTAGACGGCCGGCGTGCGCCGAAGAAGAGCGTGGGCGAAGAGGAGAGTGGACGAAGAAGAGCACGTTCCCCCGGACACGATCGGTGGCGACGTTTCGCGCGGTTCGGACCGTACCAGAGCTCCGGCCGGCGTGCGTGGCAGTTAAGCCGTAGAGGAGCACCTTCCCCGGGCACGGGCGGTGCCAAGCGGCCCCTAAGTTTAACCGAATGGAAGCTCCGGAGGAGGAGGGCATGCTCGCGTCACAGTAAGCCGAAGAGGAGCACCTTCCCCGGGCACGGGCGGTTCCAAGCGGCCCCTAAGTTTAACCGAATGGAAGCTCCGCAGGAGGAGGGCATGCTCGCGTCACAGTAAGCCGAAGAGGAGCACCTTCCCCGGGCACGGGCGGTGCCAAGCGGCCCCTAAGTTTAACCGAATGGAAGCTCCGGGGGAGGAGGGCGGGCGTGTGTCACAGTGAAGCCGAATTGGAGCACCTCTTCTGCCCGGGCACGAGCGGAGCGCGAGGCTGTCAGTTATGAATGAATAAATGAATAAATAAATAAAGAATGCCACCTTTCATTTCACAGGGCACACCGGACGGCGTACCAGCAGGTAAAAGTCGGAGTAATTAAATAAATACAAAAAGAATGGTTGGGGAATAAAAAAATAATAAGTTTTAATAATAATTTGTTTTTTTTGTTATAACATGAATTTCACTCTCTGTCTCTCTCTCTCCCCCGTATATATATATATATATATATATATATATATATATATATATATATATATATATATATATATATATATATTTATTATATATATTGTATATTTTTTTTAAGCATTTTTGAAGGTGCGCCGCTACTTCGCGGATTTTCAGTTTTTGCGGGTGGTCTCGGTCCCCATTAACCGCGATAACCGAGGGTTCACTGTACTCCATAAAATTTACAAAAAGCGAGGTGAAACACTCAACCAGGGCTGCTTTTTTGAACATTTCTCGAGGGCCATGGCGAGCCATTTCAAAAAAGCTGCACAACTAACGTATAAAATATTGATAAATTTGCTCGGCCTGATGTGTGTGTAAAGTTTCACGAGTTGTCGTTCATATTTAGAACCTCATAATCAGCTTTGTTTTATTGCCGAACAGTGCAATGCCACTCCCACAACTTTTCATGAAAAAGGACGAATTTCGTATTGTGACATCCTCATGGCCAAAACAGTCATCCGAGCATATATGAGGGCAACCTTGTTGAGTTGCACGGAGAAAAACATCCAAGAAAATAACTTGTATTAGCTTTTACCAGTTGGTGGCGCTACTACTACGATGAAAAATAAGTTGGTAGATGTCTTCAGGGCTTAAGTATCCTCAAATGTGTGCAACTTCGAGAAGATAGGATCACCTGAGTCATGTTGCTGGAGCTTTTGTTGCCACAGAGTACAATCGGACTTTTCAGCACCGTAATAGCCACGCCTTTTGCCAAAACGTCACAAAATTCGGCAGAGAGTAAGATCATTGTCTTGAGTCTTTTCTGACTAATTTTCAGTCGGATTCGTCGAAAGGGCACCGTGCAGTACGTGAAAATTAAAATAAAAACAAATTTTTGATTCCACTTGGCGGCACTGTGTGTATAACAAAATAATAACATTAAGATGTCTTCAGGTCGGGACGTTTTATTTACAGGTGAAGGTTTGGATTTTTAGGAGCATGTGCAGGGGAGTTATTAAGCATTCATTTATTTGTATTAGGTTCATTTTGTCTTCTTATTATTGATATTTGACTGATTCATTAAAAGCAGACAATTATGTTTTAGGTTAATTTTTTACCTGACATGTTTCGGCGAGTCTTTCGCCTTCTTCAGAGTGTCGCATGATGGTGTCTTGAGACCCGTCTTTATCAGCTGATGTTCCATGAGGGTGTGACTTACCTGTCAAAAAAATGAAAAATCAGAGCAGTAAAAGAACAAGCACAACATGAACATTACAAATCAGCAATCACTGACCACTGCAAAAGGGAAAACCACATCATGGACCGGGAGAAGGGCAGGGTCATCCGCACCGAAGAGAACAAACAACAGCGCTGGATCAGAGAGGCCATTGAGATCTGCAAGCGAGGCATAAAAACCATGAACAGAGACAAGGGAGCCTTCATCCTCTCTACCACCTGGAGCAGCATTTTGGCGGAGTGAACGGACAGCGGGGGGCGTGACTTGCCTTCATTCTTGTGACAGGTAAGTCACGCCCTCATGGAACATCAGCTGATAAAGACGGGCCACAAGACACCATCATGTGACACTCTGAAGAAGGCGAAAGACTTTCGTATTGTGACATCCTCAAGGCCTAAACACTCATCCGAGCAAATGTAAGGTAGATTTTGTTAACCTGCCCGGAGAAAAAAATCAACGAAAATAATTTGTATTTGTTTTAACCAGTTGGTGGCGCTACCACTGCGATCAAAAATAAGTTGGCAGCCGTCTTCAGGGCCTGAATATCCTCAAATGTGAAAAATTTCGAGAAGATGGATCATCTGAATCATTTTGCAGGAACTTTTGTTGCCACGGAGAATAATCAGACTCTGCGGCACCGTAATAGCCACGCCCTTCGAAGGAAAGTCACAAAAATAGGGATAGAGTAAGATCAATGTCTTGAGTCTTTTCTAGCCAATTTTCAATCAGATTCGTTAAAAGGGCACCGTGCAGTACGTCAAAATGTAAAAAATGATATTGATTGGCGCAAGGTGTATAACTGAATATAAACATATAGATGTCTTCAGGTACAGACTCTTTATGTACATGTGAAGTTTTGGATTTTTAGCAGCATGTGCAGGAGAGTTATTAAGCATTTTGTCCATTGCGGCGAAGGAAATCTTAAGTGAAAACTTTGATGCCCCGCCCCCGTCATATAGTATTTCGGAAACAAAAAATTTTAGCCCCAGTGTTTGTGCCAGGTCTTCAGATGCTACAGACAGAATTTTAAGGCAATCAGATGAAGCCTTTAGGATCAGGGTGCAAAAGAATGACCCCTGTAAACATGCAAAAAAGGGCAAAAGTCGGACTTTCAAAAATTCATAACTCACTTCCTGTTCATATTAGACGTTAAAATATCAAATTTTTCGCCATGCCCGATGAGACTGCCAAGTTTGGTGAGTTTTTGTGCATGTTTCGGGGGTCAAAAATGCGATCGAACAATCGGAAAAATAATAATAATAATTTCTACAAAAACAATAGGGGCTTCGCAGCGGTCGCTGCTCAGGCCCTAATAATAATAATAATAATAATAATAAAAGTAATAATATTTTCTACAAAAACAATAGGGACCTCGCCGCGGTCGCTGCTCGAGCCCCAATAATAATTTCTACACAAAGTCCATTGTGGTGACCCGCCCCCTTTTAAGTAAATTCAAAATGGCCGACTTCCTGTAAAACCTAGCTCATTGCTCCAAGAGACTTTTTTGTAGGTCTTGGTCTTATACATACAGTGAACCCTCGCTACTTCGCGGTTCACCTTTCGCAGGTTCAGTGCTTCGCGGGTCTAAAAAATATTCGGGGGCATTGTAGTTTCGCCGAGCGGCACGACGGGGCGCTGGAGCGGTTAGACGGCCGGCGTGCGCCGAAGAAGAGCGTGGGCGAAGACGAGAGTGGACGAAGAAGAGCACGTTCCCCCGGACACGATCGGTGGCGACGTTTCGCGCGGTTCGGACCGTACCAGAGCTCCGGCCAGCGTGCGTGGCAGTTAAGCCGTAGAGGAGCACCTTCCCCGGGCACGGGCGGTGCCAAGCGGCCCCTAAGTTTAACCAAATGGAAGCTCCGGAGGAGGAGGGCATGCTCGCGTCACAGTAAGCCGAAGAGGAGCACCTTCCCCGGGCACGGGCGGTTCCAAGCGGCCCCTAAGTTTAACCGAATGGAAGCTCCGGAGGAGGAGGGCATGCTCGCGTCACAGTAAGCCGAAGAGGAGCACCTTCCCCGGGCACGGGCGGTGCCAAGCGGCCCCTAAGTTTAACCGAATGGAAGCTCCGGACGGAGGAGGACGGGCGTGTGTCACAGTTAAGCCAAATTGGAGCACCTCTTCTGCCCGGGCACGAGCGGAGCGCGAGGCTGTCAGTTATGAATGAATAAATGAATAAATAAATAAAGAATGCCACCTTTCATTTCACAGGGCACACCGGACGGCGTACCAGCAGGTAAAAGTCGGAGTAATTAAATAAATACAAAAAGAATGGCTGGGGAATAAAAAAATAATACGTTTTAATAATAATTTGGTTTTTTTGTTATAACATGAATTTCACTCTCTCTCTCCCCGTATATATATATATATATATATATATATATATATATATATATATTTATTATATATATTGTTTATTTTTTTTAAGCATTTTTGAAGGTGCGCCGCTACTTCGCGGATTTTCAGTTTTCGCGGGTGGTCTCGGTCCCCGTTAACCGCGATAACCGAGGGTTCACTGTACTCCATAAAATTTACAAAAAGCGAGGTGAAACACTCAACCAGAGCTGCTTTTTTTAACATTTCTCGAGGGCCATGGCGAGCCATTTCAAAAAAGCTGCACAACTAACGTATAAAATATTGATAAATTTGCTCGGCCTGATGTGTGTGTAAAGTTTTACGAGTTGTCGTTCATATTTAGAACCTCATAATCAGCTTTGTTTTATTGCCGAACAGTGCAATGCCACTCCCACAACTTTTCATGAAAAAGGACGAATTTCGTATTGTGACATCCTCATGGCCGAAACAGTCATCCGAGCATATATGAGGGCGACCTTGTTGAGTTGCACGGAGAAAAACATCC
This sequence comes from Idiotropiscis lumnitzeri, assembly GCF_059441095.1. Lineage (NCBI taxonomy): Eukaryota > Metazoa > Chordata > Actinopteri > Syngnathiformes > Syngnathidae > Idiotropiscis > Idiotropiscis lumnitzeri. Next base: position 672,254 of record NW_028283564.1, on the reverse strand, counting down.
AAGAAAATAACTTGTATTAGCTTTTACCAGTTGGTGGCGCTACTACTACGATGTAAAATAAGTTGGTAGATGTCTTCAGGGCTGAAGTATCCTCAAATGTGTACAACTTCGAGAAGATAGGATCATCTGAGTCATGTTGCCGGAGCTTTTGTTGCCACAGAGTACAATCGGACTTTTCAGCACCTTAATAGCCACGCCTTTTGCCAAAACGTCACAAAATTCGGCAGAGAGTAAGATCATTGTCTTGAGTCTTTTCTGACTAATTTTCAGTCGGATTCGTCAAAAGGGCACCGTGCAGTACGTGAAAATTAAAATAAAAACAAATTTTTGATTCCACTTGGCGGCACTGTGTGTATAACAAAATAATAACATTAAGATGTCTTCAGGTCGGGACGTTTTATTTACAGGTGAAGGTTTGGATTTTTAGGAGCATGTGCAGGGGAGTTATTAAGCATTCATTTATTTGTATTAGGTTCATTTTGTCTTCTTATTATTGATATTTGACTGATTCATTAAAAGCAGACAATTATGTTTTAGGTTAATTTTTTACCTGACATGTTTCGGCGAGTCTTTTGCCTTCTTCAGAGTGTCGCATGATGGTGTCTTGAGCTGATGTTCCATGAGGGTGTGACTTACCTGTCAAAAAAATGAAAAAATCAGAGCAGTAAAAGAACAAGCACAACATGAACATTACAAATCAGCAATCACTGACCACTGCAAAAGGGAAAACCACATCATGGACCGGGAGAAGGGCAGGATCATCCGCACAGAAGAGAACAAACAACAGCGCTGGATCAGAGAGGCCATTGAGATCTGCAAGCGAGGCATAAAAACCATGAACAGAGACAAGGGAGCCTTCATCCTCTCTACCACCTGGAGCAGCATCTTGGCGGAGTGAACGGACAGCGGGGGGCGTGACTGGCCTTCATTCTTGTGACAGGTAAGTCACGCCCTCATGGAACATCAGCTGATAAAGACGGGTCACAAGACAGCATCATGTGACACTCTGAAGAAGGCGAAAGACTTTCGTATTGTGACATGCTCAAGGCCTAAACACTCATCCGAGCAAATATAAGGTAGATTTTGTTCACCTGCCCGGAGAAAAACATCAACGAAAATAATTTGTATTTGTTTTAACCAGTTGGTGGCACTACCACTGCGATCAAAAATAAGTTGGCAGCCGTCTTCAGGGCCTGAATATCCTCAAATGTGAAAGATTTCCAGAAGATGGATCATCTGAATCATTTTGCAGGAACTTTTGTTGCCACGGAGAATAATCAGACTCTGCGGCACCGTAATAGCCACGCCCTTTGAAGGAAAGTCGTAAAAATAGGGATAGAGTAAGATCAATGTCTTGAGTCTTTTCTAGCCAATTTTCAATCAGATTCGTTAAAAGGGCTACGTGCAGTACGTCAAAATGTAAAAAATGATATTGATTGGCGCAAGGTGTATAACTGAATATAAACATATAGATGTCTTCAGGTACAGACTCTTTATGTACATGTGAAGTTTTGGATTTTTAGCAGCATGTGCAGGAGAGTTATTAAGCATTTTGTCCATTGCGGCGAAGGAAATCTTAAGTGAAAACTTTGATGCCCCGCCCCCGTCATATAGTATTTCGGAAACAAAAAATTTTAGCCCCAGTGTTTGTCCCAGGTCTTCAGATGCTACAGACAGAATTTTAAGGCAATCAGATGAAGCCTTTAGGATCAGGGTGCAAAAGAATGACCCCTGTAAACATGCAAAAAAGGGCAAAAGTCGGACTTTCAAAAATTCATAACTCACTTCCTGTTCATATTAGACGTTAAAATATCAAATTTTTCGCCATGCCCGATGAGACTGCCAAGTTTGGTGAGTTTTTGTGCATGTTTCGGGGGTCAAAAATGCGATCGAACAATCGGAAAAATAATAATAATAATAATTTCTACAAAAACAATAGGGACTTCGCAGCAGTCGCTGCTCAGGCCCTAATAATAATAATAATAATAATAATAAAAGTAATAATATTTTCTACAAAAACAATAGGGACCTCGCCGCGGTCGCTGCTCGGGCCCCAAAAATAATTTCTACACAAAGTCCATTGTGGTGACCCGCCCCCTTTTAAGTAAATTCAAAATGGCCGACTTCCTGTAAAACCTAGCTCATTGCTCCAAGAGACTTTTTTGTAGGTCTTGGTCTTATACATACAGTGAACCCTCGCTACTTCGCGGTTCACCTTTCGCGGGTTCAGTGCTTCGCGGGTCTAAAAAATATTCGGGGGCATTGTAGTTTCGCCGAGCGGCACGATGGGGCGCTGGAGCGGTTAGACGGCCGGCGTGCGCCGAAGAAGAGCGTGGGCGAAGAGGAGAGTGGACGAAGAAGAGCACGTTCCCCCGGACACGATCGGTGGCGACGTTTCGCGCGGTTCGGACCGTACCAGAGCTCCGGCCGGCGTGCGTGGCAGTTAAGCCGTAGAGGAGCACCTTCCCCGGGCACGGGCGGTTCCAAGCGGCCCCTAAGTTTAACCGAATGGAAGCTCCGGAGGAGGAGGGCATGCTCGCGTCACAGTAAGCCGAAGAGGAGCACCTTCCCCGGGCACGGGCGGTGCCAAGCGGCCCCTAAGTTTAACCGAATGGAAGCTCCGGGGGAGGAGGGCGGGCGTGTGTCACAGTTAAGCCAAATTGGAGCACCTCTTCTGCCCGGGCACGAGCGGAGCGCGAGGCTGTCAGTTATGAATGAATAAATGAATAAATAAATAAAGAATGCCACCTTTCATTTCACAGGGCACACCGGACGGCGTACCAGCAGGTAAAAGTCGGAGTAATTAAATAAGTACAAAAAGAATGGCTGGGGAATAAAAAAATAATACGTTTTAATAATAATTTGGTTTTTTTGTTATAACATGAATTTCACTCTCTCTCTCCCCGTATATATATATATATATATATATATATATATATATTTATTATATATATTGTTTATTTTTTTTAAGCATTTTTGAAGGTGCGCCGCTACTTCGCGGATTTTCAGTTTTCGCGGGTGGTCTCGGTCCCCGTTAACCGCGATAACCGAGGGTTCACTGTACTCCATAAAATTTACAAAAAGCGAGGTGAAACACTCAACCAGAGCTGCTTTTTTTAACATTTCTCGACGGCCATGGCGAGCCATTTCAAAAAAGCTGCACAACTAACGTATAAAATATTGATAAATTTGCTCGGCCTGATGTGTGTGTAAAGTTTTACGAGTTGTCGTTCATATTTAGAACCTCATAATCAGCTTTGTTTTATTGCCGAACAGTGCAATGCCACTCCCACAACTTTTCATGAAAAAGGACGAATTTCGTATTGTGACATCCTCATGGCCGAAACAGTCATCCGAGCATATATGAGGGCGACCTTGTTGAGTTGCACGGAGAAAAACATCCAAGAAAATAACTTGTATTAGCTTTTACCAGTTGGTGGCGCTACTACTACGATGTAAAATAAGTTGGTAGATGTCTTCAGGGCTGAAGTATCCTCAAATGTGTACAACTTCGAGAAGATAGGATCATCTGAGTCATGTTGCCGGAGCTTTTGTTGCCACAGAGTACAATCGGACTTTTCAGCACCTTAATAGCCACGCCTTTTGCCAAAACGTCACAAAATTCGGCAGAGAGTAAGATCATTGTCTTGAATCTTTTCTGACTCATTTTCAGTCGGATTCGTCAAAAGGGCACCGTGCAGTACGTGAAAATTAAAATAAAAACACATTTTTGATTCCACTTGGCGGCACTGTGTGTATAACAAAATAATAACATTAAGATGTCTTCAGGTCGGGACGTTTTATTTACAGGTGAAGGTTTGGATTTTTAGGAGCATGTGCAGGGGAGTTATTAAGCATTCATTTATTTGTATTAGGTTCATTTTGTCTTCTTATTATTGATATTTGACTGATTCATTAAAAGCAGACAATTATGTTTTAGGTTAATTTTTTACCTGACATGTTTCGGCGAGTCTTTTGCCTTCTTCAGAGTGTCGCATGATGGTGTCTTGAGCTGATGTTCCATGAGGGTGTGACTTACCTGTCAAAAAAATGAAAAAATCAGAGCAGTAAAAGAACAAGCACAACATGAACATTACAAATCAGCAATCACTGACCACTGCAAAAGGGAAAACCACATCATGGACCGGGAGAAGGGCAGGATCATCCGCACAGAAGAGAACAAACAACAGCGCTGGATCAGAGAGGCCATTGAGATCTGCAAGCGAGGCATAAAAACCATGAACAGAGACAAGGGAGCCTTCATCCTCTCTACCACCTGGAGCAGCATCTTGGCGGAGTGAACGGACAGCGGGGGGCGTGACTTGCCTTCATTCTTGTGACAGGTAAGTCACGCCCTCATGGAACATCAGCTGATAAAGACGGGTCACAAGACAGCATCATGTGACACTCTGAAGAAGGCGAAAGACTTTCGTATTGTGACATGCTCAAGGCCTAAACACTCATCCGAGCAAATATAAGGTAGATTTTGTTCACCTGCCCGGAGAAAAACATCAACGAAAATAATTTGTATTTGTTTTAACCAGTTGGTGGCACTACCACTGCGATCAAAAATAAGTTGGCAGCCGTCTTCAGGGCCTGAATATCCTCAAATGTGAAAGATTTCCAGAAGATGGATCATCTGAATCATTTTGCAGGAACTTTTGTTGCCACGGAGAATAATCAGACTCTGCGGCACCGTAATAGCCACGCCCTTTGAAGGAAAGTCGTAAAAATAGGGATAGAGTAAGATCAATGTCTTGAGTCTTTTCTAGCCAATTTTCAATCAGATTCGTTAAAAGGGCTACGTGCAGTACGTCAAAATGTAAAAAATGATATTGATTGGCGCAAGGTGTATAACTGAATATAAACATATAGATGTCTTCAGGTACAGACTCTTTATGTACATGTGAAGTTTTGGATTTTTAGCAGCATGTGCAGGAGAGTTATTAAGCATTTTGTCCATTGCGGCGAAGGAAATCTTAAGTGAAAACTTTGATGCCCCGCCCCCGTCATATAGTATTTCGGAAACAAAAAATTTTAGCCCCAGTGTTTGTCCCAGGTCTTCAGATGCTACAGACAGAATTTTAAGGCAATCAGATGAAGCCTTTAGGATCAGGGTGCAAAAGAATGACCCCTGTAAACATGCAAAAAAGGGCAAAAGTCGGACTTTCAAAAATTCATAACTCACTTCCTGTTCATATTAGACGTTAAAATATCAAATTTTTCGCCATGCCCGATGAGACTGCCAAGTTTGGTGAGTTTTTGTGCATGTTTCGGGGGTCAAAAATGCGATCGAACAATCGGAAAAATAATAATAATAATAATTTCTACAAAAACAATAGGGACTTCGCAGCGGTCGCTGCTCAGGCCCTAATAATAATAATAATAATAATAATAAAAGTAATAATATTTTCTACAAAAACAATAGGGACCTCGCCGCGGTCGCTGCTCGGGCCCCAATAATAATTTCTACACAAAGTCCATTGTGGTGACCCGCCCCCTTTTAAGTAAATTCAAAATGGCCGACTTCCTGTAAAACCTAGCTCATTGCTCCAAGAGACTTTTTTGTAGGTCTTGGTCTTATACATACAGTGAACCCTCGCTACTTCGCGGTTCACCTTTCGCGGGTTCAGTGCTTCGCGGGTCTAAAAAATATTCGGGGGCATTGTAGTTTCGCCGAGCGGCACGATGGGGCGCTGGAGCGCCGAAGAAGAGCGTGGGCGAAGAGGAGAGTGGACGAAGAAGAGCACGTTCCCCCGGACACGATCGGTGGCGACGTTTCGCGCGGTTCGGACCGTACCAGAGCTCCGGCCAGCGTGCGTGGCAGTTAAGCCGTAGAGGAGCACCTTCCCCGGGCACGGGCGGTGCCAAGCGGCCCCTAAGTTTAACCGAATGGAAGCTCCGGAGGAGGAGGGCATGCTCGCGTCACAGTAAGCCGAAGAGGAGCACCGTCCCCGGGCACGGGCGGTTCCAAGCGGCCCCTAAGTTTAACCGAATGGAAGCTCCGGAGGAGGAGGGCATGCTCGCATCACAGTAAGCCGAAGAGGAGCACCTTCCCCGGGCACGGGCGGTGCCAAGCGGCCCCTAAGTTTAACCGAATGGAATCTCCGGGGGAGGAGGACGGGCGTGTGTCACAGTTAAGCCAAATTGGAGCACCTCTTCTGCCCGGGCACGAGCGGAGCGCGAGGCTGTCAGTTATGAATGAATAAATGAATAAATAAATAAAGAATGCCACCTTTCATTTCACAGGGCACACCGGACGGCGTACCAGCAGGTAAAAGTCGGAGTAATTAAATAAATACAAAAAGAATGGCTGGGGAATAAAAAAATAATACGTTTTAATAATAATTAGTTTTTTTTGTTATAACATGAATTTCACTCTCTCTCTCCCCGTATATATATATATATATATATATATATATATATATATATATATATATATATATATATATATATATTTATTATATATATTGTATATTTTTTTTAAGCATTTTTGAAGGTGCGCCGCTACTTCGCGGATTTTCAGTTTTCGCGGGTGGTCTCGGTCCCCATTAACCGCGATAACCGAGGGTTCACTGTACTCCATAAAATTTACAAAAAGCGAGGTGAAACACTCAACCAGAGCTGCTTTTTTTTAACATTTCTCGAGGGCCATGGCGAGCCATTTCAAAAAAGCTGCACAACTAACGTATAAAATATTGATAAATTTGCTCGGCCTGATGTGTGTGTAAAGTTTCACGAGTTGTCGTTCATATTTAGAACCTCATAATCAGCGTTGTTTTATTGCCGAACAGTGCAATGCCACTCCCACAACTTTTCACGAAAAAGGACTAATTTCGTATTGTGACATCCTCATGGCCGAAACAGTCATCCGAGCATATATGAGGGCGACCTTGTTGAGTTGCACGGAGAAAAACATCCAAGAAAATAACTTGTATTAGCTTTTACCAGTTGGTGGCGCTACTACTACAATGTAAAATAAGTTGGTAGATGTCTTCAGGGCTGAAGTATCCTCAAATGTGTACAACTTCGAGAAGATAGGATCATCTGAGTCATGTTGCCGGAGCTTTTGTTGCCACAGAGTACAATCGGACTTTTCAGCACCTTAATAGCCACGCCTTTTGCCAAAACGTCACAAAATTCGGCAGAGAGTAAGATCATTGTCTTGAGTCTTTTCTGACTAATTTTCAGTCGGATTCGTCAAAAGGGCACCGTGCAGTACGTGAAAATTAAAATTAAAAAAAATTTTTGATTCCACTTGGCGGCACTGTGTGTATAACAAAATAATAACATTAAGATGTCTTCAGGTCGGGACGTTTTATTTACAGGTGAAGGTTTGGATTTTTAGGAGCATGTGCAGGGGAGTTATTAAGCATTCATTTATTTGTATTAGGTTCATTTTGTCTTCTTATTATTGATATTTGACTGATCCATTAAAAGCAGACAATTATGTTTTAGGTTAATTTTTTACCTGACATGTTTCGGCGAGTCTTTCGCCTTCTTCAGAGTGTCGCATGATGGTGTCTTGAGACCCGTCTTTATCAGCTGATGTTCCATGAGGGTGTGACTTACCTGTCAAAAAAATGAAAAATCAGAGCAGTAAAAGAACAAGCACAACATGAACATTACAAATCAGCAATCACTGACCACTGCAAAAGGGAAAACCACATCATGGACCGGGAGAAGGGCAGGGTCATCCGCACCGAAGAGAACAAACAACAGCGCTGGATCAGAGAGGCCATTGAGATCTGCAAGCGAGGCATAAAAACCATGAACAGAGACAAGGGAGCCTTCATCCTCTCTACCACCTGGAGCAGCATTTTGGCGGAGTGAACGGACAGCGGGGGCGTGACTTGCCTTCATTCTTGTGACAGTCAAGTCACGCCCTCATGGAACATCAGCTGATAAAGACGGGCCACAAGACACCATCATGTGACACTCTGAAGAAGGCGAAAGACTTTCGTATTGTGACATCCTCAAGGCCTAAACACTCATCCGAGCAAATGTAAGGTAGATTTTGTTAACCTGCCCGGAGAAAAAAATCAATGAAAATGATTTGTATTTGTTTTAACCAGTTGGTGGCGCTACCACTGCGATCAAAAATAAGTTGGCAGCCGTCTTCAGGGCCTGAATATCCTCAAATGTGAAACATTTCGAGAAGATGGATCATCTGAATCATTTTGCAGGAACTTTTGTTGCCACGGAGAATAATCAGACTCTGCGGCACCGTAATAGCCACGCCCTTCGAAGGAAAGTCACAAAAATAGGGATAGAGTAAGATCAATGTCTTGAGTCTTTTCTAGCCAATTTTCAATCAGATTCGTTAAAAGGGCACCGTGCAGTACGTCAAAATGTAAAAAATGATATTGATTGGCGCAAGGTGTATAACTGAATATAAACATATAGATGTCTTCAGGTACAGACTCTTTATGTACATGTGAAGTTTTGGATTTTTAGCAGCATGTGCAGGAGAGTTATTAAGCATTTTGTCCATTGCGGCGAAGGAAATCTTAAGTGAAAATTTTGATGCCCCGCCCCCGTCATATAGTATTTCGGAAACAAAAAATTTTAGCCCCAGTGTTTGTGCCAGGTCTTCAGATGCTACAGACAGAATTTTAAGGCAATCAGATGAAGCCTTTAGGATCAGGGTGCAAAAGAATGACCCCTGTAAACATGCAAAAAAGGGCAAAAGTCGGACTTTCAAAAATTCATAACTCACTTCCTGTTCATATTAGACGTTAAAATATCAAATTTTTCGCCATGCCCGATGAGACTGCCAAGTTTGGTGAGTTTTTGTGCATGTTTCAGGGGTCAAAAATGCGATCGAACAATCGGAAAAATAATAATAATAATAATTTCGACAAAAACAATAGGGACTTCGCAGCGGTCGCTGCTCAGGCCCTAATAATAATAATAATAATAATAATAAAAGTAATAATATTTTCTACAAAAACAATAGGGACCTCGCCGCGGTCGCTGTTCGGGCCCCAATAATAATTTCTACACAAAGTCCATTGTGGTGACCCGCCCCCTTTTAAGTAAATTCAAAATGGCCGACTTCCTGTAAAACCTAGCTCATTGCTCCAAGAGACTTTTTTGTAGGTCTTGGTCTTATACATACAGTGAACCCTCGCTACTTCGCGGTTCACCTTTCGCGGGTTCAGTGCTTCGCGGGTCTAAAAAATATTCGGGGGCATTGTAGTTTCGCCGAGCGGCACGACGGGGCGCTGGAGCGGATAGACGGCCGGCGTGCGCCGAAGAAGAGCGTGGGCGAAGAGGAGAGTGGACGAAGAAGAGCACATTCCCCCGGACACGATCGGTGGCGACGTTTCGCGCGGTTCGGACCGTACCAGAGCTCCGGCCAGCGTGCGTGGCAGTTAAGCCGTAGAGGAGCACCTTCCCCGGGCACGGGCGGTGCCAAGCAGCCCCTAAGTTTAACCGAATGGAAGCTCCGGAGGAGGAGGGCATGCTCGCGTCACAGTAAGCCGAAGAGGAGCACCTTCCCCGGGCACGGGCGGTTCCAAGCGGCCCCTAAGTTTAACAGAATGGAAGCTCCGGAGGAGGAGGGCATGCTCGCGTCACAGTAAGCCGAAGAGGAGCACCTTCCCCGGGCGGTGCCAAGCGGCCCCTAAGTTTAACCGAATGGAAGCTCCGGGGGAGGAGGACGGGCGTGTGTCACAGTTAAGCCAAATTGGAGCACCTCTTCTGCCCGGGCACGAGCGGAGCGCGAGGCTGTCAGTTATGAATGAATAAATGAATAAATAAATAAAGAATGCCACCTTTCATTTCACAGGGCACACCGGACGGCGTACCAGCAGGTAAAAGTCGGAGTAATTAAATAAATACAAAAAGAATGGCTGGGGAATAAAAAAATAATACGTTTTAATAATAATTTGTTTTTTTTGTTATAACATGAATTTCACTCTCTCTCCCCCCGTATATATATATATATATATATATATATATATATATATATATATATATATATATATTTATATATTTATTATATATATTGTATATTTTTTTTAAGCATTTTTGAAGGTGCGCCGCTACTTCGCGGATTTTCAGTTTTCGCGGATGGTCTCGGTCCCCATTAACCGCGATAACCGAGGGTTCACTGTACTCCATAAAATTTACAAAAAGCGAGGTGAAACACTCAACCAGAGCTGCTTTTTTTTAACATTTCTCGAGGGCCATGGCGAGCCATTTCAAAAAAGCTGCACAACTAACGTATAAAATATTGATAAATTTGCTCGGCCTGATGTGTGTGTAAAGTTTTACGAGTTGTCGTTCATATTTAGAACCTCATAATCAGCTTTGTTTTATTGCCGAACAGTGCAATGCCACTCCCACAACTTTTCACGAAAAATCACGAATTTCGTATTGTGACATCCTCATGGCCGAAACAGTCATCCGAGCATATATGAGGGCGACCTTGTTGAGTTGCACGGAGAAAAACATCCAAGAAAATAACTTGTATTAGCTTTTACCAGTTGGTGGCGCTACTACTACGATGTAAAATAAGTTGGTAGATGTCTTCAGGGCTGAAGTATCCTCAAATGTGTACAACTTCGAGAAGATAGGATCATCTGAGTCATGTTGCCGGAGCTTTTGTTGCCACAGAGTACAATCGGACTTTTCAGCACCTTAATAGCCACGCCTTTTGCCAAAACGTCACAAAATTCGGCAGAGAGTAAGATCATTGTCTTGAGTCTTTTCTGACTAATTTTCAGTCGGATTCGTCAAAAGGGCACCGTGCAGTACGTGAAAATTAAAATAAAAACAAATTTTTGATTCCACTTGGCGGCACTGTGTGTATAACAAAATAATAACATTAAGATGTCTTCAGGTCGGGACGTTTTATTTACAGGTGAAGGTTTGGATTTTTAGGAGCATGTGCAGGGGAGTTATTAAGCATTCATTTATTTGTATTAGGTTCATTTTGTCTTCTTATTATTGATATTTGACTGATTCATTAAAAGCAGACAATTATGTTTTAGGTTAATTTTTTACCTGACATGTTTCGGCGAGTCTTTCGCCTTCTTCAGAGTGTCGCATGATGGTGTCTTGAGACCCGTCTTTATCAGCTGATGTACCATGAGGGTGTGACTTACCTGTCAAAAAAATGAAAAATCAGAGCAGTAAAAGAACAAGCACAACATGAACATTACAAATCAGCAATCACTGACCACTGCAAAAGGGAAAACCACATCATGGACCGGGAGAAGGGCAGGGTCATCCGCACAGAAGAGAACAAACAACAGCGCTGGATCAGAGAGGCCATTGAGATCTGCAAGCGAGGCATAAAAACCATGAACAGAGACAAGGGAGCCTTCATCCTCTCTACCACCTGGAGCAGCATTTTGGCGGAGTGAACGGACAGCGGGGGGCGTGACTTGCCTTCATTCTTGTGACAGGTAAGTCATGCCCTCATGGAACATCAGCTGATAAAGACGGGCCACAAGACACCATCATGTGACACTTTCGTATTGTGACATCCTCAAGGCCTAAACACTCATCCGAGCAAATGTAAGGTAGATTTTGTTAACCTGCCCGGAGAAAAAAATCAACGAAAATAATTTGTATTTGTTTTAACCAGTTGGTGGCGCTACCACTGCGATAAAAAATAAGTTGGCAGCCGTCTTCAGGGCCTGAATATCCTCAAATGTGAAAAATTTCGAGAAGATGGATCATCTGAATCATTTTGCAGGAACTTTTGTTGCCACGGAGAATAATCAGACTCTGCGGCACCGTAATAGCCACGCCCTTTGAAGGAAAGTCGTAAAAATAGGGATAGAGTAAGATCAATGTCTTGAGTCTTTTCTAGCCAATTTTCAATCAGATTCGTTAAAAGGGCACCGTGCAGTACGTCAAAATGTAAAAAATGATATTGATTGGCGCAAGGTGTATAACTGAATATAAACATATAGATGTCTTCAGGTACAGACTCTTTATGTACATGTGAAGTTTTGGATTTTTAGCAGCATGTGCAGGAGAGTTATTAAGCATTTTGTCCATTGCGGCGAAGGAAATCTTAAGTGAAAACTTTGATGCCCCGCCCCCGTCATATAGTATTTCGGAAACAAAAAATTTTAGCCCCAGTGTTTGTGCCAGGTCTTCAGATGCTACAGACAGAATTTTAAGGCAATCAGATGAAGCCTTTAGGATCAGGGTGCAAAAGAATGACCCCTGTAAACATGCAAAAAAGGGCAAAAGTCGGACTTTCAAAAATTCATAACTCACTTCCTGTTCATATTAGACGTTAAAATATCAAATTTTTCGCCATGCCCGATGAGACTGCCAAGTTTGGTGAGTTTTTGTGCATGTTTCGGGGGTCAAAAATGCGATCGAACAATCGGAAAAATAATAATAATAATAATTTCTACAAAAACAATAGGGACTTCGCAGCGGTCGCTGCTCAGGCCCTAATAATAATAATAATAATAATAATAAAAGTAATAATGTTTTCTACAAAAACAATAGGGACCTCGCCGCGGTCGCTGCTCGGGCCCCAATAATAATTTCTACACAAAGTCCATTGTGGTGACCCGCCCCCTTTTAAGTAAATTCAAAATGGCCGACTTCCTGTAAAACCTAGCTCATTGCTCCAAGAGACTTTTTTGTAGGTCTTGGTCTTATACATACAGTGAACCCTCGCTACTTCGCGGTTCACCTTTCGCGGGTTCAGTGCTTCGCGGGTCTAAAAAATATTCGGGGGCATTGTAGTTTCGCCGAGCGGCACGACGGGGCGCTGGAGCGGTTAGACGGCCGGCGTGCGCCGAAGAAGAGCGTGGGCGAAGAGGAGAGTGGACGAAGAAGAGCACGTTCCCCCGGACACGATCGGTGGCGACGTTTCGCGCGGTTCGGACCGTACCAGAGCTCCGGCCGGCGTGCGTGGCAGTTAAGCCGTAGAGGAGCACCTTCCCCGGGCACGGGCGGTTCCAAGCGGCCCCTAAGTTTAACCGAATGGAAGCTCCGGAGGAGGAGGGCATGCTCGCGTCACAGTAAGCCGAAGAGGAGCACCTTCCCCGGGCACGGGCGGTGCCAAGCGGCCCCTAAGTTTAACCGAATGGAAGCTCCGGGGGAGGAGGGCGGGCGTGTGTCACAGTTAAGCCAAATTGGAGCACCTCTTCTGCCCGGGCACGAGCGGAGCGCGAGGCTGTCAGTTATGAATGAATAAATGAATAAATAAATAAAGAATGCCACCTTTCATTTCACAGGGCACACCGGACGGCGTACCAGCAGGTAAAAGTCGGAGTAATTAAATAAATACTAAAAGAATGGCTGGGGAATAAAAAAATAATACGTTTTAATAATAATTTGGTTTTTTTGTTATAACATGAATTTCACTCTCTCTCTCCCCGTATATATATATATATATATATATATATATATATATTTATTATATATATTGTTTATTTTTTTTAAGCATTTTTGAAGGTGCGCCGCTACTTCGCGGATTTTCAGTTTTCGCGGGTGGTCTCGGTCCCCGTTAACCGCGATAACCGAGGGTTCACTGTACTCCATAAAATTTACAAAAAGCGAGGTGAAACACTCAACCAGAGCTGCTTTTTTTAACATTTCTCGAGGGCCATGGCGAGCCATTTCAAAAAAGCTGCACAACTAACGTATAAAATATTGATAAATTTGCTCGGCCTGATGTGTGTGTAAAGTTTTACGAGTTGTCGTTCATATTTAGAACCTCATAATCAGCTTTGTTTTATTGCCGAACAGTGCAATGCCACTCCCACAACTTTTCATGAAAAAGGACGAATTTCGTATTGTGACATCCTCATGGCCGAAACAGTCATCCGAGCATATATGAGGGCGACCTTGTTGAGTTGCACGGAGAAAAACATCCAAGAAAATAACTTGTATTAGCTTTTACCAGTTGGTGGCGCTACTACTACGATGTAAAATAAGTTGGTAGATGTCTTCAGGGCTGAAGTATCCTCAAATGTGTACAACTTCGAGAAGATAGGATCATCTGAGTCATGTTGCCGGAGCTTTTGTTGCCACAGAGTACAATCGGACTTTTCAGCACCTTAATAGCCACGCCTTTTGCCAAAACGTCACAAAATTCGGCAGAGAGTAAGATCATTGTCTTGAATCTTTTCTGACTCATTTTCAGTCGGATTCGTCAAAAGGGCACCGTGCAGTACGTGAAAATTAAAATAAAAACAAATTTTTGATTCCACTTGGCGGCACTGTGTGTATAACAAAATAATAACATTAAGATGTCTTCAGGTCGGGACGTTTTATTTACAGGTGAAGGTTTGGATTTTTAGGAGCATGTGCGGGGGAGTTATTAAGCATTCATTTATTTGTATTAGGTTCATTTTGTCTTCTTATTATTGATATTTGACTGATTCATTAAAAGCAGACAATTATGTTTTAGGTTAATTTTTTACCTGACATGTTTCGGCGAGTCTTTTGCCTTCTTCAGAGTGTCGCATGATGGTGTCTTGAGCTGATGTTCCATGAGGGTGTGACTTACCTGTCAAAAAAATGAAAAAATCAGAGCAGTAAAAGAACAAGCACAACATGAACATAACAAATCAGCAATCACTGACCACTGCAAAAGGGAAAACCACATCATGGACCGGGAGAAGGGCAGGGTCATCCGCACAGAAGAGAACAAACAACAGCGCTGGATCAGAGAGGCCATTGAGATCTGCAAGCGAGGCATAAAAACCATGAACAGAGACAAGGGAGCCTTCATCCTCTCTACCACCTGGAGCAGCATCTTGGCGGAGTGAACGGACAGCGGGGGGCGTGACTTGCCTTCATTCTTGTGACAGGTAAGTCACGCCCTCATGGAACATCAGCTGATAAAGACGGGTCACAAGACAGCATCATGTGACACTCTGAAGAAGGCGAAAGACTTTCGTATTGTGACATGCTCAAGGCCTAAACACTCATCCGAGCAAATATAAGGTAGATTTTGTTCACCTGCCCGGAGAAAAACATCAACGAAAATAATTTGTATTTGTTTTAACCAGTTGGTGGCACTACCACTGCGATCAAAAATAAGTTGGCAGCCGTCTTCAGGGCCTGAATATCCTCAAATGTGAAAGATTTCCAGAAGATGGATCATCTGAATCATTTTGCAGGAACTTTTGTTGCCACGGAGAATAATCAGACTCTGCGGCACCGTAATAGCCACGCCCTTTGAAGGAAAGTCGTAAAAATAGGGATAGAGTAAGATCAATGTCTTGAGTCTTTTCTAGCCAATTTTCAATCAGATTCGTTAAAAGGGCTACGTGCAGTACGTCAAAATGTAAAAAATGATATTGATTGGCGCAAGGTGTATAACTGAATATAAACATATAGATGTCTTCAGGTACAGACTCTTTATGTACATGTGAAGTTTTGGATTTTTAGCAGCATGTGCAGGAGAGTTATTAAGCATTTTGTCCATTGCAGCGAAGGAAATCTTAAGTGAAAACTTTGATGCCCCGCCCCCGTCATATAGTATTTCGGAAACAAAAAATTTTAGCCCCAGTGTTTGTCCCAGGTCTTCAGATGCTACAGACAGAATTTTAAGGCAATCAGATGAAGCCTTTAGGATCAGGGTGCAAAAGAATGACCCCTGTAAACATGCAAAAAAGGGCAAAAGTCGGACTTTCAAAAATTCATAACTCACTTCCTGTTCATATTAGACGTTAAAATATCAAATTTTTCGCCATGCCCGATGAGACTGCCAAGTTTGGTGAGTTTTTGTGCATGTTTCGGGGGTCAAAAATGCGATCGAACAATCGGAAAAATAATAATAATAATAATTTCTACAAAAACAATAGGGACTTCGCAGCGGTCGCTGCTCAGGCCCTAATAATAATAATAATAATAATAATAAAAGTAATAATATTTTCTACAAAAACAATAGGGACCTCGCCGCGGTCGCTGCTCGGGCCCCAATAATAATTTCTACACAAAGTCCATTGTGGTGACCCGCCCCCTTTTAAGTAAATTCAAAATGGCCGACTTCCTGTAAAACCTAGCTCATTGCTCCAAGAGACTTTTTTGTAGGTCTTGGTCTTATACATACAGTGAACCCTCGCTACTTCGCGGTTCACCTTTCGCGGGTTCAGTGCTTCGCGGGTCTAAAAAATATTCGGGGGCATTGTAGTTTCGCCGAGCGGCACGATGGGGCGCTGGAGCGGTTAGACGGCCGGCGTGCGCCGAAGAAGAGCGTGGGCGAAGAGGAGAGTGGACGAAGAAGAGCACGTTCCCCCGGACACGATCGGTGGCGACGTTTCGCGCGGTTCGGACCGTACCAGAGCTCCGGCCAGCGTGCGTGGCAGTTAAGCCGTAGAGGAGCACCTTCCCCGGGCACGGGCGGTGCCAAGCGGCCCCTAAGTTTAACCGAATGGAAGCTCCGGAGGAGGAGGGCATGCTCGCGTCACAGTAAGCCGAAGAGGAGCACCGTCCCCGGGCACGGGCGGTTCCAAGCGGCCCCTAAGTTTAACCGAATGGAAGCTCCGGAGGAGGAGGGCATGCTCGCGTCACAGTAAGCCGAAGAGGAGCACCTTCCCCGGGCACGGGCGGTGCCAAGCGGCCCCTAAGTTTAACCGAATGGAATCTCCGGGGGAGGAGGACGGGCGTGTGTCACAGTTAAGCCAAATTGGAGCACCTCTTCTGCCCGGGCACGAGCGGAGCGCGAGGCTGTCAGTTATGAATGAATAAATGAATAAATAAATAAAGAATGCCACCTTTCATTTCACAGGGCACACCGGACGGCGTACCAGCAGGTAAAAGTCGGAGTAATTAAATAAATACAAAAAGAATGGCTGGGGAATAAAAAAATAATACGTTTTAATAATAATTAGTTTTTTTTGTTAAAACATGAATTTCACTCTCTCTCTCCCCGTATATATATATATATATATATATATATATATATATATATATATATATATATATATATATATATTTATTATATATATTGTATATTTTTTTTAAGCATTTTTGAAGGTGCGCCGCTACTTCGCGGATTTTCAGTTTTCGCGGGTGGTCTCGGTCCCCATTAACCGCGATAACCGAGGGTTCACTGTACTCCATAAAATTTACAAAAAGCGAGGTGAAACACTCAACCAGAGCTGCTTTTTTTTTAACATTTCTCGAGGGCCATGGCGAGCCATTTCAAAAAAGCTGCACAACTAACGTATAAAATATTGATAAATTTGCTCGGCCTGATGTGTGTGTAAAGTTTCACGAGTTGTCGTTCATATTTAGAACCTCATAATCAGCGTTGTTTTATTGCCGAACAGTGCAATGCCACTCCCACAACTTTTCACGAAAAAGGACTAATTTCGTATTGTGACATCCTCATGGCCGAAACAGTCATCCGAGCATATATGAGGGCGACCTTGTTGAGTTGCACGGAGAAAAACATCCAAGAAAATAACTTGTATTAGCTTTTACCAGTTGGTGGCGCTACTACTACAATGTAAAATAAGTTGGTAGATGTCTTCAGGGCTGAAGTATCCTCAAATGTGTACAACTTCGAGAAGATAGGATCATCTGAGTCATGTTGCCGGAGCTTTTGTTGCCACAGAGTACAATCGGACTTTTCAGCACCTTAATAGCCACGCCTTTTGCCAAAACGTCACAAAATTCGGCAGAGAGTAAGATCATTGTCTTGAGTCTTTTCTGACTAATTTTCAGTCGGATTCGTCAAAAGGGCACCGTGCAGTACGTGAAAATTAAAATAAAAAAAAATTTTTTATTCCACTTGGCGGCACTGTGTGTATAACAAAATAATAACATTAAGATGTCTTCAGGTCGGGACGTTTTATTTACAGGTGAAGGTTTGGATTTTTAGGAGCATGTGCAGGGGAGTTATTAAGCATTCATTTATTTGTATTAGGTTCATTTTGTCTTCTTATTATTGATATTTGACTGATTCATTAAAAGCAGACAATTATGTTTTAGGTTAATTTTTTACCTGACATGTTTCGGCGAGTCTTTCGCCTACTTCAGAGTGTCGCATGATGGTGTCTTGAGACCCGTCTTTATCAGCTGATGTTCCATGAGGGTGTGACTTACCTGTCAAAAAAATGAAAAAATCAGAGCAGTAAAAGAACAAGCACAACATGAACATTACAAATCAGCAATCACTGACCACTGCAAAAGGGAAAACCACATCATGGACCGGGAGAAGGGCAGGGTCATCCGCACAGAAGAGAACAAACAACAGCGCTGGATCAGAGAGGCCATTGAGATCTGCAAGCGAGGCATAAAAACCATGAACAGAGACAAGGGAGCCTTCATCCTCTCTACCACCTGGACCAGCATCTTGGCGGAGTGAACGGACAGCGGGGGGCGTGACTTGCCTTCATTCTTGTGACAGGTAAGTCACGCCCTCATGGAACATCAGCTGATAAAGACGGGTCACAAGACAGCATCATGTGACACTCTGAAGAAGGCGAAAGACTTTTGTATTGTGACATGCTCAAGGCCTAAACACTCATCCGAGCAAATATAAGGTAGATTTTGTTCACCTGCCCGGAGAAAAACATCAACGAAAATAATTTGTATTTGTTTTAACCAGTTGGTGGCGCTACCACTGCGATCAAAAATAAGTTGGCAGCCGTCTTCAGGGCCTGAATATCCTCAAATGTGAAAGATTTCCAGAAGATGGATCATCTGAATCATTTTGCAGGAACTTTTGTTGCCACGGAGAATAATCAGACTCTGCGGCACCGTAATAGCCACGCCCTTTGAAGGAAAGTCATAAAAATAGGGATAGAGTAAGATCAATGTCTTGAGTCTTTTCTAGCCAATTTTCAATCGGATTCGTAAAAAGGGCACCATGCAGTACGTCAAAATGTAAAAAATGATATTGATTGGCGCAAGGTGTATAACTGAATATAAACATATAGATGACTTCAGGTACAGACTCTTTATGTACATGTGAAGTTTTGGATTTTTAGCAGCATGTGCAGGAGAGTTATTAAGCATTTTGTCCATTGCGGCGAAGGAAATCTTAAGTGAAAACTTTGAAGCCCCGCCCCCGTCATATAGTATTTCGGAAACAAAAAATTTTAGCCCCAGTGTTTGTCCCAGGTCTTCAGATGCTACAGACAGAATTTTAAGGCAATCAGATGAAGCCTTTAGGATCAGGGTGCAAAAGAATGACCCCTGTAAACATGCAAAAAAGGGCAAAAGTCGGACTTTCAAAAATTCATAACTCACTTCCTGTTCATATTAGACGTTAAAATATCAAATTTTTCGCCATGCCCGATGAGACTGCCAAGTTTGGTGAGTTTTTGTGCATGTTTCGGGGGTCAAAAATGCGATCGAACAATCGGAAAAATAATAATAATAATAATTTCTACAAAAACAATAGGGACTTCGCAGCGGTCGCTGCTCAGGCCCTAATAATAATAATAATAATAATAATAAAAGTAATAATGTTTTCTACAAAAACAATAGGGACCTCGCCGCGGTCGCTGCTCGGGCCCCAATAATAATTTCTACACAAAGTCCATTGTGGTGACCCGCCCCCTTTTAAGTAAATTCAAAATGGCCGACTTCCTGTAAAACCTAGCTCATTGCTCCAAGAGACTTTTTTGTAGGTCTTGGTCTTATACATACAGTGAACCCTCGCTACTTCGCGGTTCACCTTTCGCGGGTTCAGTGCTTCGCGGGTCTAAAAAATATTCGGGGGCATTGTAGTTTCGCCGAGCGGCACGACGGGGCGCTGGAGCGGTTAGACGGCCGGCGTGCGCCGAAGAAGAGCGTGGGCGAAGAGGAGAGTGGACGAAGAAGAGCACGTTCCCCCGGACACGATCGGTGGCGACGTTTCGCGCGGTTCGGACCGTACCAGAGCTCCGGCCGGCGTGCGTGGCAGTTAAGCCGTAGAGGAGCACCTTCCCCGGGCACGGGCGGTTCCAAGCGGCCCCTAAGTTTAACCGAATGGAAGCTCCGGAGGAGGAGGGCATGCTCGCGTCACAGTAAGCCGAAGAGGAGCACCTTCCCCGGGCACGGGCGGTGCCAAGCGGCCCCTAAGTTTAACCGAATGGAAGCTCCGGGGGAGGAGGGCGGGCGTGTGTCACAGTTAAGCCAAATTGGAGCACCTCTTCTGCCCGGGCACGAGCGGAGCGCGAGGCTGTCAGTTATGAATGAATAAATGAATAAATAAATAAAGAATGCCACCTTTCATTTCACAGGGCACACCGGATGGCGTACCAGCAGGTAAAAGTCGGAGTAATTAAATAAATACTAAAAGAATGGCTGGGGAATAAAAAAATAATACGTTTTAATAATAATTTGGTTTTTTTGTTATAACATGAATTTCACTCTCTCTCTCCCCGTATATATATATATATATATATATATATATATATATATATATATATTTATTATATATATTGTTTATTTTTTTTAAGCATTTTTGAAGGTGCGCCGCTACTTCGCGGATTTTCAGTTTTCGCGGGTGGTCTCGGTCCCCGTTAACCGCGATAACCGAGGGTTCACTGTACTCCATAAAATTTACAAAAAGCGAGGTGAAACGCTCAACCAGAGCTGCTTTTTTTAACATTTCTCGAGGGCCATGGCGAGCCATTTCAAAAAAGCTGCACAACTAACGTATAAAATATTGATAAATTTGCTCGGCCTGATGTGTGTGTAAAGTTTTACGAGTTGTCGTTCATATTTAGAACCTCATAATCAGCTTTGTTTTATTGCCGAACAGTGCAATGCCACTCCCACAACTTTTCATGAAAAAGGACGAATTTCGTATTGTGACATCCTCATGGCCGAAACAGTCATCCGAGCATATATGAGGGCGACCTTGTTGAGTTGCACGGAGAAAAACATCCAAGAAAATAACTTGTATTAGCTTTTACCAGTTGGTGGCGCTACTACTACGATGTAAAATAAGTTGGTAGATGTCTTCAGGGCTGAAGTATCCTCAAATGTGTACAACTTCGAGAAGATAGGATCATCTGAGTCATGTTGCCGGAGCTTTTGTTGCCACAGAGTACAATCGGACTTTTCAGCACCTTAATAGCCACGCCTTTTGCCAAAACGTCACAAAATTCGGCAGAGAGTAAGATCATTGTCTTGAGTCTTTTCTGACTAATTTTCAGTCGGATTCGTCAAAAGGGCACCGTGCAGTACGTGAAAATTAAAATAAAAACAAATTTTTGATTCCACTTGGCGGCACTGTGTGTATAACAAAATAATAACATTAAGATGTCTTCAGGTCGGGACGTTTTATTTACAGGTGAAGGTTTGGATTTTTAGGAGCATGTGCAGGGGAGTTATTAAGCATTCATTTATTTGTATTAGGTTCATTTTGTCTTCTTATTATTGATATTTGACTGATTCATTAAAAGCAGACAATTATGTTTTAGGTTAATTTTTTACCTGACATGTTTCGGCGAGTCTTTTGCCTTCTTCAGAGTGTCGCATGATGGTGTCTTGAGCTGATGTTCCATGAGGGTGTGACTTACCTGTCAAAAAAATGAAAAAATCAGAGCAGTAAAAGAACAAGCACAACATGAACATTACAAATCAGCAATCACTGACCACTGCAAAAGGGAAAACCACATCATGGACCGGGAGAAGGGCAGGATCATCCGCACAGAAGAGAACAAACAACAGCGCTGGATCAGAGAGGCCATTGAGATCTGCAAGCGAGGCATAAAAACCATGAACAGAGACAAGGGAGCCTTCATCCTCTCTACCACCTGGAGCAGCATCTTGGCGGAGTGAACGGACAGCGGGGGGCGTGACTGGCCTTCATTCTTGTGACAGGTAAGTCACGCCCTCATGGAACATCAGCTGATAAAGACGGGTCACAAGACAGCATCATGTGACACTCTGAAGAAGGCGAAAGACTTTCGTATTGTGACATGCTCAAGGCCTAAACACTCATCCGAGCAAATATAAGGTAGATTTTGTTCACCTGCCCGGAGAAAAACATCAACGAAAATAATTTGTATTTGTTTTAACCAGTTGGTGGCACTACCACTGCGATCAAAAATAAGTTGGCAGCCGTCTTCAGGGCCTGAATATCCTCAAATGTGAAAGATTTCCAGAAGATGGATCATCTGAATCATTTTGCAGGAACTTTTGTTGCCACGGAGAATAATCAGACTCTGCGGCACCGTAATAGCCACGCCCTTTGAAGGAAAGTCGTAAAAATAGGGATAGAGTAAGATCAATGTCTTGAGTCTTTTCTAGCCAATTTTCAATCAGATTCGTTAAAAGGGCTACGTGCAGTACGTCAAAATGTAAAAAATGATATTGATTGGCGCAAGGTGTATAACTGAATATAAACATATAGATGTCTTCAGGTACAGACTCTTTATGTACATGTGAAGTTTTGGATTTTTAGCAGCATGTGCAGGAGAGTTATTAAGCATTTTGTCCATTGCGGCGAAGGAAATCTTAAGTGAAAACTTTGATGCCCCGCCCCCGTCATATAGTATTTCGGAAACAAAAAATTTTAGCCCCAGTGTTTGTCCCAGGTCTTCAGATGCTACAGACAGAATTTTAAGGCAATCAGATGAAGCCTTTAGGATCAGGGTGCAAAAGAATGACCCCTGTAAACATGCAAAAAAGGGCAAAAGTCGGACTTTCAAAAATTCATAACTCACTTCCTGTTCATATTAGACGTTAAAATATCAAATTTTTCGCCATGCCCGATGAGACTGCCAAGTTTGGTGAGTTTTTGTGCATGTTTCGGGGGTCAAAAATGCGATCGAACAATCGGAAAAATAATAATAATAATAATTTCTACAAAAACAATAGGGACTTCGCAGCAGTCGCTGCTCAGGCCCTAATAATAATAATAATAATAATAATAAAAGTAATAATATTTTCTACAAAAACAATAGGGACCTCGCCGCGGTCGCTGCTCGGGCCCCAATAATAATTTCTACACAAAGTCCATTGTGGTGACCCGCCCCCTTTTAAGTAAATTCAAAATGGCCGACTTCCTGTAAAACCTAGCTCATTGCTCCAAGAGACTTTTTTGTAGGTCTTGGTCTTATACATACAGTGAACCCTCGCTACTTCGCGGTTCACCTTTCGCGGGTTCAGTGCTTCGCGGGTCTAAAAAATATTCGGGGGCATTGTAGTTTCGCCGAGCGGCACGATGGGGCGCTGGAGCGGTTAGACGGCCGGCGTGCGCCGAAGAAGAGCGTGGGCGAAGAGGAGAGTGGACGAAGAAGAGCACGTTCCCCCGGACACGATCGGTGGCGACGTTTCGCGCGGTTCGGACCGTACCAGAGCTCCGGCCGGCGTGCGTGGCAGTTAAGCCGTAGAGGAGCACCTTCCCCGGGCACGGGCGGTTCCAAGCGGCCCCTAAGTTTAACCGAATGGAAGCTCCGGAGGAGGAGGGCATGCTCGCGTCACAGTAAGCCGAAGAGGAGCACCTTCCCCGGGCACGGGCGGTGCCAAGCGGCCCCTAAGTTTAACCGAATGGAAGCTCCGGGGGAGGAGGGCGGGCGTGTGTCACAGTTAAGCCAAATTGGAGCACCTCTTCTGCCCGGGCACGAGCGGAGCGCGAGGCTGTCAGTTATGAATGAATAAATGAATAAATAAATAAAGAATGCCACCTTTCATTTCACAGGGCACACCGGACGGCGTACCAGCAGGTAAAAGTCGGAGTAATTAAATAAGTACTAAAAGAATGGCTGGGGAATAAAAAAATAATACGTTTTAATAATAATTTGGTTTTTTTGTTATAACATGAATTTCACTCTCTCTCTCCCCGTATATATATATATATATATATATATATATATATATTTATTATATATATTGTTTATTTTTTTTAAGCATTTTTGAAGGTGCGCCGCTACTTCGCGGATTTTCAGTTTTCGCGGGTGGTCTCGGTCCCCGTTAACCGCGATAACCGAGGGTTCACTGTACTCCATAAAATTTACAAAAAGCGAGGTGAAACACTCAACCAGAGCTGCTTTTTTTAACATTTCTCGAGGGCCATGGCGAGCCATTTCAAAAAAGCTGCACAACTAACGTATAAAATATTGATAAATTTGCTCGGCCTGATGTGTGTGTAAAGTTTTACGAGTTGTCGTTCATATTTAGAACCTCATAATCAGCTTTGTTTTATTGCCGAACAGTGCAATGCCACTCCCACAACTTTTCATGAAAAAGGACGAATTTCGTATTGTGACATCCTCATGGCCGAAACAGTCATCCGAGCATATATGAGGGCGACCTTGTTGAGTTGCACGGAGAAAAACATCCAAGAAAATAACTTGTATTAGCTTTTACCAGTTGGTGGCGCTACTACTACGATGTAAAATAAGTTGGTAGATGTCTTCAGGGCTGAAGTATCCTCAAATGTGTACAACTTCGAGAAGATAGGATCATCTGAGTCATGTTGCCGGAGCTTTTGTTGCCACAGAGTATAATCGGACTTTTCAGCACCTTAATAGCCACGCCTTTTGCCAAAACGTCACAAAATTCGGCAGAGAGTAAGATCATTGTCTTGAATCTTTTCTGACTCATTTTCAGTCGGATTCGTCAAAAGGGCACCGTGCAGTACGTGAAAATTAAAATAAAAACAAATTTTTGATTCCACTTGGCGGCACTGTGTGTATAACAAAATAATAACATTAAGATGTCTTCAGGTCGGGACGTTTTATTTACAGGTGAAGGTTTGGATTTTTAGGAGCATGTGCAGGGGAGTTATTAAGCATTCATTTATTTGTATTAGGTTCATTTTGTCTTCTTATTATTGATATTTGACTGATTCATTAAAAGCAGACAATTATGTTTTAGGTTAATTTTTTACCTGACATGTTTCGGCGAGTCTTTTGCCTTCTTCAGAGTGTCGCATGATGGTGTCTTGAGCTGATGTTCCATGAGGGTGTGACTTACCTGTCAAAAAAATGAAAAAATCAGAGCAGTAAAAGAACAAGCACAACATGAACATTACAAATCAGCAATCACTGACCACTGCAAAAGGGAAAACCACATCATGGACCGGGAGAAGGGCAGGATCATCCGCACAGAAGAGAACAAACAACAGCGCTGGATCAGAGAGGCCATTGAGATCTGCAAGCGAGGCATAAAAACCATGAACAGAGACAAGGGAGCCTTCATCCTCTCTACCACCTGGAGCAGCATCTTGGCGGAGTGAACGGACAGCGGGGGGCGTGACTTGCCTTCATTCTTGTGACAGGTAAGTCACGCCCTCATGGAACATCAGCTGATAAAGACGGGTCACAAGACAGCATCATGTGACACTCTGAAGAAGGCGAAAGACTTTCGTATTGTGACATGCTCAAGGCCTAAACACTCATCCGAGCAAATATAAGGTAGATTTTGTTCACCTGCCCGGAGAAAAACATCAACGAAAATAATTTGTATTTGTTTTAACCAGTTGGTGGCACTACCACTGCGATCAAAAATAAGTTGGCAGCCGTCTTCAGGGCCTGAATATCCTCAAATGTGAAAGATTTCCAGAAGATGGATCATCTGAATCATTTTGCAGGAACTTTTGTTGCCACGGAGAATAATCAGACTCTGCGGCACCGTAATAGCCACGCCCTTTGAAGGAAAGTCGTAAAAATAGGGATAGAGTAAGATCAATGTCTTGAGTCTTTTCTAGCCAATTTTCAATCAGATTCGTTAAAAGGGCTACGTGCAGTACGTCAAAATGTAAAAAATGATATTGATTGGCGCAAGGTGTATAACTGAATATAAACATATAGATGTCTTCAGGTACAGACTCTTTATGTACATGTGAAGTTTTGGATTTTTAGCAGCATGTGCAGGAGAGTTATTAAGCATTTTGTCCATTGCGGCGAAGGAAATCTTAAGTGAAAACTTTGATGCCCCGCCCCCGTCATATAGTATTTCGGAAACAAAAAATTTTAGCCCCAGTGTTTGTCCCAGGTCTTCAGATGCTACAGACAGAATTTTAAGGCAATCAGATGAAGCCTTTAGGATCAGGGTGCAAAAGAATGACCCCTGTAAACATGCAAAAAAGGGCAAAAGTCGGACTTTCAAAAATTCATAACTCACTTCCTGTTCATATTAGACGTTAAAATATCAAATTTTTCGCCATGCCCGATGAGACTGCCAAGTTTGGTGAGTTTTTGTGCATGTTTCGGGGGTCAAAAATGCGATCGAACAATCGGAAAAATAATAATAATAATAATTTCTACAAAAACAATAGGGACTTCGCAGCGGTCGCTGCTCAGGCCCTAATAATAATAATAATAATAATAATAAAAGTAATAATATTTTCTACAAAAACAATAGGGACCTCGCCGCGGTCGCGGCTCGGGCCCCAATAATAATTTCTACACAAAGTCCATTGTGGTGACCCGCCCCCTTTTAAGTAAATTCAAAATGGCCGACTTCCTGTAAAACCTAGCTCATTGCTCCAAGAGACTTTTTTGTAGGTCTTGGTCTTATACATACAGTGAACCCTCGCTACTTCGCGGTTCACCTTTCGCGGGTTCAGTGCTTCGCGGGTCTAAAAAATATTCGGGGGCATTGTAGTTTCGCCGAGCGGCACGATGGGGCGCTGGAGCGGTTAGACGGCCGGCGTGCGCCGAAGAAGAGCGTGGGCGAAGAGGAGAGTGGACGAAGAAGAGCACGTTCCCCCGGACACGATCGGTGGCGACGTTTCGCGCGGTTCGGACCGTACCAGAGCTCCGGCCAGCGTGCGTGGCAGTTAAGCCGTAGAGGAGCACCTTCCCCGGGCACGGGCGGTGCCAAGCGGCCCCTAAGTTTAACCGAATGGAAGCTCCGGAGGAGGAGGGCATGCTCGCGTCACAGTAAGCCGAAGAGGAGCACCGTCCCCGGGCACGGGCGGTTCCAAGCGGCCCCTAAGTTTAACCGAATGGAAGCTCCGGAGGAGGAGGGCATGCTCGCATCACAGTAAGCCGAAGAGGAGCACCTTCCCCGGGCACGGGCGGTGCCAAGCGGCCCCTAAGTTTAACCGAATGGAATCTCCGGGGGAGGAGGACGGGCGTGTGTCACAGTTAAGCCAAATTGGAGCACCTCTTCTGCCCGGGCACGAGCGGAGCGCGAGGCTGTCAGTTATGAATGAATAAATGAATAAATAAATAAAGAATGCCACCTTTCATTTCACAGGGCACACCGGACGGCGTACCAGCAGGTAAAAGTCGGAGTAATTAAATAAATACAAAAAGAATGGCTGGGGAATAAAAAAATAATACGTTTTAATAATAATTAGTTTTTTTTGTTATAACATGAATTTCACTCTCTCTCTCCCCGTATATATATATATATATATATATATATATATATATATATATATATATATATATATATATATATATATATTTATTATATATATTGTATATTTTTTTTAAGCATTTTTGAAGGTGCGCCGCTACTTCGCGGATTTTCAGTTTTCGCGGGTGGTCTCGGTCCCCATTAACCGCGATAACCGAGGGTTCACTGTACTCCATAAAATTTACAAAAAGCGAGGTGAAACACTCAACCAGAGCTGCTTTTTTTTAACATTTCTCGAGGGCCATGGCGAGCCATTTCAAAAAAGCTGCACAACTAACGTATAAAATATTGATAAATTTGCTCGGCCTGATGTGTGTGTAAAGTTTCACGAGTTGTCGTTCATATTTAGAACCTCATAATCAGCGTTGTTTTATTGCCGAACAGTGCAATGCCACTCCCACAACTTTTCACGAAAAAGGACTAATTTCGTATTGTGACATCCTCATGGCCGAAACAGTCATCCGAGCATATATGAGGGCGACCTTGTTGAGTTGCACGGAGAAAAACATCCAAGAAAATAACTTGTATTAGCTTTTACCAGTTGGTGGCGCTACTACTACAATGTAAAATAAGTTGGTAGATGTCTTCAGGGCTGAAGTATCCTCAAATGTGTACAACTTCGAGAAGATAGGATCATCTGAGTCATGTTGCCGGAGCTTTTGTTGCCACAGAGTACAATCGGACTTTTCAGCACCTTAATAGCCACGCCTTTTGCCAAAACGTCACAAAATTCGGCAGAGAGTAAGATCATTGTCTTGAGTCTTTTCTGACTAATTTTCAGTCGGATTCGTCAAAAGGGCACCGTGCAGTACGTGAAAATTAAAATTAAAAAAAATTTTTGATTCCACTTGGCGGCACTGTGTGTATAACAAAATAATAACATTAAGATGTCTTCAGGTCGGGACGTTTTATTTACAGGTGAAGGTTTGGATTTTTAGGAGCATGTGCAGGGGAGTTATTAAGCATTCATTTATTTGTATTAGGTTCATTTTGTCTTCTTATTATTGATATTTGACTGATCCATTAAAAGCAGACAATTATGTTTTAGGTTAATTTTTTACCTGACATGTTTCGGCGAGTCTTTCGCCTTCTTCAGAGTGTCGCATGATGGTGTCTTGAGACCCGTCTTTATCAGCTGATGTTCCATGAGGGTGTGACTTACCTGTCAAAAAAATGAAAAATCAGAGCAGTAAAAGAACAAGCACAACATGAACATTACAAATCAGCAATCACTGACCACTGCAAAAGGGAAAACCACATCATGGACCGGGAGAAGGGCAGGGTCATCCGCACCGAAGAGAACAAACAACAGCGCTGGATCAGAGAGGCCATTGAGATCTGCAAGCGAGGCATAAAAACCATGAACAGAGACAAGGGAGCCTTCATCCTCTCTACCACCTGGAGCAGCATTTTGGCGGAGTGAACGGACAGCGGGGGCGTGACTTGCCTTCATTCTTGTGACAGTCAAGTCACGCCCTCATGGAACATCAGCTGATAAAGACGGGCCACAAGACACCATCATGTGACACTCTGAAGAAGGCGAAAGACTTTCGTATTGTGACATCCTCAAGGCCTAAACACTCATCCGAGCAAATGTAAGGTAGATTTTGTTAACCTGCCCGGAGAAAAAAATCAATGAAAATGATTTGTATTTGTTTTAACCAGTTGGTGGCGCTACCACTGCGATCAAAAATAAGTTGGCAGCCGTCTTCAGGGCCTGAATATCCTCAAATGTGAAACATTTCGAGAAGATGGATCATCTGAATCATTTTGCAGGAACTTTTGTTGCCACGGAGAATAATCAGACTCTGCGGCACCGTAATAGCCACGCCCTTCGAAGGAAAGTCACAAAAATAGGGATAGAGTAAGATCAATGTCTTGAGTCTTTTCTAGCCAATTTTCAATCAGATTCGTTAAAAGGGCACCGTGCAGTACGTCAAAATGTAAAAAATGATATTGATTGGCGCAAGGTGTATAACTGAATATAAACATATAGATGTCTTCAGGTACAGACTCTTTATGTACATGTGAAGTTTTGGATTTTTAGCAGCATGTGCAGGAGAGTTATTAAGCATTTTGTCCATTGCGGCGAAGGAAATCTTAAGTGAAAATTTTGATGCCCCGCCCCCGTCATATAGTATTTCGGAAACAAAAAATTTTAGCCCCAGTGTTTGTGCCAGGTCTTCAGATGCTACAGACAGAATTTTAAGGCAATCAGATGAAGCCTTTAGGATCAGGGTGCAAAAGAATGACCCCTGTAAACATGCAAAAAAGGGCAAAAGTCGGACTTTCAAAAATTCATAACTCACTTCCTGTTCATATTAGACGTTAAAATATCAAATTTTTCGCCATGCCCGATGAGACTGCCAAGTTTGGTGAGTTTTTGTGCATGTTTCAGGGGTCAAAAATGCGATCGAACAATCGGAAAAATAATAATAATAATAATTTCGACAAAAACAATAGGGACTTCGCAGCGGTCGCTGCTCAGGCCCTAATAATAATAATAATAATAATAATAAAAGTAATAATATTTTCTACAAAAACAATAGGGACCTCGCCGCGGTCGCTGTTCGGGCCCCAATAATAATTTCTACACAAAGTCCATTGTGGTGACCCGCCCCCTTTTAAGTAAATTCAAAATGGCCGACTTCCTGTAAAACCTAGCTCATTGCTCCAAGAGACTTTTTTGTAGGTCTTGGTCTTATACATACAGTGAACCCTCGCTACTTCGCGGTTCACCTTTCGCGGGTTCAGTGCTTCGCGGGTCTAAAAAATATTCGGGGGCATTGTAGTTTCGCCGAGCGGCACGACGGGGCGCTGGAGCGGATAGACGGCCGGCGTGCGCCGAAGAAGAGCGTGGGCGAAGAGGAGAGTGGACGAAGAAGAGCACATTCCCCCGGACACGATCGGTGGCGACGTTTCGCGCGGTTCGGACCGTACCAGAGCTCCGGCCAGCGTGCGTGGCAGTTAAGCCGTAGAGGAGCACCTTCCCCGGGCACGGGCGGTGCCAAGCAGCCCCTAAGTTTAACCGAATGGAAGCTCCGGAGGAGGAGGGCATGCTCGCGTCACAGTAAGCCGAAGAGGAGCACCTTCCCCGGGCACGGGCGGTTCCAAGCGGCCCCTAAGTTTAACAGAATGGAAGCTCCGGAGGAGGAGGGCATGCTCGCGTCACAGTAAGCCGAAGAGGAGCACCTTCCCCGGGCGGTGCCAAGCGGCCCCTAAGTTTAACCGAATGGAAGCTCCGGGGGAGGAGGACGGGCGTGTGTCACAGTTAAGCCAAATTGGAGCACCTCTTCTGCCCGGGCACGAGCGGAGCGCGAGGCTGTCAGTTATGAATGAATAAATGAATAAATAAATAAAGAATGCCACCTTTCATTTCACAGGGCACACCGGACGGCGTACCAGCAGGTAAAAGTCGGAGTAATTAAATAAATACAAAAAGAATGGCTGGGGAATAAAAAAATAATACGTTTTAATAATAATTTGTTTTTTTTGTTATAACATGAATTTCACTCTCTCTCCCCCCGTATATATATATATATATATATATATATATATATATATATATATATATATATATATTTATATATTTATTATATATATTGTATATTTTTTTTAAGCATTTTTGAAGGTGCGCCGCTACTTCGCGGATTTTCAGTTTTCGCGGATGGTCTCGGTCCCCATTAACCGCGATAACCGAGGGTTCACTGTACTCCATAAAATTTACAAAAAGCGAGGTGAAACACTCAACCAGAGCTGCTTTTTTTTAACATTTCTCGAGGGCCATGGCGAGCCATTTCAAAAAAGCTGCACAACTAACGTATAAAATATTGATAAATTTGCTCGGCCTGATGTGTGTGTAAAGTTTTACGAGTTGTCGTTCATATTTAGAACCTCATAATCAGCTTTGTTTTATTGCCGAACAGTGCAATGCCACTCCCACAACTTTTCACGAAAAATCACGAATTTCGTATTGTGACATCCTCATGGCCGAAACAGTCATCCGAGCATATATGAGGGCGACCTTGTTGAGTTGCACGGAGAAAAACATCCAAGAAAATAACTTGTATTAGCTTTTACCAGTTGGTGGCGCTACTACTACGATGTAAAATAAGTTGGTAGATGTCTTCAGGGCTGAAGTATCCTCAAATGTGTACAACTTCGAGAAGATAGGATCATCTGAGTCATGTTGCCGGAGCTTTTGTTGCCACAGAGTACAATCGGACTTTTCAGCACCTTAATAGCCACGCCTTTTGCCAAAACGTCACAAAATTCGGCAGAGAGTAAGATCATTGTCTTGAGTCTTTTCTGACTAATTTTCAGTCGGATTCGTCAAAAGGGCACCGTGCAGTACGTGAAAATTAAAATAAAAACAAATTTTTGATTCCACTTGGCGGCACTGTGTGTATAACAAAATAATAACATTAAGATGTCTTCAGGTCGGGACGTTTTATTTACAGGTGAAGGTTTGGATTTTTAGGAGCATGTGCAGGGGAGTTATTAAGCATTCATTTATTTGTATTAGGTTCATTTTGTCTTCTTATTATTGATATTTGACTGATTCATTAAAAGCAGACAATTATGTTTTAGGTTAATTTTTTACCTGACATGTTTCGGCGAGTCTTTCGCCTTCTTCAGAGTGTCGCATGATGGTGTCTTGAGACCCGTCTTTATCAGCTGATGTACCATGAGGGTGTGACTTACCTGTCAAAAAAATGAAAAATCAGAGCAGTAAAAGAACAAGCACAACATGAACATTACAAATCAGCAATCACTGACCACTGCAAAAGGGAAAACCACATCATGGACCGGGAGAAGGGCAGGGTCATCCGCACAGAAGAGAACAAACAACAGCGCTGGATCAGAGAGGCCATTGAGATCTGCAAGCGAGGCATAAAAACCATGAACAGAGACAAGGGAGCCTTCATCCTCTCTACCACCTGGAGCAGCATTTTGGCGGAGTGAACGGACAGCGGGGGGCGTGACTTGCCTTCATTCTTGTGACAGGTAAGTCATGCCCTCATGGAACATCAGCTGATAAAGACGGGCCACAAGACACCATCATGTGACACTTTCGTATTGTGACATCCTCAAGGCCTAAACACTCATCCGAGCAAATGTAAGGTAGATTTTGTTAACCTGCCCGGAGAAAAAAATCAACGAAAATAATTTGTATTTGTTTTAACCAGTTGGTGGCGCTACCACTGCGATAAAAAATAAGTTGGCAGCCGTCTTCAGGGCCTGAATATCCTCAAATGTGAAAAATTTCGAGAAGATGGATCATCTGAATCATTTTGCAGGAACTTTTGTTGCCACGGAGAATAATCAGACTCTGCGGCACCGTAATAGCCACGCCCTTTGAAGGAAAGTCGTAAAAATAGGGATAGAGTAAGATCAATGTCTTGAGTCTTTTCTAGCCAATTTTCAATCAGATTCGTTAAAAGGGCACCGTGCAGTACGTCAAAATGTAAAAAATGATATTGATTGGCGCAAGGTGTATAACTGAATATAAACATATAGATGTCTTCAGGTACAGACTCTTTATGTACATGTGAAGTTTTGGATTTTTAGCAGCATGTGCAGGAGAGTTATTAAGCATTTTGTCCATTGCGGCGAAGGAAATCTTAAGTGAAAACTTTGATGCCCCGCCCCCGTCATATAGTATTTCGGAAACAAAAAATTTTAGCCCCAGTGTTTGTGCCAGGTCTTCAGATGCTACAGACAGAATTTTAAGGCAATCAGATGAAGCCTTTAGGATCAGGGTGCAAAAGAATGACCCCTGTAAACATGCAAAAAAGGGCAAAAGTCGGACTTTCAAAAATTCATAACTCACTTCCTGTTCATATTAGACGTTAAAATATCAAATTTTTCGCCATGCCCGATGAGACTGCCAAGTTTGGTGAGTTTTTGTGCATGTTTCGGGGGTCAAAAATGCGATCGAACAATCGGAAAAATAATAATAATAATAATTTCTACAAAAACAATAGGGACTTCGCAGCGGTCGCTGCTCAGGCCCTAATAATAATAATAATAATAATAATAAAAGTAATAATGTTTTCTACAAAAACAATAGGGACCTCGCCGCGGTCGCTGCTCGGGCCCCAATAATAATTTCTACACAAAGTCCATTGTGGTGACCCGCCCCCTTTTAAGTAAATTCAAAATGGCCGACTTCCTGTAAAACCTAGCTCATTGCTCCAAGAGACTTTTTTGTAGGTCTTGGTCTTATACATACAGTGAACCCTCGCTACTTCGCGGTTCACCTTTCGCGGGTTCAGTGCTTCGCGGGTCTAAAAAATATTCGGGGGCATTGTAGTTTCGCCGAGCGGCACGACGGGGCGCTGGAGCGGTTAGACGGCCGGCGTGCGCCGAAGAAGAGCGTGGGCGAAGAGGAGAGTGGACGAAGAAGAGCACGTTCCCCCGGACACGATCGGTGGCGACGTTTCGCGCGGTTCGGACCGTACCAGAGCTCCGGCCGGCGTGCGTGGCAGTTAAGCCGTAGAGGAGCACCTTCCCCGGGCACGGGCGGTTCCAAGCGGCCCCTAAGTTTAACCGAATGGAAGCTCCGGAGGAGGAGGGCATGCTCGCGTCACAGTAAGCCGAAGAGGAGCACCTTCCCCGGGCACGGGCGGTGCCAAGCGGCCCCTAAGTTTAACCGAATGGAAGCTCCGGGGGAGGAGGGCGGGCGTGTGTCACAGTTAAGCCAAATTGGAGCACCTCTTCTGCCCGGGCACGAGCGGAGCGCGAGGCTGTCAGTTATGAATGAATAAATGAATAAATAAATAAAGAATGCCACCTTTCATTTCACAGGGCACACCGGACGGCGTACCAGCAGGTAAAAGTCGGAGTAATTAAATAAATACTAAAAGAATGGCTGGGGAATAAAAAAATAATACGTTTTAATAATAATTTGGTTTTTTTGTTATAACATGAATTTCACTCTCTCTCTCCCCGTATATATATATATATATATATATATATATATATATTTATTATATATATTGTTTATTTTTTTTAAGCATTTTTGAAGGTGCGCCGCTACTTCGCGGATTTTCAGTTTTCGCGGGTGGTCTCGGTCCCCGTTAACCGCGATAACCGAGGGTTCACTGTACTCCATAAAATTTACAAAAAGCGAGGTGAAACACTCAACCAGAGCTGCTTTTTTTAACATTTCTCGAGGGCCATGGCGAGCCATTTCAAAAAAGCTGCACAACTAACGTATAAAATATTGATAAATTTGCTCGGCCTGATGTGTGTGTAAAGTTTTACGAGTTGTCGTTCATATTTAGAACCTCATAATCAGCTTTGTTTTATTGCCGAACAGTGCAATGCCACTCCCACAACTTTTCATGAAAAAGGACGAATTTCGTATTGTGACATCCTCATGGCCGAAACAGTCATCCGAGCATATATGAGGGCGACCTTGTTGAGTTGCACGGAGAAAAACATCCAAGAAAATAACTTGTATTAGCTTTTACCAGTTGGTGGCGCTACTACTACGATGTAAAATAAGTTGGTAGATGTCTTCAGGGCTGAAGTATCCTCAAATGTGTACAACTTCGAGAAGATAGGATCATCTGAGTCATGTTGCCGGAGCTTTTGTTGCCACAGAGTACAATCGGACTTTTCAGCACCTTAATAGCCACGCCTTTTGCCAAAACGTCACAAAATTCGGCAGAGAGTAAGATCATTGTCTTGAATCTTTTCTGACTCATTTTCAGTCGGATTCGTCAAAAGGGCACCGTGCAGTACGTGAAAATTAAAATAAAAACAAATTTTTGATTCCACTTGGCGGCACTGTGTGTATAACAAAATAATAACATTAAGATGTCTTCAGGTCGGGACGTTTTATTTACAGGTGAAGGTTTGGATTTTTAGGAGCATGTGCGGGGGAGTTATTAAGCATTCATTTATTTGTATTAGGTTCATTTTGTCTTCTTATTATTGATATTTGACTGATTCATTAAAAGCAGACAATTATGTTTTAGGTTAATTTTTTACCTGACATGTTTCGGCGAGTCTTTTGCCTTCTTCAGAGTGTCGCATGATGGTGTCTTGAGCTGATGTTCCATGAGGGTGTGACTTACCTGTCAAAAAAATGAAAAAATCAGAGCAGTAAAAGAACAAGCACAACATGAACATAACAAATCAGCAATCACTGACCACTGCAAAAGGGAAAACCACATCATGGACCGGGAGAAGGGCAGGGTCATCCGCACAGAAGAGAACAAACAACAGCGCTGGATCAGAGAGGCCATTGAGATCTGCAAGCGAGGCATAAAAACCATGAACAGAGACAAGGGAGCCTTCATCCTCTCTACCACCTGGAGCAGCATCTTGGCGGAGTGAACGGACAGCGGGGGGCGTGACTTGCCTTCATTCTTGTGACAGGTAAGTCACGCCCTCATGGAACATCAGCTGATAAAGACGGGTCACAAGACAGCATCATGTGACACTCTGAAGAAGGCGAAAGACTTTCGTATTGTGACATGCTCAAGGCCTAAACACTCATCCGAGCAAATATAAGGTAGATTTTGTTCACCTGCCCGGAGAAAAACATCAACGAAAATAATTTGTATTTGTTTTAACCAGTTGGTGGCACTACCACTGCGATCAAAAATAAGTTGGCAGCCGTCTTCAGGGCCTGAATATCCTCAAATGTGAAAGATTTCCAGAAGATGGATCATCTGAATCATTTTGCAGGAACTTTTGTTGCCACGGAGAATAATCAGACTCTGCGGCACCGTAATAGCCACGCCCTTTGAAGGAAAGTCGTAAAAATAGGGATAGAGTAAGATCAATGTCTTGAGTCTTTTCTAGCCAATTTTCAATCAGATTCGTTAAAAGGGCTACGTGCAGTACGTCAAAATGTAAAAAATGATATTGATTGGCGCAAGGTGTATAACTGAATATAAACATATAGATGTCTTCAGGTACAGACTCTTTATGTACATGTGAAGTTTTGGATTTTTAGCAGCATGTGCAGGAGAGTTATTAAGCATTTTGTCCATTGCAGCGAAGGAAATCTTAAGTGAAAACTTTGATGCCCCGCCCCCGTCATATAGTATTTCGGAAACAAAAAATTTTAGCCCCAGTGTTTGTCCCAGGTCTTCAGATGCTACAGACAGAATTTTAAGGCAATCAGATGAAGCCTTTAGGATCAGGGTGCAAAAGAATGACCCCTGTAAACATGCAAAAAAGGGCAAAAGTCGGACTTTCAAAAATTCATAACTCACTTCCTGTTCATATTAGACGTTAAAATATCAAATTTTTCGCCATGCCCGATGAGACTGCCAAGTTTGGTGAGTTTTTGTGCATGTTTCGGGGGTCAAAAATGCGATCGAACAATCGGAAAAATAATAATAATAATAATTTCTACAAAAACAATAGGGACTTCGCAGCGGTCGCTGCTCAGGCCCTAATAATAATAATAATAATAATAATAAAAGTAATAATATTTTCTACAAAAACAATAGGGACCTCGCCGCGGTCGCTGCTCGGGCCCCAATAATAATTTCTACACAAAGTCCATTGTGGTGACCCGCCCCCTTTTAAGTAAATTCAAAATGGCCGACTTCCTGTAAAACCTAGCTCATTGCTCCAAGAGACTTTTTTGTAGGTCTTGGTCTTATACATACAGTGAACCCTCGCTACTTCGCGGTTCACCTTTCGCGGGTTCAGTGCTTCGCGGGTCTAAAAAATATTCGGGGGCATTGTAGTTTCGCCGAGCGGCACGATGGGGCGCTGGAGCGGTTAGACGGCCGGCGTGCGCCGAAGAAGAGCGTGGGCGAAGAGGAGAGTGGACGAAGAAGAGCACGTTCCCCCGGACACGATCGGTGGCGACGTTTCGCGCGGTTCGGACCGTACCAGAGCTCCGGCCAGCGTGCGTGGCAGTTAAGCCGTAGAGGAGCACCTTCCCCGGGCACGGGCGGTGCCAAGCGGCCCCTAAGTTTAACCGAATGGAAGCTCCGGAGGAGGAGGGCATGCTCGCGTCACAGTAAGCCGAAGAGGAGCACCGTCCCCGGGCACGGGCGGTTCCAAGCGGCCCCTAAGTTTAACCGAATGGAAGCTCCGGAGGAGGAGGGCATGCTCGCGTCACAGTAAGCCGAAGAGGAGCACCTTCCCCGGGCACGGGCGGTGCCAAGCGGCCCCTAAGTTTAACCGAATGGAATCTCCGGGGGAGGAGGACGGGCGTGTGTCACAGTTAAGCCAAATTGGAGCACCTCTTCTGCCCGGGCACGAGCGGAGCGCGAGGCTGTCAGTTATGAATGAATAAATGAATAAATAAATAAAGAATGCCACCTTTCATTTCACAGGGCACACCGGACGGCGTACCAGCAGGTAAAAGTCGGAGTAATTAAATAAATACAAAAAGAATGGCTGGGGAATAAAAAAATAATACGTTTTAATAATAATTAGTTTTTTTTGTTAAAACATGAATTTCACTCTCTCTCTCCCCGTATATATATATATATATATATATATATATATATATATATATATATATATATATATATATATATTTATTATATATATTGTATATTTTTTTTAAGCATTTTTGAAGGTGCGCCGCTACTTCGCGGATTTTCAGTTTTCGCGGGTGGTCTCGGTCCCCATTAACCGCGATAACCGAGGGTTCACTGTACTCCATAAAATTTACAAAAAGCGAGGTGAAACACTCAACCAGAGCTGCTTTTTTTTTAACATTTCTCGAGGGCCATGGCGAGCCATTTCAAAAAAGCTGCACAACTAACGTATAAAATATTGATAAATTTGCTCGGCCTGATGTGTGTGTAAAGTTTCACGAGTTGTCGTTCATATTTAGAACCTCATAATCAGCGTTGTTTTATTGCCGAACAGTGCAATGCCACTCCCACAACTTTTCACGAAAAAGGACTAATTTCGTATTGTGACATCCTCATGGCCGAAACAGTCATCCGAGCATATATGAGGGCGACCTTGTTGAGTTGCACGGAGAAAAACATCCAAGAAAATAACTTGTATTAGCTTTTACCAGTTGGTGGCGCTACTACTACAATGTAAAATAAGTTGGTAGATGTCTTCAGGGCTGAAGTATCCTCAAATGTGTACAACTTCGAGAAGATAGGATCATCTGAGTCATGTTGCCGGAGCTTTTGTTGCCACAGAGTACAATCGGACTTTTCAGCACCTTAATAGCCACGCCTTTTGCCAAAACGTCACAAAATTCGGCAGAGAGTAAGATCATTGTCTTGAGTCTTTTCTGACTAATTTTCAGTCGGATTCGTCAAAAGGGCACCGTGCAGTACGTGAAAATTAAAATAAAAAAAAATTTTTTATTCCACTTGGCGGCACTGTGTGTATAACAAAATAATAACATTAAGATGTCTTCAGGTCGGGACGTTTTATTTACAGGTGAAGGTTTGGATTTTTAGGAGCATGTGCAGGGGAGTTATTAAGCATTCATTTATTTGTATTAGGTTCATTTTGTCTTCTTATTATTGATATTTGACTGATTCATTAAAAGCAGACAATTATGTTTTAGGTTAATTTTTTACCTGACATGTTTCGGCGAGTCTTTCGCCTACTTCAGAGTGTCGCATGATGGTGTCTTGAGACCCGTCTTTATCAGCTGATGTTCCATGAGGGTGTGACTTACCTGTCAAAAAAATGAAAAAATCAGAGCAGTAAAAGAACAAGCACAACATGAACATTACAAATCAGCAATCACTGACCACTGCAAAAGGGAAAACCACATCATGGACCGGGAGAAGGGCAGGGTCATCCGCACAGAAGAGAACAAACAACAGCGCTGGATCAGAGAGGCCATTGAGATCTGCAAGCGAGGCATAAAAACCATGAACAGAGACAAGGGAGCCTTCATCCTCTCTACCACCTGGACCAGCATCTTGGCGGAGTGAACGGACAGCGGGGGGCGTGACTTGCCTTCATTCTTGTGACAGGTAAGTCACGCCCTCATGGAACATCAGCTGATAAAGACGGGTCACAAGACAGCATCATGTGACACTCTGAAGAAGGCGAAAGACTTTTGTATTGTGACATGCTCAAGGCCTAAACACTCATCCGAGCAAATATAAGGTAGATTTTGTTCACCTGCCCGGAGAAAAACATCAACGAAAATAATTTGTATTTGTTTTAACCAGTTGGTGGCGCTACCACTGCGATCAAAAATAAGTTGGCAGCCGTCTTCAGGGCCTGAATATCCTCAAATGTGAAAGATTTCCAGAAGATGGATCATCTGAATCATTTTGCAGGAACTTTTGTTGCCACGGAGAATAATCAGACTCTGCGGCACCGTAATAGCCACGCCCTTTGAAGGAAAGTCATAAAAATAGGGATAGAGTAAGATCAATGTCTTGAGTCTTTTCTAGCCAATTTTCAATCGGATTCGTAAAAAGGGCACCATGCAGTACGTCAAAATGTAAAAAATGATATTGATTGGCGCAAGGTGTATAACTGAATATAAACATATAGATGACTTCAGGTACAGACTCTTTATGTACATGTGAAGTTTTGGATTTTTAGCAGCATGTGCAGGAGAGTTATTAAGCATTTTGTCCATTGCGGCGAAGGAAATCTTAAGTGAAAACTTTGAAGCCCCGCCCCCGTCATATAGTATTTCGGAAACAAAAAATTTTAGCCCCAGTGTTTGTCCCAGGTCTTCAGATGCTACAGACAGAATTTTAAGGCAATCAGATGAAGCCTTTAGGATCAGGGTGCAAAAGAATGACCCCTGTAAACATGCAAAAAAGGGCAAAAGTCGGACTTTCAAAAATTCATAACTCACTTCCTGTTCATATTAGACGTTAAAATATCAAATTTTTCGCCATGCCCGATGAGACTGCCAAGTTTGGTGAGTTTTTGTGCATGTTTCGGGGGTCAAAAATGCGATCGAACAATCGGAAAAATAATAATAATAATAATTTCTACAAAAACAATAGGGACTTCGCAGCGGTCGCTGCTCAGGCCCTAATAATAATAATAATAATAATAATAAAAGTAATAATGTTTTCTACAAAAACAATAGGGACCTCGCCGCGGTCGCTGCTCGGGCCCCAATAATAATTTCTACACAAAGTCCATTGTGGTGACCCGCCCCCTTTTAAGTAAATTCAAAATGGCCGACTTCCTGTAAAACCTAGCTCATTGCTCCAAGAGACTTTTTTGTAGGTCTTGGTCTTATACATACAGTGAACCCTCGCTACTTCGCGGTTCACCTTTCGCGGGTTCAGTGCTTCGCGGGTCTAAAAAATATTCGGGGGCATTGTAGTTTCGCCGAGCGGCACGACGGGGCGCTGGAGCGGTTAGACGGCCGGCGTGCGCCGAAGAAGAGCGTGGGCGAAGAGGAGAGTGGACGAAGAAGAGCACGTTCCCCCGGACACGATCGGTGGCGACGTTTCGCGCGGTTCGGACCGTACCAGAGCTCCGGCCGGCGTGCGTGGCAGTTAAGCCGTAGAGGAGCACCTTCCCCGGGCACGGGCGGTTCCAAGCGGCCCCTAAGTTTAACCGAATGGAAGCTCCGGAGGAGGAGGGCATGCTCGCGTCACAGTAAGCCGAAGAGGAGCACCTTCCCCGGGCACGGGCGGTGCCAAGCGGCCCCTAAGTTTAACCGAATGGAAGCTCCGGGGGAGGAGGGCGGGCGTGTGTCACAGTTAAGCCAAATTGGAGCACCTCTTCTGCCCGGGCACGAGCGGAGCGCGAGGCTGTCAGTTATGAATGAATAAATGAATAAATAAATAAAGAATGCCACCTTTCATTTCACAGGGCACACCGGATGGCGTACCAGCAGGTAAAAGTCGGAGTAATTAAATAAATACTAAAAGAATGGCTGGGGAATAAAAAAATAATACGTTTTAATAATAATTTGGTTTTTTTGTTATAACATGAATTTCACTCTCTCTCTCCCCGTATATATATATATATATATATATATATATATATATATATATATATTTATTATATATATTGTTTATTTTTTTTAAGCATTTTTGAAGGTGCGCCGCTACTTCGCGGATTTTCAGTTTTCGCGGGTGGTCTCGGTCCCCGTTAACCGCGATAACCGAGGGTTCACTGTACTCCATAAAATTTACAAAAAGCGAGGTGAAACGCTCAACCAGAGCTGCTTTTTTTAACATTTCTCGAGGGCCATGGCGAGCCATTTCAAAAAAGCTGCACAACTAACGTATAAAATATTGATAAATTTGCTCGGCCTGATGTGTGTGTAAAGTTTTACGAGTTGTCGTTCATATTTAGAACCTCATAATCAGCTTTGTTTTATTGCCGAACAGTGCAATGCCACTCCCACAACTTTTCATGAAAAAGGACGAATTTCGTATTGTGACATCCTCATGGCCGAAACAGTCATCCGAGCATATATGAGGGCGACCTTGTTGAGTTGCACGGAGAAAAACATCCAAGAAAATAACTTGTATTAGCTTTTACCAGTTGGTGGCGCTACTACTACGATGTAAAATAAGTTGGTAGATGTCTTCAGGGCTGAAGTATCCTCAAATGTGTACAACTTCGAGAAGATAGGATCATCTGAGTCATGTTGCCGGAGCTTTTGTTGCCACAGAGTACAATCGGACTTTTCAGCACCTTAATAGCCACGCCTTTTGCCAAAACGTCACAAAATTCGGCAGAGAGTAAGATCATTGTCTTGAGTCTTTTCTGACTAATTTTCAGTCGGATTCGTCAAAAGGGCACCGTGCAGTACGTGAAAATTAAAATAAAAACAAATTTTTGATTCCACTTGGCGGCACTGTGTGTATAACAAAATAATAACATTAAGATGTCTTCAGGTCGGGACGTTTTATTTACAGGTGAAGGTTTGGATTTTTAGGAGCATGTGCAGGGGAGTTATTAAGCATTCATTTATTTGTATTAGGTTCATTTTGTCTTCTTATTATTGATATTTGACTGATTCATTAAAAGCAGACAATTATGTTTTAGGTTAATTTTTTACCTGACATGTTTCGGCGAGTCTTTTGCCTTCTTCAGAGTGTCGCATGATGGTGTCTTGAGCTGATGTTCCATGAGGGTGTGACTTACCTGTCAAAAAAATGAAAAAATCAGAGCAGTAAAAGAACAAGCACAACATGAACATTACAAATCAGCAATCACTGACCACTGCAAAAGGGAAAACCACATCATGGACCGGGAGAAGGGCAGGATCATCCGCACAGAAGAGAACAAACAACAGCGCTGGATCAGAGAGGCCATTGAGATCTGCAAGCGAGGCATAAAAACCATGAACAGAGACAAGGGAGCCTTCATCCTCTCTACCACCTGGAGCAGCATCTTGGCGGAGTGAACGGACAGCGGGGGGCGTGACTGGCCTTCATTCTTGTGACAGGTAAGTCACGCCCTCATGGAACATCAGCTGATAAAGACGGGTCACAAGACAGCATCATGTGACACTCTGAAGAAGGCGAAAGACTTTCGTATTGTGACATGCTCAAGGCCTAAACACTCATCCGAGCAAATATAAGGTAGATTTTGTTCACCTGCCCGGAGAAAAACATCAACGAAAATAATTTGTATTTGTTTTAACCAGTTGGTGGCACTACCACTGCGATCAAAAATAAGTTGGCAGCCGTCTTCAGGGCCTGAATATCCTCAAATGTGAAAGATTTCCAGAAGATGGATCATCTGAATCATTTTGCAGGAACTTTTGTTGCCACGGAGAATAATCAGACTCTGCGGCACCGTAATAGCCACGCCCTTTGAAGGAAAGTCGTAAAAATAGGGATAGAGTAAGATCAATGTCTTGAGTCTTTTCTAGCCAATTTTCAATCAGATTCGTTAAAAGGGCTACGTGCAGTACGTCAAAATGTAAAAAATGATATTGATTGGCGCAAGGTGTATAACTGAATATAAACATATAGATGTCTTCAGGTACAGACTCTTTATGTACATGTGAAGTTTTGGATTTTTAGCAGCATGTGCAGGAGAGTTATTAAGCATTTTGTCCATTGCGGCGAAGGAAATCTTAAGTGAAAACTTTGATGCCCCGCCCCCGTCATATAGTATTTCGGAAACAAAAAATTTTAGCCCCAGTGTTTGTCCCAGGTCTTCAGATGCTACAGACAGAATTTTAAGGCAATCAGATGAAGCCTTTAGGATCAGGGTGCAAAAGAATGACCCCTGTAAACATGCAAAAAAGGGCAAAAGTCGGACTTTCAAAAATTCATAACTCACTTCCTGTTCATATTAGACGTTAAAATATCAAATTTTTCGCCATGCCCGATGAGACTGCCAAGTTTGGTGAGTTTTTGTGCATGTTTCGGGGGTCAAAAATGCGATCGAACAATCGGAAAAATAATAATAATAATAATTTCTACAAAAACAATAGGGACTTCGCAGCAGTCGCTGCTCAGGCCCTAATAATAATAATAATAATAATAATAAAAGTAATAATATTTTCTACAAAAACAATAGGGACCTCGCCGCGGTCGCTGCTCGGGCCCCAATAATAATTTCTACACAAAGTCCATTGTGGTGACCCGCCCCCTTTTAAGTAAATTCAAAATGGCCGACTTCCTGTAAAACCTAGCTCATTGCTCCAAGAGACTTTTTTGTAGGTCTTGGTCTTATACATACAGTGAACCCTCGCTACTTCGCGGTTCACCTTTCGCGGGTTCAGTGCTTCGCGGGTCTAAAAAATATTCGGGGGCATTGTAGTTTCGCCGAGCGGCACGATGGGGCGCTGGAGCGGTTAGACGGCCGGCGTGCGCCGAAGAAGAGCGTGGGCGAAGAGGAGAGTGGACGAAGAAGAGCACGTTCCCCCGGACACGATCGGTGGCGACGTTTCGCGCGGTTCGGACCGTACCAGAGCTCCGGCCGGCGTGCGTGGCAGTTAAGCCGTAGAGGAGCACCTTCCCCGGGCACGGGCGGTTCCAAGCGGCCCCTAAGTTTAACCGAATGGAAGCTCCGGAGGAGGAGGGCATGCTCGCGTCACAGTAAGCCGAAGAGGAGCACCTTCCCCG
This sequence comes from Idiotropiscis lumnitzeri, assembly GCF_059441095.1. Lineage (NCBI taxonomy): Eukaryota > Metazoa > Chordata > Actinopteri > Syngnathiformes > Syngnathidae > Idiotropiscis > Idiotropiscis lumnitzeri. The sequence goes on along the minus strand of NW_028283564.1, from coordinate 628,008 downwards.
GGCACGGGCGGTGCCAAGCGGCCCCTAAGTTTAACCGAATGGAAGCTCCGGGGGAGGAGGGCGGGCGTGTGTCACAGTTAAGCCAAATTGGAGCACCTCTTCTGCCCGGGCACGAGCGGAGCGCGAGGCTGTCAGTTATGAATGAATAAATGAATAAATAAATAAAGAATGCCACCTTTCATTTCACAGGGCACACCGGACGGCGTACCAGCAGGTAAAAGTCGGAGTAATTAAATAAGTACTAAAAGAATGGCTGGGGAATAAAAAAATAATACGTTTTAATAATAATTTGGTTTTTTTGTTATAACATGAATTTCACTCTCTCTCTCCCCGTATATATATATATATATATATATATATATATATATTTATTATATATATTGTTTATTTTTTTTAAGCATTTTTGAAGGTGCGCCGCTACTTCGCGGATTTTCAGTTTTCGCGGGTGGTCTCGGTCCCCGTTAACCGCGATAACCGAGGGTTCACTGTACTCCATAAAATTTACAAAAAGCGAGGTGAAACACTCAACCAGAGCTGCTTTTTTTAACATTTCTCGAGGGCCATGGCGAGCCATTTCAAAAAAGCTGCACAACTAACGTATAAAATATTGATAAATTTGCTCGGCCTGATGTGTGTGTAAAGTTTTACGAGTTGTCGTTCATATTTAGAACCTCATAATCAGCTTTGTTTTATTGCCGAACAGTGCAATGCCACTCCCACAACTTTTCATGAAAAAGGACGAATTTCGTATTGTGACATCCTCATGGCCGAAACAGTCATCCGAGCATATATGAGGGCGACCTTGTTGAGTTGCACGGAGAAAAACATCCAAGAAAATAACTTGTATTAGCTTTTACCAGTTGGTGGCGCTACTACTACGATGTAAAATAAGTTGGTAGATGTCTTCAGGGCTGAAGTATCCTCAAATGTGTACAACTTCGAGAAGATAGGATCATCTGAGTCATGTTGCCGGAGCTTTTGTTGCCACAGAGTATAATCGGACTTTTCAGCACCTTAATAGCCACGCCTTTTGCCAAAACGTCACAAAATTCGGCAGAGAGTAAGATCATTGTCTTGAATCTTTTCTGACTCATTTTCAGTCGGATTCGTCAAAAGGGCACCGTGCAGTACGTGAAAATTAAAATAAAAACAAATTTTTGATTCCACTTGGCGGCACTGTGTGTATAACAAAATAATAACATTAAGATGTCTTCAGGTCGGGACGTTTTATTTACAGGTGAAGGTTTGGATTTTTAGGAGCATGTGCAGGGGAGTTATTAAGCATTCATTTATTTGTATTAGGTTCATTTTGTCTTCTTATTATTGATATTTGACTGATTCATTAAAAGCAGACAATTATGTTTTAGGTTAATTTTTTACCTGACATGTTTCGGCGAGTCTTTTGCCTTCTTCAGAGTGTCGCATGATGGTGTCTTGAGCTGATGTTCCATGAGGGTGTGACTTACCTGTCAAAAAAATGAAAAAATCAGAGCAGTAAAAGAACAAGCACAACATGAACATTACAAATCAGCAATCACTGACCACTGCAAAAGGGAAAACCACATCATGGACCGGGAGAAGGGCAGGATCATCCGCACAGAAGAGAACAAACAACAGCGCTGGATCAGAGAGGCCATTGAGATCTGCAAGCGAGGCATAAAAACCATGAACAGAGACAAGGGAGCCTTCATCCTCTCTACCACCTGGAGCAGCATCTTGGCGGAGTGAACGGACAGCGGGGGGCGTGACTTGCCTTCATTCTTGTGACAGGTAAGTCACGCCCTCATGGAACATCAGCTGATAAAGACGGGTCACAAGACAGCATCATGTGACACTCTGAAGAAGGCGAAAGACTTTCGTATTGTGACATGCTCAAGGCCTAAACACTCATCCGAGCAAATATAAGGTAGATTTTGTTCACCTGCCCGGAGAAAAACATCAACGAAAATAATTTGTATTTGTTTTAACCAGTTGGTGGCACTACCACTGCGATCAAAAATAAGTTGGCAGCCGTCTTCAGGGCCTGAATATCCTCAAATGTGAAAGATTTCCAGAAGATGGATCATCTGAATCATTTTGCAGGAACTTTTGTTGCCACGGAGAATAATCAGACTCTGCGGCACCGTAATAGCCACGCCCTTTGAAGGAAAGTCGTAAAAATAGGGATAGAGTAAGATCAATGTCTTGAGTCTTTTCTAGCCAATTTTCAATCAGATTCGTTAAAAGGGCTACGTGCAGTACGTCAAAATGTAAAAAATGATATTGATTGGCGCAAGGTGTATAACTGAATATAAACATATAGATGTCTTCAGGTACAGACTCTTTATGTACATGTGAAGTTTTGGATTTTTAGCAGCATGTGCAGGAGAGTTATTAAGCATTTTGTCCATTGCGGCGAAGGAAATCTTAAGTGAAAACTTTGATGCCCCGCCCCCGTCATATAGTATTTCGGAAACAAAAAATTTTAGCCCCAGTGTTTGTCCCAGGTCTTCAGATGCTACAGACAGAATTTTAAGGCAATCAGATGAAGCCTTTAGGATCAGGGTGCAAAAGAATGACCCCTGTAAACATGCAAAAAAGGGCAAAAGTCGGACTTTCAAAAATTCATAACTCACTTCCTGTTCATATTAGACGTTAAAATATCAAATTTTTCGCCATGCCCGATGAGACTGCCAAGTTTGGTGAGTTTTTGTGCATGTTTCGGGGGTCAAAAATGCGATCGAACAATCGGAAAAATAATAATAATAATAATTTCTACAAAAACAATAGGGACTTCGCAGCGGTCGCTGCTCAGGCCCTAATAATAATAATAATAATAATAATAAAAGTAATAATATTTTCTACAAAAACAATAGGGACCTCGCCGCGGTCGCGGCTCGGGCCCCAATAATAATTTCTACACAAAGTCCATTGTGGTGACCCGCCCCCTTTTAAGTAAATTCAAAATGGCCGACTTCCTGTAAAACCTAGCTCATTGCTCCAAGAGACTTTTTTGTAGGTCTTGGTCTTATACATACAGTGAACCCTCGCTACTTCGCGGTTCACCTTTCGCGGGTTCAGTGCTTCGCGGGTCTAAAAAATATTCGGGGGCATTGTAGTTTCGCCGAGCGGCACGATGGGGCGCTGGAGCGGTTAGACGGCCGGCGTGCGCCGAAGAAGAGCGTGGGCGAAGAGGAGAGTGGACGAAGAAGAGCACGTTCCCCCGGACACGATCGGTGGCGACGTTTCGCGCGGTTCGGACCGTACCAGAGCTCCGGCCAGCGTGCGTGGCAGTTAAGCCGTAGAGGAGCACCTTCCCCGGGCACGGGCGGTGCCAAGCGGCCCCTAAGTTTAACCGAATGGAAGCTCCGGAGGAGGAGGGCATGCTCGCGTCACAGTAAGCCGAAGAGGAGCACCGTCCCCGGGCACGGGCGGTTCCAAGCGGCCCCTAAGTTTAACCGAATGGAAGCTCCGGAGGAGGAGGGCATGCTCGCATCACAGTAAGCCGAAGAGGAGCACCTTCCCCGGGCACGGGCGGTGCCAAGCGGCCCCTAAGTTTAACCGAATGGAATCTCCGGGGGAGGAGGACGGGCGTGTGTCACAGTTAAGCCAAATTGGAGCACCTCTTCTGCCCGGGCACGAGCGGAGCGCGAGGCTGTCAGTTATGAATGAATAAATGAATAAATAAATAAAGAATGCCACCTTTCATTTCACAGGGCACACCGGACGGCGTACCAGCAGGTAAAAGTCGGAGTAATTAAATAAATACAAAAAGAATGGCTGGGGAATAAAAAAATAATACGTTTTAATAATAATTAGTTTTTTTTGTTATAACATGAATTTCACTCTCTCTCTCCCCGTATATATATATATATATATATATATATATATATATATATATATATATATATTTATTATATATATTGTATATTTTTTTTAAGCATTTTTGAAGGTGCGCCGCTACTTCGCGGATTTTCAGTTTTCGCGGGTGGTCTCGGTCCCCATTAACCGCGATAACCGAGGGTTCACTGTACTCCATAAAATTTACAAAAAGCGAGGTGAAACACTCAACCAGAGCTGCTTTTTTTTAACATTTCTCGAGGGCCATGGCGAGCCATTTCAAAAAAGCTGCACAACTAACGTATAAAATATTGATAAATTTGCTCGGCCTGATGTGTGTGTAAAGTTTCACGAGTTGTCGTTCATATTTAGAACCTCATAATCAGCGTTGTTTTATTGCCGAACAGTGCAATGCCACTCCCACAACTTTTCACGAAAAAGGACTAATTTCGTATTGTGACATCCTCATGGCCGAAACAGTCATCCGAGCATATATGAGGGCGACCTTGTTGAGTTGCACGGAGAAAAACATCCAAGAAAATAACTTGTATTAGCTTTTACCAGTTGGTGGCGCTACTACTACAATGTAAAATAAGTTGGTAGATGTCTTCAGGGCTGAAGTATCCTCAAATGTGTACAACTTCGAGAAGATAGGATCATCTGAGTCATGTTGCCGGAGCTTTTGTTGCCACAGAGTACAATCGGACTTTTCAGCACCTTAATAGCCACGCCTTTTGCCAAAACGTCACAAAATTCGGCAGAGAGTAAGATCATTGTCTTGAGTCTTTTCTGACTAATTTTCAGTCGGATTCGTCAAAAGGGCACCGTGCAGTACGTGAAAATTAAAATTAAAAAAAATTTTTGATTCCACTTGGCGGCACTGTGTGTATAACAAAATAATAACATTAAGATGTCTTCAGGTCGGGACGTTTTATTTACAGGTGAAGGTTTGGATTTTTAGGAGCATGTGCAGGGGAGTTATTAAGCATTCATTTATTTGTATTAGGTTCATTTTGTCTTCTTATTATTGATATTTGACTGATCCATTAAAAGCAGACAATTATGTTTTAGGTTAATTTTTTACCTGACATGTTTCGGCGAGTCTTTCGCCTTCTTCAGAGTGTCGCATGATGGTGTCTTGAGACCCGTCTTTATCAGCTGATGTTCCATGAGGGTGTGACTTACCTGTCAAAAAAATGAAAAATCAGAGCAGTAAAAGAACAAGCACAACATGAACATTACAAATCAGCAATCACTGACCACTGCAAAAGGGAAAACCACATCATGGACCGGGAGAAGGGCAGGGTCATCCGCACCGAAGAGAACAAACAACAGCGCTGGATCAGAGAGGCCATTGAGATCTGCAAGCGAGGCATAAAAACCATGAACAGAGACAAGGGAGCCTTCATCCTCTCTACCACCTGGAGCAGCATTTTGGCGGAGTGAACGGACAGCGGGGGGCGTGACTTGCCTTCATTCTTGTGACAGTCAAGTCACGCCCTCATGGAACATCAGCTGATAAAGACGGGCCACAAGACACCATCATGTGACACTCTGAAGAAGGCGAAAGACTTTCGTATTGTGACATCCTCAAGGCCTAAACACTCATCCGAGCAAATGTAAGGTAGATTTTGTTAACCTGCCCGGAGAAAAAAATCAATAAAAATGATTTGTATTTGTTTTAACCAGTTGGTGGCGCTACCACTGCGATCAAAAATAAGTTGGCAGCCGTCTTCAGGGCCTGAATATCCTCAAATGTGAAACATTTCGAGAAGATGGATCATCTGAATCATTTTGCAGGAACTTTTGTTGCCACGGAGAATAATCAGACTCTGCGGCACCGTAATAGCCACGCCCTTCGAAGGAAAGTCACAAAAATAGGGATAGAGTAAGATCAATGTCTTGAGTCTTTTCTAGCCAATTTTCAATCAGATTCGTTAAAAGGGCACCGTGCAGTACGTCAAAATGTAAAAAATGATATTGATTGGCGCAAGGTGTATAACTGAATATAAACATATAGATGTCTTCAGGTACAGACTCTTTATGTACATGTGAAGTTTTGGATTTTTAGCAGCATGTGCAGGAGAGTTATTAAGCATTTTGTCCATTGCGGCGAAGGAAATCTTAAGTGAAAACTTTGATGCCCCGCCCCCGTCATATAGTATTTCGGAAACAAAAAATTTTAGCCCCAGTGTTTGTGCCAGGTCTTCAGATGCTACAGACAGAATTTTAAGGCAATCAGATGAAGCCTTTAGGATCAGGGTGCAAAAGAATGACCCCTGTAAACATGCAAAAAAGGGCAAAAGTCGGACTTTCAAAAATTCATAACTCACTTCCTGTTCATATTAGACGTTAAAATATCAAATTAATTCGCCATGCCCGATGAGACTGCCAAGTTTGGTGAGTTTTTGTGCATGTTTCAGGGGTCAAAAATGCGATCGAACAATCGGAAAAATAATAATAATAATAATTTCGACAAAAACAATAGGGACTTCGCAGCGGTCGCTGCTCAGGCCCTAATAATAATAATAATAATAATAATAAAAGTAATAATATTTTCTACAAAAACAATAGGGACCTCGCCGCGGTCGCTGTTCGGGCCCCAATAATAATTTCTACACAAAGTCCATTGTGGTGACCCGCCCCCTTTTAAGTAAATTCAAAATGGCCGACTTCCTGTAAAACCTAGCTCATTGCTCCAAGAGACTTTTTTGTAGGTCTTGGTCTTATACATACAGTGAACCCTCGCTACTTCGCGGTTCACCTTTCGCGGGTTCAGTGCTTCGCGGGTCTAAAAAATATTCGGGGGCATTGTAGTTTCGCCGAGCGGCACGACGGGGCGCTGGAGCGGATAGACGGCCGGCGTGCGCCGAAGAAGAGCGTGGGCGAAGAGGAGAGTGGACGAAGAAGAGCACATTCCCCCGGACACGATCGGTGGCGACGTTTCGCGCGGTTCGGACCGTACCAGAGCTCCGGCCAGCGTGCGTGGCAGTTAAGCCGTAGAGGAGCACCTTCCCCGGGCACGGGCGGTGCCAAGCAGCCCCTAAGTTTAACCGAATGGAAGCTCCGGAGGAGGAGGGCATGCTCGCGTCACAGTAAGCCGAAGAGGAGCACCTTCCCCGGGCACGGGCGGTTCCAAGCGGCCCCTAAGTTTAACAGAATGGAAGCTCCGGAGGAGGAGGGCATGCTCGCGTCACAGTAAGCCGAAGAGGAGCACCTTCCCCGGGCACGGGCGGTGCCAAGCGGCCCCTAAGTTTAACCGAATGGAAGCTCCGGGGGAGGAGGACGGGCGTGTGTCACAGTTAAGCCAAATTGGAGCACCTCTTCTGCCCGGGCACGAGCGGAGCGCGAGGCTGTCAGTTATGAATGAATAAATGAATAAATAAATAAAGAATGCCACCTTTCATTTCACAGGGCACACCGGACGGCGTACCAGCAGGTAAAAGTCGGAGTAATTAAATAAATACAAAAAGAATGGCTGGGGAATAAAAAAATAATACGTTTTAATAATAATTTGTTTTTTTTGTTATAACATGAATTTCACTCTCTCTCCCCCCGTATATATATATATATATATATATATATATATATATATATATATATATATATATATATATATTTATATATTTATTATATATATTGTATATTTTTTTTAAGCATTTTTGAAGGTGCGCCGCTACTTCGCGGATTTTCAGTTTTCGCGGATGGTCTCGGTCCCCATTAACCGCGATAACCGAGGGTTCACTGTACTCCATAAAATTTACAAAAAGCGAGGTGAAACACTCAACCAGAGCTGCTTTTTTTTAACATTTCTCGAGGGCCATGGCGAGCCATTTCAAAAAAGCTGCACAACTAACGTATAAAATATTGATAAATTTGCTCGGCCTGATGTGTGTGTAAAGTTTTACGAGTTGTCGTTCATATTTAGAACCTCATAATCAGCTTTGTTTTATTGCCGAACAGTGCAATGCCACTCCCACAACTTTTCACGAAAAATCACGAATTTCGTATTGTGACATCCTCATGGCCGAAACAGTCATCCGAGCATATATGAGGGCGACCTTGTTGAGTTGCACGGAGAAAAACATCCAAGAAAATAACTTGTATTAGCTTTTACCAGTTGGTGGCGCTACTACTACGATGTAAAATAAGTTGGTAGATGTCTTCAGGGCTGAAGTATCCTCAAATGTGTACAACTTCGAGAAGATAGGATCATCTGAGTCATGTTGCCGGAGCTTTTGTTGCCACAGAGTACAATCGGACTTTTCAGCACCTTAATAGCCACGCCTTTTGCCAAAACGTCACAAAATTCGGCAGAGAGTAAGATCATTGTCTTGAGTCTTTTCTGACTAATTTTCAGTCGGATTCGTCAAAAGGGCACCGTGCAGTACGTGAAAATTAAAATAAAAACAAATTTTTGATTCCACTTGGCGGCACTGTGTGTATAACAAAATAATAACATTAAGATGTCTTCAGGTCGGGACGTTTTATTTACAGGTGAAGGTTTGGATTTTTAGGAGCATGTGCAGGGGAGTTATTAAGCATTCATTTATTTGTATTAGGTTCATTTTGTCTTCTTATTATTGATATTTGACTGATTCATTAAAAGCAGACAATTATGTTTTAGGTTAATTTTTTACCTGACATGTTTCGGCGAGTCTTTTGCCTTCTTCAGAGTGTCGCATGATGGTGTCTTGAGACCCGTCTTTATCAGCTGATGTACCATGAGGGTGTGACTTACCTGTCAAAAAAATGAAAAATCAGAGCAGTAAAAGAACAAGCACAACATGAACATTACAAATCAGCAATCACTGACCACTGCAAAAGGGAAAACCACATCATGGACCGGGAGAAGGGCAGGGTCATCCGCACAGAAGAGAACAAACAACAGCGCTGGATCAGAGAGGCCATTGAGATCTGCAAGCGAGGCATAAAAACCATGAACAGAGACAAGGGAGCCTTCATCCTCTCTACCACCTGGAGCAGCATTTTGGCGGAGTGAACGGACAGCGGGGGGCGTGACTTGCCTTCATTCTTGTGACAGGTAAGTCATGCCCTCATGGAACATCAGCTGATAAAGACGGGTCACAAGACACCATCATGTGACACTCTGAAGAAGGCGAAAGACTTTCGTATTGTGACATCCTCAAGGCCTAAACACTCATCCGAGCAAATGTAAGGTAGATTTTGTTAACCTGCCCGGAGAAAAAAATCAACGAAAATAATTTGTATTTGTTTTAACCAGTTGGTGGCGCTACCACTGCGATAAAAAATAAGTTGGCAGCCGTCTTCAGGGCCTGAATATCCTCAAATGTGAAAGATTTCCAGAAGATGGATCATCTGAATCATTTTGCAGGAACTTTTGTTGCCACGGAGAATAATCAGACTCTGCGGCACCGTAATAGCCACGCCCTTTGAAGGAAAGTCATAAAAATAGGGATAGAGTAAGATCAATGTCTTGAGTCTTTTCTAGCCAATTTTCAATCGGATTCGTTAAAAGGGCACCATGCAGTACGTCAAAATGTAAAAAATGATATTGATTGGCGCAAGGTGTATAACTGAATATAAACATATAGATGTCTTCAGGTACAGACTCTTTATGTACATGTGAAGTTTTGGATTTTTAGCAGCATGTGCAGGAGAGTTATTAAGCATTTTGTCCATTGCGGCGAAGGAAATCTTAAGTGAAAACTTTGAAGCCCCGCCCCCGTCATATAGTATTTCGGAAACAAAAAATTTTAGCCCCAGTGTTTGTCCCAGGTCTTCAGATGCTACAGACAGAATTTTAAGGCAATCAGATGAAGCCTTTAGGATCAGGGTGCAAAAGAATGACCCCTGTAAACATGCAAAAAAGGGCAAAAGTCGGACTTTCAAAAATTCATAACTCACTTCCTGTTCATATTAGACGTTAAAATATCAAATTTTTCGCCATGCCCGATGAGACTGCCAAGTTTGGTGAGTTTTTGTGCATGTTTCGGGGGTCAAAAATGCGATCGAACAATCGGAAAAATAATAATAATAATAATTTCTACAAAAACAATAGGGACTTCGCAGCGGTCGCTGCTCAGGCCCTAATAATAATAATAATAATAATAATAAAAGTAATAATGTTTTCTACAAAAACAATAGGGACCTCGCCGCGGTCGCTGCTCGGGCCCCAATAATAATTTCTACACAAAGTCCATTGTGGTGACCCGCCCCCTTTTAAGTAAATTCAAAATGGCCGACTTCCTGTAAAACCTAGCTCATTGCTCCAAGAGACTTTTTTGTAGGTCTTGGTCTTATACATACAGTGAACCCTCGCTACTTCGCGGTTCACCTTTCGCGGGTTCAGTGCTTCGCGGGTCTAAAAAATATTCGGGGGCATTGTAGTTTCGCCGAGCGGCACGACGGGGCGCTGGAGCGGTTAGACGGCCGGCGTGCGCCGAAGAAGAGCGTGGGCGAAGAGGAGAGTGGACGAAGAAGAGCACGTTCCCCCGGACACGATCGGTGGCGACGTTTCGCGCGGTTCGGACCGTACCAGAGCTCCGGCCGGCGTGCGTGGCAGTTAAGCCGTAGAGGAGCACCTTCCCCGGGCACGGGCGGTTCCAAGCGGCCCCTAAGTTTAACCGAATGGAAGCTCCGGAGGAGGAGGGCATGCTCGCGTCACAGTAAGCCGAAGAGGAGCACCTTCCCCGGGCACGGGCGGTGCCAAGCGGCCCCTAAGTTTAACCGAATGGAAGCTCCGGGGGAGGAGGGCGGGCGTGTGTCACAGTTAAGCCAAATTGGAGCACCTCTTCTGCCCGGGCACGAGCGGAGCGCGAGGCTGTCAGTTATGAATGAATAAATGAATAAATAAATAAAGAATGCCACCTTTCATTTCACAGGGCACACCGGACGGCGTACCAGCAGGTAAAAGTCGGAGTAATTAAATAAATACTAAAAGAATGGCTGGGGAATAAAAAAATAATACGTTTTAATAATAATTTGGTTTTTTTGTTATAACATGAATTTCACTCTCTCTCTCCCCGTATATATATATATATATATATATATATATATTTATTATATATATTGTTTATTTTTTTTAAGCATTTTTGAAGGTGCGCCGCTACTTCGCGGATTTTCAGTTTTCGCGGGTGGTCTCGGTCCCCGTTAACCGCGATAACCGAGGGTTCACTGTACTCCATAAAATTTACAAAAAGCGAGGTGAAACACTCAACCAGAGCTGCTTTTTTTAACATTTCTCGAGGGCCATGGCGAGCCATTTCAAAAAAGCTGCACAACTAACGTATAAAATATTGATAAATTTGCTCGGCCTGATGTGTGTGTAAAGTTTTACGAGTTGTCGTTCATATTTAGAACCTCATAATCAGCTTTGTTTTATTGCCGAACAGTGCAATGCCACTCCCACAACTTTTCATGAAAAAGGACGAATTTCGTATTGTGACATCCTCATGGCCGAAACAGTCATCCGAGCATATATGAGGGCGACCTTGTTGAGTTGCACGGAGAAAAACATCCAAGAAAATAACTTGTATTAGCTTTTACCAGTTGGTGGCGCTACTACTACGATGTAAAATAAGTTGGTAGATGTCTTCAGGGCTGAAGTATCCTCAAATGTGTACAACTTCGAGAAGATAGGATCATCTGAGTCATGTTGCCGGAGCTTTTGTTGCCACAGAGTACAATCGGACTTTTCAGCACCTTAATAGCCACGCCTTTTGCCAAAACGTCACAAAATTCGGCAGAGAGTAAGATCATTGTCTTGAATCTTTTCTGACTCATTTTCAGTCGGATTCGTCAAAAGGGCACCGTGCAGTACGTGAAAATTAAAATAAAAACAAATTTTTTATTCCACTTGGCGGCACTGTGTGTATAACAAAATAATAACATTAAGATGTCTTCAGGTCGGGACGTTTTATTTACAGGTGAAGGTTTGGATTTTTAGGAGCATGTGCAGGGGAGTTATTAAGCATTCATTTATTTGTATTAGGTTCATTTTGTCTTCTTATTATTGATATTTGACTGATTCATTAAAAGCAGACAATTATGTTTTAGGTTAATTTTTTACCTGACATGTTTCGGCGAGTCTTTTGCCTTCTTCAGAGTGTCGCATGATGGTGTCTTGAGCTGATGTTCCATGAGGGTGTGACTTACCTGTCAAAAAAAAGAAAAAATCAGAGCAGTAAAAGAACAAGCACAACATGAACATTACAAATCAGCAATCACTGACCACTGCAAAAGGGAAAACCACATCATGGACCGGGAGAAGGGCAGGGTCATCCGCACAGAAGAGAACAAACAACAGCGCTGGATCAGAGAGGCCATTGAGATCTGCAAGCGAGGCATAAAAACCATGAACAGAGACAAGGGAGCCTTCATCCTCTCTACCACCTGGACCAGCATCTTGGCGGAGTGAACGGACAGCGGGGGGCGTGACTTGCCTTCATTCTTGTGACAGGTAAGTCACGCCCTCATGGAACATCAGCTGATAAAGACGGGTCACAAGACAGCATCATGTGACACTCTGAAGAAGGCGAAAGACTTTTGTATTGTGACATGCTCAAGGCCTAAACACTCATCCGAGCAAATATAAGGTAGATTTTGTTCACCTGCCCGGAGAAAAACATCAACGAAAATAATTTGTATTTGTTTTAACCAGTTGGTGGCGCTACCACTGCGATCAAAAATAAGTTGGCAGCCGTCTTCAGGGCCTGAATATCCTCAAATGTGAAAGATTTCCAGAAGATGGATCATCTGAATCATTTTGCAGGAACTTTTGTTGCCACGGAGAATAATCAGACTCTGCGGCACCGTAATAGCCACGCCCTTTGAAGGAAAGTCATAAAAATAGGGATAGAGTAAGATCAATGTCTTGAGTCTTTTCTAGCCAATTTTCAATCGGATTCGTTAAAAGGGCACCATGCAGTACGTCAAAATGTAAAAAATGATATTGATTGGCGCAAGGTGTATAACTGAATATAAACATATAGATGTCTTCAGGTACAGACTCTTTATGTACATGTGAAGTTTTGGATTTTTAGCAGCATGTGCAGGAGAGTTATTAAGCATTTTGTCCATTGCGGCGAAGGAAATCTTAAGTGAAAACTTTGAAGCCCCGCCCCCGTCATATAGTATTTCGGAAACAAAAAATTTTAGCCCCAGTGTTTGTCCCAGGTCTTCAGATGCTACAGACAGAATTTTAAGGCAATCAGATGAAGCCTTTAGGATCAGGGTGCAAAAGAATGACCCCTGTAAACATGCAAAAAAGGGCAAAAGTCGGACTTTCAAAAATTCATAACTCACTTCCTGTTCATATTAGACGTTAAAATATCAAATTTTTCGCCATGCCCGATGAGTCTGCCAAGTTTGGTGAGTTTTTGTGCATGTTTCGGGGGTCAAAAATGCGATCGAACAATCGGAAAAATAATAATAATAATAATTTCTACAAAAACAATAGGGACTTCGCAGCGGTCGCTGCTCAGGCCCTAATAATAATAATAATAATAATAATAAAAGTAATAATGTTTTCTACAAAAACAATAGGGACCTCGCCGCGGTCGCTGCTCGGGCCCCAATAATAATTTCTACACAAAGTCCATTGTGGTGACCCGCCCCCTTTTAAGTAAATTCAAAATGGCCGACTTCCTGTAAAACCTAGCTCATTGCTCCAAGAGACTTTTTTGTAGGTCTTGGTCTTATACATACAGTGAACCCTCGCTACTTCGCGGTTCACCTTTCGCGGGTTCAGTGCTTCGCGGGTCTAAAAAATATTCGGGGGCATTGTAGTTTCGCCGAGCGGCACGACGGGGCGCTGGAGCGGTTAGACGGCCGGCGTGCGCCGAAGAAGAGCGTGGGCGAAGAGGAGAGTGGACGAAGAAGAGCACGTTCCCCCGGAAACGATCGGTGGCGACGTTTCGCGCGGTTCGGACCGTACCAGAGCTCCGGCCGGCGTGCGTGGCAGTTAAGCCGTAGAGGAGCACCTTCCCCGGGCACGGGCGGTTCCAAGTGGCCCCTAAGTTTAACCGAATGGAAGCTCCGGAGGAGGAGGGCATGCTCGCGTCACAGTAAGCCGAAGAGGAGCACCTTCCCCGGGCACGGGCGGTGCCAAGCGGCCCCTAAGTTTAACCGAATGGAAGCTCCGGGGGAGGAGGGCGGGCGTGTGTCACAGTTAAGCCAAATTGGAGCACCTCTTCTACCCGGGCACGAGCGGAGCGCGAGGCTGTCAGTTATGAATGAATAAATGAATAAATAAATAAAGAATGCCACCTTTCATTTCACAGGGCACACCGGACGGCGTACCAGCAGGTAAAAGTCGGAGTAATTAAATAAATACTAAAAGAATGGCTGGGGAATAAAAAAATAATACGTTTTAATAATAATTTGGTTTTTTTGTTATAACATGAATTTCACTCTCTCTCTCCCCGTATATATATATATATATATATATATATATATATATATATATATATATATATTTATTATATATATTGTATATTTTTTTTAAGCATTTTTGAAGGTGCGCCGCTACTTCGCGGATTTTCAGTTTTCGCGGGTGGTCTCGGTCCCCATTAACCGCGATAACCGAGGGTTCACTGTACTCCATAAAATTTACAAAAAGCGAGGTGAAACACTCAACCAGAGCTGCTTTTTTTAACATTTCTCGAGGGCCATGGCGAGCCATTTCAAAAAAGCTGCACAACTAACGTATAAAATATTGATAAATTTGCTCGGCCTGATGTGTGTGTAAAGTTTTACGAGTTGTCGTTCATATTTAGAACCTCATAATCAGCTTTGTTTTATTGCCGAACAGTGCAATGCCACTCCCACAACTTTTCACGAAAAAGGACGAATTTCGTATTGTGACATCCTCATGGCCGAAACAGTCATCCGAGCATATATGAGGGCGACCTTGTTGAGTTGCACGGAGAAAAACATCCAAGAAAATAACTTGTATTAGCTTTTACCAGTTGGTGGCGCTACTACTACGATGTAAAATAAGTTGGTAGATGTCTTCAGGGCTGAAGTATCCTCAAATGTGTACAACTTCGAGAAGATAGGATCATCTGAGTCATGTTGCCGGAGCTTTTGTTGCCACAGAGTACAATCGGACTTTTCAGCACCTTAATAGCCACGCCTTTTGCCAAAACGTCACAAAATTCGGCAGAGAGTAAGATCATTGTCTTGAGTCTTTTCTGACTAATTTTCAGTCGGATTCGTCAAAAGGGCACCGTGCAGTACGTGAAAATTAAAATAAAAACAAATTTTTGATTCCACTTGGCGGCACTGTGTGTATAACAAAATAATAACATTACGATGTCTTCAGGTCGGGACGTTTTATTTACAGGTGAAGGTTTGGATTTTTAGGAGCATGTGCAGGGGAGTTATTAAGCATTCATTTATTTGTATTAGGTTCATTTTGTCTTCTTATTATTGATATTTGACTGATTCATTAAAAGCAGACAATTATGTTTTAGGTTAATTTTTTACCTGACATGTTTCGGCGAGTCTTTCGCCTTCTTCAGAGTGTCGCATGATGGTGTCTTGAGCTGATGTTCCATGAGGGTGTGACTTACCTGTCAAAAAAATGAAAAAAATCAGAGCAGTAAAAGAACAAGCACAACATGAACATTACAAATCAGCAATCACTGACCACTGCAAAAGGGAAAACCACATCATGGACCGGGAGAAGGGCAGGGTCATCCGCACAGAAGAGAACAAACAACAGCGCTGGATCAGAGAGGCCATTGAGATCTGCAAGCGAGGCATAAAAACCATGAACAGAGACAAGGGAGCCTTCATCCTCTCTACCACCTGGACCAGCATCTTGGCGGAGTGAACGGACAGCGGGGGGCGTGACTTGCCTTCATTCTTGTGACAGGTAAGTCACGCCCTCATGGAACATCAGCTGATAAAGACGGGTCACAAGACAGCATCATGTGACACTCTGAAGAAGGCGAAATACTTTTGTATTGTGACATGCTCAAGGCCTAAACACTCATCCGAGCAAATATAAGGTAGATTTTGTTCACCTGCCCGGAGAAAAACATCAACGAAAATAATTTGTATTTGTTTTAACCAGTTGGTGGCGCTACCACTGCGATCAAAAATAAGTTGGCAGCCGTCTTCAGGGCCTGAATATCCTCAAATGTGAAAGATTTCCAGAAGATGGATCATCTGAATCATTTTGCAGGAACTTTTGTTGCCACGGAGAATAATCAGACTCTGCGGCACCGTAATAGCCACGCCCTTCGAAGGAAAGTCACAAAAATAGGGATAGAGTAAGATCAATGTCTTGAGTCTTTTCTAGCCAATTTTCAATCAGATTCGTTAAAAGGGCACCGTGCAGTACGTAAAAATGTAAAAAATGATATTGATTGGCGCAAGGTGTATAACTGAATATAAACATATAGATGTCTTCAGGTACAGACTTTTTATGTACATGTGAAGTTTTGGATTTTTAGCAGCATGTGCAGGAGAGTTATTAAGCATTTTGTCCATTGCGGCGAAGGAAATCTTAAGTGAAAACTTTGAAGCCCCGCCCCCGTCATATAGTATTTCGGAAACAAAAAATTTTAGCCCCAGTGTTTGTCCCAGGTCTTCAGATGCTACAGACAGAATTTTAAGGCAATCAGATGAAGCCTTTAGGATCAGGGTGCAAAAGAATGACCCCTGTAAACATGCAAAAAAGGGCAAAAGTCGGACTTTCAAAAATTCATAACTCACTTCCTGTTCATATTAGACGTTAAAATATCAAATTTTTCGCCATGCCCGATGAGACTGCCAAGTTTGGTGAGTTTTTGTGCATGTTTCGGGGGTCAAAAATGCGATCGAACAATCGGAAAAATAATAATAATAATAATTTCTACAAAAACAATAGGGACTTCGCAGCGGTCGCTGCTCAGGCCCTAATAATAATAATAATAATATTAATAATAATAAAAGTAATAATATTTTCTACAAAAACAATAGGGACCTCGCAGCCGTCGCAGCTCGGGCCCTAATAACAATTTCTAGAAAAACAATAGGGACCTCGCAGCGGTCACTGCTCGGGCCCTAATAATAATAATAATAAAAATAATAATAATTTCCACAAAAACAATGGGGACCTCGTAGCGGTCGCTGCTCAGGCCCTAATAATAATTTCTACAAAAACAATAGGGACCTCGCCGCCGTCGCTGCTCGGGCTCCAATAATAATTTCTACACAAAGTCCATTGTGGTGACCCGCCCCCTTTTAAGTAAATTCAAAATGGCCGACTTCCTGTAAAACCTAGCTCATTGCTCCAAGAGACTTTTTTGTAGGTCTTGGTCTTATACATACAGTGAACCCTCGCTACTTCGCGGTTCACCTTTCGCGGGTTCAGTGCTTCGCGGGTCTAAAAAATATTCGGGGGCATTGTAGTTTCGCCGAGCGGCACGACGGGGCGCTGGAGCGGTTAGACGGCCGGCGTGCACCGAAGAAGAGCGTGGGCGAAGAGGAGAGTGGACGAAGAAGAGCACGTTCTCCCGGACGCGATCGGTGGCGACGTTTCGCGCGGTTCGGACCGTACCAGAGCTCCGGCCGGCGTGCGTGGCAGTTAAGCCGTAGAGGAGCACCTTCCCCGGGCACGGGCGGTGCCAAGCGGCCCCTAAGTTTAACCGAATGGAAGCTCCGGAGGAGGAGGGCATGCTCGCGTCACAGTAAGCCGAAGAGGAGCACCTTCCCCGGGCACGGGCGGTTCCAAGCGGCCCCTAAGTTTAACCGAATGGAAGCTCCGGAGGAGGAGGGCATGCTCGCGTCACAGTAAGCCGAAGAGGAGCACCTTACCCGGGCACGGGCGGTTCCAAGCGGCCCCTAAGTTTAACTGAATGGAAGCTCCGGAGGAGGAGGGCATGCTCGCGTCACAGTAAGCCGAAGAGGAGCACCTTCCCCGGGCACGGGCGGTGCCAAGCGGCCCCTAAGTTTAACCGAATGGAAGTTCCGGGGGAGGAGGGCGGGCGTGTGTCACAGTTAAGCCGAATTGGAGCACCTCTTCCGCCCGGGCACGAGCGGAGCGCGAGGCTGTCAGTTATGAATGAATAAATGAATAAATAAATAAAGAATGCCACCTTTCATTTCACAGGGCACACCGGACGGCGTACCAGCAGGTAAAAGTCGGAGTAATTAAATAAATACAAAAAGAATGGCTGGGGAATAAAAAAATAATACGTTTTAATAATAATTTGGTTTTTTTGTTATAAAATGAATTTCACTCTCTCTCTCCCCGTATATATATATATATATATATATATATATATATATATATATTTATTATATATATTGTATATTTTTTTTAAGCATTTTTGAAGGTGCGCCGCTACTTCGCGGATTTTCAGTTTTCGCGGGTGGTCTCGGTCCCCATTAACCGCGATAACCGAGGGTTCACTGTACTCCATAAAATTTACAAAAAGCGAGGTGAAACACTCAATCAGGGCTGCTTTTTTGAACATTTCTCGAGGGCCATGGCGAGCCATTTCAAAAAAGCTGCACAACTAACGTATAAAATATTGATAAATTTGCTCGGCCTGATGTGTGTGTAAAGTTTCACGAGTTGTCGTTCATATTTAGAACCTCATAATCAGCGTTGTTTTATTGCCGAACAGTGCAATGCCACTCCCACAACTTTTCACGAAAAAGGACTAATTTCGTATTGTGACATCCTCATGGCCGAAACAGTCATCCGAGCATATATGAGGGCAACCTTGTTGAGTTGCACGGAGAAAAACATCCAAGAAAATAACTTGTATTAGCTTTTACCAGTTGGTGGCGCTACTACTACGATGAAAAATAAGTCGGTAGATGTCTTCAGGGCTGAAGTATCCTCAAATGTGTACAACTTCGAGAAGATAGGATCATCTGAGTCATGTTGCCGGAGTTTTTGTTGCCACAGAGTACAATCGGACTTTTCAGCACCTTAATAGCCACGCCTTTTGCCAAAACGTCACAAAATTCGGCAGAGAGTAAGATCATTGTCTTGAGTCTTTTCTGACTAATTTTCAGTCGGATTCGTCAAAAGGGCACCGTGCAGTACGTGAAAATTAAAATAAAAAAAAATTTTTGATTCCACTTGGCGGCGCTGTGTGTATAACAAAATAATAACATTAAGATGTCTTCAGGTCGGGACGTTTTATTTACAGGTGAAGGTTTGGATTTTTAGGAGCATGTGCAGGGGAATTATTAAGCATTCATTTATTTGTATTAGGTTCATTTTGTCTTCTTATTATTGATATTTGACTGATTCATTAAAAGCAGACAATTATGTTTTAGGTTAATTTTTTACCTGACATGTTTCGGCGAGTCTTTTGCCTTCTTCAGAGTGTCGCATGATGGTGTCTTGAGACCCGTCTTTATCAGCTGATGTTCCATGAGGGTGTGACTTACCTGTCAAAAAAATGAAAAAATCAGAGCAGTAAAAGAACAAGCACAACATGAACATTACAAATCAGCAATCACTGACCACTGCAAAAGGGAAAACCACATCATGGACCGGGAGAAGGGCAGGGTCATCCGCACCGAAGAGAACAAACAACAGCGCTGGATCAGAGAGGCCATTGAGATCTGCAAGCGAGGCATAAAAACCATGAACAGAGACAAGGGAGCCTTCATCCTCTCTACCACCTGGAGCAGCATTTTGGCGGAGTGAACGGACAGCGGGGGGCGTGACTTGCCTTCATTCTTGTGACAGGTAAGTCACGCCCTCATGGAACATCAGCTGATAAAGACGGGCCACAAGACACCATCATGTGACACTCTGAAGAAGGCGAAAGACTTTCGTATTGTGACATCCTCAAGGCCTAAACACTCATCCGAGCAAATGTAAGGTAGATTTTGTTAACCTGACCGGAGAAAAAAATCAACGAAAATAATTTGTATTTGTTTTAACCAGTTGGTGGCGCTACCACTGCGATCAAAAATAACTTGGCAGCCGTCTTCAGGGCCTGAATATCCTCAAATGTGAAAAATTTCGAGAAGATGGATCATCTGAATCATTTTGCAGGAACTTTTGTTGCCACGGAGAATAATCAGACTCTGCGGCACCGTAATAGCCACGCCCTTCGAAGGAAAGTCACAAAAATAGGGATAGAGTAAGATCAATGTCTTGAGTCTTTTCTAGCCAATTTTCAATCAGATTCGTTAAAAGGGCACCGTGCAGTACGTCAAAATGTAAAAAATGATATTGATTGGCGCAAGGTGTATAACTGAATATAAACATATAGATGTCTTCAGGTACAGACTCTTTATGTACATGTGAAGTTTTGGATTTTTAGCAGCATGTGCAGGAATGTTATTAAGCATTTTGTCCATTGCGGCGAAGGAAATCTTAAGTGAAAACTTTGAAGCCCCGCCCCCGTCATATAGTATTTCGGAAACAAAAAATTTTAGCCCCAGTGTTTGTCCCAGGTCTTCAGATGCTACAGACAGAATTTTAAGGCAATCAGATGAAGCCTTTAGGATCAGGGTGCAAAAGAATGACCCCTGTAAACATGCAAAAAAGGGCAAAAGTCAGACTTTCAAAAATTCATAACTCACTTCCTGTTCATATTAGACGTTAAAATATCAAATTTTTCGCCATGCCCGATGAGACTGCCAAGTTTGGTGAGTTTTTGTGCATGTTTCGGGGGTCAAAAATGCGATCGAACAATCGGAAAAATAATAATAATAATAATTTCTACAAAAACAATAGGGACTTCGCAGCGGTCGCTGCTCAGGCCCTAATAATAATAATAATAATAATAATAAAAGTAATAATATTTTCTACAAAAACAATAGGGACCTCGCCGCGGTCGCGGCTCGGGCCCCAATAATAATTTCTACACAAAGTCCATTGTGGTGACCCGCCCCCTTTTAAGTAAATTCAAAATGGCCGACTTCCTGTAAAACCTAGCTCATTGCTCCAAGAGACTTTTTTGTAGGTCTTGGTCTTATACATACAGTGAACCCTCGCTACTTCGCGGTTCACCTTTCGCGGGTTCAGTGCTTCGCGGGTCTAAAAAATATTCGGGGGCATTGTAGTTTCGCCGAGCGGCACGACGGGGCGCTGGAGCGGTTAGACGGCCGGCGTGCGCCGAAGAAGAGCGTGGGCGAAGAGGAGAGTGGACGAAGAAGAGCACGTTCTCCCGGACACGATCGGTGGCGACGTTTCGCGCGGTTCGGACCGTACCAGAGCTCCGGCCAGCGTGCGTGGCAGTTAAGCCGTAGAGGAGCACCTTCCCCGGGCACGAGCGGTGCCAAGCGGCCCCTAAGTTTAACCGAATGGAAGCTCCGGAGGAGGAGGGCATGCTCGCGTCACAGTAAGCCGAAGAGGAGCACCTTCCCCGGGCACGGGCGGTTCCAAGCGGCCCCTAAGTTTAACCGAATGGAAGCTCCGGAGGAGGAGGGCATGCTCGCGTCACAGTAAGCCGAAGAGGAGCACCTTCCCCGGGCACGGGCGGTGCCAAGCGGCCCCTAAGTTTAACCGAATGGAAGCTCCGGGGGAGGAGGGCGGGCGTGTGTCACAGTTAAGCCAAATTGGAGCACCTCTTCTGCCCGGGCACGAGCGGAGCGCGAGGCTGTCAGTTATGAATGAATAAATGAATAAATAAATAAAGAATGCCACCTTTCATTTCACAAGGCACACCGGACGGCGTACCAGCAGGTAAAAGTCGGAGTAATTAAATAAATACAAAAAGAATGGCTGGGGAATAAAAAAATAATACGTTTTAATAATAATTAGTTTTTTTTGTTATAACATGAATTTCACTCTCTCTCTCCCCGTATATATATATATATATATTTATTATATATATTGTATATTTTTTTTAAGCATTTTTGAAGGTGCGCCGCTACTTCGCGGATTTTCAGTTTTCGCGGGTGGTCTCGGTCCCCATTAACCGCGATAACCGAGGGTTCACTGTACTCCATAAAATTTACAAAAAGCGAGGTGAAACACTCAACCAGAGCTGCTTTTTTTAACATTTCTCGAGGGCCATGGCGAGCCATTTCAAAAAAGCTGCACAACTAACGTATAAAATATTGATAAATTTGCTCGGCCTGATGTGTGTGTAAAGTTTTACGAGTTGTCGTTCATATTTAGAACCTCATAATCAGCTTTGTTTTATTGCCGAACAGTGCAATGCCACTCCCACAACTTTTCACGAAAAAGGACGAATTTCGTATTGTGACATCCTCATGGCCGAAACAGTCATCCGAGCATATATGAGGGCGACCTTGTTGAGTTGCACGGAGAAAAACATCCAAGAAAATAACTTGTATTAGCTTTTACCAGTTGATGGCGCTACTACTACGATGTAAAATAAGTTGGTAGATGTCTTCAGGGCTGAAGTATCCTCAAATGTGTACAACTTCGAGAAGATAAGATCATCTGAGTCATGTTGCCGGAGCTTTTGTTGCCACAGAGTACAATCGGACTTTTCAGCACCTTAATAGCCACGCCTTTTGCCAAAACGTCACAAAATTCGGCAGAGAGTAAGATCATTGTCTTGAGTCTTTTCTGACTAATTTTCAGTCGGATTCGTCAAAAGGTCACCGTGCAGTACGTGAAAATTAAAATAAAAACAAATTTTTGATTCCACTTGGCGGCACTGTGTGTATAACAAAATAATAACATTACGATGTCTTCAGGTCGGGACGTTTTATTTACAGGTGAAGGTTTGGATTTTTAGGAGTATGTGCAGGGGAGTTATTAAGCATTCATTTATTTGTATTAGGTTCATTTTGTCTTCTTATTATTGATATTTGACTGATTCATTAAAAGCAGACAATTATGTTTTAGGTTAATTTTTTACCTGACATGTTTCGGCGAGTCTTTCGCCTTCTTCAGAGTGTCGCATGATGGTGTCTTGAGCTGATGTTCCATGAGGGTGTGACTTACCTGTCAAAAAAATGAAAAAAATCAGAGCAGTAAAAGAACAAGCACAACATGAACATTACAAATCAGCAATCACTGACCACTGCAAAAGGGAAAACCACATCATGGACCGGGAGAAGGGCAGGGTCATCCGCACAGAAGAGAACAAACAACAGCGCTGGATCAGAGAGGCCATTGAGATCTGCAAGCGAGGCATAAAAACCATGAACAGAGACAAGGGAGCCTTCATCCTCTCTACCACCTGGACCAGCATCTTGGCGGAGTGAACGGACAGCGGGGGGCGTGACTTGCCTTCATTCTTGTGACAGGTAAGTCACGCCCTCATGGAACATCAGCTGATAAAGACGGGTCACAAGACAGCATCATGTGACACTCTGAAGAAGGCGAAAGACTTTCGTATTGTGACATGCTCAAGGCCTAAACACTCATCCGAGCAAATATAAGGTAGATTTTGTTCACCTGCCCGGAGAAAAACATCAACGAAAATAATTTGTATTTGTTTTAACCAGTTGGTGGCGCTACCACTGCGATCAAAAATAAGTTGGCAGCCGTCTTCAGGGCCTGAATATCCTCAAATGTGAAAAATTTCGAGAAGATGGATCATCTGAATCATTTTGCAGGAACTTTTGTTGCCACGGAGAATAATCAGACTCTGCGGCACCGTAATAGCCACGCCCTTCGAAGGAAAGTCACAAAAATAGGGATAGAGTAAGATCAATGTCTTGAGTCTTTTCTAGCCAATTTTCAATCAGATTCGTTAAAAGGGCACCGTGCAGTACGTCAAAATGTAAAAAATGATATTGATTGGCGCAAGGTGTATAACTGAATATAAACATATAGATGTCTTCAGGTACAGACTTTTTATGTACATGTGAAGTTTTGGATTTTTAGCAGCATGTGCAGGAGAGTTATTAAGCATTTTGTCCATTGCGGCGAAGGAAATCTTAAGTGAAAACTTTGAAGCCCCGCCCCCGTCATATAGTATTTCGGAAACAAAAAATTTTAGCCCCAGTGTTTGTCCCAGGTCTTCAGATGCTACAGACAGAATTTTAAGGCAATCAGATGAAGCCTTGAGGATCAGGGTGCAAAAGAATGACCCCTGTAAACATGCAAAAAAGGGCAAAAGTCGGACTTTCAAAAATTCATAACTCACTTCCTGTTCATATTAGACGTTAAAATATCAAATTTTTCGCCATGCCCGATGAGACTGCCAAGTTTGGTGAGTTTTTGTGCATGTTTCGGGGGTCAAAAATGCGATCGAACAATCGGAAAAATAATAATAATAATAATTTCTACAAAAACAATAGGGACTTCGCAGCGGTCGCTGCTCAGGCCCTAATAATAATAATAATAATATTAATAATAATAAAAGTAATAATATTTTCTACAAAAACAATAGGGACCTCGCAGCCGTCGCAGCTCGGGCCCTAATAACAATTTCTAGAAAAACAATAGGGACCTCGCAGCGGTCACTGCTCGGGCCCTAATAATAATAATAATAAAAATAATAATAATTTCCACAAAAACAATGGGGACCTCGTAGCGGTCGCTGCTCAGGCCCTAATAATAATTTCTACAAAAACAATAGGGACCTCGCCGCCGTCGCTGCTCGGGCCCCAATAATAATTTCTACACAAAGTCCATTGTGGTGACTCGCCCCCTTTTAAGTAAATTCAAAATGGCCGACTTCCTGTAAAACCTAGCTCATTGCTCCAAGAGACTTTTTTGTAGGTCTTGGTCTTATACATACAGTGAACCCTCGCTACTTCGCGGTTCACCTTTCGCGGGTTCAGTGCTTCGCGGGTCTAAAAAATATTCGGGGGCATTGTAGTTTCGCCGAGCGGCACGACGGGGCGCTGGAGCGGTTAGACGGCCGGCGTGCGCCGAAGAAGAGCGTGGGCGAAGAGGAGAGTGGACGAAGAAGAGCACGTTCTCCCGGACACGATCGGTGGCGACGTTTCGCGCGGTTCGGACCGTACCAGAGCTCCGGCCGGCGTGCGTGGCAGTTAAGCCGTAGAGGAGCACCTTCCCCGGGCACGGGCGGTGCCAAGCGACCCCTAAGTTTAACCGAATGGAAGCTCCGGAGGAGGAGGGCATGCTCGCGTCACAGTAAGCCGAAGAGGAGCACCTTCCCCGGGCACGGGCGGTTCCAAGCGGCCCCTAAGTTTAACTGAATGGAAGCTCCGGAGGAGGAGGGCATGCTCGCGTCACAGTAAGCCGAAGAGGAGCACCTTCCCTGGGTACGGGCGGTGCCAAGCGGCCCCTAAGTTTAACCGAATGGAAGTTCCGGGGGAGGAGGGCGGGCGTGTGTCACAGTTAAGCCGAATTGGAGCACCTCTTCCGCCCGGGCACGAGCGGAGCGCGAGGCTGTCAGTTATGAATGAATAAATGAATAAATAAATAAAGAATGCCACCTTTCATTTCACAGGGCACACCGGACGGCGTACCAGCAGGTAAAAGTCGGAGTAATTAAATAAATACAAAAAGAATGGCTGGGGAATAAAAAAATAATACGTTTTAATAATAATTTGGTTTTTTTGTTATAAAATGAATTTCACTCTCTCTCTCCCCGTATATATATATATATATATATATATATATATATATATATATATATATATATATATATTTATTATATATATTGTATATTTTTTTTAAGCATTTTTGAAGGTGCGCCGCTACTTCGCGGATTTTCAGTTTTCGCGGGTGGTCTCGGTCCCCATTAACCGCGATAACCGAGGGTTCACTGTACTCCATAAAATTTACAAAAAGCGAGGTGAAACACTCAATCAGGGCTGCTTTTTTTTAACATTTCTCGAGGGCCATGGCGAGCCATTTCAAAAAAGCTGCACAACTAACGTATAAAATATTGATAAATTTGCTCGGCCTGATGTGTGTGTAAAGTTTTACGAGTTGTCGTTCATATTTAGAACCTCATAATCAGCTTTGTTTTATTGCCGAACAGTGCAATGCCACTCCCACAACTTTTCACGAAAAATCACGAATTTCGTATTGTGACATCCTCATGGCCGAAACAGTCATCCGAGCATATATGAGGGCGACCTTGTTGAGTTGCACGGAGAAAAACATCCAAGAAAATAACTTGTATTAGCTTTTACCAGTTGGTGGCGCTACTACTACGATGTAAAATAAGTTGGTAGATGTCTTCAGGGCTGAAGTATCCTCAAATGTGTACAACTTCGAGAAGATAGGATCATCTGAGTCATGTTGCCGGAGCTTTTGTTGCCACAGAGTACAATTGGACTTTTCAGCACCTTAATAGCCACGCCTTTTGCCAAAACGTCACAAAATTCGGCAGAGAGTAAGATCATTGTCTTGAGTCTTTTCTGACTAATTTTCAGTCGGATTCGTCAAAAGGGCACCATGCAGTACGTGAAAATTAAAATAAAAACAAATTTTTGATTCCACTTGGCGGCACTGTGTGTATAACAAAATAATAACATTAAGATGTCTTCAGGTCGGGACGTTTTATTTACAGGTGAAGGTTTGGATTTTTAGGAGCATGTGCAGGGGAGTTATTAAGCATTCATTTATTTGTATTAGGTTCATTTTGTCTTCTTATTATTGATATTTGACTGATTCATTAAAAGCAGACAATTATGTTTTAGGTTAATTTTTTACCTGACATGTTTTGGCGAGTCTTTCGCCTTCTTCAGAGTGTCGCATGATGGTGTCTTGAGACCCGTCTTTATCAGCTGATGTTCCATGAGGGTGTGACTTACCTGTCAAAAAAATGAAAAAATCAGAGCAGTAAAAGAACAAGCACAACATGAACATTACAAATCAGCAATCACTGACCACTGCAAAAGGGAAAACCACATCATGGACCGGGAGAAGGGCAGGGTCATCCGCACAGAAGAGAACAAACAACAGCGCTGGATCAGAGAGGCCATTGAGATCTGCAAGCGAGGCATAAAAACCATGAACAGAGACAAGGGAGCCTTCATCCTCTCTACCACCTGGACCAGCATCTTGGCGGAGTGAACGGACAGCGGGGGGCGTGACTTGCCTTCATTCTTGTGACAGGTAAGTCACGCCCTCATGGAACATCAGCTGATAAAGACGGGTCACAAGACAGCATCATGTGACACTCTGAAGAAGGCGAAAGACTTTTGTATTGTGACATGTTCAAGGCCTAAACACTCATCCGAGCAAATATAAGGTAGATTTTGTTCACCTGCCCGGAGAAAAACATCAACGAAAATAATTTGTATTTGTTTTAACCAGTTGGTGGCGCTACCACTGCGATCAAAAATAAGTTGGCAGCCGTCTTCAGGGCCTGAATATCCTCAAATGTGAAAGATTTCCAGAAGATGGATCATCTGAATCATTTTGCAGGAACTTTTGTTGCCACGGAGAATAATCAGACTCTGCGGCACCGTAATAGCCACGCCCTTTGAAGGAAAGTCATAAAAATAGGGATAGAGTAAGATCAATGTCTTGAGTCTTTTCTAGCCAATTTTCAATCGGATTCGTTAAAAGGGCACCATGCAGTACGTCAAAATGTAAAAAATGATATTGATTGGCGCAAGGTGTATAACTGAATATAAACATATAGATGTCTTCAGGTACAGACTCTTTATGTACATGTGAAGTTTTGGATTTTTAGCAGCATGTGCAGGAGAGTTATTAAGCATTTTGTCCATTGCGGCGAAGGAAATCTTAAGTGAAAACTTTGAAGCCCCGCCCCCGTCATATAGTATTTCGGAAACAAAAAATTTTAGCCCCAGTGTTTGTCCCAGGTCTTCAGATGCTACAGACAGAATTTTAAGGCAATCAGATGAAGCCTTTAGGATCAGGGTGCAAAAGAATGACCCCTGTAAACATGCAAAAAAGGGCAAAAGTCGGACTTTCAAAAATTCATAACTCACTTCCTGTTCATATTAGACGTTAAAATATCAAATTTTTCGCCATGCCCGATGAGTCTGCCAAGTTTGGTGAGTTTTTGTGCATGTTTCGGGGGTCAAAAATGCGATCGAACAATCGGAAAAATAATAATAATAATAATTTCTACAAAAACAATAGGGACTTCGCAGCGGTCGCTGCTCAGGCCCTAATAATAATAATAATAATAATAATAAAAGTAATAATGTTTTCTACAAAAACAATAGGGACCTCGCCGCGGTCGCTGCTCGGGCCCCAATAATAATTTCTACACAAAGTCCATTGTGGTGACCCGCCCCCTTTTAAGTAAATTCAAAATGGCCGACTTCCTGTAAAACCTAGCTCATTGCTCCAAGAGACTTTTTTGTAGGTCTTGGTCTTATACATACAGTGAACCCTCGCTACTTCGCGGTTCACCTTTCGCGGGTTCAGTGCTTCGCGGGTCTAAAAAATATTCGGGGGCATTGTAGTTTCGCCGAGCGGCACGACGGGTCGCTGGAGAGATTAGACGGCCGGCGTGCGCCGAAGAAGAGCGTGGGCGAAGAGGAGAGTGGACGAAGAAGAGCACGTTCCCCCGGACACGATCGGTGGCGACGTTTCGCGCGGTTCGGACCGTACCAGAGCTCCGGCCGGCGTGCGTGGCAGTTAAGCCGTAGAGGAGCACCTTCCCCGGGCACGGGCGGTTCCAAGCGGCCCCTAAGTTTAACCGAATGGAAGCTCCGGAGGAGGAGGGCATGCTCACGTCACAGTAAGCCGAAGAGGAGCACCTTCCCCGGGCACGGGCGGTGCCAAGCGGCCCCTAAGTTTAACCGAATGGAAGCTCCGGGGGAGGAGGGCGGGCGTGTGTCACAGTTAAGCCAAATTGGAGCACCTCTTCTGCCCGGGCACGAGCGGAGCGCGAGGCTGTCAGTTATGAATGAATAAATGAATAAATAAATAAAGAATGCCACCTTTCATTTCACAGGGCACACCGGACGGCGTACCAGCAGGTAAAAGTCGGAGTAATTAAATAAATACAAAAAGAATGGCTGGGGAATAAAAAAATAATACGTTTTAATAATAATTTGGTTTTTTTGTTATAACATGAATTTCACTCTCTCTCTCCCCGTATATATATATATATATATATATATATATATATATTTATTATATATATTGTATATTTTTTTTAAGCATTTTTGAAGGTGCGCCGCTACTTCGCGGATTTTCAGTTTTCGCGGGTGGTCTCTGTCCCCATTAACCGCGATAACCGAGGGTTCACTGTACTCCATAAAATTTACAAAAAGCGAGGTGAAACACTCAACCAGAGCTGCTTTTTTTAACATTTCTCGAGGGCCATGGCGAACCATTTCAAAAAAGCTGCACAACTAACGTATAAAATATTGATAAATTTGCTCGGCCTGATGTGTGTGTAAAGTTTTACGAGTTGTCGTTCATATTTAGAACCTAATAATCAGCTTTGTTTTATTGCCGAACAGTGCAATGCCACTCCCACAACTTTTCACGAAAAAGGACGAATTTCGTATTGTGACATCCTCATGGCCGAAACAGTCATCCGAGCATATATGAGGGCGACCTTGTTGAGTTGCACGGAGAAAAACATCCAAGAAAATAACTTGTATTAGCTTTTACCAGTTGGTGGCGCTACTACTACGATGTAAAATAAGTTGGTAGATGTCTTCAGGGCTGAAGTATCCTCAAATGTGTACAATTCGAGAAGATAGGATCATCTGAGTCATGTTGCCGGAGCTTTTGTTGCCACAGAGTACAATCGGACTTTTCAGCACCTTAATAGCCACGCCTTTTGCCAAAACGTCACAAAATTCGGCAGAGAGTAAGATCATTGTCTTGAGTCTTTTCTGACTAATTTTCAGTCGGATTCGTCAAAAGGGCACCGTGCAGTACGTGAAAATTAAAATAAAAACAAATTTTTGATTCCACTTGGCGGCACTGTGTGTATAACAAAATAATAACATTACGATGTCTTCAGGTCGGGACGTTTTATTTACAGGTGAAGGTTTGGATTTTTAGGAGCATGTGCAGGGGAGTTATTAAGCATTCATTTATTTGTATTAGGTTCATTTTGTCTTCTTATTATTGATATTTGACTGATTCATTAAAAGCAGACAATTATGTTTTAGGTTAATTTTTTACCTGACATGTTTCGGCGAGTCTTACGCCTTCTTCAGAGTGTCGCATGATGGTGTCTTGAGCTGATGTTCCATGAGGGTGTGACTTACCTGTCAAAAAAATTAAAAAATCAGAGCAGTAAAAGAACAAGCACAACATGAACATTACAAATCAGCAATCACTGACCACTGCAAAAGGGAAAACCACATCATGGACCGGGAGAAGGGCAGGGTCATCCGCACAGAAGAGAACAAACAACAGCGCTGGATCAGAGAGGCCATTGAGATCTGCAAGCGAGGCATAAAAACCATGAACAGAGACAAGGGAGCCTTCATCCTCTCTACCACCTGGACCAGCATCTTGGCGGAGTGAACGGACAGCGGGGGGCGTGACTTGCCTTCATTCTTGTGACAGGTAAGTCACGCCCTCATGGAACATCAGCTGATAAAGACGGGTCACAAGACACCATCATGTGACACTCTGAAGAAGGCGAAAGACTTTCGTATTGTGACATGCTCAAGGCCTAAACACTCATCCGAGCAAATATAAGGTAGATTTTGTTAACATGCCCGGAGAAAAACATCAACGAAAATAATTTGTATTTGTTTTAACCAGTTGGTGGCGCTACCACTGCGATCAAAAATAAGTTGGCAGCCGTCTTCAGGGCCTGAATATCCTCAAATGTGAAAAATTTCGAGAAGATGGATCATCTGAATCATTTTGCAGGAACTTTTGTTGCCACGGAGAATAATCAGACTCTGCGGCACCGTAATAGCCACGCCCTTCGAAGGAAAGTCACAAAAATAGGGATAGAGTAAGATCAATGTCTTGAGTCTTTTCTAGCCAATTTTCAATCAGATTCGTTAAAAGGGCACCGTGCAGTACGTCAAAATGTAAAAAATGATATTGATTGGCGCAAGGTGTATAACTGAATATAAACATATAGATGTCTTCAGGTACAGACTCTTTATGTACATGTGAAGTTTTGGATTTTTAGCAGCATGTGCAGGAGAGTTATTAAGCATTTTGTCCATTGCGGCGAAGGAAATCTTAAGTGAAAACTTTGATGCCCCGCCCCCGTCATATAGTATTTCGGAAACAAAAAATTTTAGCCCCAGTGTTTGTCCCAGGTCTTCAGATGCTACAGACAGAACTTTAAGGCAATCAGATGAAGCCTTTAGGATCAGGGTGCAAAAGAATGACCCCTGTAAACATGCAAAAAAGGGCAAAAGTCGGACTTTCAAAAATTCATAACTCACTTCCTGTTCATATTAGACGTTAAAAAATATCAAATTTTTCGCCATGCCCGATGAGACTGCCAAGTTTGGTGAGTTTTTGTGCATGTTTCGGGGGTCAAAAATGCGATCGAACAATCGGAAAAATAATAATAATAATAATTTCTACAAAAACAATAGGGACTTCTTAGCGGTCGCTGCTCAGGCCCTAATAATAATAATAATAATAATAATAATAATAAAAGTAATAATATTTTCTACAAAAACAATTGGGACCTCGCCGCGGTCGCTGCTCGGGCCCCAATAATAATTTCTACACAAAGTCCATTGTGGAGACCCGCCCCCTTTTAAGTAAATTCAAAATGGCCGACTTCCTGTAAAACCTAGCTCATTGCTCCAAGAGACTTTTTTGTAGGTCTTGGTCTTATACATACAGTGAACCCTCGCTACTTCGAGGTTCACCTTTCGCGGGTTCAGTGCTTCGCGGGTCTAAAAAATATTCGGGGGCATTGTAGTTTCGCCGAGCGGCACGACGGGGCGCTGGAGCGGTTAGACGGCCGGCGTGCGCCGAAGAAGAGCGTGGGCGAAGAGGAGAGTGGACGAAGAAGAGCACGTTCCCCCGGACACGATCGGTGGCGACGTTTCGCGCGGTTCGGACCGTACCAGAGCTCCGGCCGGTGTGCGTGGCAGTTAAGCCGTAGAGGAGCACCTTCCCCGGGCACGGGCGGTTCCAAGCGGCCCCTGAGTTTAACCGAATGGAAGCTCCGGAGGAGGAGGGCATGCTCGCGTCACAGTAAGCCGAAGAGGAGCACCTTCCCCGGGCACGGGCGGTTCCAAGCGGCCCCTAAGTTTAACCGAATGGAAGCTCCGGAGGAGGAGGGCATGCTCGCGTCACAGTAAGCCGAAGAGGAGCACCTTCCCCGGGCACGGGCGGTGCCAAGCGGCCCCTAAGTTTAACCGAATGGAAGCTCCGGGGGAGGAGGGCGGGCGTGTGTCACAGTTAAGCCGAATTGGAGCACCTCTTCCGCCCGGGCACGAGCGGAGCGCGAGGCTGTCAGTTATGAATGAATAAATGAATAAATAAATAAAGAATGCCACCTTTCATTTCACAGGGCACACCGGACGGCGTACCAGCAGGTAAAAGTCGGAGTAATTAAATAAATACAAAAAGAATGGCTGGGGAATTAAAAAATAATATGTTTTAATAATAATTTGGTTTTTTTGTTATAACATGAATTTCACTCTCTCTCTCCCCGTATATATATATATATATATATATATATATATATATATATATATATATATATATTTATATATTTATTATATATATTGTATTTTTTTTTAAGCATTTTTGAAGGTGTGCCGCTACTTCGCGGATTTTCAGTTTTCGCGGGTGGTCTCGGTCCCCATTAACCGCGATAACCGAGGGTTCACTGTACTCCATAAAATTTACAAAAGGCGAGGTGAAACACTCAACCAGGGTGTGAGAGTATGTAAATAGTTTGTGTATTTTTAATCATGTTTTTTATACACTATTTGTATCAATGATAATTACACACACACTCACAGACACGCACATCATTGCTTCAGCACACATGCGCACACCCACACGCTTGTTTTAAGTTTCACTTTCCATAGGTTTCGTTTTTCTCTGAATAAAGTCCAGAGGGATGGGCGAAGGAGTCAGTGAGAGTGCGGGAGAGTGAACTGGCAAGACGTCTACTTCACTTCCTGGCTTCTCCTCCCATCGCGATGGAGAAAAGACAAAACCTTCCCTGGTTATTCCTCTGGTTCTCTGCATTTAATTCAGTCTAATGAAGGCGTCAGGACCTTTTAAACCTGACATTTATTGGTGCCGAAACCCGGGAGCCACACCCGGACGGACGGACGTCGCTGGATATTTCGGGGGCCAACGAATCTGACGTCAGCGCTTCACCATTTGAAAGCGGGTCCCTGAGCTGCGGCGCGGCCGTCCGCCCGGATGTCGGTTCCCTGTCGGACCAGGCGGATCCGGAGGAAGCCAGGTATTGTTTTTCAAATTATTTTGTGCCACCATTGTAAAATTTAAAATATTAACACAATTCGTAAGGGGTGATTTATGTGAGTAAGGAAGAGCGCGCCGGCCGTTTTGCAGTAGTTCGGTCGAAAAGAAAAGAAACTGGATCGTGCTTGTCTAAGGAGTTATAGAAAAATAATTAGGCCATAACTCATTGAGAAACTGGGTTTCTCGGGAGACTGGGTCTCCCTTACGGAAAGCACGGTTGCGTTGATTGACGGTTCTGCGGTCCGTCTGATAAAAAAAAAAAGAAGAAAAGAAAAAAACCGGATCGCGTTATTCAAGGAGTTACAAATAGTATTAGGCCGTAACTCATTGAGAAACTGGGTTTCTCGGGAGACTGGGTCTCCCTTACAGATAACGCGGTGGTAAAAAAGAACGTCCTGCGGTACGTCTAAACCGGATCGTGTTGTTTAGGGAGTTACAAAAAGAAGAAATTAGGTCGTAACTCGTTCAAACCGACAGCACGGTAGAGTCTATTAAAAGTTCCTCGGTGTCGATAAATAGAAATTATCGACGACTTAGAGGTCTACTCACAATTTCACATTGAAATTTAGGGAATAATAAGGCATTATTTTTGGTGGTTTTTATTATTTTAATATTCTTTGTAGCTGCGCAGCTGTGTGTGTGTGTATGAGGACAAAGAGAAAAAAAAAAAAGGTGGGGGTTTGAGAAAGAGCGTACGTGCGTGAGGGGGCGTGCGTGCGTGTGTGTGTGTGTGTGTGGGTTTGGAGAAGTAGCTGACCAGACAACAGCAAAAGAAGAGGTCTGGCTGGGCCAAGCCTGAAGGATCAGGTTTCAGGGTAGTGAGAGAAGAATTTGCAGAGAAGCTGAAGAGAAAAAAAAAAAAAAAAAAACCCGCACACACAACACCAGATGTGGAATGATCATTTTGCTGTATGCAAAGTGAGTGAATGGTGTGATTGGGGATTACAAATACCATTTGGAATTTTATCTTGTATAATGCAATAAGGGTTATAAACAGGAATAGTATTTGAGAATGACAGAGAAGGTTTTAAAAGAAGGTAAAGAAGGGTGAGGGGGGTGCAAATGCCCCCTACATCCTGAATTACCCCCACCTCCACATTATCAGGTAATGCCACATAGAATGACAACTAGATCAGACAGAATTGCATCGATAAGACAAAAACCCCCAGAAAAGATAGACAAACCAAAAAAGCGCTCACCTCAATGTGCTGCGTGTATAAGTGACAGTGTGCATTTGTGGCAGAGGCTGCACTCGCCCTACAGGGCTGCACATACATAATTATGAGCGATATTAGATAAATTAAAGTATTTATTATGGGCAAAAGATAAAGATGGATTGTGTTGCTGTTATTACTAACATGTTATTCTTGTTTGAAGTTGTTCCGTGTTGAGAACTGTGTGTGTCGTTTTGTGGGCCCGTGTATATGTCTGTGTGTCTGTCTGAGTGTCTGTCTGTGTGTCTAAATGTCAGGGAGAGTGATCAAAGTGGTTGGAATTATGCTAAAAGGATTGATGAAGTAGAGATAAAATGGAATCAAGGATTAGTAACCAACAAAAGGCTACTTATGAGTGACGAGATCTTATTGAGAAAAATAATTCCCAAATTTACAAAAGAAGTTAATAAAGAAGATGATTTGAGGAGATAAATTCATTTAAATTTGAAATTAAATAAAATAACTTATACAACGGGATAGGCTTAAAAGAAAAGAGAGAAATAGCCTGATGTGCGTTTTCTGAAAAATAAAGAAATTGAACCCAGACGCCTAGGCTGGTTTAAAAAGATGAGTGAAGATAAGGAAGTTCATAAAAAAAACAGGATCTTGATAAAATTCAGTATTTAGACTCATGGAAAGCTGAA
The DNA here is from genome assembly GCF_059441095.1 of Idiotropiscis lumnitzeri. NCBI lineage: Eukaryota > Metazoa > Chordata > Actinopteri > Syngnathiformes > Syngnathidae > Idiotropiscis > Idiotropiscis lumnitzeri. The sequence goes on along the minus strand of NW_028283564.1, from coordinate 593,146 downwards.
CATGGTTTTAATGGTCAGTTAAAAACACGAAAAATAGCCACATTGCAGAAATCAATCATAGCAAAGACAAAGAAAGACCCCAAAAAGATGAAGAAAAATGGCTTTGAGGAAACAGAATATTGGATGAGGGTAGCCTTAAAAAGAGAAGAGGGTGACAAGAAACAGAAAAGAAAGGATGAAAACAAAATAAGCAAGGGAAAGAAATGTGAAAAGTCAGATGGAGCAAATTAGGCTGAAATAGGAAGAGTAAAACAAGAGGAAGATGAGACATTTGGGCAATACAAAGTGAGAATGACAGCTGTGTTTCAAAACCACAGCGGGCCGCAGGAAGATGGTGATGTGGATGGGGCATTTCAACAGCAGTTGAAGAATGCTTTACATGCAGGATCAAGAGAGGAAATTCATAAGTGGGTAAATAAACATTACATTTGCCTGCCAACAGGTACCCTGGAGGAGTATGTAAATCACACCCTCCATGCTGAGAAGATAGAAAATAAAAAGAAACAGAGGTCTATAGACACTTTTTATCAGAATAAAGGTCAGAAGGTCTTTTATCAAGGTGGAAGAGGCTGAGACAAGGACGCCTTCCCACCGGAGATGATATTTGTTACAATTGTGGCAGATCAGGACACTTTGCCAGAAACTGCCGTCAACCACACAGGAAGACCACACTAAAAGAAGGCCAGATAGCAAGAAATTGCCTTGAGAAGAAGCAGCCTTCAGCATGACTAAGATAGAAAGATTAAAGAACAGATGAGTTTTTAAATGAAGAGGTTTTCCTAAATTTACAAAAGATATTGGCTTTTGATTAAATGATTGAGCTGAAATAACCGTATTGGTAATGGGACACCAATTACCCTTTTTATGTGACATTGGTGCAGATAGGATTGCTTATAATAAATCAATTTCAAATGATAGGGCAAGTGAGAAAGGGGCCATAGTCAGATTTGCAAGGGGAAAAATGGAACAGAGTAACAGAATTAGAACCTGTGTGGTTGAGGGACCCAGAAGGCCACTGAGTTGGTTGCATGAATTGAAATTAGTTTTATTTTTACAGAATAATGAGAGCCCAAGTTGTGGGGATGTGATTAATTTACAGAAAAAGTTTAGTGATGAGATAATTTATATTTACATGATTCAATAGACAAGATATATCATTTTGATGATGGTTTTTACTTAATTGTATACTTGCGTCTCCTTCAGAAAGGGAGAAGTAGGTGTTATGAAATTTTAACAATTGGATGAAGCTTTTGAAAGTGAACATGAGGAATTTTTGCAAAAACATAGGTGTTTCCTGATTTTTTAAATTTTGATTCGAGACATTGGTAGGTTTGAGTGGTTGTGGAAAAACTACAGTGAATTTGGAAATTAGGAGCAGACTGTGGAGAGGCTCCTGTGAGGAGGAGGATAGAAATTAGATTTTGCTTTTTGGTGAATTGAAGAAATAAATATTTTAGATTTCATATTCCAGTTGATGATGTTTATATTAAAGTAGGCCAGAGATGCAATGAAATGCAGAAATATAAATGATACAGGAAAAATTTGGCAAGGGCTATAATTTTCATTAAAGCAGAGAAGAAATTAGAAATTGCAAATAACATTGATGTGTACTTGTCCACTTTGAAGTAGAATTAACATGTTCATTTTGTGATAAGAAATTTGTGATTATGTGAAAAGGGAAAAAGAGAATTACAGGCTTTTCAAATAAAACAACCTAATTTAAATTGGCCAACTTGTAAAATGGAAAAGAAGATTCTAAATTATGCACAAAAAGCTTGAACGTGTTGAGCAGAAGGAAGGAAAAGAGAAAACATTTTAAAAAAAGAAGGAAGCAGAGAGTCTTGTGATAAACAATAACTTTTCAGGACGAAGAGAGAAGCAATAGAAGATCACATGGCGAAAGAAAAAAACTAACATAAAAAGTGTGTGTAGAAGGACTTCTACATCAACATGCGTTTTGCTTAGTAGGCCGTGATACACTGACAATTGGACTTTAATATCAGAATCAATAAGCAAGGGCGAATTTAAACAAGAGTCAAAACTTTAAAAGGACGCATTGTCAGTGATAAGCGGGAAGAAAAATAGTAATAAATCTTAGCCAGACCACTGTTGTGTAAACACCTTCCTTGGCACTTTCATGACCTCCATTAAGTCCCTGACCTTTCATAGATAAAGTTGGAGCCCAAAGTCTCTCAGGGCTGTAATTTATGCGGCAGAGAAAGAGCCCAACAGGCTTAGGGTGAGTTTAAAACAATAGTATCATGGCCATAAAATGGGTTGTGTATGTTGGAACTTGTGGAGATACACTGCAAGATTGTATTTACAAAGCATCTTAATGCACTACCAAATTATTATTATAAGCCATTTGGGCAAACAGTGACTGCAAAAAATGGCTTCATGGACTTGTGTTGCTGCAGAAACACAGGAAAGTGAATCCATTTGCATATTAGTCACAACAATTTGGATTTCGTGGCAGAGAACCATTTAAGAGTGTGATCAAGAGCTTTCACTGCTGCTTTAAGGAATGAAAAAATGACATTCCATCACACGACATTCACATTGCACGGCGATTTAATTGTAACATTACATTAATAAGGTGCGATGCATTTAAGCCCAGCGCCATTCTTTTTCCACGCACCATTTAGAAGGCGCCACACGACTGTGGAGCCGTCCAAATTTTCACCAAACCCATGACTTGACTTTTTGACATATTTTCCTCCCGACTGGAGGAGTTAAGACGTGTAGGACTTGAAGACCAGGTGCACCTTCCAGACTGATAAGAAAGTGTCTGAGAACCAAGGTTGTAGGAAGAAATCACGCTGACTTTTATGCGATGGGAGTATTAGAAGTGCGATACCAACAGATAACTTGTAAAAGAGAGAAATTGTTAGGATAAGCAGGAAGAGCGTAGGCGGTTGTGAGCTAATTAAAATTTGGAGTTTCCCATCTTGTATGAGCTGTATGGTTACAATGTGAACTCACAGTCAAGATAAAATGTTCTTGTGTTCTGTTGATTTTGGGCGAACGGGTGCTTTAAAAATCACAAAAGATAAAAGAAAAGTTGCGCATAAAGCACGTCTAAGTAAGTATTTGTAAATTAAAAAAAATTCTGAACAGAAAATGACACGATTACGATTGAATAAAGGCTGGAGCCAAGCCATAACCCCAGAGTCAACAAAGCACAAGAGGTTTAATGAAAGCACACACACACACACACACACACACACACACAGTAAATCAACTTGACAAGTTAATCTCAGGCCAGGGAAAAAGGCACCACTAATTGAACATGCACATTGGGTGGACAATGATGCAAACATTGAGTGAGACACGAGCAGACGTCGTGCCTCAACAGGGAGGAGATATCATATGGAATTGTTCCCACATACAGACTTTTCAACAAAAAAATTTTTTGGACACTGTTATTTGTTTGGGTTGCAATATTGTTTGACTATGATTGATATGTTTTCAAAATGGATCAAGTTGTTTCCAACAACACATGCTGATGCTAAAAACGATTGGGAAAAGTGTTGTGTAATCAAATTATCCTGACATTTGGAATTTCAAGAAGTGATTTGAAGTGAAAATGATGCATTTTGTGAATGATGTTGTAACAAGTGGGACAGTTGTTAAAAAATGGACTCAAAGCGTCACTGTGCATACAGTCTGCAGGACTTGTGGAACGCACTAATGGAAAAAAAAAAAAAAAAGAGAGACAATGGCCAGACTGTGTTTCAATCACAGCAATGAGGACAATGCCAGCCGAAGGAAGGACACTATCCCCTATAGACTCTCAGGTTCATCAGAACCACCAACAAAAAACATGTTTGACCGAAAAAGATGCAAAAGACGCAAATACTGGTCAAGTGTTTTTCTGATTCACAGAGAATTCACGTCCGTGTGGAAGACCAACTCTTCTTCAAGGTGTTGAAACGACTTCGTTGGGGGGAAGTGAATGCTGAGATGGCCCTCGCCAGATGATGGCGGTGACCCCGACGCTGCAAAGGTCGCGGGGCGTGGCAGCTGGATCCACCAGTTGCAGTACAAGCTTCACCGGTTTCCAGCTAAAGGCCTAGCAACGCGAATCCCTCCCCGAGTCACAATCTCGGACCACACGCACATCAGAACCACACCACCAGCCACAGATACGAATGTTGAAGCCACAGAATAAAAAGATTAGATATGGTTTGGAAATTAATGACGTACATAAAGAAATTTGAACCTTGATTGAAGAACATAATTGCATTTAAAGTTTTAAAAATGAAACAATTATTGATGTTATGACCACTATGAAGAATTTGAAAGACACAATATATATCGGGATAATTATGGTTTTCATTTTTTGTTATGTGTAGTCTGTTTTTGTTGCATTATTTTTATGACAAAAATGATGATTAATTGCATGTTTGTTGCCCAAAAGTAACATTACAATCTGATTGATGTTGAGTATGACAAACTCGAACTGGACAATGACGAACTCGAACTGGACACTGAAACGTAAAATGAATATGGACTTGTCGCCCAAGCCCCACACACGAAGATCCGGGAGGTAAAGACGGCTGTCTCCTCCTACAGCGAGGCAAGGGGCCTGCATCGAGTCCCCCAGAGACAAGCTCTGCGTGGAGACAGTTTTGTTATTTTTCACTAGGCACATTGAAATGTATTTTTATATGTTTTATTCCCTGATGACTCATCTTAAAGCCGTATGGACATGATTTAAATCCGACAAACAGGGGGGAAATGTGAGAGTATGTAAATAGTTTGTGTATTTTTAATCATGTTTTTTATACACTATTTGTATCAATGATAATTACACACACACTCACAGACACGCACATCATTGCTTCAGCACACATGCGCACACCCACACGCTTGTTTTAAGTTTCACTTTCCATAGGTTTCGTTTTTCTCTGAATAAAGTCCAGAGGGATGGGCGAAGGAGTCAGTGAGAGTGCGGGAGAGTGAACTGGCAAGACGTCTACTTCACTTCCTGGCTTCTCCTCCCATCGCGATGGAGAAAAGACAAAACCTTCCCTGGTTATTCCTCTGGTTCTCTGCATTTAATTCAGTCTAATGAAGGCGTCAGGACCTTTTAAACCTGACACAGGGCTGCTTTTTTGAACATTTCTTGAGGGCCATGGCGAGCCATTTCAAAAAAGCTGCACAACTAATGTATAAAATATTGATAAATTTGCTCGGCCTGATGTGTGTGTAAAGTTTCACGAGTTGTCGTTCATATTTACAACCTCATAATCAGCGTTGTTTTATTGACGAACAGTGCAATGCCACTCCCACAACCTTTCACGAAAAAGGACGAATTTCGTATTGTGACATCCTCATGGCCGAAACAGTAATCCGAGCATATATGAGGGCGACCTTGTTGAGTTGCACGGAGAAAAACATCCAAGAAAATAACTTGTATTAGCTTTTACCAGTTGGTGGCGCTACTACTACGATGAAAAATAAGTTGGTAGAAGTCTTCAGGGCTGAAGTATCCTCAAATGTGTACAACTTCGAGAAGATAGGATCATCTGAGTCATGTTGCCGGAGCTTTTGTTGTCACAAAGTACAATCGGACTTTTCAGCACCGTAATAGCCACGCCTTTTGCCAAAACGTCACAAAATTCGGCAGAGAGTAAGATCATTGTCTTGAGTCTTTTCTGACTAATTTTCAGTCGGATTCATCAGAAGGGCACCGTGCAGTACGTGAAAATTAAAATAAAAACAAATTTTTGATTCCACTTGGCGGCGCTGTGTGTAAAACAAAATAATAACATTAAGATGTCTTCAGGTCGGGACGTTTTATTTACAGGTGAAGGTTTGGATTTTTAGGAGCATGTGCAGGGGAGTTATTAAGCATTCATTTATTTGTATTAGGTTCATTTTGTCTTCTTATTATTGATATTTGACTGATTCATTCAAAGCAGACATTTATGTTTTAGGTTAATTTTTTACCTGACATGTTTCGGCGAGTCTTTCGCCTTCTTCAGAGTGTCGCATGATGGTGTCTTGAGACCAGTCTTTATCAGCTGATGTTCCATGAGGGTGTGACTTACCTGTCAAAAAAATTAAAAAATCAGAGCAGTAAAAGAACAAGCACAACATGAACATTACAAATCAGCAATCACTGACCACTGCAAAAGGGAAAACCACATCATGGACCGGGAGAAGGGCAGGGTCATCCGCACAGAAGAGAACAAACTACAGCGCTGGATCAGAGAGGCCATTGAGATCTGCAAGCGAGGCATAAAAACCATGAACAGAGACAAGGGAGCCTTCATCCTCTCTACCACCTGGAGCAGCGTCTTGGCGGAGTGAATGGACAGCGGGGGGCGTGACTTGCCTTCATTCTTGTGACAGGTAAGGCACGCCTTCATGGAACATCAGCTGATAAAGACAGGTCACAAGACACCATCACAGGGTTCGAAGTTAACTTTAAAAACTGCTTGCCCATAGGGCAAGTGCCACTAAAATTTGCCTTGCCCGAGTTGCCAAATTACTTGCCCAACTTGGGCAAGTGACAATTTTTTTTCTCTTGCCCTGAGTGACTTTTTGTATGACAAAGTGTCTAATTACAAATTGCATGAATTTTTTGTTCGGACAGTTCCCGCCTAGAAAGAATTAAAAATACGTTACAATCATAAGGGTTGCTTATAGAAAAATGTATCATGTATTAACACATTAATTAGGTGTCTGCTGACCCAGGATTATGTTATTGTTATGTTATGTTATATATGAAAGAGAATGTGGAATGACACTGAACGATGGAAGGTGGAAGGATGTGGAAAGATTGTGAATGACATTGAATGATTTGGAATGACACTGAAAGATTTTGAATAATACTGAATGACACTGAATGAAGTAAAACTTTCTGGGAACGGGCCAATTCAAGATAGCTGCCGCACTGTGGGGGAGGCTTTGGTACCAAATTTGGAAAGAGACCCAAACGGTTGGGTCCATTTTATATCAGTGTGGGGGTGAAACGTTGGTCTCGGCGGAGCTGTCTGAATATTGGAGAAGTTAGAAGACAAAGTAAAACAGAACAATTAAAATCACTCTTCAAATACATATTGTTTGGTGGGCAGAGCATGATTTACAGCTCACCATTTTATTGCATGCACCAAGCATGTTATACATTTTTCTGTCCATGGGATGGCGTAGTCAAGAAAAATGAAGCATCTCGAAGCCCATTCGTGTGTGAAGTATTTCCCTGCAGGGCTTGGCTGCTTTATGGGGCTTCATTTTGCCATCACTAGTTTTAGATAGTTTTAATTTTTGAAAGAGCATTTTTGTTTTAGTATTAAGGTAGGCCAGAAATGGAATGAAATGCAGAGATAGAAATGACACAGGAAAAATTTGGCTAGAAGGGCTATAATTTTCATTAAAGCAGAGAAGAAAATAGAAACTACAAAAAACATTGATGTGTACTTGTCCACTTTAAGGTAGAACTGGTTGAAGTGAAATGAGTCACAAGATTGGAAAAATAGGAAATAAAATAGAATTAACATGTTCATTTTTGTGATAAGAAATTTGTGATTAGGTGAAAAGGGGAAAAAAAAGGAATTACAGGCTTTTCAAATAAAACAACCTAATTTAAATTGGCCAACTTGTAAAATGGAAAAGAAAATTCTAAATTATGCACAGAAAGCATGAACATGTTGGGCAGAAGGAAGGAAAAAGAAAAGAAAGAAAGGAGGAAGCAGTAAGTCTTGTTACAAAACATTAACTTTTCAGGACGAGTTGTGGTAGCAATGGAGGATCACGTGACGTAAAAAGTCAAACATAAAAGTGTGTGTAGAAGGAGTTCTACATCAACATGCGTTTTACTCATTAGGCCGTGATACACTGACAAAATTGGACTTCAATAGAATTAATAAGCACGGGCGAATTCAAACAAACGTCAAAACTTTAAAGGGGCGCATTGTCAGTGATAAGAAAGAGAAAAGATATTGCCAGACCACTTTTCTGTAAAAACTTTCCTTGGGACGCCTCGGTGACCCCCATTAAATCCCTGACCCTTCGTAGATAAAGTTGAGGCCCAGTGCCTCTCAGGGCTGTAATTTATGTGGCAGAGAAAGGTCCAACAAGCCTTGGTAATCTTTAAAACAGTATCGTCATGGCCATGGAATGGGTTGTGTATGTTGGAACTTGTGAAGATACACTACAAGATTGTATCGACAAAGCATCTTAACGCACTACCAAATTATTATAAGCCATTTGAGCAAAACAGTGACTGCAAAAAATGACTTCATTAGCCTGGGTTACTGCAGGAACCAGGGCAAAATGAATTCATTTGCATATTTAGTCACAACAATTTGGATTTCGTGGCAGAGAACCACTTAGAGTGTGATTAAGAGCTTTCACTGCTGCTTTAAGGAATCAAAAAATTACATTCTTTTCCCACCACATTCACATTGCACGCCGGCCTAATTGTCACAGGGACACATTATACTGATAAGTTGCGGTGCATTTCAGCCCAGCGTCATTTTTTCCCCGCATCATCTAGGAGGCGCCACACGACTGTGGAGCCGTCCAAATTATCACCAAACCGCGACTTGACCTTCCTCCCGACTGGAGGAACTCAGACTTGTAACACAGACCAGGTGCGCATTCCAGACTGATAAGAAGTAAAAGTGTTTGAGAACCAAGGTCGCAGCCTGAAATCAAACTGACTTTTATGCGATGGGAGTACTAACATTGTGATACCAACGGATAAGAGATTGTTAGGATAAGCAGGAAGAGCGTAGGCGGGTGTGAGCTAATTAAAATTTGGGGTTTCCCATCTTGTATGAGTTGTATGGTTACAATGTGGACTGACAGTCAAGATAAATGTTCATGCGTTCTGTCGACATTGGGCTTTAAAAACCACAACAGGAAAAGAAAAGTTGTGCATAAAGCACGTCTAAAATAGTTATTTGTGAACGCAAAATTCACTTAACAGAAAATGACACAATTACAATTGGAAACTGCCTCGCCTTTATATCGACACAGCGCAGCTAAAAGGGAAAATGAACACACCCCCACACGCACACACACGCAGAAAATCAACTTGACAATTTGATCCCACGCCAGGGAAAAAGGTACCAGTAATTGAACGCACAAATTGGGAGAACAAAGGTGCAAACATTGCTGAGGACAGGATCAGCAAATTGGCAGATGGCAAATCCTGGCTGCCTAATTCATTGATTGGAAAAGTAATAAGAGTGACACACGAGCATAACCATGTGTCAAGAGAGGGGTAGTATGATATGAAATTGTTCCCACATACAGACTTTTCAACAAAAAACTTTTTTTTAGACAGTGTTATTTGTTTGAGATGCAATATTGTTTGGTTGTAATTCATATGTTTTCAAAATGGATTAAGTTGTTTCCGACAACATATGTTGATGCTAAAACAGTTGGAAAAAGTGTTGTGTAATCAAATTGTCAGGTTCAATCACCTAAGCATTCACTGAACATAGGCTAAATGAATGGAAGGAAGACAAGAGTTGATCTTTTACTCGCGAGGAGAACGAACAGAGGTGTGCTCAGTTACATCTCCAAATTCGTTCTGGAGCACACTCCGCCGAGCCCTCTATTTTATTAGGGAAGTCCCTAACAATACAATGTATTTGCACTAAGGGATGAAGGGGGGAGCACCAGCAGGAACATGTAAACATCTCAGACACAAGAGGAAAGACAGACATCAATGGCAGTCATCCACTGATTGAAAAGGCAGATATGCCCTTTTAGTGCTCTGGTACTAAAGTCTCAGTCCTTTTGTTTCAGAGGTGTGTCTCAGCACACCTCCTTTGATGTTGCAGACGTTGATCCAGTCTTCAGGCATCCGCTTCTCTGTGAAGTCTTCTCATCCATATGGTCAAACATGGGTCACGCTGTGGAACAATTCTTTTGCAATACTAATAGAGTAAAATATGGGATAAAATACATCTTCAACCTAACACAAATTATCCTGACATTTGGAATTTCAAGAAGTGATTTGAAGTGAAAATTATGCATTTTGTGAATGATGTTGTAACAAGTGGGACAGTTGTTGCAAAATTGACTCAAAGCGTCATTGTGCATACAGTCTGCAGGACTTGTGGAACGCACTAATGGGACTGTTAAGGGCAGACTTATCAAGAATATGAGGGAAAAAAAGGAGATAATGACCAGACTGTGTTTCAATCACAGCAATGAGGATAGTGCCAGCCGAAGTTAGGACACTATCCCCTATCGACTCTCAGGTTCATCAGAACCACCAGCGACTGGCACATCAGTCCCAGTCCACATGGGAAACATGTTTTGACCAAAAAGAAAAAAAAAAAAAAGACGCAATTACTGGCCAGTGTGTTCTGATCCACAGAGAAATCACGTCCGTGTGGGAGACCAACTCTTCTTCAAGGTGCTGAAACGACTTCGTTGGGACAAGTGAATGCTGAGATGGCCCTCGCCAGATGATTGCAGTGACCCCGACGGCAGCAAAGGTCGCGGGGCGTGGCAGCTGGATCCACCAGTTGCAGTACAAGCTTCTCCGGTTTCCAGCTAAAGGCCGAGCAACGCGAATCCCTCGAACAGGAGCCCACCTGAGTCACAATATCGGACCACACGCACATCGGAACCGCACAACCAGCCACAGATACGAATGTTGAAGCCACAGAACAAAAAGATTAGATATTGTTTGGAAATTAATGACGTACATAAAGAATTTTAGCCTTGATTGGAGAACATTACTGCATTTACATTTTTAATAAAATGAAACAATTATTGATGTTATGACCACTACGAAGAATTTGAAAGACAATATATCGGGATAATTATGGTTTTCATTTTTGTTATGTGTAGTCTGTTCATGTTGCATTATTCTTATGACAAAGATGATTATTAACTGCATGTTTGTTGCCCAAATGTACCATTACAACCTGATTGATGTTGAGAATGACGAATTCGAACTGGACAATGACAAACTCGAACTGGACACTGAAACCTAAATAACACATGGACCCTTTTGCCCCTGCCCCCACACATGCACACACATACACCACACACGAAGATCCGGGAGGTAAAGACGGCTGTCCCCTCCTACAACGAGGCAAGGGCCTCCATCAAGTCGCCGCAGAGACAAGCTCTGCGTGGAGACAAGCTCTGCGTGGAGACAGTTTTGTTATTTTTCACTAGGTATATTGAAGTTTTTTTATGTTTTATTCCCAAGTGACCAACATACCATGAGAATCTCGTTCCACGCCGGAAGAGAGGAGGGGAATTTTGTCCCTACTGAGGGTTTTCGCCCCTCCACGGATGACCACACTGTTGTATGATTTCATTATGATGATCTGTCTTAAAGCCGTAAGGACATGATTTAAACCCACAAACGGGGGAATGTGAGATGGGATGAGGATATGTAAATAGTTTGTGTATTTCTAATCATGTTTTTATACACTATTTGTATCAGTTATAATTGCGCACACACACACAGACACTCACATTATTGCTTTAGCACACACGCGCACAACTGGAACACACGCACACACTTTAGTTTCGAATTCCTGACTGACTACTGTGGTTGATTGCTTCCTGCCTGCCTGCTAGAATTTCAGACAGACCTCCATTGTCTGCTTAGGTTGCTGATAAAAGACCGAACGGGTGGTAGAGAGTGAGAGAGAGTGCGCGAGATTGAACTGGCAAGACGCCTGCTTCACCTCCTGACTTCCTCTCCCATTCGCGAATGGTCAAAAACAAAACTAACTGGTTTGGTCTGGATTTATGCCACCTTCAGTCTAAAAATGGCGTCAGGACGTTTTAAACCTGACAGTTGCCTTGAGATCTCCGAGCTCGAACTGCCCTATTCCCACCTTGATCACAAGCTCCCATGAACCACTTGGACAGGGTTGCCTGTGTCCTTCTCGTTGATGTCCTTTGTGGCTCCATTCCTTTTCAGTGCTCCTAAAACAAAAAAGACAAGAAGCCAACTTAGTAAAGCTATTTAATGATTGTGAAACCTTATGGGACATGCTGAAATGTCTTCACACCACAATCCCTTAAAAAAAAAAAAAAAAAAAATATATATTACCGTATAGAACATCAGAAAAAGGCAGGTCTCGGCGCTTGTTCTTGCTACGATGTCCAAAGAGATTGTACTTCAGAGACAGAGGATTTGTCATGATGAACGCCATCATTGTTCTGACACTATCGTCCAATCCACCAATACCTGCAACCATTATAACATGGGTGTCACTCGATCCAGATAATCATCACACACTTAAAAATATTTTGGCAGTTAAACTGGGTATGATAAACGTCACAGGAAAGGAATTGTCGATTAAGTGAACAGCTTCGGTAACGCCATATACACTCAAAGGGCAAGAGCCCAACATTCTACCAAAATGATTATGATTAGGGAGGTAACGATTCACTCAAGCCCCGATTCGATTTTTGATTTTCAGTTCTCGATTTCGATTCGATATTTTAATTGTTTTAAGTTGCTGCCACGTTTGTCTCTGTGCGCTCGTGTGATGCTGCAGCGATCCACAAACAAAATATGTCTATACGTCTTGTGCATTTTGAATGGAACCAAAAAACAATACACGATGCCAAATTGTACTATTATTATGAAACTGCCTATGAGTAGTAAAAGAAATACTTGTAAAAATATTTCACATTTTTAGAGCCCCAATACATTCTTTTAAATATAGAAGGGACTGAAATCATGTGAAAATTGAGTCTTTTTCTCAGTTTCCGACTTGGGGTGAACACATTCGGCTTATCATAGTTGCAGTTGACCATCTTGAACTCTGAAGTCTTTCAACTCGGCCTTCCGAATCAGGGTTTTAGAGGTGGGGCTATTTAGTGATACAGTAGGATGGTTTGATCTCTGTAGCTCCAGAATCAGGAATGTACTGGGACTGGGGTTCCTACTTGGGTTTAGGGTACCTAATTTTATATTTCAAGAAATTAAATAATTATTTATAATTTTGAAGATAATACATTAAAATTTCATCATTTTCATACCTGCATTAGATCCTGCAGTAGACTCACAGACTCAACACGTTGGACGTACTCAAGGACCTTCTGCAGCGCCTCTCTTGGTTAGGAAGCTTTTTCTCTGTGACAATCCATGGGGAGGTGTAGATGGTACTTCGTCATCACAGGCTTCAGACTCGTCACTTGAGAAAACATCCCTGCAATGGATGCATAGACACTTGGGCATGAATGTCATTTAACAACAAAAGCTAGAACAAAAAGCTTTGCATTTAAAAGAATACATCTGTGATGGGGAAGCCAGGTTAAAGTGTTAATTTTATAATTATGTAATTAGCTGCAGGTTAGTCTAGTGAAGGTGTAATCACTTCTATTTTGGAGCATAGCTTTTGCTCTGTCCAATCATTGCCTCACCTGCTGAAACCCACATTCGGGTATTTTACAAACCAAAAACTTAAATACCTGTACAGCTCTCATTTTTAACTTATTTTCTCTAACCTTTACCCACAAAATTTGAATATTCAAAATAAAAGTACACAAAGAAGTCACAATTTTTCCACATTAGTTACTTACGTAGTTCCTCTCAAATGCAGCTCAACACTGCATTGAATTAGAGCTTGATAAGCCTACACACAAAACATACAAAGCACATTGTGGCATGATTCTGAATGAGCCAATCTAGCATTTCAACATCTGTTCAACTGTTGGAATTTTAACTATTATGTGACTCTATTAACCAACATTCATCCAACAATTATGCGCGCTCGTTTTGGACACTGCATTGAATTAGAGCTTGATAAACCCACACACAAAACATACAAAGCACATTGTGGCATGATTCTGAATGAGCCAATCTAGCATTTCAATATCTGTTCAACTTTCATCTTGAATTTCTATTATTTAAATAACAGGCAACATTCAACAGTTAATATGTTTTGCTTTACTTACCCAAATCAAACACATCACAAAAAAGCCTTAAATGAGCTAGTGGAGTAGATTGTATTAATTTGAGTGAAAGCTTAAGTCTTTTGGAGAATTTTGGAGAGAGATCGAGGGACACTGTGTTTAGCGTCGTAGGCCCAATGCTAACAATATGTAGCTCGTTGTAAAGGTCCTCATAAAAATAAATAAAACACACAACGCTTATCAGTATTATTAAAAGGGTGATTATAATGTACTTAAGTTTTCCCCAAAATAATTCGAGTACGTACGTTGTTGATATACCCTCTGTGTTCTCGTCACTTATCATTTTAGCATACTGTGTTTTAGCTAACGCACCAAGCAGTTTTCCAACACAGGCAACCTTGAAAAATTACAAAACACATTGTAAAGTAAGTCTAAAAAATGAGAGCCAGACATTTACCCAAGATTAATTAATTAATTCAATTATCGTTCGGGACTCACCGTGCTTTCAGCTCTTCTGCCGCACCTCAAAGACCGCGTAGCTTGCATTCGCTCCTTTTCTCACAGTTTGAATATGCTGCCTTCAAAAGAATCTGTAATTTTGACAACTCCAACTTGAATCTACAAAAATCAAGCAATAAGGTAGAAATAACTTCAAATATACTTTGAATAAAGATCTTTCACAGCATACAGAATTAATAAAATAACATTAATTAATAATGTTGATTTTGTTTATTAAAAAAAAAGTAACTGTGTTGACTGTTGGATGTGGCTGACAATGCTGGACCTGCCTTGTCAAATAGTTCATAGATGACAATCTTAGCTGTCTGGAATATTATAAAATGTTATCTTGTCCCTTAAGGGTTATTAAGTCACAGTTGGGGGTACATGTAAATTCACAAAATATAACGTCCAGCCTTGTTAAATTTAGCATAGATAAATACATGAATTTAATTTTAATTTTAATAAATCAATCAATCCTCTGTACTGCTTCTTGTCCTCACAAGGGTCCCCGGGAGTGCTGGAGCCTATCCCAGCTGTCTTCGGGCAGTCGACAGGGTACACCCTGAACTGGTTGCCAGTCAATCGCAGGGCACACAGAGACAAGCAACCATCCGCTCTCACACTCAGACCTTGGACCAGTGACCAATCAACCTATCATGAATGTTTTTGGAAAGTGGGAGGAAACCGGCGAAAACCCTAGCAGGCACAGGGAGAACCTTGCACTTCTGTACTGTGATGCGGACTTGCTAACCAGTCCGCCACCGTGCCGCTTGTTCTAAAGAGTCCCAGAAAATAAAAACACCCGTCCCTTAGTCAAAAGCGGAAAAAGTCCAACAACAACCCGACCATAATTTGCATTGTTCCATAAGTTAAATCAATGTCAAACCTAATAAAAGCTGACTTCTGGTCCTCAAAAATCCTACACTTATTTTAGTCCTTTCACAATCTCGCAGCATAGGCTCCATGGCCATGTCTCTATCGTTTTGGCATCCATTGAATAGTTCTACTGAGAATAGTCTTCGGGTGGTTACTATTAGCATAGCATGCATTAAATATCAAAAAGGCTACAGAACAAATTTTCAAACCCATGCCCGCTTAGCTCATCTATAACCCATACAGGACCCAGACATGGTTGACCAGCTCTAACCTATGCCCACTTATCCCACACATAACCCAAACAGGACCGATAAATGGTGACCACTTCTAACCCATGCCCACTTAGCCCACACATAACCCAAATAGGACCCAGACATGGTTGACCAGCTCTAACCCATGCCCACTTGGCCCATATACAGCCCATATGAGACCCTCACATGGTTGACCAGTTCTAACCCATGCCCACTTAGCCCACACATAACCCAAATAGGACCTATAAATGGTTTCAGTAGTAGATTCAGTAGTTTTTATCATTACAGCATTTTCCCCTCTGTATAATGGACAGACATTAGGAGTGTTTCCTTACACTTAGATACGTTTATACTGTGTATATTTGCATGCTTTTTATGAATGTCTGCTGCTAATGTTATACATTAACGGCTACATTACGCCGCCGACTCTGTGTGAGCTATATCTTTGCTGCTGTAACACCTCAAATTTCCCCATTGTGGGACTAATAAAGGACATCTTTATCTTTATCTTTACCAGTTCTAACCCATGCCCACTTAGCCCATACACAACCCGTATTGCACCCACAACATTTGCCCAGTTTAAGCCCATGCCCACCAATCCCAGATGGCGCCCACATGGAACCCTGTACCATTGCCCACTTCTAGCCCATTCCCACTTGGTACCCAGGAATCCCGCATTTACCCCATTTGGGGCCCAGTTGGACATGTTGGCTGGGTACAGTACTTTTATTCTTGCAGTATTTTTATCATTGCAGTATTTTCAATCATTCAGTATTTTTTTTTATCATTGCAGCGTTTTTATTTATTTCCCCTCTGAACCATAGACAGGCATTAGGAGTGTTTCCTTACACTTGTATATGTTGTGGGCTGTAAGTGTGTATATACATGGGGATCTGTGTATATACGTATATACTGTGTATATTTGCATGCTTTTTATGAATGCCTGCTGCCAATGTTATACATTAACGGCTACATTACGTCGGTGCCACTGTGTGATGTATATCTTTGCTGCTGTAACACTGCAAATGTCCCCGTTATGGGACAATTAAAAGACATCTTTATCTTTAGAAATTGAAGATTCACTTGCGAGGCCATTTTCAACACGGACCTTTCAAGAGAAGCTATATCGTCCAACACTCGGTCAGTGCTGTCTAAGTGCTTTTCTGTATATTGTTTGTCCACCCGTGGTGTCATAAATTATGGTATTATGAGGGGGATTTATTCAAGTAGGACGAAGTAGGACTTCATTGAAGGCCCAGGTGTGAAATGCATGGCCCTCCACTGGTTCAAATAATATCTAAAACTAAATTACCAGTTACATGTGCAATTTCAATATTCAACAATTATCTCAACAAAAAAGGACAATCTGAATTTTTTTTAAATGCACAATAAAACAGAAAAGCCATTTCCGGGTATTTTACAATTCAGTCTTCATTGGGGAAAAAACATTCAACAATTTGCTTTTCTTATTTAATACATAGTTCAGCACAGCAGGTGGCGGACAAGCACCTTAAAATGTCATTCGCCTACACAAGGAAGAAGAACATGCCCGAGGCGCTCCCGTGTCCTCGTCTTTCGGTCAACCTGAGAATAATGTTCTTGAGGATTAAAGTTTATAAATGTAAGTATGATGTGATTTTTTATTTTATTTTATGTTGTTGAACAGTGTTTTTGTTTATTTTATAATTTCGTCATTAAAATGCTGTGGCGGTTGGAGAGTCAGCTTCGTGTTAGGGCGTGTTAAAGATCCCGATACCCACACTACACCCTCATTGAAGTATATACGAGTAAAATTATTCGAGCGCGCAGCCAAAGTATATTGTCCACAATTATTTGCGGACTTAACCAAAATCCCATTGAACTGGCGATGTTCGGTGGAATTCTTGTGCCCATGCTGAAAAAAATTCTCTTCAAATGTACATATCGAATTATGACATTATGATAAACAGTTGCATGTGTGCAATTTCGGTCACTCTTTTAAAGTCACCTACGTGTTTTGTCCGAGTGCAGTAGCGTACTTAGCGACCTTGTGTGCATGCGCCGCAGATTGTGAGAGCGCCTCAAATAGTACAAATGAAGCTATAGCTTGTTCCGGTGGGTCCCAAGCCAGGGTTTTTTCCTAACTACCACATTACTTAAGTTTTAATATCACTCTCAACGTCACGTCAAAATTGTTACAAATAAATACATAATGATAACGTGCCGCCAAGCTCGATGACATAGGAGGCGGAAGTTGGTGTCGTCACACGCATTGTCCCAATTTTGCAATATCGGTACGCTTGGAACCTGTGCTCTGCAACACCCCATGTACACGTCAACGAGGAACGTATGGTGTAGAGTGTTTATTGCGATTGGGCCATTCTTTGTCACGGTCTTCTCTCTGACAAATTGGCATATTTAGCAGCCAAAATATAATGAGCCGTTGCTGTGATAGTAGTTGCAGCCCAAGGTTATTTTAGTAAACGAAAATGAACTCAAAACTTGAATAGAAAAAAATAAAATTCGATAATGAAAAAAATACAGTGAACCCTCGGTTATCGCGGTTAATGGGGACCGAGACCACCCGCGAAAACTGAAAATCTGCGAAGTAGCGGCGCACCTTCAAAAATGCTTAAAAAAAAAAGTGCGAAGTAGTGGTGCACCTTCAAAAATGTTTAAAAAAAAAAAATTAATAATATATATATATATATATATATATATATACACGGGTAGAGAGAGAGAGAGTGAAATTCATGCTATAACAAAAAAAAAAAAATTATTATTAAAACTTATTATTTTTTTATTCCCCAGCCATTATTTTTGTATTTATTCAATTACTTCTTTTTGTATTTTTTTAATTGCTTCGACCTTTACCTGCTGGTACGCCGTCCGGTGTGCCCTGTGAAATGAAAGGTGGCATTCTTCATTTATTTTTTTTATTCATTTATTCATTCATAACTGACAGCCTCGCGCTCCGCTCGTGCTCGGGCGGAAGAGGTGCTCCTCTTCGGCTTAATTGTCATGCACGCCGGACCTGCTCCCCCGAAGCGTGTCTCCGTTCGATTGAACTCGGTTTCATTTCGCCCCGCCCGTGCCCGGGGAAGGTGCTCCTATTCGGCTTAACTGTGACACACGCCCGCCCTCCTCCCCCGGAGCTTCCATTCGGTTAAACTTAAGGGCCGCTTGGCACCGCCCGTGCCCGGGGAAGGTGCTTCTCTTCGGCTTAACTGTGACGCGAGCATGCCCTCCTCCTCCGGAGCTTCCATTCGGTTAAACTTAGGGGCCGCTTGACACCGCCCGTGCCCGGGGAAGGTGCTCCTCTTCGGCTTAACTGCCACGCACGCCGGCCGGCCTCCTCCGGAGCTCTCGTACGCTCCCGAACAGAGCGAAATGTCGCCCCGCTAGTGCCCGGGCGGAAGTTGTTCCTCTTCGGCTTAACTGCCACGCACGCTGGCCGGAGCTCTGGTACGGTCCGAACCGCGCGAAACGTCGCCCCAAATCGTGCCCGGGGGAACGTGCTCTTCTTCGTCCACTCTCCTCTTCGCCCACGCTCTTCTTCGGCGCATGCCGGCCGTCTAACAGCTCCAGCGCCCCGTCGTGCCGCTCGGCGAAACTACAATGCCCCCGAATATTTTTTAGACCCGCGAAGCACTGAACCCGCGAAAGGTGAACCGCGAAGTAGCGAGGGTTCACTGTAAAATGAAAATGCTCTTTCAAAAATTAAAACTATCTAAAACTAGTGATGGCAAAATGAAGCCCCATAAAGCAGCCAAGCCCTGCAGGGAAATACTTCACACACGAATGGGCTTCGAGATGCTTCATTTTTCTTGACTACGCCATCCCGTGGACAGAAAAATGTATAACATGCTTGGTGCATGCAATAAAATGGTGAGCTGTAAATCATGCTCTGCTTACCAAACAATATGTATTTGAAGAGTGATTTTAATTGTTCTGTTTTACTTTGTCTTCTCACTTCTCCAATATTCAGACAGCTCCGCCAAGACCAACGTTTCACCCCCACACTGATATAAAATGGACCCAACCGTTTGGGTCTCTTTCCAAATTTGGTACCAAAGCCTCCCCCACAGTGCGGCAGCTATCTTGAATTGGCCCGCTCCCAGAGAGTTTTACTTCATTCAGTGTCATTCAGTATTATTCAAAATCTTTCAGTGTCATTCCAAATCATTCAATGTCATTCACGATCTTTCCACATGCTTCCACCTTCCATCGTTCAGTGTCATTCCACATTCTCTTTGATATATAACATAACATAATGTAACCCAGTAGAGAAAACACCATTTTATTTTGAAAAAACATTTATTGTGTTAAGAGGAAGTGTATATCTCTCGTCTACTTGATTTCCTGTTTGGAGTGTCATTCATCTGATTATGACTTTCTGATTCGTCAAAGTCAAGTTGTCCCGCCTTCTCGAGATGCTATCTCGAGATTAGCTGTGTATATCGTTCTTTTACGCCTGGACACCCTACTGAAAGGTTGCGTGACGATATCTAATGCTAATGTGCCGTTCGGTGAGTGAAATACTTATTGAAGTTGATATAAATGTGACCAATAATAAAATGTTAATTGGGAAATGTTTTATCTCAAGTGTGGATACCAGTGAGAACTGAGGGTCTGTGACAATTCGACCGTGTTCGTACTTGAACGTCGTATTGGTGAGTCGCCATGCACTTGCTATGGACTGTCGTAAAAACGTTTATGTGAGGCTAACGCTAAGCTAACGTTAAGCTAATGCTAATCGCGAGTGGAAATGTACTGCTTGTTTACAGTGAAAGAGTTGATTTTACTTGTTTTAAGGTCTTTCTAAAGCAAGGTTTATGTTGACAAACAAATGTATAACTGCTCATTTTGATGTAATATGTGTTAAAAGTGAAATGTTGAATTGACTCAGTTATGTTTGTTATACAATTATTTCTTTATTGAAGTGATTGATATGTAAACCATTAAACATGGTTATTGAGAAATTGGACATATTGAGAAATGTGTTTATTGTTAGCTCATGAGTTCATTTCATGTGTTACAATGACAATTTGGAAAACATGCATGTAAATTAATAACTGTTATAAATGTGATATTTAGATGCAGTATTTATGATAATTGAAAACTATAGAGCTATAGCGACTGATGATACTGGAAACTGATAATAGACTTATTAGCTGCATACAATAATTTCATTATTGTTATGCAGGCTGGGTTTTTTGTCTTGGCATTAAACCAAGATCCGAAACTGAATGGATTCTCCTTTGATGGAGATGGCGAGCCTGAGCCCAGAACCACATCTGCGATAAAGGAACCACAGTCTTCACCAACTTCTTTGTGAACATCACGTGGTAACACACCTAATTACCACCACGACAAGACTTTTTTCCCCAAGACTACCGGAAAGAACATTGACTGACTTAAACAAAATATTACTGAGCTCAGTAGGACTTTGGGATTATTATTTCTAATTTTTGGGATTTGTGATTTATTTTATGTATATGATGCCGGCTGTGAATTTGTAAATAATTGTTTTGTTTTCCATGTTAATACAGTTATTGTTGTTGCTCATTTCTGCCTCCAGCTATTTCATTCACACACCTATCAATTATCACTATTGTAGCCTTCGAGAATCTAGAGTCTGGTCCAATTTATTAAATATCAAACTAACACTATCTTTAAGTAATCGGGGGTTACATAACAACCGGTTCCGGCGCCGCGCGAGTGGCTGCCTGTTTACAGCAGCGTGGCTCACTATTGAGCCTTTTCTCTATATCTTTGCTGCTGTAACACCTCAAATTTCCCCATTGTGGGACTAATAAAGGACATCTTATCTTAATAATATAATCCTGGGTCAGCAGACACCTAATTAATGTGTTAATACATGATACATTTTTATATAAGCAACACTTATGATTGTAACGTATTTTTAATTCTTTCTAGGCGGGAACTGTCCGAACAAAAAATTCATGCAATTTGTAATTAGACACTTTGTCATACAAAAAGTCACTCAGGGCAAGAGAAAAAAAATTGTCACTTGCCCAAGTTGGGCAAGTAATTTGGCCACTCGGGCAAGGCAAATTTTAGTGGCACTTGCCCTATGGGGAAGCAGTTTTTAAAGTTAACTTCGAACCCTGTGATGGTGTCTTGTGACCAGTCTTTATCAGCTGATGTTCCATGAAGGCGTGCCTTACCTGTCACAAGAATGAAGGCAAGTCACGCCCCCCGCTGTCCGTTCACTCCGCCAAGATGCTGCTCCAGGTGGTAGAGAGGATGAAGTCTCCCTTGTCTCTGTTCATGGTTTTTATGCCTCGCTTGCAGATCTCAATTGCTTCTTTGATCCAGCGCTGTAGTTTGTTCTCTCCGGTGCGGATGACCCTGCCCTTCTCCCAGTCCATGATGTGCTTTTCCCTTTTGCAGTGGTCAGTGATTGCTGATTTGTAATGTTCATGTTGTGCTTGTTCTTTTACTGCTCTGATTTTTTAATTTTTTTGACAGGTAAGTCACACCCTCATGGAACATCAGCTGATAAAGACGGGTCTCAAGACACCATCATGCGACACTCTGAAGAAGGCGAAAGACTCGCCGAAACATGTCAGGTAAAAAATTAACCTAAAACATAATTGTCTGCTTTTAATGAATCAGTCAAATATCAATAATAAGAAGACAAAATGAACCTAATACAAATAAATGAATGCTTAATAACTCCCCTGCACATGCTCCTAAAAATCCAAACCTTCACCTGTAAATAAAACGTCCCGACCTGAAGACATCTTAATGTTATTATTTTGTTATACACACAGTGCCGCCAAGTGGAATCAAAAATTTGTTTTTATTTTAATTTTCACGTACTGCACGGTGCCCTTTTGACGAATCCGACTGAAAATTAGTCAGAAAAGACTCACTTACTCTCGGCCGAATTTTGTGACGTTTTGGCAAAAGGCGTGGCTATTACGGTGCTGAAAAGTCCGATTGTACTCTGTGGCAACAAAAGCTCCGGCAACATTACTCAGATGATACTATCTTCTCGAAGTTGTACACATTTGAGGATACTTCAGCCCTGAAGACATCCACCAACTTATTTTTCATCGTAGTAGTAGCGCCACCAACTGGTAAAAGCTAATACAAGTTATTTTTTTGGATGTTTTTCTCCGTGCAACTCAACAAGGTCGCCCTCATATATGCTCGGATGACTGTTTCGGCCATGAGGATGTCACAATATGAAATTCATCCTTTTTCGTGAAAAGTTGTGGGAGTGGCATTGCACTGTTCGGCAATAAAACAACGCTGATTATGAGGTTCTAAATATGAACGACAACTCGTGAAACTTTACACACACATCAGGCAGCGCAAATTTATCAATATTTTATACGTTAGTTGTGCAGCTTTTTTGAAATGGCTCGCCATGGCCCTCGAGAAATGTTAAAAAAAACAGCCCTGGTTGAGTGTTCCACCTCGCTTTTTGTAAATTTTATGGAGTACAGTGAACCCTCGGTTATCGCGGTTAATGGGGAACGAGACCACCCGCGAAAACTGAAAATCCGCGAAGTAGCGGCGCACCTTCAAAAATGCTTAAAAAAAAATACTATATATATATATATATATATATATATATATATACGGGGAGAGAGAGAGAGTGAAATTCATGTTATAACAAAAAAACCAAATTATTATTAAAACGTATTATTTTTTTATTCCCCAGCCATTCTTTTTGTATTTATTTAATTACTCAGACTTTTACCTGCTGGTACGCCGTCTGGTGTGCCCTGTGAAATGAAAGGTGCCATTCTTTATTTATTTATTTATTTATTCATTTATTCATTCATAACTGACAGCTTCGCGCTCCGCTCGTGCCCGGGCGGAAGAGGTGCTCCAATTCGGCTTAACTGTGACACACGCCCACCCTCCTCCCCCGGAGCTTCCATTCGGTTAAACTTAGGGGCCGCTTGGCACCGCCCGTGCCCGGGGAAGGTGCTCCTCTTCGGCTTACTGTGACGCGAGCATGCCCTCCTCCTCCGGAGCTTCCATTCGGTTAAACTTAGGGGCCGCTTGGAACCGCCCGTGGCCGGGGAAGGTGCTCCTCTTCGGCTTACTGTGACGCGAGCATGCCCTCCTCCTCCGGAGCTTCCATTCGGTTAAACTTAGGGGCCGCTTGGAACCGCCCGTGCCCGGGGAAGGTGCTCCTCTTCGGCTTACTGTGACGCGAGCATGCCCTCCTCCTCCGGAGCTTCCATTCGGTTAAACTTAGGGGCCGCTTGGCACCGCCCGTGCCCGGGGAAGGTGCTCCTCTACGGCTTAACTGCCACGCACGCCGGCCGGAGCTCTGGTACTGTCCGAACCGCGCGAAACGTCGCCACCGATCGTGTCCGGGGGAACGTGCTCTTCTTCGTCCACTCTCCTCTTCCCCCACGCTCTTCTTTGGCGCACGCCGGCCGTCTAACCGCTCCAGCGCCCCGTCGTGCCGCTCGGCGAAACTACAATGCCCCCGAATATTTTTTAGACCCGCGAAGCACTGAACCCGCGAAAGGTGAACCGCCAAGTAGCGAGGGTTCACTGTATGTATAAGACCAAGACCTACAAAAAAGTCTCTTGGAGCAATGAGCCAGGTTTTACAGGAAGTCGGCCATTTTGAATGTACTTAAAAGGGGGCGGGTCACCACAATGGACTTTGTGTAGAAATTATTATTGGGGCCCGAGCAGCGACCGCGGCGAGGTCCCTATTTTTTTTGTAGAAATTATTATTAGGGCCCGAGCAGCGACCGCTACGAGGTCCCCATTGTTTTTGTGGAAATTATTATTATTATTATTATTAGGGCCCGAGCAGTGACCGCTGCGAGGTCCCTATTGTTTTTCTAGAAATTGTTATTAGGGCCCGAGCTGCGACGGCTGCGAGGTCCCTATTGTTTTTGTAGAAAATATTATTACTTTTATTATTAATAATATTATTATTATTATTATTAGGGCCTGAGCAGCGACCGCTGCGAAGTCCCTATTGTTTTTGTAGAAATTATTATTATTATTATTTTTCCGATTGTTCGATCGCATTTTTGACCCCCGAAACATGCACAAAAATTCACCAAACTTGGCAGTCTCATCGGGCATGGCGAAAAATTTGATATTTTAACGTCTAATATGAACAGGAAGTGAGTTATTAATTTTTGAAAGTCCGACTTTTGCCCTTTTTTGCATGTTTACAGGGGTCATTCTTTTGCACCCTGATCCTAAAGGCTTCATCTGATTGCCTTAAAATTCTGTCTGTAGCATCTTAAGACCTGGGACAAACACTGGGGCTAAAATTTTTTGTTTCCGAAATACTATATTAACGGGGGCGGGGCTTCGAAGTTTTCACTTAAGATTTCCTTCGCCGCAATGGACAAAATGCTTAATAACTCTCCTGCACATGCTGCTAAAAATCCAAAACTTCACATGTACATAAAGAGTCGGTACCTGAAGACATCTATATGTTTATATTCAGTTATACACCTTGCGCCAATCAATATAATTTTATACATTTTGACGTACTGCACGGTGCCCTTTTAACGAATCCGATTGAAAATTGGCTAGAAAAGACTCAAGACATTGATCTTACTCTATCCCTATTTTTGTGACTTTCCTTCGAAGGGCGTGGCTATTACGGTGCCGCAGAGTCTGATTAATCTCCGTGGCAACAAAAGTTCCTGCAAAATGATTCAGATGATCCATCTTCTCGAAATTTTTCACATTTGAGGATATTCAGGCCCTGAAGACGGCTGCCAACTTATTTTTGATCGCAGTGGTAGCGCCACCAACTGGTTAAAACAAATACAAATTATTTTCGTTGATGTTTTTCTCCGGGCAGGTTAACAAAATCTACCTTATATTTGTTCGGATGAGTGTTTAGGCCTTGAGGATGTCACAATATGAAAGTCTTTCGCCTTCTTCAGAGTGTCACATGATGGTGTCTTGTGACCCGTCTTTATCAGCTGATGTT
This sequence comes from Idiotropiscis lumnitzeri, assembly GCF_059441095.1. Lineage (NCBI taxonomy): Eukaryota > Metazoa > Chordata > Actinopteri > Syngnathiformes > Syngnathidae > Idiotropiscis > Idiotropiscis lumnitzeri. The sequence goes on along the minus strand of NW_028283564.1, from coordinate 567,709 downwards.
CCATGAGGGCGTGACTTACCTGTCACAAGAATGAAGGCAAGTCACGCCCCCCGCTGTCCGTTCACTCCGCCAAGATGCTGCTCCAGGTGGTAGAGAGGATGAAGGCTCCCTTGTCTCTGTTCATGGTTTTTATGCCTCGCTTGCAGATCTCAATGGCCTCTCTGATCCAGCGCTGTTGTTTGTTCTCTTCGTTGCGGATGACCCTGCCCTTCTCCCGGTCCATGATGTGGTTTTCCCTTTTGCAGTGGTCAGTGATTGCTGATTTGTAATATTCATGTTGTGCTTGTTCTTTTACTGCTCTGATTTTTCATTTTTTTGACAGGTAAGTCACACCCTCATGGAACATCAGCTGATAAAGACGGGTCTCAAGACACCATCATGTGACACTCTGAAGAAGGCGAAAGACTCGCCGAAACATGTCAGGTAAAAAATTAACCTAAAACATAATTGTCTGCTTTTAATGAATCTGTCAAATATCAATAATAAGAAGACAAAATGAACCTAATACAAATAAATGAATGCTTAATAACTCCCCTGCACATGCTCCTAAAAATCCAAACCTTCCCCTGTAAATAAAACGTCCCGACCTGAAGACATCTTAATGTTATTATTTTGTTATACACACAGCGCCGCCAAGTGGAATCAAAAATGTGTTTTTATTTTAATTTTCACATACTGCACGGTGCCCTTTTGACGAATCCGACTGAAAATTTGTCAGAAAAGACTCAAGACAATGATCTTACTCTCTGCCGAATTTTGTGACGTTTTGGCAAAAGGCGTGGCTATTACGGTGCTGAAAAGTCCGATTGTACTTTGTGGCAACAAAAGCTCCGGCAACATGACTCAGATGATCCTATCTTCTCGAAGTTGTACACATTTGAGGATACTTCAGCCCTGAAGACATCTACCAACTTATTTTTCATCGTAGTAGTAGCGCCACCAACTGGTAAAAGCTAATACAAATTATTTTCTTGGATGTTTTTCTCCGTGCAACTCAACAAGGTCGCCCTCATATATGCTCGGATGACTGTTTCGGCCATGAGGATGTCACAATACGAAATTCATCCTTTTTCGTGAAAAGTTGTGGGAGTGGCATTGCACTGTTCGGCAATAAAACAACGCTGATTATGAGGTTCTAAATATGAACGACAACTCGTGAAACTTTACACACACATCAGGCAGAGCAAATTTATCAATATTTTATACGTTAGTTGTGCAGCTTTTTTGAAATGGCTCGCCATGGCCCTCGAGAAATGTTCAAAAAAGCAGCCCTGGTTGAGTGTTTCACCTCGCTTTTTGTAAATTTTATGGAGTACAGTGAACCCTCGATTATCGCGGTTAATGGGGACCGAGACCACCCGCGAAAACTGAAAATCCGCGAAGTAGCGGCGCACCTTCAAAAATGCTTAAAAAAAAATAATACAATAATACAATAAATATAATATATATATATATATATATATATATATATATATATATATATATATATATATATATATATGGCTGAGTGGTCTAAGGCGCCGCGTTCAGGACCCAGTCTCCCCAGGAGGCCTGGGTTCGAATCTCGAATTTCCCCATTGTGGGACTAATAAAGGGAATATTATTATTATTATTATATATATTATTATATATATATATATATATATCTATAAACATATATATTTATATATATATACGGGGAGAGAGAGAGAGAGTGAAATTCATGTTATTACAAAAAAAACAAATTATTATTAAAACGTATTATTTTTTTATTCCCCAGCCATTCTTTTTGTATTTATTTAATTACTCCGACTTTTACCTGCTGGTACGCCGTCCGGTGTGCCCTGTGAAATGAAAGGTGCCATTCTTTATTTATTTATTTATTTATTTATTTATTCATTTATTCATTCAATAACTGACAGCTTCGCGCTCCGCTCGTGCCCGGGCGGAAGAGGTGCTCCAATTCGGCTTTACTGTGACACACGCCCACCCTCCTCCCCCGGAGCTTCCATTCGGTTAAACTTAGGGGCCGCTTGGCACCGCCCGTGCCCGGGGAAGGTGCTCCTCTTCGGCTTACTGTGTCGCGAGCATGCCCTCCTCCTCCGGAGCTTCCATTCGGTTAAACTTAGGGGCCGCTTGGAACCGCCCGTGCCCGGGGAAGGTGCTCCTCTTCGGCTTACTGTGACGCGAGCATGCCCTCCTCCTCCGGAGCTTCCATTCGGTTAAACTTAGGGGCCGCTTGGCACCGCCCGTGCCCGGGGAAGGTGCTCCTCTACGGCTTAACTGCCACGCACGCCGGCCGGAGCTCTGGTACGGTCCGAACCGCGCGAAACGTCGCCACCGATCGTGTCCGGGGGAACGTGCTCTTCTTCGTCCACTCTCCTCTTCGCCCACGCTCTTCTTCGGCGCACGCCGGCCGTCTAATCGCTCCAGCGCCCCGTCGTGCCGCTCAGCGAAACTACAATGCCCCCGAATATTTTTTATACCCGCGAAGCACTGAACCCGCGAAAGGTGAACCGCGAAGTAGCGAGGGTTCACTGTATGTATAAGACCAAGACCTACAAAAAAGTCTCTTCGAGCAATAAGCTAGGTTTTACAGGAAGTCGGCCATTTTGAATTTACTTAAAAGGGGGCGGGTCACCACAATGGACTTTGTGTAGAAATTATTATTGGGGCCCAAGCAGCGACCGCGGCGAGGTCCCTATTGTTTATGTAGAAATTATTATTAGGGCCCGAGCAGCGACCGCTACGAGGTCCCCATTGTTTTTGTGGAAATTATTATTATTATTATTATTATTATTAGGGCCCGAGCAAGTGACCGCTGCGAGGTCCCTATTGTTTTTGTAGAAAATATTATTACTTTTATTATTATTATTATTATTATTAGGGCCTGAGCAGCGACCGCTGCGAAGTCCCTATTGTTTTTATAGAAATTATTATTATTATTATTTTTCCGATTGTTCGATTGCATTTTTGACCCCCCGAAACATGCACAAAAATTCACCAAACTTGGCAGTCTCATCGGGCATGGCGAAAAATTTGATATTTTAACGTCTAATATGAACAGGAAGTGAGTTATGAATTTTTGAAAGTCCGACTTTTGCCCTTTTTTGCATGTTTACAGGGGTCATTCTTTTGCACCCTGATCCTAAAGGCTTCATCTGATTGCCTTAAAATTCTGTCTGTAGCATCTTAAGACCTGGGACAAACACTGGGGCTAAAATTGGGGCTAAAATCTTTTGTTTCCGAAATACTATATGACGGGGGCGGGGCTTCAAAGTTTTCACTTAAGATTTCCTTCGCCGCAATGGACAAAATGCTTAATAACTCTCCTGCACATGCTGCTAAAAATCCAAAACTTCACATGTACATAAAGAGTCGGTACCTGAAGACATCTATATGTTTATATTCTGTTATACACCTTGCGCCAATCAATATCATTTTTTACATTTTGACGTACTGCACGGTGCCCTTTTAACGAATCCGATTGAAAATTGGCTAGAAAAGACTCAAGACATTGATCTTACTCTATCCCTATTTTTGTGACTTTCCTTCGAAGGGCGTGGCTATTACGGTGCCGCAGAGTCTGATTATTCTCCGTGGCAACAAAAGTTCCTGCAAAATGATTCAGATGATCCATCTTCTCGAAATTTTTCACATATGAGGATATTCAGGCCCTGAAGACGGCTGCCAACTTCTTTTTGATCGCAGTGTTAGCGCCACCAACTGGTTAAAACAAATACAAATTATTTTCGTTGATTTTTTTTCTCCGGGCAGGTTAACAAAATCTACCTTACATTTGCTCGGATGAGTGTTTAGGCCTTGAGGATGTCACAATACGAAAGTCTTTCGCCTTCTTCAGAGTGTCACATGATGGTGTCTTGTGGCCCGTCTTTATCAGCTGATGTTCCATGAGGGCGTGACTTACCTGTCACAAGAATGAAGGCAAGTCACGCCCCCCGCTGTCCGTTCACTCCGCCAAAATGCTGCTCCAGGTGGTAGAGAGGATGAAGGCTCCCTTGTCTCTGTTCATGGTTTTTATGCCTCGCTTGCAGATCTCAATGGCCTCTCTGATCCAGCGCTGTTGTTTGTTCTCTTCGGTGCGGATGACCCTGCCCTTCTCCCGGTCCATGATGTGGTTTTCCCTTTTGCAGTGGTCAGTGATTGCTGATTTGTAATTTTCATGTTGTGCTTGTTCTTTTACTGCTCTGATTTTTCATTTTTTTGACAGGTAAGTCACACCCTCATGGAACATCAGCTGATAAAGACGGGTCTCAAGACACCATCATGCGACACTCTGAAGAAGGCGAAAGACTCGCCGAAACATGTCAGGTAAAAAATTAACCTAAAACATAATTGTCTGCTTATAATGAATCAGTCAAATATCAATAATAAGAAGACAAAATGAACCTAATACAAATAAATGAATGCTTAATAACTCCCCTGCACATGCTCCTAAAAATCCAAACCTTCACCTGTAAATAAAACGTCCCGACCTGAAGACATCTTAATGTTATTATTTTGTTATACACACAGCGCCGCCAAGTGGAATCAAAAATGTGTTTTTATTTTAATTTTCACGTACTGCACGGTGCCCTTTTGACGAATCCGACTGAAAATTAGTCAGAAAAGACTCAAGACAATGATCTTACTCTCTGCCGAATTTTGTGACGTTTTGGCAAAAGGCGTGGCTATTACGGTGCTGAAAAGTCCGATTGTACTTTGTGGCAACAAAAGCTCCGGCAACATGACTCAGATGATCCTATCTTCTCGAAGTTGTACACATTTGAGGATACTTCAGCCCTGAAGACATCTACCAACTTATTTTTCATCGTAGTAGTAGCGCCACCAACTGGTAAAAGCTAATACAAGTTATTTTCTTGGATGTTTTTCTCCGTGCAACTCAACAAGGTCGCCCTCATATATGCTCGGATGACTGTTTCGGCCATGAGGATGTCACAATACGTAATTCATCCTTTTTCGTGAAAAGTTGTGGGAGTGGCATTGCACTGTTCGGCAATAAAACAACGCTGATTATGAGGTTCTAAATATGAACGACAACTCGTGAAACTTTACACACACATCAGGCAGAGCAAATTTATCAATATTTTATACGTTAGTTGTGCAGCTTTTTTGAAATGGCTCGCCATGGCCCTCGAGAAATGTTCAAAAAAGCAGCCCTGGTTGAGTGTTTCACCTCGCTTTTTGTAAATTTTATGGAGTACAGTGAACCCTCGGTTATCGCGGTTAATGTTAAAATGGTCGAATGGTCAATGACAAGAATTGCAGTGCAAGCACGTATTATCGGCGCGGGTTCGATCCCCACCTGATGTGCCTCGCATGATTTCTTTGGCTGCCAGGATGGCCGAGTGGTCTAAGGCGCCGCGTTCAGGACCCAGTCTCCCCAGGAGGCCTGGGTTCGAATCTCGAATTTCCCCATTGTGGGACTAATAAAGGGAATATTAGTATTATTATGGCTGCCAGGATGGCCGAGTGGTCTAAGGCGCCGCGTTCAGGACCCAGTCTCCCCACGAGGCCTGGGTTCGAATCTCAAATTTCCCCATTGTGGGACTAATAAAGGGAATATTATATTATTATTATTATATTATAATGGGGACCGAGACCACCCGCAAAAACTGAAAATCCGCGAAGTAGCGGCGCACCTTCAAAAATGCTTAAAAAAAAATACAATATATATAATAAATATATAAATATATATATTTATATATATCTATATATATATATATATATATATATATATATATATATATATACGAGGAGAGAGAGAGAGAGTGAAATTCATGTTATAACAAAAAAACCAAATTATTATTAAAACGTATTATTTTTTTATTCCCCAGCCATTCTTTTTGTATTTATTTAATTACTCCGACTTTTACCTGCTGGTACGCCGTCCGGTGTGCCCTGTGAAATGAAAGGTGGCATTCTTTATTTATTTATTTATTTATTCATTTATTCATTCATAACTGACAGCTTCGCGCTCCGTTCGTGCCCGGGCGGAAGAGGTGTTCCAATTCGGCTTAACTGTGACACACGCCCGCCCTCCTCCCCCGGAGCTTCCATTCGGTTAAACTTAGGGGCCGCTTGGCACCGCCCGTGCCCGGGGAAGGTGCTCCTCTTCGGCTTACTGTGACACGAGCATGCCCGCCTCCTCCGGAGCTTCCATTCGATTAAACTTAGGGGCCGCTTGGAACCGCCCGTGCCCGGCGAAGGTGCTACTCTTCGGCTTACTGTGACGCGAGCATGCCCTCCTCCTCCGGAGCTTCCATTTGGTTAAACTTAGGGGCCGCTTGGAACCGCCCGTGCCTGGGGAAGGTGCTCCTCTTCGGCTTACTGTGACGCGAGCATGCCCTCCTCCTCCGGAGCTTCCATTTGGTTAAACTTTGGGGCCGCTTGGCACCGCCCGTGCCCGGGGAAGGTGCTCCTCTACGGCTTAACTGCCACGCACGCCGGCCGGAGCTCTGGTACGGTCCGAACCGCGCGAAACGTCGCCACCGATCGTGTCCGGGGGAACGTGCTCTTCTTCGTCCACTCTCCTCTTCGCCCACGCTCTTCTTCGGCGCACGCCGGCCGTCTAACCGCTCCAGCGCCCGTCGTGCCGCTCGGCGAAACTACAATGCCCCCGAATATTTTTTATACCCGCGAAGCACTGAACCCGCGAAAGGTGAACTGCGAAGTAGCGAGGGTTCACTGTATGTATAAGACCAAGACCTACAAAAAAGTCTCTTGGAGCAATGAGCTAGGTTTTACAGGAAGTCGGCCATTTTGAATTTACTTAAAAGGGGCGGGTCACCACAATGGACTTTGTGTAGAAATTATTATTGGGGCCCGAGCAGCGACCGCGGCGAGGTCCCTATTGTTTATGGAGAAATTATTATTAGGGCCCGAGCAGCGACCGCTACGAGGTCCCCATTGTTTTTGTGGAAATTATTATTATTATTATTATTAGGGCCCGAGCAGTGACCGCTGCGAGGTCCCTATTGTTTTTCTAGAAATTGTTATTAGGGCCCGAGCTGCGACGGCTGCGAGGTCCCTATTGTTTTTGTAGAAAATATTATTACTTTTATTATTATTATTATTATTATTATTAGGGCCTGAGCAGCGACCGCTGCGAAGTCCCTGTTGTTTTTGTAGAAATTATTATTATTATTATTTTTCCGATTGTTCGATCGCATTTTTGACCCCCGAAACATGCACAAAAACTCACCAAACTTGGCAGTCTCATCGGGCATGGCGAGAAATTTGATATTTTAACGTCTAATATGAACAGGAAGTGAGTTATGAATTTTTGAAAGTCCGACTTTTGCCCTTTTTTGCATGTTTACAGGGGTCATTCTTTTGCACCCTGATCCTAAAGGCTTCATCTGATTGCCTTAAAATTCTGTCTGTAGCATCTTAAGACCTGGGACAAACACTGGGGCTAAAATCTTTTGTTTCCGAAATACGATATGACGGGGGCGGGGCTTCAAAGTTTTCACTTAAGATTTCCTTCGCCGCAATGGACAAAATGCTTAATAACTCTCCTGCACATGCTGCTAAAAATCCAAAACTTCACATGTACATAAAGAGTCGGTACCTGAAGACATCTATATGTTTATATTCTGTTATACACCTTGCGCCAATCAATATCATTTTTTACATTTTGACGTACTGCACGGTGCCCTTTTAACGAATCCGATTGAAAATTGGCTAGAAAAGACTCAAGACATTGATCTTACTCTATCCCTATTTTTGTGACTTTCCTTCGAAGGGCGTGGCTATTACGGTGCCGCAGAGTCTGATTATTCTCCGTGGCAACAAAAGTTCCTGCAAAATGATTCAGATGATCCATCTTCTCGAAATTTTTCACATTTGAGGATATTCAGGCCCTGAAGACGGCTGCCAACTTATTTTTGATCGCAGTGGTAGCGCCACCAACTGGTTAAAACAAATACAAATTATTTTCGTTGATGTTTTTCTCCGGGCAGGTTAACAAAATCTACCTTATATTTGCTCGGATGAGTGTTTAGGCCTTGAGCATGTCACAATACGAAAGTCTTTCGCCTTCTTCAGAGTGTCACATGATGGTGTCTTGTGACCTGTCTTTATCAGCTGATGTTCCATGAGGGCGTGACTTACCTGTCACAAGAATGAAGGCAAGTCACACCCCCCGCTGTCCGTTCACTCCGCCAAGATGCTGCTCCAGGTGGTAGAGAGGATGAAGGCTCCCTTGTCTCTGTTCATGGTTTTTATGCCTCGCTTGCAGATCTCAATGGCCTCTCTGATCCAGCGCTGTTGTTTGTTCTCTTCGGTGCGGATGACCCTGCCCTTCTCCCGGTCCATGATGTGGTTTTCCCTTTTGCAGTGGTCAGTGATTGCTGATTTGTAATGTTCATGTTGTGCTTGTTCTTTTACTGCTCTGATTTTTCATTTTTTTGACAGGTAAGTCACACCCTCATGGAACATCAGCTGATAAAGACGGACGGGTCTCAAGACACCATCATGCGACACTCTGAAGAAGGCGAAAGACTCGCCGAAACATGTCAGGTAAAAAATTAACCTAAAACATAATTGTCTGCTTTTAATGAATCAGTCAAATATCAATAATAAGAAGACAAAATGAACCTAATACAAATAAATGAATGCTTAATAACTCCCCTGCACATGCTCCTAAAAATCCAAACCTTCACCTGTAAATAAAACGTCCCGACCTGAAGACATCTTAATGTTATTATTTTGTTATACACACAGCGCCGCCAAGTGGAATCAAAAATGTGTTTTTATTTTAATTTTCACGTACTGCACGGTGCCCTTTTAACGAATCCGACTGAAAATTAGTCAGAAAAGACTCAAGACAATGATCTTACTCTCTGCCGAATTTTGTGACGTTTTGGCAAAAGGCGTGGCTATTACGGTGCTGAAAAGTCCGATTGTACTTTGTGGCAACAAAAGCTCCGGCAACATGACTCAGATGATCCTATCTTCTCGAAGTTGTACACATTTGAGGATACTTCAGCCCTGAAGACATCTACCAACTTATTTTTCATCGTAGTAGTAGCGCCACCAACTGGTAAAAGCTAATACAAGTTATTTTCTTGGATGTTTTTCTCTGTGCAACTCAACAAGGTCGCCCTCATATATGCTCGGATGACTGTTTCGGCCATGAGGATGTCACAATACGAAATTCGTCCTTTTTCGTGAAAAGTTGTGGGAGTGGCATTGCACTGTTCGGCAATAAAACAACGCTGATTATGAGGTTCTAAATATGAACGACAACTCGTGAAACTTTACACACACATCAGGCAGAGCAAATTTATCAATATTTTATACGTTAGTTGTGCAGCTTTTTTGAAATGGCTCGCCATGGCCCTCGAGAAATGTTCAAAAAAGCAGCCCTGGTTGAGTGTTTCACCTCGCTTTTTGTAAATTTTATGGAGTACAGTGAACCCTCGGTTATCGCGGTTAATGGGGAACGAGACCACCCGCGAAAACTGAAAATCCGCGAAGTTGCGGCGCACCTTCAAAAATGCTTAAAAAAAAAATACAATATAGATATATATATATATATATATATATATACATATATATATAAATATACATATATATATATATGTATATATATATATATATATATATATATATATATATATATATATATATATATATACGGGGAGAGAGAGAGTGAAATTCATGTTATAACAAAAAAAACAAATTATTATTAAAACGTATTATTTTTTTATTCCCCAGCCATTCTTTTTGTATTTATTTAATTACTCCGACTTTTACCTGCTGGTACGCCGTCCGGTGTGCCCTGTGAAATGAAAGGTGGCATTCTTTAATTATTTATTTATTTATTCATTTATTCATTCATAACTGACAGCTTCGCGCTCCGTTCGTGTCCGGGCGGAAGAGGTGTTCCAATTCGGCTTAACTGTGACACACGCCCGCCCTCCTCCCCCGGAGCTTCCATTCGGTTAAACTTAGGGGCCGCTTGGCACCGCCCGTGCCCGGGGAAGGTGCTCCTCTTCGGCTTACTGTGACGCGAGCATGCCCGCCTCCTCCGGAGCTTCCATTCGGTTAAACTTAGGGGCCGCTTGGAACCGCCCGTGCCCGGCAAAGGTGCTCCTCTTCGGCTTACTGTGACGCGAGCATGCCCTCCTCCTCCGGAGCTTCCATTTGGTTAAACTTAGGGGCCGCTTGGAACCGCCCGTGCCTGGGGAAGGTGCTCCTCTTCGGCTTACTGTGACGCGAGCATGCCCTCCTCCTCCGGAGCTTCCATTCGGTTAAACTTAGGGGCCGCTTGGCACCGCCCGTGCCCGGGGACGGTGCTCCTCTACGGCTTAACTGCCACGCACGCCGGCCGGAGCCTTGGTACGGTCCGAACCGCGCGAAACGTCGCCACCGATCGTGTCCGGGGAACGTGCTCTTCTTCGTCCACTCTCCTCTTCGCCCACGCTCTTCTTCGGCGCACGCCGGCCGTCTAACCGCTCCAGCGCCCGTCGTGCCGCTCGGCGAAACTACAATGCCCCCGAATATTTTTTATACCCGCGAAGCACTGAACCCGCGAAAGGTGAACCGCGAAGTAGCGAGGGTTCACTGTATGTATAAGACCAAGACCTACAAAAAAGTCTCTTGGAGCAATGAGCTAGGTTTTACAGGAAGTCGGCCATTTTGAATTTACTTAAAAGGGGCGGGTCACCACAATGGACTTTGTGTAGAAATTATTATTGGGGCCCGAGCAGCGACCGCGGCGAGGTCCCTATTGTTTATGTAGAAATTATTATTAGGGCCCGAGCAGCGACCGCTACGAGGTCCCCATTGTTTTTGTGGAAATTATTATTATTATTATTATTAGGGCCCGAGCAGTGACCGCTGCGAGGTCCCTATTGTTTTTCTAGAAATTGTTATTAGGGCCCGAGCTGCGACGGCTGCGAGGTCCCTATTGTTTTTGTAGAAAATATTATTACTTTTATTATTATTATTATTATTATTATTATTAGGGCCTGAGCAGCGACCGCTGCGAAGTCCCTATTGTTTTTGTAGAAATTATTATTATTATTATTTTTCCGATTGTTCGATTGCATTTTTGACCCCGAAACATGCACAAAAATTCACCACACTTGGCAGTCTCATCGGGCATGGCGAAAAATTTGATATTTTAACGTCTAATATGAACAGGAAGTGAGTTATGAATTTTTGAAAGTCCGACTTTTGTCCTTTTTTGCATGTTTACAGGGGTCATTCTTTTGCACCCTGATCCTAAAGGCTTCATCTGATTGCCTTAAAATTCTGTCTGTAGCATCTTAAGACCTGGGACAAACACTGGGGCTAAAACTTTTTGTTTCCGAAATACTATATGACGGGGGCGGGGCTTCAAAGTTTTCACTTAAGATTTCCTTCGCCGCAATGGACAAAATGCTTAATAACTCTCTTGCACATGCTGCTAAAAATCCAAAACTTCACATGTACATAAAGAGTCGGTACCTGAAGACATCTATATGTTTATATTCAGTTATACACCTTGCGCCAATCAATATCATTTTTTACATTTTGACGTACTGCACGGTGCCCTTTTAACGAATCCGATTGAAAATTGGCTAGAAAGGACTCAAGACATTGATCTTACTCTATCCCTATTTTTGTGACTTTCCTTCGAAGGGCGTGGCTATTACGGTGCCGCAGAGTCTGATTATTCTCCGTGGCAACAAAAGTTCCTGCAAAATGATTCAGATGATCCATCTTCTCGAAATTTTTCACATTTGAGGATATTCAGGCCCTGAAGACGGCTGCCAACTTATTTTTGATCGCAGTGGTAGCGCCACCAACTGGTTAAAACAAATACAAATTATTTTCGTTGATGTTTTTCTCCGGGCAGGTTAACAAAATCTACCTTATATTTGCTCGGATGAGTGTTTAGGCCTTGAGGATGTCACAATACGAAAGTCTTTCGCCTTCTTCAGAGTGTCACATGATGGTGTCTTGTGGCCCGTCTTTATCAGCTGATGTTCCATGAGGGCGTGACTTACCTGTCACAATAATGAAGGCAAGTCACGCCCCCCGCTGTCCGTTAACTCCGCCAAGATGCTGGTCCAGGTGGTAGAGAGGATGAAGGCTCCCTTGTCTCTGTTCATGGTTTTTATGCCTTGCTTGCAGATCTCAATGGCCTCTCTGATCCAGCGCTGTTGTTTGTTCTCTTCTGTGCGGATGACCCTGCCCTTCTCCCGGTCCATGATGTGGTTTTCCCTTTTGCAGTGGTCAGTGATTGCTGATTTGTAATGTTCATGTTGTGCTTGTTCTTTTACTGCTCTGATTTTTCATTTTTTTGACAGGTAAGTCACACCCTCATGGAACATCAGCTGATAAAGACGGGTCTCAAGACACCATCATGCGACACTCTGAAGAAGGCGAAAGACTCGCCGAAACATGTCAGGTAAAAAATTTACCGAAAACATAATTGTCTGCTTTTAATGAATCTGTCAAATATCAATAATAAGAAGACAAAATGAACCTAATACAAATAAATGAATGCTTAATAACTCCCCTGCACATGCTCCTAAAAATCCAAACCTTCACCTGTAAATAAAATGTCCCGACCTGAAGACATCTTAATGTTATTATTTTGTTATACACACAGCGCCGCCAAGTGGAATCAAAAATGTGTTTTTATTTTAATTTTCACGTACTGCACCGTGCCCTTTTGACGAATCCGACTGAAAATTAGTCAGAAAAGACTCAAGACAATGATCTTACTCTCTGCCGAGTTTTGTGACGTTTTGGCAAAAGGCGTGGCTATTACGGTGCTGAAAAGTCCGATTGTACTTTGTGGCAACAAAAGCTCCGGCAACATGACTCAGATGATCCTATCTTCTCGAAGTTGTACACATTTGAGGATACTTCAGCCCTTTAGACATCTACCAACTTATTTTTCATCGTAGTAGTAGCGCCACCAACTGGTAAAAGCTAATACAAGTTATTTTCTTGGATGTTTTTCTCCGTGCAACTCAACAAGGTCGCCCTCATATATGCTCGGAGGACTGTTTCGGCCATGAGGATGTCACAATACGAAATTCATCCTTTTTCGTGAAAAGTTGTGGGAGTGGCATTGCACTGTTTGGCAATAAAACAACGCTGATTATGAGGTTCTAAATATGAACGACAACTCGTGAAACTTGACACACACATCAGGCAGAGCAAATTTATCAATATTTTATACGTTAGTTGTGCAGCTTTTTTGAAATGGCTCGCCATGGCCCTCGAGAAATGTTAAAAAAAGCAGCCCTGGTTGAGTGTTTCACCTCGCTTTTTGTAAATTTTATGGAGTACAGTGAACCCTCGGTTATCGCGGTTAATGGGGACCGAGACCACCCGCGGAAACTGAAAATCCGCGAAGTAGCGGCGCACCTTCAAAAATGCTTAAAAGAAAATACAATATATATAATAAATATATATATATATATATATATATATATATATATATATACGGGGAGAGAGAGAGAGAGAGAGTGAAATTCATGTTATAACAAAAAAACCAAATTATTATTAAAACGTATTATTTTTTTATTCCCCAGCCATTCTTTTTGTATTTATTTAATTACTCCGACTTTTACCTGCTGGTACGCCGTCCGGTGTTCCCTGTGAAATGAAAGGTGGCATTCTTTAATTATTTATTTATTTATTCATTTATTCATTCATAACTGACAGCTTCGCGCTCCGTTCGTGTCCGGGCGGAAGAGGTGTTCCAATTCGGCTTAACTGTGACACACGCCCGCCCTCCTCCCCCGGAGCTTCCATTCGGTTAAACTTAGGGGCCGCTTGGCACCGCCCGTGCCCGGGGAAGGTGCTCCTCTTCGGCTTACTGTGACGCGAGCATGCCCGCCTCCTCCGGAGCTTCCATTCGGTTAAACTTAGGGGCCGCTTGGAACCGCCCGTGCCCAGCAAAGGTGCTCCTCTTCGGCTTACTGTGACGCGAGCATGCCCTCCTCCTCCGGAGCTTCCATTTGGTTAAACTTAGGGGCCGCTTGGAACCGCCCGTGCCTGGGGAAGGTGCTCCTCTTCGGCTTACTGTGACGCGAGCATGCCCTCCTCCTCCGGAGCTTCCATTCGGTTAAACTTAGGGGCCGCTTGGCACCGCCCGTGCCCGGGGACGGTGCTCCTCTACGGCTTAACTGCCACGCACGCCGGCCGGAGCCTTGGTACGGTCCGAACCGCGCGAAACGTCGCCACCGATCGTGTCCGGGGAACGTGCTCTTCTTCGTCCACTCTCCTCTTCGCCCACGCTCTTCTTCGGCGCACGCCGGCCGTCTAACCGCTCCAGCGCCCGTCGTGCCGCTCGGCGAAACTACAATGCCCCCGAATATTTTTTATACCCGCGAAGCACTGAACCCGCGAAAGGTGAACCGCGAAGTAGCGAGGGTTCACTGTATGTATAAGACCAAGACCTACAAAAAAGTCTCTTGGAGCAATGAGCTAGGTTTTACAGGAAGTCGGCCATTTTGAATTTACTTAAAAGGGGCGGGTCACCACAATGGACTTTGTGTAGAAATTATTATTGGGGCCCGAGCAGCGACCGCGGCGAGGTCCCTATTGTTTATGTAGAAATTATTATTAGGGCCCGAGCAGCGACCGCTACGAGGTCCCCATTGTTTTTGTGGAAATTATTATTATTATTATTATTAGGGCCCGAGCAGTGACCGCTGCGAGGTCCCTATTGTTTTTCTAGAAATTGTTATTAGGGCCCGAGCTGCGACGGCTGCGAGGTCCCTATTGTTTTTGTAGAAAATATTATTACTTTTATTATTATTATTATTATTATTATTAGGGCCTGAGCAGCGACCGCTGCGAAGTCCCTGTTGTTTTTGTAGAAATTATTATTATTATTATTTTTCCGATTGTACGATCGCATTTTTGACCCCGAAACATGCACAAAAACTCACCAAACTTGGCAGTCTCATCGGGCATGGCGAGAAATTTGATATTTTAACGTCTAATATGAACAGGAAGTGAGTTATGAATTTTTGAAAGTCCGACTTTTGCCCTTTTTTGCATGTTTACAGGGGTCATTCTTTTGCACCCTGATCCTAAAGGCTTCATCTGATTGCCTTAAAATTCTGTCTGTAGCATCTTAAGACCTGGGACAAACACTGGGGCTAAAATTTTTTGTTTCCGAAATACTATATGACGGGGGCGGGGCTTCAAAGTTTTCACTTAAGATTTCCTTCGCCGCAATGGACAAAATGCTTAATAACTCTCCTGCACATGCTGCTAAAAATCCAAAACTTCACATGTACATAAAGAGTCGGTACCTGAAGACATCTATATGTTTATATTCTGTTATACACCTTGCGCCAATCAATATAATTTTTTACATTTTGACGTACTGCACGGTGCCCTTTTAACGAATCCGATTGAAAATTGGCTAGAAAAGACTCAAGCCATTGATCTTACTCTATCCCTATTTTTGTGACTTTCCTTCGAAGGGCGTGGCTATTACGGTGCCGCAGAGTCTGATTATTCTCCGTGGCAACAAAAGTTCCTGCAAAATGATTCAGATGATCCATCTTCTCGAAATTTTTCACATTTGAGGATATTCAGGCCCTGAAGACGGCTGCCAACTTATTTTTGATCGCAGTGGTAGCGCCACCAACTGGTTAAAACAAATACAAATTATTTTCGTTGACTTTTTTTCTCCGGGCAGGTTAACAAAATCTACCTTATATTTGCTCGGATGAGTGTTTAGGCCTTGAGGATGTCACAATACGAAAGTCTTTCGCCTTCTTCAGAGTGTCACATGATGGTGTCTTGTGACCCGTCTTTATCAGCTGATGTTCCATGAGGGTGTGACTTACCTGTCACAAGAATGAAGGCAAGTCACGCCCCCCGCTGTCCGTTCACTCCGCCAAGATGCTGCTCCAGGTGGTAGAGAGGATGAAGGCTCCCTTGTCTCTGTTCATGGTTTTTATGCCTCGCTTGCAGATCTCAATGGCCTCTCTGATCCAGCGCTGTTGTTTGTTCTCTTCGGTGCGGATGACCCTGCCCTTCTCCCGGTCCATGATGTGGTTTTCCCTTTTGCAGTGGTCAGTGATTGCTGATTTGTAATGTTCATGTTGTGCTTGTCATGATCCGCGTCGGGCATGACAGCCTTTTGTTATTGTTTTCATATGCATGCGGTTTTTGTTATTGTTTTTGTTGTTATTTTCTCCCCTCCTTCCTGCCATGTGCCTTTTCCTGTCTGTTTTGATCAGCTGAGCAGGGGCGTTTCCCCTCAGCACCTCGCCCTCACCAGCCACGCACCTGCTCCTCATCAACGATCACACACCTGCTCCCCATCTGCTCCCCTGATTACCGGACTACTTAAGCCTTCCATGCTCTCAACCCAGTGTCGGGTCATTGCCGAAAATCACGGACAGCCACGACCACCTTTGTTCACGTTCTGCTCCTTGTTCATGTTCATGCTCTGGTTCCCCTCTTCGTTCCCGTCTTTCAGTGTTGTTCCTCGCCCTGCCTCCCAGTCTGGTCACGTTAAGTTTGTCTTTTGTTATTTTTCACCCTGCCACATTGTTTGCCCTGGTTGTTTCAGTTAATAAATTCCCTTCACGTTTCTGACCTCTCTGCCTCCTCGCCTTTTGGGTCCACCTCCTCCTCGCCGACCGGCGAGTCCTGACAGAATGACCCGACCAAAGAAGGACCCAGCGAGAGGCGTCCATGACGCCGCCGGACGGACAACCCCCCTCAGCCTGCCGACCAACCCCGTGTCCTTCAAGTAGGTTCCATTTTCCGCTCGACGTCTGTTTCTCCCCTTTTGCCCCCCGATTACAGCACCGATTACCAGCCTGTCATACCCCCTCACCTGATCATAGATTCGGATTACGAGGACGATTTTGAGCACCAAGCCCTTTCACCCCCTCACGGTTCGAGTAAGTCCGGTCACGAGTTTGATTTTGAGCACCTTGCCCCTCACATTTTTTCCGATCCAGATCACGACTATGATTTTGAATATATTGCCACTCTCTTAGTCGCTCAGCGCAACGCGGAGTTATTTTTGAGCCGTCACCTTCCTCCCCCCGAGCCATTTGAGTTTTTCGCGACCACCTCCCACTCCCCCTCGCGCGCTTCACGTCCCAAATCCCGGAAGTCACGGTCACGTCGCGCACATCGTTCACCATCAGTTTCAGCACCGGATCACGCTCCCCTGGCGTCTCCTAGCTCGCGTTCACCAGCCCCCGCAGTCACGGTCCCTCAGGTCTCCCGTTTTCCTGATTCCCTATGGCGGCAGGCTGACAGGGATCAGGGCCCCCGGTTCGGCTGTGCCCGGATCGACTGCTGCACCCGGCCCGCTGTCGCCTCCACGCCTGCAGCAGTGACCAATGCAGCTCCCGCTGCACGGACCCCGCCGCCTCCATGCGAGCCGCAGCCTCCAGAGTCCCGTGCCGACTCCTCGAAGGCGGCCGAGCCCCGTTCCGGCTCCCCGCCAGCTGCTGAGCCCTGTCCCGGCTCCCCGCCAGCTGCTGAGCCCTGTCCCGGCTCCCCGCCAGCTGCTGAGCCCTGTCCCGGCTCCCCGCCAGCTGCTGAGCCCTGTCCCGGCTCCCCGCCAGCTGCTGAGCCCTGTCCCGGCTCCCCGCCAGCTGCTGAGCCCAGTCCCGGCTCCCCGCCAGCTGCTGAGCCCAGTCCCGGCTTCCCGCCAGCTGCTGAGCCCAGTCCCGGCTCCCCGCCAGCTGCTGAGCCCAGTCCCGGCTCCCCGCCAGCTGCTGAGCTCAGTCCCGGCTCCCCGCCAGCTGCTGAGCCGTGTCCCGGCTCCCCGTCAGCGGCCGAGCCCCGTCCCGGGGCCCCAATGGCGATCCCAGCTCCCGATCCAGCGGAGCACGCTGTGCGCCCGAACCAAGTTCACGTTCAGGCGGAGCACATCCTGCCCCCGACCCAAGTTCACGTTCACGCGGAGCCCGTCCGGCGTCCGTCCCTAGTTCACGTTCAGGCGGAGCACGCTGTGCGTCCGTCCCAAGCTCACGTTCAGGCGGAGCACGCTGTGCGTCCGTCCCAAGCTCACGTTCAGGCGGAGCACGTTGTGCGTCCGTCCCAAGTCCACGTTCAGGGGAAGCACACCCTGCTTCCGACCCAGGTTCACGTTCAGGAGGAGCACGCTGCGCGTCCGTCCCAAGCTCACGTTCCGGCGGAGCACGTTGTGCGTCCGTCCCAAGCCCATGTTCCGGTGGGGCACGCCTTGCCTCCGCTCCAAGCTCACGTTTTGGCAGAACACGGCCCGCAGCCGTCACTCCCGGTCCCTGCACCCGTGGTGGACGACGAGCAGTCGCCTGCCGTATCGGTCCCAGCGGCGCCTGATGAAGCGCCGCCGCTCCCGGTCCCGGTGCCTGCGATGGACGACGGTCCGCCGCCGAGTCACGCCTCAGCCTCGGCGACGCACGACGACCCACCATCGCACCCCGCTCTGGCCTCGGCAGCATCCGACGACCCGTCGCCACTGCTCGCCTTGGCTCCGGCAGCGCTCGACGACCCACGGCCGCTCCTGGTTTCTGCCTCGGCGGTGGACGGCGACCCACCGCCGCTCCACATTCTTGTCTCGGCAGGGGTCGACGACCAGCCGCCGCTCCCGGTTCCGGTGCCCGCGATGGACGACGGTCCGCCGCCGCGTCACGCCTCAGTCTCGGCGACGCACGAGGACCCACCACCGCGCCCCGCTCTGGCCGCGGCAGCATCCGACGACCCGTCGCCACTGCTCGCCTTGGCCCCGGCGGCGCTCGACGGCCCGCGGCCGCTCTTGGTTCCTGCCTCGGCGGTGGACGACGACCCACCGCCGCTCCATGTTCTTGTCTCGGCAGGGATCGACGACCAGCCGTCGCTCCGCGTTCCTGTGTCGGCGGGGTTCAACGATGGGCCGCCGCCCCACGTTCCGGTCTCGGCGGTGTTCGACGACCAGCCGCCGCTCCACGCTCCCGCCTCGGCGGGGCTCGACGACCAGCCGCCGCTCCACGTTCCTGTCTCGACGACGCTCGACGACCAGCCGCCGCTCCACGTTCCTGACTCGGCGGGGTTCGACGACCAGCCGCCGCTCCACGTTCCTGACTCGGCGGGGCCCGACGACCAGCCGCCGCTCCGCGTTCCTGTCTCGGCGGGGCTCGACGACCAGCCGCCGCTCCGCGTTCCTGACTCGGCGGGGCTCGACGACCAGCCGCCGCTCCGCGTTCCTGACTCGGCGGGGCTCGACGACCAGCCGCCGCTCCGCGTTCCTGTCTCGGCGGGGCTCGACGACCAGCCGCCGCTCCGCGTTCCTGTCTCGGCGGGGCTCGACGACCAGCCGCCGCTCCGCGTTCCTGTCTCGGCGGGGCTCGACAATCTGCCGCCGCTCCACGTTCCTGTCTCGGCAGGGTTCAATGACCAGCCGCCGCGCCACGTTCCTGACTCGGCGACGTTCTATGGCCTGCCGCCGCTCCTCGCCCCAGCTCCATCAGCGGACTTCATGTGGCGTTCGGGTCGTTCCGGACGTCCGCCTGAATGGCCCCAATGGGACGCACTGGGCTGGCCACCCTCACGGCCCCCTGAAGGGTCACGAAAAGACTCGCTGGTCTGGCCTCCCGGGAATCCGCCAGACCGGTCTCGATCACGGGTCGTTGACCCACCTCCCGACCCCTTCCGCCCACCCTCGTTCTTGGACATGGTTTTCCTTTTCTTTTCTTTTCCTTTTTTTTGGGACGTCTGGAATCCGTCCCTTGAGGGGGGGGTACTGTCATGATCCGCGTCAGGCATGACAGCCTTTTGTTATTGTTTTCATATGCATGCGGTTTTTTTGTTATTGTTTTTGTTGTTATTTTCTCCCCTCCTTCCTGCCATGTGCCTTTTCCTGTCTGTTTTGATCAGCTGAGCAGGGGCGTTTCCCCTCAGCACCTCGCCCTCACCAGCCACGCACCTGCTCCTCATCAACGATCACACACCTGCTCCCCATCTGCTCCCCTGATTACCGGACTACTAAAGCCTTCCATGCTCTCAACCCAGTGTCGGGTCATTGCCGAAAATCACGGACAGCCACGACCACCTTTGTTCACGTTCTGCTCCTTGTTCATGTTCATGCTCTGGTTCCCCTCTTCGTTCCCGTCTTTCAGTGTTGTTCCTCGCCCTGCCTCCCAGTCTGGTCACGTTAAGTTTGTCTTTTGTTATTTTTCACCCTGCCACATTGTTTGCCCTGGTTGTTTCAGTTAATAAATTCCCTTCACGTTACTGACCTCTCTGCCTCCTCGCCTTTTGGGTCCACCTCCTCCTCGCCGACCGGCGAGTCCTGACAGTGCTTGTTCTTTTACTGCTCTGATTTTTCATTTTTTTGACAGGTAAGTCACACCCACATGGAACATCAGCTGATAAAGACGGGTCTCAAGACACCATCATGCGACACTCTGAAGAAGGCGAAAGACTCGCCGAAACATGTCAGGTAAAAAATTAACCTAAAACATAATTGTCTGCTTTTAATGAATCAGTCAAATATCAATAATAAGAAGACAAAATGAACCTAATACAAATAAATGAATGCTTAATAACGCCCCTGCACATGCTCCTAAAAATCCAAACCTTCACCTGTAAATAAAACGTCCCGACCTGAAGACATCTTAATGTTATTATTTTGTTATACACACAGCGCCGCCAAGTGGAATCAAAAATGTGTTTTTATTTTAATTTTCACGTACTGCACGGTGCCCTTTTGACGAATCCGACTGAAAATTAGTCAGAAAAGACTCAAGACAATGATCTTACTCTCTGCCGAATTTTGTGACGTTTTGGCAAAAGGCGTGGCTATTACGGTGCTGAAAAGTCCGATTGTACTTTGTGGCAACAAAAGCTCCGGCAACATGACTCAGATGATCCTATCTTCTCGAAGTTGTACACATTTGAGGATACTTCAGCCCTGAAGACATCTACCAACTTATTTTTCATCGTAGTAGTAGCGCCACCAACTGGTAAAAGCTAATAGAAGTTATTTTCTTGGATGTTTTTCTCCGTGCAACTCAACAAGGTCGCCCTCATATATGCTCGGATGACTGTTTCGGCCATGAGGATGTCACAATACGAAATTCATTCTTTTTCGTGAAAAGTTGTGGGAGTGGCATTGCACTGTTCGGTAATAAAACAACGCTGATTATGAGGTTCTAAATATGAACGACAACTCGTGAAACTTTACACACACATCAGGCAGAGCAAATTTATCAATATTTTATACGTTAGTTGTGCAGCTTTTTTGAAATGGCTCGCCATGGCCCTCGAGAAATGTTCAAAAAAGCAGCCCTGGTTGAGTGTTTCACCTCGCTTTTTGTAAATTTTATGGAGTACAGTGAACCCTCGGTTGTCGCGGTTAATGGGGACCGAGACCACCCGCGGAAACTGAAAATCCGCGAAGTAGCGGCGCACCTTCAAAAATGCTTAAAAAAAAATACAATATATATAATAAATATATATATATATATATATATATATAGATATATATATATATATACAGAGAGAGAGAGAGAGTGAAATTCATGTTATAACAAAAAAACCAAATTATTATTAAAACTTATTATTTTTTTATTCCCCAGCCATTCTTTTTGTATTTATTTAATTACTCCGACTTTTACCTGCTGGTACGCCGTCCGGTGTGCCCTGTGAAATGAAAGGTGGCATTCTTTATTTATTTATTTATTTATTCATTTATTCATTCATAACTGACAGCTTCGCGCTCCGTTCGTGCCCGGGCGGAAGAGGTGTTCCAATTCGGCTTAACTGTGACACACGCCCGCCCTCCTCCCCCGGAGCTTCCATTCGGTTAAACTTAGGGGCCGCTTGGCACCGCCCGTGCCCGGGGAAGGTGCTCCTCTTCGGCTTACTGTGACGCGAGCATGCCCGCCTCCTCCGGAGCTTCCATTCGGTTAAACTTAGGGGCCGCTTGGAACCGCCCGTGCCCGGCAAAGGTGCTCCTCTTCGGCTTACTGTGACGCGAGCATGCCCTCCTCCTCCGGAGCTTCCATTTGGTTAAACTTAGGGGCCGCTTGGAACCGCCCGTGCCCGGGGAAGGTGCTCCTCTTCGGCTTACTGTGACGCGAGCATGCCCTCCTCCTCCGGAGCTTCCATTCGGTTAAACTTAGGGGCCGCTTGGCACCGCCCGTGCCCGGGGAAGGTGCTCCTCTACGGCTTAACTGCCACGCACGCCGGCCGGAGCTCTGGTACGGTCCGAACCGCGCGAAACGTCGCCACCGATCGTGTCCGGGGGAACGTGCTCTTCTTCGTCCACTCTCCTCTTCGCCCACGCTCTTCTTCGCCCACGCTCTTCTTCGGCGCACGCCGGCCGTCTAACCGCTCCAGCGCCCGTCGTGCCGCTCGGCGAAACTACAATGCCCCCGAATATTTTTTATACCCGCGAAGCACTGAACCCGCGAAAGGTGAACCGCGAAGTATCGAGGGTTCACTGTATGTATAAGACCAAGACCTACAAAAAAGTCTCTTGGAGCAATGAGCTAGGTTTTACAGGAAGTCGGCCATTTTGAATTTACTTAAAAGGGGCGGGTCACCACAATGGACTTTGTGTAGAAATTATTATTGGGGCCCGAGCAGCGACCGCGGCGAGGTCCCTATTGTTTATGTAGAAATTATTATTAGGGCCCGAGCAGCGACCGCTACGAGGTCCCCATTGTTTTTGTGGAAATTATTATTAGGGCCCGAGCAGTGACCGCTGCGAGGTCCCTATTGTTTTTCTAGAAATTGTTATTAGGGCCCGAGCTGCGACGGCTGCGAGGTCCCTATTGTTTTTGTAGAAAATATTATTACTTTCAAATTTCCCCATTGTGGGACTAATAAAGGACATCTTATCTTATCTTCTCTTATTATTATTATTATTATTAGGGCCTGAGCAGCGACCGCTGCGAAGTCCCTATTGTTTTTGTAGAAATTATTATTATTATTATTTTTCCGATTGTTCGATTGCATTTTTGACCCCTGAAACATGCACAAAAATTCACCAAACTTGGCAGTCTCATCGGGCATGGCGAAAAATTTGATATTTTAATGTCTAATATGAATAGGAAGTGAGTTATGAATTTTTGAAAGTCCGACTTTTGCCCTTTTTTGCATGTTTACAGGGGTCATTCTTTTGCACCCTGATCCTAAAGGCTTCATCTGATTGCCTTAAAATTCTGTCTGTAGCATCTTAAGACCTGGGACCAACACTGGGGCTAAAATTTTTTGTTTCCGAAATACTATATGACGGGGGCGGGGCTTCGAAGTTTTCACTTAAGATTTCCTTCGCCGCAATGGACAAAATGCTTAATAACTCTCTGCACATGCTGCTAAAAATCCAAAACTTCACATGTACATAAAGAGTCGGTACCTGAAAACATCTATATGTTTATATTCAGTTATACACCTTGCGCCAATCAATATCATTTTTTACATTTTGACGTACTGCACGGTGCCCTTTTAACGAATCCGATTGAAAATTGGCTAGAAAAGACTCAAGACATTGATCTTACTCTATCCCTATTTTTGTGACTTTCCTTCGAAGGGCGTGGCTATTACGGTGCCGCAGAGTCTGATTATTCTCCGTGGCAACAAAAGTTCCTGCAAAATGATTCAGATGATCCATCTTCTTGAAATTTTTCACATTTAAGGATATTCAGGCCCTGAAGACGGCTGCCAACTTATTTTTGATCGCAGTGGTAGCGCCACCAACTGGTTAAAACAAATACAAATTATTTTCGTTGATGTTTTTCTCCGGGCAGGTTAACAAAATCTACCTTATATTTGCTCGGATGAGTGTTTAGGACTTGAGGATGTCACAATACGAAAGTCTTTCGCCTTCTTCAGAGTGTCACATGATGGTGTCTTGTGGCCCGTCTTTATCAGCTGATGTTCCATGAGGGCGTGACTTACCTGTCACAAGAATGAAGGCAAGTTACGCCCCCCGCTGTCCGTTAACTCCGCCAAGATGCTGGTCCAGGTGGTAGAGAGGATGAAGGCAACCTTGTCTCTGTTCATGGTTTTTATGCCTCGCTTGCAGATCTCAATGGCCTCTCTGATCCAGCGCTGTTGTTTGTTCTCTTCTGTGCGGATGACCCTGCCCTTCTCCCGGTCCATGATGTGGTTTTCCCTTTTGCAGTGGTCAGTGATTGCTGATTTGTAATGTTCATGTTGTGCTTGTTCTTTTACTGCTCTGATTTTTCATTTTTTTGACAGGTAAGTCACACCCTCATGGAACATCAGCTGATAAAGACGGGTCTCAAGACACCATCATGCGACACTCTGAAGAAGGCGAAAGACTCGCCGAAACATGTCAGGTAAAAAATTTACCGAAAACATAATTGTCTGCTTTTAATGAATCTGTCAAATATCAATAATAAGAAGACAAAATGAACCTAATACAAATAAATGAATGCTTAATAACTCCCCTGCACATGCTCCTAAAAATCCAAACCTTCACCTGTAAATAAAATGTCCCGACCTGAAGACATCTTAATGTTATTATTTTGTTATACACACAGCGCCGCCAAGTGGAATCAAAAATTTGTTTTTATTTTAATTTTCACGTACTGCAACGTGCCCTTTTGACGAATCCGACTGAAAATTAGTCAGAAAAGACTCAAGACAATGATCTTACTCTCTGCCGAGTTTTGTGACGTTTTGGCAAAAGGCGTGGCTATTACGGTGCTGAAAAGTCCGATTGTACTTTGTGGCAACAAAAGCTCCGGCAACATGACTCAGATGATCCTATCTTCTCGAAGTTGTACACATTTGAGGATACTTCAGCCCTGAAGACATCTACCAACTTATTTTTCATCGTAGTAGTAGCGCCACCAACTGGTAAAAGCTAATACAAGTTATTTTCTTGGATGTTTTTCTCCGTGCAACTCAACAAGGTCGCCCTCATATATGCTCGGAGGACTGTTTCGGCCATGAGGATGTCACAATACGAAATTCATCCTTTTTCGTGAAAAGTTGTGGGAGTGGCATTGCACTGTTTGGCAATAAAACAACGCTGATTATGAGGTTCTAAATATGAACGACAACTCGTGAAACTTGACACACACATCAGGCAGAGCAAATTTATCAATATTTTATACGTTAGTTGTGCAGCTTTTTTGAAATGGCTCGCCATGGCCCTCGAGAAATATTCAAAAAAGCAGCCCTGGTTGAGTGTTTCACCTCGCTTTTTGTAAATTTTATGGAGTACAGTGAACCCTCGGTTATCGCGGTTAATGGGGACCGAGACCACCCGCGGAAACTGAAAATCCGCGAAGTAGCGGCGCACCTTCAAAAATGCTTAAAAGAAAATACAATATATATAATAAATATATATATATATATATATATATATATATATATATATATATATATATATATATACGGGGAGAGAGAGAGAGAAAGAGAGAGAGAGTGAAATTCATGTTATAACAAAAAAAACAAATTATTATTAAAACGTATTATTTTTTTATTCCCCAGCCATTCTTTTTGTATTTATTTAATTACTCCGACTTTTACCTGCTGGTACGCCGTCCGGTGTTCCCTGTGAAATGAAAGGTGGCATTCTTTAATTATTTATTTATTTATTCATTTATTCATTCATAACTGACAGCTTCGCGCTCCGTTCGTGCCCGGGCGGAAGAGGTGTTCCAATTCGGCTTAACTGTGACACACGCCCGCCCTCCTCCCCCGGAGCTTCCATTCGGTTAAACTTAGGGGCCGCTTGGCACCGCCCGTGCCCGGGAAAGGTGCTCCTCTTCGGCTTACTGTGACGCGAGCATGCCCGCCTCCTCCGGAGCTTCCATTCGGTTAAACTTAGGGGCCGCTTGGAACCGCCCGTGCCCGGCAAAGGTGCTCCTCTTCGGCTTACTGTGACGCGAGCATGCCCTCCTCCTCCGGAGCTTCCATTCGGTTAAACTTAGGGGCCGCTTGGCACCGCCCGTGCCCGGGGACGGTGCTCCTCTACGGCTTAACTGCCACGCACGCCGGCCGGAGCCCTGGTACGGTCCGAACCGCGCGAAACGTCGCCACCGATCGTGTCCGGGGGAACGTGCTCTTCTTCGTCCACTCTCCTCTTCGCCCACGCTCTTCTTCGGCGCACGCCGGCCGTCTAACCGCTCCAGCGCCCCGTCGTGCCGCTCGGCGAAACTACAATGCCCCCGAATATTTTTTATACCCGCGAAGCACTGAACCCGCGAAAGGTGAACCGCGAAGTAGCGAGGGTTCACTGTATGTATAAGACCAAGACCTGCAAAAAAGTCTCTTGGAGCAATGAGCTAGGATTTACAGGAAGTCGGCCATTTTGAATTTACTTAAAAGGGGCGGGTCACCACAATGGACTTTGTGTAGAAATTATTATTGGGGCCCGAGCAGCGACCGCGGCGAGGTTCCTATTGTTTATGTAGAAATTATTATTAGGGCCCGAGCAGCGACCGCTACGAGGTCCCCATTGTTTTTGTGGAAATTATTATTATTATTATTATTAGGGCCCGAGCAGTGACCGCTGCGAGGTCCCTATTGTTTTTCTAGAAATTATTATTAGGGCCCGAGCTGCGACGGCTGCGAGGTCCCTATTGTTTTTGTAGAAAATATTATTACTTTTATTATTATTATTATTATTATTATTATTATTAGGGCCTGAGCAGCGACCGCTACGAGGTCCCCAATGTTTTTGTAGAAATTATTAATATTTTTATTATTATTATTATTAGGGCCCGAGCAGTGACCGCTGCGAGGTCCCTATTGTTTTTCTAGAAATTGTTATTAGGGCCCAAGCTGCGACGGCTGCGAGGTCCCTATTGTTTTTGTAGAAAATATTATTACTTTTATTATTATTATTATTATTATTAGGGCCTGAGCAGCGACCGCTGCGAAGTCCCTATTGTTTTTGTAGAAATTATTATTATTATTATTTTTCCGATTGTTCGATTGCATTTTTGACCCCCGAAACATGCACAAAAATTCACCAAACTTGGCAGTCTCATCGGGCATGGCGAAAAATTTTATATTTTAACGTCTAATATGAACAGGAAGTGAGTTATGAATTTTTGAAAGTCCGACTTTTGCCCTTTTTTGCATGTTTACAGGGGTCATTCTTTTGCACCCTGATCCTAAAGGCTTCATCTGATTGCCTTAAAATTCTGTCTGTAGCATCTTAAGACCTGGGACAAACACTGGGGCTAAAACTTTTTGTTTCCGAAATACTATATGACGGGGGCGGGGCTTCGAAGTTTTCACTTAAGATTTCCTTCGCCGCAATGGACAAAATGCTTAATAACTCTCTTGCACATGCTGCTAAAAATCCAAAACTTCACATGTACATAAAGAGTCGGTACCTGAAGACATCTATATGTTTATATTCAGTTATACACCTTGCGCCAATCAATATCATTTTTTACATTTTGACGAACTGCACGGTGCCCTTTTAACGAATCCGATTGAAAATTGGCTAGAAAAGACTCAAGACATTGATCTTACTCTATCCCTATTTTTGTGACTTTCCTTCGAAGGGCGTGGCTATTACGGTGCCGCAGAGTCTGATTATTCTCAGTGGCAACAATAGTTCCTGCAAAATGATTCAGATGATCCATCTTCTCGAAATTTTTCACATTTGAGGATATTCAGGCCCTGAAGACGGCTGCCAACTTATTTTTGATCGCAGTGGTAGCGCCACCAACTGGTTAAAACAAATACAAATTATTTTCGTTGATGTTTTTCTCCGGGCAGGTTAACAAAATCTACCTTATATTTGCTCGGATGAGTGTTTCAGCCTTGAGGATGTCACAATACGAAAGTCTTTCGCCTTCTTCAGAGTGTCACATGATGGTGTCTTGTGGCCCGTCTTTATCAGCTGATGTTCCATGAGGGCGTGACTTACCTGTCACAAGAATGAAGGCAAGTCACGCCCCCCGCTGTCCGTTAACTCTGCCAAGATGCTGCTCCAGGTGGTAGAGAGGATGAAGGCTCCCTTGTCTCTGTTCATGGTTTTTATGCCTCGCTTGCAGATCTCAATGGCCTCTCTGATCCAGCGCTGTTGTTTGTTCTCTTCTGTGCGGATGACCCTGCCCTTCTCCCGGTCCATGATGTGGTTTTCCCTTTTGCAGTGGTCAGTGATTGCTGATTTGTAATGTTCATGTTGTGCTTGTTCTTTTACTGCTCTGATTTTTCATTTTTTTGACAGGTAAGTCACACCCTCATGGAACATCAGCTGATAAAGACGGGTCTCAAGACACCATCATGCGACACTCTGAAGAAGGCGAAAGACTCGCCGAAACATGTCAGGTAAAAAATTTACCGAAAACATAATTGTCTGCTTTTAATGAATCTGTCAAATATCAATCATAAGAAGACAAAATGAACCTAATACAAATAAATGAATGCTTAATAACTCCCCTGCACATGCTCCTAAAAATCCAAACCTTCACCTGTAAATAAAATGTCCCGACCTGAAGACATCTTAATGTTATTATTTTGTTATACACACAGCGCCGCCAAGTGGAATCAAAAATTTGTTTTTATTTTAATTTTCACGTACTGCACCGTGCCCTTTTGACGAATCCGACTGAAAATTAGTCAGAAAAGACTCAAGACAATGATCTTACTCTCTGCCGAGTTTTGTGACGTTTTGGCAAAAGGCGTGGCTATTACGGTGCTGAAAAGTCCGATTGTACTTTGTGGCAACAAAAGCTCCGCCAACATGACTCAGATGATCCTATCTTCTCGAAGTTGTACACATTTGAGGATACTTCAGCCCTGAAGACATCTACCAACTTATTTTTCATCGTAGTAGTAGCGCCACCAACTGGTGAAAGCTAATACAAGTTATTTTCTTGGATGTTTTTCCCCGTGCAACTCAACAAGGTCGCCCTCATATATGCTCGGAGGACTGTTTCGGCCATGAGGATGTCACAATACGAAATTCATCCTTTTTCGTGAAAAGTTGTGGGAGTGGCATTGCACTGTTTGGCAATAAAACAACGCTGATTATGAGGTTCTAAATATGAACGACAACTCGTGAAACTTGACACACACATCAGGCAGAGCAAATTTATCAATATTTTATACGTTAGTTGTGCAGCTTTTTTGAAATGGCTCGCCATGGCCCTCGAGAAATATTCAAAAAAGCAGCCCTGGTTGAGTGTTTCACCTCGCTTTTTGTAAATTTTATGGAGTACAGTGAACCCTCGGTTATCGCGGTTAATGGGGACCGAGACCACCCGCGGAAACTGAAAATCCGCGAAGTAGCGGCGCACCTTCAAAAATGCTTAAAAGAAAATACAATATATATAATAAATATATATATATATATATATATATATATATATATATATATATATACGGGGAGAGAGAGAGAGAGAGAGAGAGAGAGTGAAATTCATGTTATAACAAAAAAAACAAATTATTATTAAAACGTATTATTTTTTTATTCCCCAGCCATTCTTTTTGTATTTATTTAATTACTCCGACTTTTACCTGCTGGTACGCCGTCCGGTGTTCCCTGTGAAATGAAAGGTGGCATTCTTTAATTATTTATTTATTTATTCATTTATTCATTCATAACTGACAGCTTCGCGCTCCGTTCGTGCCCGGGCGGAAGAGGTGTTCCAATTCGGCTTAACTGTGACACACGCCCGCCCTCCTCCCCCGGAGCTTCCATTCGGTTAAACTTAGGGGCCGCTTGGCACCGCCCGTGCCCGGGGAAGGTGCTCCTCTTCGGCTTACTGTGACGCGAGCATGCCCGCCTCCTCCGGAGCTTCCATTCGGTTAAACTTAGGGGCCGCTTGGAACCGCCCGTGCCCGGCAAAGGTGCTCCTCTTCGGCTTACTGTGACGCGAGCATGCCCTCCTCCTCCGGAGCTTCCATTTGGTTAAACTTAGGGGCCGCTTGGAACCGCCCGTGCCCGGGGAAGGTGCTCCTCTTCGGCTTACTGTGACGCGAGCATGCCCTCCTCCTCCGGAGCTTCCATTCGGTTAAACTTAGGGGCCGCTTGGCACCGCCCGTGCCCGGGGACGGTGCTCCTCTACGGCTTAACTGCCACGCACGCCGGCCGGAGCCCTGGTACGGTCCGAACCGCGCGAAACGTCGCCACCGATCGTGTCCGGGGGAACGTGCTCTTCTTCGTCCACTCTCCTCTTCGCCCACGCTCTTCTTCGGCGCACGCCGGCCGTCTAACCGCTCCAGCGCCCCGTCGTGCCGCTCGGCGAAACTACAATGCCCCCGAATATTTTTTATACCCGCGAAGCACTGAACCCGCGAAAGGTGAACCGCGAAGTAGCGAGGGTTCACTGTATGTATAAGACCAAGACCTACAAAAAAGTCTCTTGGAGCAATGAGCTAGGTTTTACAGGAAGTCGGCCATTTTGAATTTACTTAAAAGGGGCGGGTCACCACAATGGACTTTGTGTAGAAATTATTATTGGGGCCCGAGCAGCGACCGCGGCGAGGTTCCTATTGTTTATGTAGAAATTATTATTAGGGCCCGAGCAGCGACCGCTACGAGGTCCCCATTGTTTTTGTGGAAATTATTATTATTATTATTATTATTAGGGCCCGAGCAGTGACCGCTGCGAGGTCCCTATTGTTTTTCTAGAAATTGTTATTAGGGCCCGAGCTGCGACGGCTGCGAGGTCCCTATTGTTTTTCTAGAAAATATTATTACTTTTATTATTATTATTATTATTATTAGGGCCTGAGCAGCGACCGCTGCGAAGTCCCTGTTGTTTTTGTAGAAATTATTATTATTATTATTTTTCCGATTGTACGATCGCATTTTTGACCCCCGAAACATGCACAAAAACTCACCAAACTTGGCAGTCTCATCGGGCATAGCGAGAAATTTGATATTTTAAACGTCTAATATGAACAGGAAGTGAGTTATGAATTTTTGAAAGTCCGACTTTTGCCCTTTTTTGCATGTTTACAGGGGTCATTCTTTTGCACCCTGATCCTAAAGGCTTCATCTGATTGCCTTAAAATTCTGTCTGTAGCATCTTAAGACCTGGGACAAACACTGGGGCTAAAATCTTTTGTTTCCGAAATACTATATGACGGGGGCGGGGCTTCAAAGTTTTCACTTAAGATTTCCTTCGCCGCAGTGGACAAAATGCTTAATAACTCTCCTGCACATGCTGCTAAAAATCCAAAACTTCACATGTACATAAAGAGTCGGTACCTGAAGACATCTATATGTTTATATTCTGTTATACACCTTGCGCCAATCAATATAATTTTTTACATTTTGACGTACTGCACGGTGCCCTTTTAACGAATCCGATTGAAAATTGGCTAGAAAAGACTCAAGACATTGATCTTACTCTATCCCTATTTTTGTGACTTTCCTTCGAAGGGCGTGGCTATTGCGGTGCCGCAGAGTCTGATTATTCTCCGTGGCAACAAAAGTTCCTGCAAAATGATTCAGATGATCCATCTTCTCGAAATTTTTCACATTTGAGGATATTCAGGCCCTGAAGACGGCTGCCAACTTATTTTTGATCGCAGTGGTAGCGCCACCAACTGGTTAAAACAAATACAAATTATTTTCGTTGATGTTTTTCTCCGGGCAGGTTCACAAAATCTACCTTATATTTGCTCGGATGAGTGTTTAGGCCTTGAGGATGTCACAATACGAAAGTCTTTCACCTTCTTCAGAGTGTCACATGATGGTGTCTTGTGACCCGTCTTTATCAGCTGATGTTCCATGAGGGCGTGACTTACCTGTCACAAGAATGAAGGCAAGTCACACCCCCCGCTGTCCGTTCACTCCGCCAAGATGCTGCTCTAGGTGGTAGAGAGGATGAAGGCTCCCTTGTCTCTGTTCATGGTTTTTATGCCTCGCTTGCAGATCTCAATGGCCTCTCTGATCCAGCGCTGTTGTTTGTTCTCTTCGGTGCGGATGACCCTGCCCTTCTCCCGGTCCATGATGTGGTTTTCCCTTTTGCAGTGGTCAGTGATTGCTGATTTGTAATGTTCATGTTGTGCTTGTTCTTTTCCTGCTCTGATTTTTCATTTTTTTGACAGGTAAGTCACACCCTCATGGAACATCAGCTGATAAAGACGGGTCTCAAGACACCATCATGCGACACTCTGAAGAAGGCGAAAGACTCGCCGAAACATGTCAGGTAAAAAATTAACCTAAAACATAATTGTCTGCTTTTAATGAATCAGTCAAATATCAATAATAAGAAGACAAAATGAACCTAATACAAATAAATGAATGCTTAATAACTCCCCTGCACATGCTCCTAAAAATCCAAACCTTCACCTGTAAATAAAACGTCCCGACCTGAAGACATCTTAATGTTATTATTTTGTTATACACACAGCGCCGCCAAGTGGAATCAAAAATGTGTTTTTATTTTAATTTTCACATCCTGCACGGTGCCCTTTTGACAAATCCGACTGAAAATTAGTCAGAAAAGACTCAAGACAATGATCTTACTCTCTGCCGAATTTTGTGACGTTTTGGCAAAAGGCGTGGCTATTACGGTGCTGAAAAGTCAGATTGTACTCTGTGGCAACAAAAGCTCCGGCAACATGACTCAGATGATCCTATCTTCTCGAAGTCGTACACATTTGAGGATACTTCAGCCCTGAAGACATCTACCAACTTATTTTTCATCGTAGTAGTACCGCCACCAACTGGTAAAAGCTAATACAAGTTATTTTCTTGGATGTTTTTCTCCGTGCAACTCAACAAGGTCGCCCTCATATATGCTCGGATGACTGTTTCGGCCATGAGGATGTCACAATACGAAATTCGTCCTTTTTCGTGTAAAGTTGTGGGAGTGGCATTGCACTGTTCGGCAATAAAACAACGCTGATTATGAGGTTCTAAATATGAACGACAACTCGTGAAACTTTACACACACATCAGGCCGAGCAAATTTATCAATATTTTATACGTTAGTTGTGCAGCTTTTTTGAAATGGCTCGCCATGGCCCTCGAGAAATGTTAAAAAAAGCAGCCCTGGTTGAGTGTTTCACCTCGCTTTTTGTAAATTTTATGGAGTACAGTGAACCCTCGGTTATCGCGGTTAATGGGGACAGAGACCACCCGCGAAAACTGAAAATCCGCGAAGTAGCGGCGCACCTTCAAAAATGCTTAAAAAAATATACAATATATATAATAAATATAGAAATATATATATATATATATATCTATATATATATATATATATATATAGATATATAGATATATATACATATATACGGGGAGAGAGAGAGTGAAATTCATGTTATAACAAAAAAACCAAATTATTATTAAAACGTATTATTTTTTTATTCCCCAGCCATTCTTTTTGTATTTATTTAATTACTCCGACTTTTACCTGCTGGTACGCCGTCCGGTGTGCCCTGTGAAATGAAAGGTGGCATTCTTTATTTATTTATTCTTTTATACATTCATAACTGACAGCTTCGCGCTCCGCTCGTGCCCGGGCGGAAGAGGTGCTCCAATTCGGCTTAACTGTGACACACACCCGCCCTCCTCCCCCGGAGCTTCCATTCGGTTAAACTTAGGGGCCGCTTGGCACCGCCCGTGCCCGGGGAAGGTGCTCCTCTTCGGCTTACTGTGACGCGAGCATGCCCTCCTCCTCTGGAGCTTCCATTCGGTTAAACTTAGGGGCCGCTTGGAACCGCCCGTGCCCGGGGAAGGTGCTCCTCTTCGGCTTACTGTGACGCGAGCATGCCCTCCTCCTCCGGAGCTTCCATTCGGTTAAACTTAGGGGCCGCTTGGCACCGCCCGTGCCCGGGGAAGGTGCTCCTCTACGGCTTAACTGCCACGCACGCCGGCCGGAGCTCTGGTACTGTCCGAACCGCGCGAAACGTCGCCACCGATCGTGTCCGGGGGAACGTGCTCTTCTTCGTCCACTCTCCTCTTCGCCCACGCTCTTCTTCGGCGCACGCCGGCCGTCTAACCGCTCCAGCACCCCGTCGTGCCGCTCGGCGAAACTACAATGCCCCCGAATATTTTTTAGACCCGCGAAACACTGAACCCGCGAAAGGTGAACCGCCAAGTAGCGAGGGTTCACTGTATGTATAAGACCAAGACCTACAAAAAAGTCTCTTGGAGCAATGAGCTAGGTTTTACAGGAAGTCGGCCATTTTTAATTTACTTAAAAGGGGGCGGGTCACCACAATGGACTTTGTGTAGAAATTATTATTGGGGCCCGAGCAGCGACCGCGGCGAGGTCCCTATTGTTTTTGTAGAAATTATTATTAGGGCCCGAGCAGCGACCGCTACGAGGTCCCCATTGTTTTTGTAGAAATTATTATTATTTTTATTATTATTATTATTAGGGCCCGAGCAGTGACCGCTGCGAGGTCCCTATTGTTTTTCTAGAAATTGTTATTAGGGCCCAAGCTGCGACGGCTGCGAGGTCCCTATTGTTTTTGTAGAAAATATTATTACTTTTATTATTATTATTATTATTATTAGGGCCTGAGCAGCGACCGCTGCGAAGTCCCTATTGTTTTTGTAGAAATTATTATTATTATTATTTTTCCGATTGTTCGATTGCATTTTTGACCCCCGAAACATGCACAAAAATTCACCAAACTTGGCAGTCTCATCGGGCATGGCGAAAAATTTTATATTTTAACGTCTAATATGAACAGGAAGTGAGTTATGAATTTTTGAAAGTCCGACTTTTGCCCTTTTTTGCATGTTTACAGGGGTCATTCTTTTGCACCCTGATCCTAAAGGCTTCATCTGATTGCCTTAAAATTCTGTCTGTAGCATCTTAAGACCTGGGACAAACACTGGGGCTAAAACTTTTTGTTTCCGAAATACTATATGACGGGGGCGGGGCTTCGAAGTTTTCACTTAAGATTTCCTTCGCCGCAATGGACAAAATGCTTAATAACTCTCTTGCACATGCTGCTAAAAATCCAAAACTTCACATGTACATAAAGAGTCGGTACCTGAAGACATCTATATGTTTATATTCAGTTATACACCTTGCGCCAATCAATATCATTTTTTACATTTTGACGAACTGCACGGTGCCCTTTTAACGAATCCGATTGAAAATTGGCTAGAAAAGACTCAAGACATTGATCTTACTCTATCCCTATTTTTGTGACTTTCCTTCGAAGGGCGTGGCTATTACGGTGCCGCAGAGTCTGATTATTCTCCGTGGCAACAAAAGTTCCTGCAAAATGATTCAGATGATCCATCTTCTCGAAATTTTTCACATTTGAGGATATTCAGGCCCTGAAGACGGCTGCCAACTTATTTTTGATCGCAGTGGTAGCGCCACCAACTGGTTAAAACAAATACAAATTATTTTCGTTGATGTTTTTCTCCGGGCAGGTGAACAAAATCTACCTTATATTTGCTCGGATGAGTGTTTCAGCCTTGAGGATGTCACAATACGAAAGTCTTTCGCCTTCTTCAGAGTGTCACATGATGGTGTCTTGTGGCCCGTCTTTATCAGCTGATGTTCCATGAGGGCGTGACTTACCTGTCACAAGAATGAAGGCAAGTCACGCCCCCCGCTGTCCGTTAACTCCGCCAAGATGCTGGTCCAGGTGGTAGAGAGGATGAAGGCTCCCTTGTCTCTGTTCATGGTTTTTATGCCTCGCTTGCAGATCTCAATGGCCTCTCTGATCCAGCGCTGTTGTTTGTTCTCTTCTGTGCGGATGACCCTGCCCTTCTCCCGGTCCATGATGTGGTTTTCCCTTTTGCAGTGGTCAGTGATTGCTGATTTGTAATGTTCATGTTGTGCTTGTTCTTTTACTGCTCTGATTTTTCATTTTTTTGACAGGTAAGTCACACCCTCATGGAACATCAGCTGATAAAGACGGGTCTCAAGACACCATCATGCGACACTCTGAAGAAGGCGAAAGACTCGCCGAAACATGTCAGGTAAAAAATTTACCGAAAACATAATTGTCTGCTTTTAATGAATCTGTCAAATATCAATCATAAGAAGACAAAATGAACCTAATACAAATAAATGAATGCTTAATAACTCCCCTGCACATGCTCCTAAAAATCCAAACCTTCACCTGTAAATAAAATGTCCCGACCTGAAGACATCTTAATGTTATTATTTTGTTATACACACAGCGCCGCCAAGTGGAATCAAAAATTTGTTTTTATTTTAATTTTCACGTACTGCACCGTGCCCTTTTGACGAATCCGACTGAAAATTAGTCAGAAAAGACTCAAGACAATGATCTTACTCTCTGCCGAGTTTTGTGACGTTTTGGCAAAAGGCGTGGCTATTACGGTGCTGAAAAGTCCGATTGTACTTTGTGGCAACAAAAGCTCCGCCAACATGACTCAGATGATCCTATCTTCTCGAAGTTGTACACATTTGAGGATACTTCAGCCCTGAAGACATCTACCAACTTATTTTTCATCGTAGTAGTAGCGCCACCAACTGGTAAAAGCTAATACAAGTTATTTTCTTGGATGTTTTTCTCCGTGCAACTCAACAAGGTCGCCCTCATATATGCTCGGAGGACTGTTTCGGCCATGAGGATGTCACAATACGAAATTCATCCTTTTTCGTGAAAAGTTGTGGGAGTGGCATTGCACTGTTTGGCAATAAAACAACGCTGATTATGAGGTTCTAAATATGAACGACAACTCGTGAAACTTGACACACACATCAGGCAGAGCAAATTTATCAATATTTTATACGTTAGTTGTGCAGCTTTTTTGAAATGGCTCGCCATGGCCCTCGAGAAATATTCAAAAAAGCAGCCCTGGTTGAGTGTTTCACCTCGCTTTTTGTAAATTTTATGGAGTACAGTGAACCCTCGGTTATCGCGGTTAATGGGGACCGAGACCACCCGCGGAAACTGAAAATCCGCGAAGTAGCGGCGCACCTTCAAAAATGCTTAAAAGAAAATACAATATATATAATAAATATATATATATATATATATATATATATATATATATATACGGGGAGAGAGAGAGAGAGAGAGAGAGAGAGTGAAATTCATGTTATAACAAAAAAAACAAATTATTATTAAAACGTATTATTTTTTTATTCCCCAGCCATTCTTTTTGTATTTATTTAATTACTCCGACTTTTACCTGCTGGTACGCCGTCCGGTGTTCCCTGTGAAATGAAAGGTGGCATTCTTTAATTATTTATTTATTTATTCATTTATTCATTCATAACTGACAGCTTCGCGCTCCGTTCGTGCCCGGGCGGAAGAGGTGTTCCAATTCGGCTTAACTGTGACACACGCCCGCCCTCCTCCCCCGGAGCTTCCATTCGGTTAAACTTAGGGGCCGCTTGGCACCGCCCGTGCCCGGGGAAGGTGCTCCTCTTCGGCTTACTGTGACGCGAGCATGCCCGCCTCCTCCGGAGCTTCCATTCGGTTAAACTTAGGGGCCGCTTGGAACCGCCCGTGCCCGGCAAAGGTGCTCCTCTTCGGCTTACTGTGACGCGAGCATGCCCTCCTGCCCCGGAGCTTCCATTCGGTTAAACTTAGGGGCCGCTTGGCACCGCCCGTGCCCGGGGAAGGTGCTCCTCTTCGGCTTACTGTGACGCGAGCATGCCCTCCTCCTCCGGAGCTTCCATTCGGTTAAACTTAGGGGCCGCTTGGAACCGCCCGTGCCCGGGGACGGTGCTCCTCTACGGCTTAACTGCCACGCACGCCGGCCGGAGCTCTGGTACGGTCCGAACCGCGCGAAACGTCGCCACCGATCGTGTCCGGGGGAACGTGCTCTTCTTCGTCCACTCTCCTCTTCGCCCACGCTCTTCTTCGGCGCACGCCGGCCGTCTAACCGCTCCAGCGCCCCGTCGTGCCGCTCGGCGAAACTACAATGCCCCCGAATATTTTTTATACCCGCGAAGCACTGAACCCGCGAAAGGTGAACCGCGAAGTAGCGAGGGTTCACTGTATGTATAAGACCAAGACCTACAAAAAAGTCTCTTGGAGCAATGAGCTAGGTTTTACAGGAAGTCGGCCATTTTGAATTTACTTAAAAGGGGCGGGTCACCACAATGGACTTTGTGTAGAAATTATTATTGGGGCCCGAGCAGCGACCGCGGCGAGGTCCCTATTGTTTATGTAGAAATTATTATTAGGGCCCGAGCAGCGACCGCTACGAGGTCCCCATTGTTTTTGTGGAAATTATTATTATTATTATTATTAGGGCCCGAGCAGTGGCAGTGACCGCTGCGAGGTCCCTATCGTTTTTCTAGAAATTGTTATTAGGGCCCGAGCTGCGACGGCTGCGAGGTCCCTATTGTTTTTGTAGAAAATATTATTACTTTTATTATTATTATTATTATTATTATTAGGGCCTGAGCAGCGACCGCTGCGAAGTCGCTATTGTTTTTGTTGAAATTATTATTATTATTATTTTTCCGATTGTTCGATCGCATTTTTGACCCCCGAAACATGCACAAAAACTCACCAAACTTGGCAGTCTCATCGGGCATGGTGAAAAATTTGATATTTTAACGTCTAATATGAACAGGAAGTGAGTTATGAATTTTTGAAAGTCCGACTTTTGCCCTTTTTTGCATGTTTACAGGGGTCATTCTTTTGCACCCTGATCCTAAAGGCTTCATCTGATTGCCTTAAAATTCTGTCTGTAGCATCTTAAGACCTGGGACAAACACTGGGGCTAAAATCTTTTGTTTCCGAAATACTATATGACGGGGGCGGGGCTTCAAAGTTTTCACTTAAGATTTCCTTCGCCGCAATGGACAAAATGCTTAATAACTCTCATGCACATGCTGCTAAAAATCCAAAACTTCACATGTACATAAAGAGTCGGTACCTGAAGACATCTATATGTTTATATTCTGTTATACACCTTGCGCCAATCAATATCATTTTTTACATTTTGACGTACTGCACGGTGCCCTTTTAACGAATCCGATTGAAAATTGGCTAGAAAAGACTCAAGACATTGATCTTACGCTATCCCTATTTTTGTGACTTTCCTTCGAAGGGCGTGGCTATTGCGGTGCCGCAGAGTCTGATTATTCTCCGTGGCAACAAAAGTTCCTGCAAAATGATTCAGATGATCCATCTTCTCGAAATTTTTCACATTTGAGGATATTCAGGCCCTGAAGACGGCTGCCAACTTATTTTTGATCGCAGTGGTAGCGCCACCAACTGGTTAAAACAAATACAAATTATTTTCGTTGATGTTTTTCTCCGGGCAGGTTCACAAAATCTACCTTATATTTGCTCGGATGAGTGTTTAGGCCTTGAGGATGTCACAATACGAAAGTCTTTCGCCTTCTTCAGAGTGTCACATGATGGTGTCTTGTGGCCCGTCTTTATCAGCTGATGTTCCATGAGGGCGTGACTTACCTGTCACAAGAATGAAGGCAAGTCACGCCCCCCGCTGTCCGTTAACTCCGCCAAGATGCTGGTCCAGGTGGTAGAGAGGATGAAGGCAACCTTGTCTCTGTTCATGGTTTTTATGCCTCGCTTGCAGATCTCAATGGCCTCTCTGATCCAGCGCTGTTGTTTGTTCTCTTCTGTGCGGATGACCCTGCCCTTCTCCCGGTCCATGATGTGGTTTTCCCTTTTGCAGTGGTCAGTGATTGCTGATTTGTAATGTTCATGTTGTGCTTGTTCTTTTACTGCTCTGATTTTTCATTTTTTTGACAGGTAAGTCACACCCTCATGGAACATCAGCTGATAAAGACGGGTCTCAAGACACCATCATGCGACACTCTGAAGAAGGCGAAAGACTCGCCGAAACATGTCAGGTAAAAAATTTACCGAAAACATAATTGTCTGCTTTTAATGAATCTGTCAAATATCAATAATAAGAAGACAAAATGAACCTAATACAAATAAATGAATGCTTAATAACTCCCCTGCACATGCTCCTAAAAATCCAAACCTTCACCTGTAAATAAAATGTCCCGACCTGAAGACATCTTAATGTTATTATTTTGTTATACACACAGCGCCGCCAAGTGGAATCAAAAATTTGTTTTTATTTTAATTTTCACGTACTGCAACGTGCCCTTTTGACGAATCCGACTGAAAATTAGTCAGAAAAGACTCAAGACAATGATCTTACTCTCTGCCGAGTTTTGTGACGTTTTGGCAAAAGGCGTGGCTATTACGGTGCTGAAAAGTCCGATTGTACTTTGTGGCAACAAAAGCTCCGGCAACATGACTCAGATGATCCTATCTTCTCGAAGTTGTACACATTTGAGGATACTTCAGCCCTGAAGACATCTACCAACTTATTTTTCATCGTAGTAGTAGCGCCACCAACTGGTAAAAGCTAATACAAGTTATTTTCTTGGATGTTTTTCTCCGTGCAACTCAACAAGGTCGCCCTCATATATGCTCGGAGGACTGTTTCGGCCATGAGGATGTCACAATACGAAATTCATCCTTTTTCGTGAAAAGTTGTGGGAGTGGCATTGCACTGTTTGGCAATAAAACAACGCTGATTATGAGGTTCTAAATATGAACGACAACTCGTGAAACTTGACACACACATCAGGCAGAGCAAATTTATAAATATTTTATACGTTAGTTGTGCAGCTTTTTTGAAATGGCTCGCCATGGCCCTCGAGAAATGTTCAAAAAAGCAGCCCTGGTTGAGTGTTTCACCTCGCTTTTTGTAAATTTTATGGAGTACAGTGAACCCTTGGTTATCGCGGTTAATGGGGACCGAGACCACCCGCGGAAACTGAAAATCCGCGGAGTAGCGGCGCACCATCAAAAATGCTTAAAAGAAAATACAATATATATAATAAATATATATATATATATATATATATATATATATATATATATATATATATATATATATATATATATATATATATATATACGGGGGGAGAGAGAGAGAGAGAGAGAGAGAGTGAAATTAATGTTATAACAAAAAAACCAAATTATTATTAAAACGTATTATTTTTTTATTCCCCAGCCATTCTTTTTGTATTTATTTAATTACTCCGACTTTTACCTGCTGGTACGCCGTCCGGTGTGCCCTGTGAAATGAAAGGTGGCATTCTTTATTTATTTATTCTTTTATACATTCATAACTGACAGCTTCGCGCTCCGCTCGTGCCCGGGCGGAAGAGGTGCTCCAATTCGGCTTAACTGTGACACACACTCGCCCTCCTCCCCCGGAGCTTCCATTCGGTTAAACTTAGGGGCCGCTTGGCACCGCCCGTGCCCGGGGAAGGTGCTCCTCTTCGGCTTACTGTGACGCGAGCATGCCCTCCTCCTCCGGAGCTTCCATTCGGTTAAACTTAGGGGCCGCTTGGAACCGCCCGTGCCCGGGGAAGGTGCTCCTCTTCGGCTTACTGTGACGCGAGCATGCCCTCCTCCTCCGGAGCTTCCATTCGGTTAAACTTAGGGGCCGCTTGGCACCGCCCGTGCCCGGGGAAGGTTCTCCTCTACGGCTTAACTGCCACGCACGCCGGCCGGAGCTCTGGTACTGTCCGAACCGCGCGAAACGTCGCCACCGATCGTGTCCGGGGGAACGTGCTCTTCTTCGTCCACTCTCCTCTTCGCCCACGCTCTTCTTCGGCGCACACCGGCCGTCTAACCGCTCCAGCGCCCCGTCGTGCCGCTCGGCGAAACTACAATGCCCCCGAATATTTTTTAGACCCGCGAAGCACTGAACCCGCGAA
This sequence comes from Idiotropiscis lumnitzeri, assembly GCF_059441095.1. Taxonomy (NCBI): domain Eukaryota; kingdom Metazoa; phylum Chordata; class Actinopteri; order Syngnathiformes; family Syngnathidae; genus Idiotropiscis; species Idiotropiscis lumnitzeri. Next base: position 526,154 of record NW_028283564.1, on the reverse strand, counting down.
AGGTGAACCGCCAAGTAGCGAGGGTTCACTGTATGTATAAGACCAAGACCTACAAAAAAGTCTCTTGGAGCAATGAGCTAGGTTTTACAGGAAGTCGGCCATTTTGAATTTACTTAAAAGGGGGCGGGTCACCACAATGGACTTTGTGTAGAAATTATTATTGGGGCCCGAGCAGCGACCGCGGCGAGGTCCCTATTGTTTTTGTAGAAATTATTATTAGGGCCCGAGCAGCGACCGCTACGAGGTCCCCATTGTTTTTGTGGAAATTATTATTATTATTATTATTAGGGCCCGAGCAGTGACCGCTGCGAGGTCCCTATTGTTTTTCTAGAAATTGTTATTAGGGCCCGAGCTGCGACGGCTGCGAGGTCCCTATTGTTTTTGTAGAAAATATTATTACTTTTATTATTATTATTATTATTAGGGCCTGAGCAGCGACCGCTGCGAAGTCCCTATTGTTTTTGTAGAAATTATTATTATCATTATTTTTCCGATTGTTCGATCGCATTTTTGACCCCCGAAACATGCACAAAAATTCACCAAACTTGGCAGTCTCATCGGGCATGGCGAAAAATTTGATATTTTAACGTCTAATATGAACAGGAAGTGAGTTATGAATTTTTGAAAGTCCGACTTTTGCCCTTTTTTGCATGTTTACAGGGGTCATTCTTTTGCACCCTGATCCTAAAGGCTTCATCTGATTGCCTTAAAATTCTGTCTGTAGCATCTTAAGACCTGGGACAAACACTGGGGCTAAAATTTTTTGTTTCCGAAATACTATATGAACGGGGGCGGGGCTTCGAAGTTTTCACTTAAGATTTCCTTCGCCGCAATGGACAAAATGCTTAATAACTCTCCTGCACATGCTGCTAAAAATCCAAAACTTCACATGTACATAAAGAGTCGGTACCTGAAGACATCTATATGTTTATATTCAGTTATACACCTTGCGCCAATCAATATCATTTTTTACATTTTGACGTACTGCACGGTGCCCTTTTAACGAATCCGATTGAAAATTGGCTAGAAAAGACTCAAGACATTGATCTTACTCTATCCCTATTTTTGTGACTTTCCTTCGAAGGGCGTGGCTATTACGGTGCCGCAGAGTCTGATTATTCTCCGTGGCAACAAAAGTTCCTGCAAAATGATTCAGATGATCCATCTTCTCGAAATTTTTCACATTTGAGGATATTCAGGCCCTGAAGACGGCTGACAACTTATTTTTGATCGGATGAGTGTTTAGGCCTTGAGGATGTCACAATACGAAAGTCTTTCGCCTTCTTCAGAGTGTCACATGATGGTGTCTTGTGGGCCCGTCTTTATCAGCTGATGTTCCATGAGGGCGTGACTTACCTGTCACAAGAATGAAGGCAAGTCACGCCCCCCGCTGTCCGTTCACTCCGCCAAGATGCTGCTCCAGGTGGTAGAGAGGATGAAGGCTCCCTTGTCTCTGTTCATGGTTTTTATGCCTCGCTTGCAGATCTCAATGGCCTCTCTGATCCAGCGCTGTTGTTTGTTCTCTTCGGTGCGGATGACCCTGCCCTTCTCCCGGTCCATGATGTGGTTTTCCCTTTTGCAGTGGTCAGTGATTGCTGATTTGTAATGTTCATGTTGTGCTTGTTCTTTTACTGCTCTGATTTTTCATTTTTTTGACAGGTAAGTCACACCCTCATGGAACATCAGCTGATAAAGACGGGTCTCAAGACACCATCATGCGACACTCTGAAGAAGGCGAAAGACTCGCCGAAACATGTCAGGTAAAAAATTAACCTAAAACATAATTGTCTGCTTTTAATGAATCAGTCAAATATCAATAATAAGAAGACAAAATGAACCTAATACAAATAAATGAATGCTTAATAACGCCCCTGCACATGCTCCTAAAAATCCAAACCTTCACCTGTAAATAAAACGTCCCGACCTGAAGACATCTTAATGTTATTATTTTGTTATACACACAGCGCCGCCAAGTGGAATCAAAAATGTGTTTTTATTTTAATTTTCACGTACTGCACGGTGCCCTTTTGACGAATCCGACTGAAAATTAGTCAGAAAAGACTCAAGACAATGATCTTACTCTCTGCCGAATTTTGTGACGTTTTGGCAAAAGGCGTGGCTATTACGGTGCTGAAAAATCCGATTGTACTTTGTGGCAACAAAAGCTCCGGCAACATGACTCAGATGATCCTATCTTCTCGAAGTTGTACACATTTGAGGATACTTCAGCCCTGAAGACATCTACCAACTTATTTTTCATCGTAGTAGTAGCGCCACCAACTGGTAAAAGCTAATACAAGTTATTTTCTTGGATGTTTTTCTCCGTGCAACTCAACAAGGTCGCCCTCATATATGCTCGGATGACTGTTTCGGCCATGAGGATGTCACAATACGAAATTCATCCTTTTTCGTGAAAAGTTGTGGGAGTGGCATTGCACTGTTCGGCAATAAAACAACGCTGATTATGAGGTTCTAAATATGAACGACAACTCGTGAAACTTTACACACACATCAGGCAGAGCAAATTTATCAATATTTTATACGTTAGTTGTGCAGCTTTTTTGAAATGGCTCGCCATGGCCCTCGAGAAATGTTAAAAAAAGCAGCCCTGGTTGAGTGTTTCACCTTGCTTTTTGTAAATTTTATGGAGTACAGTGAACCCTCGGTTATCGCGGTTAATGGGGACAGAGACCACCCGCGAAAACTGAAAATCCGCGAAGTAGCGGCGCACCTTCAAAAATGCTTAAAAAAAAATACAATATATATAATAAATATATATATATATATATATATATATATATATATATATATATATATATATATATATATATATATATATATATATATATATATATATATATATATATATATATATATATATATATATATATATATATATAGACAGAGAGAGAGAGTGAAATTCATGTTATAACAAAAAAAACAAATTATTATTAAAACGTATTATTTTTTTATTCCCCAGCCATTCTTTTTGTATTTATTTAATTACTCCGACTTTTACCTGCTGGTACGCCGTCCGGTGTGCCCTGTGAAATGAAAGGTGGCATTCTTTATTTATTTATTTATTTATTCATTTATTCATTCATAACTGACAGCTTCGCGCTCCGTTCGTGCCCGGGCGGAAGAGGTGTTCCAATTCGGCTTTACTGTGACACACGCCCGCCCTCCTGCCCCGGAGCTTCCATTCGGTTAAACTTAGGGGCCGCTTGGCACCGCCCGTGCCCGGGGAAGGTGCTCCTCTTCGGCTTACTGTGACGCGAGCATGCCCGCCTCCTCCGGAGCTTCCATTCGGTTAAACTTAGGGGCCGCTTGGAACCGCCCGTGCCCGGGGAAGGTGCTCCTCTTTGGCTTACTGTGACGCGAGCATGCCCTCCTCCTCCGGAGCTTCCATTCGGTTAAACTTAGGGGCCGCTTGGCACCGCCCGTGCCCGGGGAAGGTGCTCCTCTACGGCTTAACTGCCACGCACGCCGGCCGGAGCTCTGGTACGGTCCGAACCGCGCGAAACGTCGCCACCGATCGTGTCCGGGGGAACGTGCTCTTCTTCGTCCACTCTCCTCTTCGCCCACGCTCTTCTTCGGCGCACGCCGGCCGTCTAACCGCTCCAGCGCCCGTCGTGCCGCTCGGCGAAACTACAATGCCCCCGAATATTTTTTATACCCGCGAAGCACTGAACCCGCGAAAGGTGAACCGCGAAGTAGCGAGGGTTCACCGTATGTATAAGACCAAGACCTACAAAAAAGTCTCTTGGAGCAATGAGCTAGGTTTTACAGGAAGTCGGCCATTTTGAATTTACTTAAAAGGGGCGGGTCACCACAATGGACTTTGTGTAGAACTTATTATTGGGGCCCGAGCAGCGACCGCGGCGAGGTCCCTATTGTTTATGTAGAAATTATTATTAGGGCCCGAGCAGCGACCGCTACGAGGTCCCCATTGTTTTTGTGGAAATTATTATTATTTTTATTATTATTATTATTAGGGCCCGAGCAGTGACCGCTGCGAGGTCCCTATTGTTTTTCTAGAAATTGTTATTAGGGCCCAAGCTGCGACGGCTGCGAGGTCCCTACTGTTTTTGTAGAAAATATTATTACTTTTATTATTATTATTATTATTATTATTATTAGGGCCTGAGCAGCGACCGCTGCGAAGTCCCTATTGTTTTTGTAGAAATTATTATTATTATTATTTTTCCGATTGTTCGATTGCATTTTTGTCCCCCGAAACATGCACAAAAATTCACCAAATTTGGCAGTCTCATCGGGCATGGCGAAAAATTTGATATTTTAACGTCTAATATGAACAGGAAGTGAGTTATGAATTTTTGAAAGTCCGACTTTTGCCCTTTTTTGCATGTTTACAGGGGTCATTCTTTTGCACCCTGATCCTAAAGGCTTCATCTGATTGCCTTAAAATTCTGTCTGTAGCATCTTAAGACCTGGGACAAACACTGGGACTAAAATTTTTTGTTTCCGAAATACTATATGACGGGGGCGGGGCTTCGAAGTTTTCACTTAAGATTTCCTTCGCCGCAATGGACAAAATGCTTAATAACTCTCTTGCACATGCTGCTAAAAATCCAAAACTTCACATGTACATAAAGAGTCGGTACCTGAAGACATCTATATGTTTATATTCAGTTATACACCTTGCGCCAATCAATATCATTTTTTACATTTTGACGTACTGCACGGTGCCCTTTTAACGAATCCGATTGAAAATTGGCTAGAAAAGACTCAAGACATTGATCTTACTCTATCCCTATTTTTGTGACTTTCCTTCGAAGGGCGTGGCTATTACGGTGCCGCAGAGTCTGATTATTCTCCGTGGCAACAAAAGTTCCTGCAAAATGATTCAGATGATCCATCTTCTCGAAATTTTTCACATTTGAGGATATTCAGGCCCTGAAGACGGCTGCCAACTTATTTTTGATCGCAGTGGTAGCGCCACCAACTGGTTAAAACAAATACAAATTATTTTCGTTGATGTTTTTCTCCGGGCAGGTTAACAAAATCTACCTTATATTTGCTCGGATGAGTGTTTAGGCCTTGAGGATGTCACAATACGAAAGTCTTTCGCCTTCTTCAGAGTGTCACATGATGGTGTCTTGTGGCCCGTCTTTATCAGCTGATGTTCCATGAGGGCGTGACTTACCTGTCACAAGAATGAAGGCAAGTCACGCCCCCCGCTGTCCGTTAACTCCGCCAAGATGCTGCTCCAGGTGGTAGAGAGGATGAAGGCTCCCTTGTCTCTGTTCATGGTTTTTATGCCTCGCTTGCAGATCTCAATGGCCTCTCTGATCCAGCGCTGTTGTTTGTTCTCTTCGGTGCCGATGACCCTGCCCTTCTCCCGGTCCATGATGTGGTTTTCCCTTTTGCAGTGGTCAGTGATTGCTGATTTGTAATGTTCATGTTGTGCTTGTTCTTTTACTGCTCTGATATTTCATTTTTTTGACAGGTAAGTCACACCCTCATGGAACATCAGCTGATAAAGACGGGTCTCAAGACACCATCATGCGACACTCTGAAGAAGGCGAAAGACTCGCCGAAACATGTCAGGTAAAAAATTTTACCGAAAACATAATTGTCTGCTTTTAATGAATCTGTCAAATATCAATAATAAGAAGACAAAATGAACCTAATACAAATAAATGAATGCTTAATAACTCCCCTGCACATGCTCCTAAAAATCCAAACATTCACCTGTAAATAAAATGTCCCGACCTGAAGACATCTTAATGTTATTATTTTGTTATACACACAGCGCCGCCAAGTGGAATCAAAAATTTGTTTTTATTTTAATTTTCACGTACTGCACGGTGCCCTTTTGACGAATCCGACTGAAAATTAGTCAGAAAAGACTCAAGACAATGATCTTACTCTCTGCCGAGTTTTGTGACGTTTTGGCAAAAGGCGTGGCAATTACGGTGCTGAAAAGTCCGATTGTACTTTGTGGCAACAAAAGCTCCGGCAACATGACTCAGATGATCCTATCTTCTCGAAGTTGTACACATTTGAGGATACTTCAGCCCTGAAGACATCTACCAACTTATTTTTCATCGTAGTAGTAGCGCCACCAACTGGTAAAAGCTAATACAAGTTATTTTCTTGGATGTTTTTCTCCGTGCAACTCAACAAGGTCGCCCTCATATATGCTCGGAGGACTGTTTCGGCCATGAGGATGTCACAATACGAAATTCATCCTTTTTCGTGAAAAGTTGTGGGAGTGGCATTGCACTTTTTGGCAATAAAACAACGCTGATTATGAGGTTCTAAATATGAACGACAACTCGTGAAACTTGAGACACACATCAGGCAGAGCAAATTTATCAATATTTTATACGTTAGTTGTGCAGCTTTTTTGAAATGGCTCGCCATGGCCCTCGAGAAATGTTCAAAAAAGCAGCCCTAGTTGAGTGTTTCACCTCGCTTTTTGTAAATTTTATGGAGTACAGTGAACCCTCAGTTATCGCGGTTAATGGGGACCGAGACCACCCGCGGAAACTGAAAATCCGCGAAGTAGCGGCGCACCTTCAAAAATGCTTAAAAGAAAATACAATATATATAATAAATATATATATATATATATATATATATATATATGTATATATATATATATATATATATATATGTATATATATATATGTATATATATATATGTATATATATATATGTATATATATATATGTATATATATATATGTATATATATATATGTATATATATATATGTATATATATATATGTATATATATATACGGGGAGAGAGAGAGAGAGTGAAATTCATGTTATAACAAAAAAAACAAATTATTATTAAAACGTATTATTTTTTTATTCCCCAGCCATTCTTTTTGTATTTATTTAATTACTCCGACTTTTACCTGCTGGTACGCCGTCCGGTGTTCCCTGTGAAATGAAAGGTGGCATTCTTTATTTATTTATTCATTTATTCATTCATAACTGACAGCTTCGCGCTCCGTTCGTGCCCGGGCGGAAGAGGTGTTCCAATTCGGCTTAACTGTGACACACGCCCGCCCTCCTCCCCCGGAGCTTCCATTCGGTTAAACTTAGGGGCCGCTTGGCACCGCCCGTGCCCGGGGAAGGTGCTCCTCTTCGGCTTACTGTGACGCGAGCATGCCCTCCTCCTCCGGAGCTTCCATTTGGTTAAACTTAGGGGCCGCTTGGAACCGCCCGTGCCCGGGGAAGGTGCTCCTCTTCGGCTTACTGTGACGCGAGCATGCCCTCCTCCTCCGGAGCTTCCATTCGGTTAAACTTAGGGGCCGCTTGGCACCGCCCGTGCCCTGGGAAGGTTCTCCTCTACGGCTTAACTGCCACGCACGCCGGCCGGAGCTCTGGTACTGTCCGAACCGCGCGAATCGTCGCCACCGATCGTGTCCGGGGGAACGTGCTCTTCTTCGTCCACTCTCCTCTTCGCCCACGCTCTTCTTCGGCGCACACCGGCCGTCTAACCGCTCCAGCGCCCCGTCGTGCCGCTCGGCGAAACTATAATGCCCCCGAATATTTTTTAGACCCGCGAAGCACTGAACCCGCGAAAGGTGAACCGCCAAGTAGCGAGGGTTCACTGTATGTATAAGACCAAGACCTACAAAAAAGTCTCTTGGAGCAATGAGCTAGGTTTTACAGGAAGTCGGCCATTTTGAATTTACTTAAAAGGGGGCGGGTCACCACAATGGACTTTGTGTAGAAATTATTATTGGGGCCCGAGCCGCGACCGCGGCGAGGTCCCTATTGTTTATGTAGAAATTATTATTAGGGCCCGAGCAGCGACCGCTACGAGGTCCCCATTGTTTTTGTGGAAATTATTATTATTATTATTATTAGGGCCCGAGCAGTGACCGCTGCGAGGTCCCTATCGTTTTTCTAGAAATTGTTATTAGGGCCCGAGCTGCGACGGCTGCGAGGTCCCTATTGTTTTTGTAGAAAATATTATTACATTTATTATTATTATTATTATTATTATTAGGGCCTGAGCAGCGACCGCTGCGAAGTCGCTATTGTTTTTGTTGAAATTATTATTATTATTATTTTTCCGATTGTTCGATCGCATTTTTGACCCCCGAAACATGCACAAAAACTCACCAAACTTGGCAGTCTCATCGGGCATGGTGAAAAATTTGATATTTTAACGTCTAATATGAACAGGAAGTGAGTTATGAATTTTTGAAAGTCCGACTTTTGCCCTTTTTTGCATGTTTACAGGGGTCATTCTTTTGCACCCTGATCCTAAAGGCTTCATCTGATTGCCTTAAAATTCTGTCTGTAGCATCTTAAGACCTGGGACAAACACTGGGGCTAAAATCTTTTGTTTCCGAAATACTATATGACGGGGGCGGGGCTTCAAAGTTTTCACTTAAGATTTCCTTCGCCGCAATGGACAAAATGCTTAATAACTCTCATGCACATGCTGCTAAAAATCCAAAACTTCACATGTACATAAAGAGTCGGTACCTGAAGACATCTATATGTTTATATTCTGTTATACACCTTGCGCCAATCAATATCATTTTTTACATTTTGACGTACTGCACGGTGCCCTTTTAACGAATCCGATTGAAAATTGGCTAGAAAAGACTCAAGACATTGATCTTACGCTATCCCTATTTTTGTGACTTTCCTTCGAAGGGCGTGGCTATTGCGGTGCCGCAGAGTCTGATTATTCTCCGTGGCAACAAAAGTTCCTGCAAAATGATTCAGATGATCCATCTTCTCGAAATTTTTCACATTTGAGGATATTCAGGCCCTGAAGACGGCTGCCAACTTATTTTTGATCGCAGTGGTAGCGCCACCAACTGGTTAAAACAAATACAAATTATTTTCGTTGATGTTTTTCTCCGGGCAGGTTCACAAAATCTACCTTATATTTGCTCGGATGAGTGTTTAGGCCTTGAGGATGTCACAATACGAAAGTCTTTCGCCTTCTTCAGAGTGTCACATGATGGTGTCTTGTGGCCCGTCTTTATCAGCTGATGTTCCATGAGGGCGTGACTTACCTGTCACAAGAATGAAGGCAAGTCACGCCCCCCGCTGTCCGTTAACTCCGCCAAGATGCTGGTCCAGGTGGTAGAGAGGATGAAGGCAACCTTGTCTCTGTTCATGGTTTTTATGCCTCGCTTGCAGATCTCAATGGCCTCTCTGATCCAGCGCTGTTGTTTGTTCTCTTCTGTGCGGATGACCCTGCCCTTCTCCCGGTCCATGATGTGGTTTTCCCTTTTGCAGTGGTCAGTGATTGCTGATTTGTAATGTTCATGTTGTGCTTGTTCTTTTACTGCTCTGATTTTTCATTTTTTTGACAGGTAAGTCACACCCTCATGGAACATCAGCTGATAAAGACGGGTCTCAAGACACCATCATGCGACACTCTGAAGAAGGCGAAAGACTCGCCGAAACATGTCAGGTAAAAAATTTACCGAAAACATAATTGTCTGCTTTTAATGAATCTGTCAAATATCAATAATAAGAAGACAAAATGAACCTAATACAAATAAATGAATGCTTAATAACTCCCCTGCACATGCTCCTAAAAATCCAAACCTTCACCTGTAAATAAAATGTCCCGACCTGAAGACATCTTAATGTTATTATTTTGTTATACACACAGCGCCGCCAAGTGGAATCAAAAATGTGTTTTTATTTTAATTTTCACGTACTGCAACGTGCCCTTTTGACGAATCCGACTGAAAATTAGTCAGAAAAGACTCAAGACAATGATCTTACTCTCTGCCGAGTTTTGTGACGTTTTGGCAAAAGGCGTGGCTATTACGGTGCTGAAAAGTCCGATTGTACTTTGTGGCAACAAAAGCTCCGGCAACATGACTCAGATGATCCTATCTTCTCGAAGTTGTACACATTTGAGGATACTTCAGCCCTGAAGACATCTACCAACTTATTTTTCATCGTAGTAGTAGCGCCACCAACTGGTAAAAGCTAATACAAGTTATTTTCTTGGATGTTTTTCTCCGTGCAACTCAACAAGGTCGCCCTCATATATGCTCGGAGGACTGTTTCGGCCATGAGGATGTCACAATACGAAATTCATCCTTTTTCGTGAAAAGTTGTGGGAGTGGCATTGCACTGTTTGGCAATAAAACAACGCTGATTATGAGGTTCTAAATATGAACGACAACTCGTGAAACTTGACACACACATCAGGCAGAGCAAATTTATAAATATTTTATACGTTAGTTGTGCAGCTTTTTTGAAATGGCTCGCCATGGCCCTCGAGAAATGTTCAAAAAAGCAGCCCTGGTTGAGTGTTTCACCTCGCTTTTTGTAAATTTTATGGAGTACAGTGAACCCTCGGTTATCGCGGATAATGGGGACCGAGACCACCCGCGGAAACTGAAAATCCGCGGAGTAGCGGCGCACCTTCAAAAATGCTTAAAAGAAAATACAATATATATAATAAATATATATATATATATATATATATATATATATATATATATATATATATATATATATATATATATATATATACGGGGGGAGAGAGAGAGAGAGAGAGAGAGTGAAATTCATGTTATAACAAAAAAACCAAATTATTATTAAAACGTATTATTTTTTTATTCCCCAGCCATTCTTTTTGTATTTATTTAATTACTCCGACTTTTACCTGCTGGTACGCCGTCCGGTGTGCCCTGTGAAATGAAAGGTGGCATTCTTTATTTATTTATTCTTCTATACATTCATAACTGACAGCTTCGCGCTCCGCTCGTGCCCGGGCGGAAGAGGTGCTCCAATTCGGCTTAACTGTGACACACACCCGCCCTCCTCCCCCGGAGCTTCCATTCGGTTAAACTTAGGGGCCGCTTGGCACCGCCCGTGCCCGGGGAAGGTGCTCCTCTTCGGCTTACTGTGACGCGAGCATGCCCTCCTCCTCCGGAGCTTCCATTCGGTTAAACTTAGGGGCCGCTTGGAACCGCCCGTGCCCGGGGAAGGTGCTCCTCTTCGGCTTACTGTGACGCGAGCATGCCCTCCTCCTCCGGAGCTTCCATTCGGTTAAACTTAGGGGCCGCTTGGCACCGCCCGTGCCCTGGGAAGGTTCTCCTCTACGGCTTAACTGCCACGCACGCCGGCCGGAGCTCTGGTACTGTCCGAACCGCGCGAATCGTCGCCACCGATCGTGTCCGGGGGAACGTGCTCTTCTTCGTCCACTCTCCTCTTCGCCCACGCTCTTCTTCGGCGCACACCGGCCGTCTAACCGCTCCAGCGCCCCGTCGTGCCGCTCGGCGAAACTATAATGCCCCCGAATATTTTTTAGACCCGCGAAGCACTGAACCCGCGAAAGGTGAACCGCCAAGTAGCGAGGGTTCACTGTATGTATAAGACCAAGACCTACAAAAAAGTCTCTTGGAGCAATGAGCTAGGTTTTACAGGAAGTCGGCCATTTTGAATTTACTTAAAAGGGGGCGGGTCACCACAATGGACTTTGTGTAGAAATTATTATTGGGGCCCGAGCAGCGACCGCGGCGATGTCCCTATTGTTTTTGTAGAAATTATTATTAGGGCCCGAGCAGCGACCGATACGAGGTCCCCATTGTTTTTGTGGAAATTATTATTATTATTATTATTAGGGCCCGAGCAGTGACCGCTGCGAGGTCCCTATTGTTTTTCTAGAAATTGTTATTAGGGCCCGAGCTGCGACGGCTGCGAGGTCCCTATTATTTTTGTAGAAAATATTATTACTTTTATTATTATTATTATTATTATTATTAGGGCCTGAGCAGCGACCACTGCGAAGTCCCTGTTGTTTTTGTAGAAATTATTATTATTATTATTTTTCCGATTGTTCGATTGCATTTTTGACCCCCGAAACATGCACAAAAACTCACCAAACTTGGCAGTCTCATCGGGCATGGCGAGAAATTTGATATTTTAAACGTCTAATATGAACAGGAAGTGAGTTATGAATTTTTGAAAGTCCGACTTTTGCCCTTTTTTGCATGTTTACAGGGGTCATTCTTTTGCACCCTGATCCTAAAGGCTTCATCTGATTGCCTTAAAATTCTGTCTGTAGCATCTTAAGACCTGGGACAAACACTGGGGCTAAAATTTTTTGTTTCCAAAATACTATATGACGGGGGCGGGGCTTCGAAGTTTTCACTTAAGATTTCCTTCGCCGCAATGGACAAAATGCTTAATAACTCTCTTGCACATGCTGCTAAAAATCCAAAACTTCACATGTACATAAAGAGTCGGTACCTGAAGACATCTATATGTTTATATTCTGTTATACACCTTGCGCCAATCAATATCATTTTTTACATTTTGACGTCCTGCACGGTGCCCTTTTAACGAATCCGATTGAAAATTGGCTAGAAAAGACTCAAGACATTGATCTTACTCTATCCCTATTTTTGTGACTTTCCTTCGAAGGGCGTGGCTATTACGGTGCCGCAGAGTCTGATTATTCTCCGTGGCAACAAAAGTTCCTGCAAAATGATTCAGATGATCCATCTTCTCGAAATTTTTCACATTTGAGGATATTCAGGCCCTGAAGACGGCTGCCAACTTATTTTTGATCGGATGAGTGTTTAGGCCTTGAGGATGTCACAATACGAAAGTCTTTCGCCTTCTTCAGAGTGTCACATGATGGTGTCTTGTGGCCCGTCTTTATCAGCTGATGTTCCATGAGGGCGTGACTTACCTGTCACAAGAATGAAGGCAAGTCACGCCCCCGCTGTCTGTTCACTCCGCCAAGATGCTGCTCCAGGTGGTAGAGAGGATGAAGGCTCCCTTGTCTCTGTTCATGGTTTTTATGCCTCGCTTGCAGATCTCAATGGCCTCTCTGATCCAGCGCTGTTGTTTGTTCTCTTCGGTGCGGATGACCCTGCCCTTCTCCCGGTCCATGATGTGGTTTTCCCTTTTGCAGTGGTCAGTGATTGCTGATTTGTAATGTTCATGTTGTGCTTGTTCTTTTACTGCTCTGATTTTTCATTTTTTTGACAGGTAAGTCACACCCTCATGGAACATCAGCTGATAAAGACGGGTCTCAAGACACCATCATGCGACACTCTGAAGAAGGCGAAAGACTCGCCGAAACATGTCAGGTAAAAAATTAACCTAAAACATAATTGTCTGCTTTTAATGAATCAGTCAAATATCAATAATAAGAAGACAAAATGAACCTAATACAAATAAATGAATGCTTAATAACGCCCCTGCACATGCTCCTAAAAATCCAAACCTTCACCTGTAAATAAAACGTCCCGACCTGAAGACATCTTAATGTTATTATTTTGTTATACACACAGCGCCGCCAAGTGGAATCAAAAATTTGTTTTTATTTTAATTTTCACGTACTGCACCGTGCCCTTTTGACGAATCCGACTGAAAATTAGTCAGAAAAGACTCAAGACAATGATCTTACTCTCTGCCGAGTTTTGTGACGTTTTGGCAAAAGGCGTGGCTATTACGGTGCTGAAAAGTCCGATTGTACTTTGTGGCAACAAAAGCTCCGCCAACATGACTCAGATGATCCTATCTTCTCGAAGTTGTACACATTTGAGGATACTTCAGCCCTGAAGACATCTACCAACTTATTTTTCATCGTAGTAGTAGCGCCACCAACTGGTAAAAGCTAATACAAGTTATTTTCTTGGATGTTTTTCTCCGTGCAACTCAACAAGGTCGCCCTCATATATGCTCGGAGGACTGTTTCGGCCATGAGGATGTCACAATACGAAATTCATCCTTTTTCGTGAAAAGTTGTGGGAGTGGCATTGCACTGTTTGGCAATAAAACAACGCTGATTATGAGGTTCTAAATATGAACGACAACTCGTGAAACTTGACACACACATCAGGCAGAGCAAATTTATCAATATTTTATACGTTAGTTGTGCAGCTTTTTTGAAATGGCTCGCCATGGCCCTCGAGAAATATTCAAAAAAGCAGCCCTGGTTGAGTGTTTCACCTCGCTTTTTGTAAATTTTATGGAGTACAGTGAACCCTCGGTTATCGCGGTTAATGGGGACCGAGACCACCCGCGGAAACTGAAAATCCGCGAAGTAGCGGCGCACCTTCAAAAATGCTTAAAAGAAAATACAATATATATAATAAATATATATATATATATATATATATATATATATATATATATATATATATACGGGCAGAGAGAGAGAGAGAGAGAGAGAGAGTGAAATTCATGTTATAACAAAAAAAACAAATTATTATTAAAACGTATTATTTTTTTATTCCCCAGCCATTCTTTTTGTATTTATTTAATTACTCCGACTTTTACCTGCTGGTACGCCGTCCGGTGTTCCCTGTGAAATGAAAGGTGGCATTCTTTAATTATTTATTTATTTATTCATTTATTCATTCATAACTGACAGCTTCGCGCTCCGTTCGTGCCCGGGCGGAAGAGGTGTTCCAATTCGGCTTAACTGTGACACACGCCCGCCCTCCTCCCCTTGAGCTTCCATTCGGTTAAACTTAGGGGCCGCTTGGCACCGCCCGTGCCCGGGGAAGGTGCTCCTCTTCGGCTTACTGTGACGCGAGCATGCCCGCCTCCTCCGGAGCTTCCATTCGGTTAAACTTAGGGGCCGCTTGGAACCGCCCGTGCCCGGCAAAGGTGCTCCTCTTCGGCTTACTGTGACGCGAGCATGCCCTCCTCCTCCGGAGCTTCCATTTGGTTAAACTTAGGGGCCGCTTGGAACCGCCCGTGCCCGGGGACGGTGCTCCTCTACGGCTTAACTGCCACGCACGCCGGCCGGAGCCCTGGTACGGTCCGAACCGCGCGAAACGTCGCCACCGATCGTGTCCGGGGGAACGTGCTCTTCTTCGTCCACTCTCCTCTTCGCCCACGCTCTTCTTCGGCGCACGCCGGCCGTCTAACCGCTCCAGCGCCCCGTCGTGCCGCTCGGCGAAACTACAATGCCCCCGAATATTTTTTATACCCGCGAAGCACTGAACCCGCGAAAGGTGAACCGCGAAGTAGCGAGGGTTCACTGTATGTATAAGACCAAGACCTACAAAAAAGTCTCTTGGAGCAATGAGCTAGGTTTTACAGGAAGTCGGCCATTTTGAATTTACTTAAAAGGGGCGGGTCACCACAATGGACTTTGTGTAGAAATTATTATTGGGGCCCGAGCAGCGACCGCGGCGAGGTTCCTATTGTTTATGTAGAAATTATTATTAGGGCCCGAGCAGCGACCGCTACGAGGTCCCCATTGTTTTTGTGGAAATTATTATTATTATTATTATTAGGGCCCGAGCAGTGACCGCTGCGAGGTCCCTATTGTTTTTCTAGAAATTGTTATTAGGGCCCGAGCTGCGACGGCTGCGAGGTCCCTATTGTTTTTGTAGAAAATATTATTACTTTTATTATTATTATTATTATTATTATTATTATTATTATTAGGGCCTGAGCAGCGACCGCTGCGAAGTCCCTGTTGTTTTTGTAGAAATTATTATTATTATTATTTTTCCGATTTGTACGATCGCATTTTTGACCCCCGAAACATGCACAAAAACTCACCAAACTTGGCAGTCTCATCGGGCATAGCGAGAAATTTGATATTTTAAACGTCTAATATGAACAGGAAGTGAGTTATGAATTTTTGAAAGTCCGACTTTTGCCCTTTTTTGCATGTTTACAGGGGTCATTCTTTTGCACCCTGATCCTAAAGGCTTCATCTGATTGCCTTAAAATTCTGTCTGTAGCATCTTAAGACCTGGGACAAACACTGGGGCTAAAATCTTTTGTTTCCGAAATACTATATGACGGGGGCGGGGCTTCAAAGTTTTCACTTAAGATTTCCTTCGCCGCAGTGGACAAAATGCTTAATAACTCTCCTGCACATGCTGCTAAAAATCCAAAACTACACATGTACATAAAGAGTCGGTACCTGAAGACATCTATATGTGTATATTCTGTTATACACCTTGCGCCAATCAATATAATTTTTTACATTTTGACGTACTGCACGGTGCCCTTTTAACGAATCCGATTGAAAATTGGCTAGAAAAGACTCAAGACATTGATCTTACTCTATCCCTATTTTTGTGACTTTCCTTCGAAGGGCGTGGCTATTGCGGTGCCGCAGAGTCTGATTATTCTCCGTGGCAACAAAAGTTCCTGCAAAATGATTCAGATGATCCATCTTCTCGAAATTTTTCACATTTGAGGATATTCAGGCCCTGAAGACGGCTGCCAACTTATTTTTGATCGCAGTGGTAGCGCCACCAACTGGTTAAAACAAATACAAATTATTTTCTTTGATGTTTTTCTCCGGGCAGGTTCACAAAATCTACCTTATATTTGCTCGGATGAGTGTTTAGGCCTTGAGGATGTCACAATACGAAAGTCTTTCGCCTTCTTCAGAGTGTCACATGATGGTGTCTTGTGACCCGTCTTTATCAGCTGATGTTCCATGAGGGCGTGACTTACCTGTCACAAGAATGAAGGCAAGTCACACCCCCCGCTGTCCGTTCACTCCGCCAAGATGCTGCTCTAGGTGGTAGAGAGGATGAAGGCTCCCTTGTCTCTGTTCATGGTTTTTATGCCTCGCTTGCAGATCTCAATGGCCTCTCTGATCCAGCGCTGTTGTTTGTTCTCTTCGGTGCGGATGACCCTGCCCTTCTCCCGGTCCATGATGTGGTTTTCCCTTTTGCAGTGGTCAGTGATTTCTGATTTGTAATGTTCATGTTGTGCTTGTTCTTTTCCTGCTCTGATTTTTCATTTTTTTGACAGGTAAGTCACACCCTCATGGAACATCAGCTGATAAAGACGGGTCTCAAGACACCATCATGCGACACTCTGAAGAAGGCGAAAGACTCGCCGAAACATGTCAGGTAAAAAATTAACCTAAAACATAATTGTCTGCTTTTAATGAATCAGTCAAATATCAATAATAAGAAGACAAAATGAACCTAATACAAATAAATGAATGCTTAATAACTCCCCTGCACATGCTCCTAAAAATCCAAACCTTCACCTGTAAATAAAACGTCCCGACCTGAAGACATCTTAATGTTATTGTTTTGTTATACACACAGCGCCGCCAAGTGGAATCAAAAATTTGTTTTTATTTTAATTTTCACGTACTGCACCGTGCCCTTTTGACGAATCCGACTGAAAATTAGTCAGAAAAGACTCAAGACAATGATCTTACTCTCTGCCGAGTTTTGTGACGTTTTGGCAAAAGGCGTGGCTATTACGGTGCTGAAAAGTCCGATTGTACTTTGTGGCAACAAAAGCTCCGCCAACATGACTCAGATGATCCTATCTTCTCGAAGTTGTACACATTTGAGGATACTTCAGCCCTGAAGACATCTACCAACTTATTTTTCATCGTAGTAGTAGCGCCACCAACTGGTAAAAGCTAATACAAGTTATTTTCTTGGATGTTTTTCTCCGTGCAACTCAACAAGGTCGCCCTCATATATGCTCGGAGGACTGTTTCGGCCATGAGGATGTCACAATACGAAATTCATCCTTTTTCGTGAAAAGTTGTGGGAGTGGCATTGCACTGTTTGGCAATAAAACAACGCTGATTATGAGGTTCTAAATATGAACGACAACTCGTGAAACTTGACACACACATCAGGCAGAGCAAATTTATCAATATTTTATACGTTAGTTGTGCAGCTTTTTTGAAATGGCTCGCCATGGCCCTCGAGAAATATTCAAAAAAGCAGCCCTGGTTGAGTGTTTCACCTCGCTTTTTGTAAATTTTATGGAGTACAGTGAACCCTCGGTTATCGCGGTTAATGGGGACCGAGACCACCCGCGGAAACTGAAAATCCGCGAAGTAGCGGCGCACCTTCAAAAATGCTTAAAAGAAAATACAATATATATAATAAATATATATATATATATATATATATATATATATATATATATACGGGCAGAGAGAGAGAGAGAGAGAGAGAGAGTGAAATTCATGTTATAACAAAAAAAACAAATTATTATTAAAACGTATTATTTTTTTATTCCCCAGCCATTCTTTTTGTATTTATTTAATTACTCCGACTTTTACCTGCTGGTACGCCGTCCGGTGTTCCCTGTGAAATGAAAGGTGGCATTCTTTAATTATTTATTTATTTATTCATTTATTCATTCATAACTGACAGCTTCGCGCTCCGTTCGTGCCCGGGCGGAAGAGGTGTTCCAATTCGGCTTAACTGTGACACACGCCCGCCCTCCTCCCCCGGAGCTTCCATTCGGTTAAACTTAGGGGCCGCTTGGCACCGCCCGTGCCCGGGGAAGGTGCTCCTCTTCGGCTTACTGTGACGCGAGCATGCCCGCCTCCTCCGGAGCTTCCATTCGGTTAAACTTAGGGGCCGCTTGGAACCGCCCGTGCCCGGCAAAGGTGCTCCTCTTCGGCTTACTGTGACGCGAGCATGCCCTCCTCCTCCGGAGCTTCCATTTGGTTAAACTTAGGGGCCGCTTGGAACCGCCCGTGCCCGGGGACGGTGCTCCTCTACGGCTTAACTGCCACGCACGCCGGCCGGAGCCCTGGTACGGTCCGAACCGCGCGAAACGTCGCCACCGATCGTGTCCGGGGGAACGTGCTCTTCTTCGTCCACTCTCCTCTTCGCCCACGCTCTTCTTCGGCGCACGCCGGCCGTCTAACCGCTCCAGCGCCCCGTCGTGCCGCTCGGCGAAACTACAATGCCCCCGAATATTTTTTATACCCGCGAAGCACTGAACCCGCGAAAGGTGAACCGCGAAGTAGCGAGGGTTCACTGTATGTATAAGACCAAGACCTACAAAAAAGTCTCTTGGAGCAATGAGCTAGGTTTTACAGGAAGTCGGCCATTTTGAATTTACTTAAAAGGGGCGGGTCACCACAATGGACTTTGTGTAGAAATTATTATTGGGGCCCGAGCAGCGACCGCGGCGAGGTTCCTATTGTTTATGTAGAAATTATTATTAGGGCCCGAGCAGCGACCGCTACGAGGTCCCCATTGTTTTTGTGGAAATTATTATTATTATTATTATTAGGGCCCGAGCAGTGACCGCTGCGAGGTCCCTATTGTTTTTCTAGAAATTGTTATTAGGGCCCGAGCTGCGACGGCTGCGAGGTCCCTATTGTTTTTGTAGAAAATATTATTACTTTTATTATTATTATTATTATTATTATTATTATTATTATTAGGGCCTGAGCAGCGACCGCTGCGAAGTCCCTGTTGTTTTTGTAGAAATTATTATTATTATTATTTTTCCGATTGTACGATCGCATTTTTGACCCCCGAAACATGCACAAAAACTCACCAAACTTGGCAGTCTCATCGGGCATAGCGAGAAATTTGATATTTTAAACGTCTAATATGAACAGGAAGTGAGTTATGAATTTTTGAAAGTCCGACTTTTGCCCTTTTTTGCATGTTTACAGGGGTCATTCTTTTGCACCCTGATCCTAAAGGCTTCATCTGATTGCCTTAAAATTCTGTCTGTAGCATCTTAAGACCTGGGACAAACACTGGGGCTAAAATCTTTTGTTTCCGAAATACTATATGACGGGGGCGGGGCTTCAAAGTTTTCACTTAAGATTTCCTTCGCCGCAGTGGACAAAATGCTTAATAACTCTCCTGCACATGCTGCTAAAAATCCAAAACTACACATGTACATAAAGAGTCGGTACCTGAAGACATCTATATGTGTATATTCTGTTATACACCTTGCGCCAATCAATATAATTTTTTACATTTTGACGTACTGCACGGTGCCCTTTTAACGAATCCGATTGAAAATTGGCTAGAAAAGACTCAAGACATTGATCTTACTCTATCCCTATTTTTGTGACTTTCCTTCGAAGGGCGTGGCTATTGCGGTGCCGCAGAGTCTGATTATTCTCCGTGGCAACAAAAGTTCCTGCAAAATGATTCAGATGATCCATCTTCTCGAAATTTTTCACATTTGAGGATATTCAGGCCCTGAAGACGGCTGCCAACTTATTTTTGATCGCAGTGGTAGCGCCACCAACTGGTTAAAACAAATACAAATTATTTTCTTTGATGTTTTTCTCCGGGCAGGTTCACAAAATCTACCTTATATTTGCTCGGATGAGTGTTTAGGCCTTGAGGATGTCACAATACGAAAGTCTTTCGCCTTCTTCAGAGTGTCACATGATGGTGTCTTGTGACCCGTCTTTATCAGCTGATGTTCCATGAGGGCGTGACTTACCTGTCACAAGAATGAAGGCAAGTCACACCCCCCGCTGTCCGTTCACTCCGCCAAGATGCTGCTCTAGGTGGTAGAGAGGATGAAGGCTCCCTTGTCTCTGTTCATGGTTTTTATGCCTCGCTTGCAGATCTCAATGGCCTCTCTGATCCAGCGCTGTTGTTTGTTCTCTTCGGTGCGGATGACCCTGCCCTTCTCCCGGTCCATGATGTGGTTTTCCCTTTTGCAGTGGTCAGTGATTGCTGATTTGTAATGTTCATGTTGTGCTTGTTCTTTTCCTGCTCTGATTTTTCATTTTTTTGACAGGTAAGTCACACCCTCATGGAACATCAGCTGATAAAGACGGGTCTCAAGACACCATCATGCGACACTCTGAAGAAGGCGAAAGACTCGCCGAAACATGTCAGGTAAAAAATTAACCTAAAACATAATTGTCTGCTTTTAATGAATCAGTCAAATATCAATAATAAGAAGACAAAATGAACCTAATACAAATAAATGAATGCTTAATAACTCCCCTGCACATGCTCCTAAAAATCCAAACCTTCACCTGTAAATAAAACGTCCCGACCTGAAGACATCTTAATGTTATTATTTTGTTATACACACAGCGCCGCCAAGTGGAATCAAAAATGTGTTTTTATTTTAATTTTCACATCCTGCACGGTGCCCTTTTGACAAATCCGACTGAAAATTAGTCAGAAAAGACTCAAGACAATGATCTTACTCTCTGCCGAATTTTGTGACGTTTTGGCAAAAGGCGTGGCTATTACGGTGCTGAAAAGTCAGATTGTACTCTGTGGCAACAAAAGCTCCGGCAACATGACTCAGATGATCCTATCTTCTCGAAGTCGTACACATTTGAGGATACTTCAGCCCTGAAGACATCTACCAACTTATTTTTCATCGTAGTAGTACCGCCACCAACTGGTAAAAGCTAATACAAGTTATTTTCTTGGATGTTTTTCTCCGTGCAACTCAACAAGGTCGCCCTCATATATGCTCGGATGACTGTTTCGGCCATGAGGATGTCACAATACGAAATTCGTCCTTTTTCGTGTAAAGTTGTGGGAGTGGCATTGCACTGTTCGGCAATAAAACAACGCTGATTATGAGGTTCTAAATATGAACGACAACTCGTGAAACTTTACACACACATCAGGCAGAGCAAATTTATCAATATTTTATACGTTAGTTGTGCAGCTTTTTTGAAATGGCTCGCCATGGCCCTCGAGAAATGTTAAAAAAAGCAGCCCTGGTTGAGTGTTTCACCTCGCTTTTTGTAAATTTTATGGAGTACAGTGAACCCTCGGTTATCGCGGTTAATGGGGACAGAGACCACCCGCGAAAACTGAAAATCCGCGAAGTAGCGGCGCACCTTCAAAAATGCTTAAAAAAATATACAATATATATAATAAATATAGAAATATAGAAATATATATATATATATATATATATATATATATATATATATATACGGGGAGAGAGAGAGTGAAATTCATGTTATAACAAAAAAAACAAATTATTATTAAAACGTATTATTTTTTTATTCCCCAGCCATTCTTTTTGTATTTATTTAATTACTCCGACTTTTACCTGCTGGTACGCCGTCCGGTGTGCCCTGTGAAATGAAAGGTGGCATTCTTTATTTATTTATTTATTTATTCATTTATTCATTCATAACTGACAGCTTCGCGCTCCGTTCGTGCCCGGGCGGAAGAGGTGTTCCAATTCGGCTTTACTGTGACACACGCCCGCCCTCCTGCCCCGGAGCTTCCATTCGGTTAAACTTAGGGGCCGCTTGGCACCGCCCGTGCCCGGGGAAGGTGCTCCTCTTCGGCTTACTGTGACGCGAGCATGCCCGCCTCCTCCGGAGCTTCCATTCGGTTAAACTTAGGGGCCGCTTGGAACCGCTAATGCCCGGGGAAGGTGCTCCTCTTTGGCTTACTGTGACGCGAGCATGCCCTCCTCCTCCGGAGCTTCCATTCGGTTAAACTTAGGGGCCGCTTGGCACCGCCCGTGCCCGGGGAAGGTGCTCCTCTACGGCTTAACTGCCACGCACGCCGGCCGGAGCTCTGGTACGGTCCGAACCGCGCGAAACGTCGCCACCGATCGTGTCCGGGGGAACGTGCTCTTCTTCGTCCACTCTCCTCTTCGCCCACGCTCTTCTTCGGCGCACGCCGGCCGTCTAACCGCTCCAGCGCCCGTCGTGCCGCTCGGCGAAACTACAATGCCCCCGAATATTTTTTATACCCGCGAAGCACTGAACCCGCGAAAGGTGAACCGCGAAGTAGCGAGGGTTCACCGTATGTATAAGACCAAGACCTACAAAAAAGTCTCTTGGAGCAATGAGCTAGGTTTTACAGGAAGTCGGCCATTTTGAATTTACTTAAAAGGGGCGGGTCACCACAATGGACTTTGTGTAGAAATTATTATTGGGGCCCGAGCAGCGACCGCGGCGAGGTCCCTATTGTTTATGTAGAAATTATTATTAGGGCCCGAGCAGCGACCGCTACGAGGTCCCCATTGTTTTTGTGGAAATTATTATTATTTTTATTATTATTATTATTAGGGCCCGAGCAGTGACCGCTGCGAGGTCCCTATTGTTTTTCTAGAAATTGTTATTAGGGCGCAAGCTGCGACGGCTGCGAGGTCCCTACTGTTTTTGTAGAAAATATTATTACTTTTATTATTATTATTATTATTATTATTATTAGGGCCTGAGCAGCGACCGCTGCGAAGTCCCTATTGTTTTTGTAGAAATTATTATTATTATTATTTTTCCGATTGTTCGATTGCATTTTTGTCCCCCGAAACATGCACAAAAATTCACCAAACTTGGCAGTCTCATCGGGCATGGCGAAAAATTTGATATTTTAACGTCTAATATGAACAGGAAGTGAGTTATGAATTTTTGAAAGTCCGACTTTTGCCCTTTTTTGCATGTTTACAGGGGTCATTCTTTTGCACCCTGATCCTAAAGGCTTCATCTGATTGCCTTAAAATTCTGTCTGTAGCATCTTAAGACCTGGGACAAACACTGGGACTAAAATTTTTTGTTTCCGAAATACTATATGACGGGGGCGGGGCTTCGAAGTTTTCACTTAAGATTTCCTTCGCCGCAATGGACAAAATGCTTAATAACTCTCTTGCACATGCTGCTAAAAATCCAAAACTTCACATGTACATAAAGAGTCGGTACCTGAAGACATCTATATGTTTATATTCAGTTATACACCTTGCGCCAATCAATATAATTTTTTACATTTTGACGTACTGCACGGTGCCCTTTTAACGAATCCGATTGAAAATTGGCTAGAAAAGACTCAAGACATTGATCTTACTCTATCCCTATTTTTGTGACTTTCCTTCGAAGGGCGTGGCTATTACGGTGCCGCAGAGTCTGATTATTCTCCGTGGCAACAAAAGTTCCTGCAAAATGATTCAGATGATCCATCTTCTCGAAATTTTTCACATTTGAGGATATTCAGGCCCTGAAGACGGCTGCCAACTTATTTTTGATCGCAGTGGTAGCGCCACCAACTGGTTAAAACAAATACAAATTATTTTCGTTGATGTTTTTCTCCGGGCAGGTTCACAAAATCTACCTTATATTTGCTCGGATGAGTGTTTAGGCCTTGAGGATGTCACAATACGAAAGTCTTTCGCCTTCTTCAGAGTGTCACATGATGGTGTCTTGTGGCCCGTCTTTATCAGCTGATGTTCCATGAGGGCGTGACTTACCTGTCACAAGAATGAAGGCAAGTCACGCCCCCCGCTGTCCGTTAACTCCGCCAAGATGCTGCTCCAGGTGGTAGAGAGGATGAAGGCTCCCTTGTCTCTGTTCATGGTTTTTATGCCTCGCTTGCAGATCTCAATGGCCTCTCTGATCCAGCGCTGTTGTTTGTTCTCTTCGGTGCCGATGACCCTGCCCTTCTCCCGGTCCATGATGTGGTTTTCCCTTTTGCAGTGGTCAGTGATTGCTGATTTGTAATGTTCATGTTGTGCTTGTTCTTTTACTGCTCTGATTTTTCATTTTTTTGACAGGTAAGTCACACCCTCATGGAACATCAGCTGATAAAGACGGGTCTCAAGACACCATCATGCGACACTCTGAAGAAGGCGAAAGACTCGCCGAAACATGTCAGGTAAAAAATTTTACCGAAAACATAATTGTCTGCTTTTAATGAATCTGTCAAATATCAATAATAAGAAGACAAAATGAACCTAATACAAATAAATGAATGCTTAATAACTCCCCTGCACATGCTCCTAAAAATCCAAACATTCACCTGTAAATAAAATGTCCCGACCTGAAGACATCTTAATGTTATTATTTTGTTATACACACAGCGCCGCCAAGTGGAATCAAAAATTTGTTTTTATTTTAATTTTCACGTACTGCACGGTGCCCTTTTGACGAATCCGACTGAAAATTAGTCAGAAAAGACTCAAGACAATGATCTTACTCTCTGCCGAGTTTTGTGACGTTTTGGCAAAAGGCGTGGCAATTACGGTGCTGAAAATTCCGATTGTACTTTGTGGCAACAAAAGCTCCGGCAACATGACTCAGATGATCCTATCTTCTCGAAGTTGTACACATTTGAGGATACTTCAGCCCTGAAGACATCTACCAACTTATTTTTCATCGTAGTAGTAGCGCCACCAACTGGTAAAAGCTAATACAAGTTATTTTCTTGGATGTTTTTCTCCGTGCAACTCAACAAGGTCGCCCTCATATATGCTCGGAGGACTGTTTCGGCCATGAGGATGTCACAATACGAAATTCATCCTTTTTCGTGAAAAGTTGTGGGAGTGGCATTGCACTTTTTGGCAATAAAACAACGCTGATTATGAGGTTCTAAATATGAACGACAACTCGTGAAACTTGAGACACACATCAGGCAGAGCAAATTTATCAATATTTTATACGTTAGTTGTGCAGCTTTTTTGAAATGGCTCGCCATGGCCCTCGAGAAATGTTCAAAAAAGCAGCCCTGGTTGAGTGTTTCACCTCGCTTTTTGTAAATTTTATGGAGTACAGTGAACCCTCAGTTATCGCGGTTAATGGGGACCGAGACCACCCGCGGAAACTGAAAATCCGCGAAGTAGCGGCGCACCTTCAAAAATGCTTAAAAGAAAATACAATATATATAATAAATATATATATATATATATATATATATATATATATATGTATATATATATATGTATATATATATATGTATATATATATATATATATACGGGGAGAGAGAGAGAGAGAGGGAGTGAAATTCATGTTATAACAAAAAAAACAAATTATTATTAAAACGTATTATTTTTTTATTCCCCAGCCATTCTTTTTGTATTTATTTAATTACTCCGACTTTTACCTGCTGGTACGCCGTCCGGTGTTCCCTGTGAAATGAAAGGTGGCATTCTTTATTTATTTATTTATTTATTCATTTATTCATTCATAACTGACAGCTTCGCGCTCCGTTCGTGCCCGGGCGGAAGAGGTGTTCCAATTCGGCTTAACTGTGACACACGCCCGCCCTCCTCCCCCGGAGCTTCCATTCGGTTAAACTTAGGGGCCGCTTGGCACCGCCCGTGCCCGGGGAAGGTGCTCCTCTTCGGCTTACTGTGACGCGAGCATGCCCGCCTCCTCCGGAGCTTCCATTCGGTTAAACTTAGGGGCCGCTTGGAACCGCCCGTGCCCGGCGAAGGTGCTCCTCTTCGGCTTACTGTGACGCGAGCATGCCCTCCTCCTCCGGAGCTTCCATTTGGTTAAACTTAGGGGCCGCTTGGAACCGCCCGTGCCCGGGGAAGGTGCTCCTCTACGGCTTAACTGCCACGCACGCCGGCCGGAGCTCTGGTACGGTCCGAACCGCGCGAAACGTCGCCACCGATCGTGTCCGGGGGAACGTGCTCTTCTTCGTCCACTCTCCTCTTCGCCCACGCTCTTCTTCGGCGCACGCCGGCCGTCTAACCGCTCCAGCGCCCCGTCGTGCCGCTCGGCGAAACTACAATGCCCCCGAATATTTTTTATACCCGCGAAGCACTGAACCCGCGAAAGGTGAACCGCGAAGTAGCGAGGGTTCACTGTATGTATAAGACCAAGACCTACAAAAAAGTCTCTTGGAGCAATGAGCTAGGTTTTACAGGAAGTCGGCCATTTTGAATTTATTAAAAGGGGGCGGGTCACCACAATGGACTTTGTGTAGAAATTATTATTGGGGCCCGAGCAGCGACCGCGGCGAGGTCCCTATTGTTTATGTAGAAATTATTATTAGGGCCCGAGCAGCGACCGCTACGAGGTCCCCATTGTTTTTGTGGAAATTATTATTATTATTATTATTATTAGGGCCCGAGCAGTGACCGCTGCGAGGTCCCTATTGTTTTTCTAGAAATTGTTATTAGGGCCCGAGCTGCGACGGCTGCGAGGTCCCTATTGTTTTTGTAGAAAATATTATTACTTTCAAATTTCCCCATTGTGGGACTAATAAAGGACATCTTATCTTATCTTCTCTTATTATTATTATTATTATTAGGGCCTGAGCAGCGACCGCTGCGAAGTCCCTATTGTTTTTGTAGAAATTATTATTATTATTATTTTTCCGATTGTTCGATTGCATTTTTGACCCCCGAAACATGCACAAAAATTCACCAAACTTGGCAGTCTCATCGGGCATGGCGAAAAATGTGATATTTTAATGTCTAATATGAATAGGAAGTGAGTTATGAATTTTTGAAAGTCCGACTTTTGCCCTTTTTTGCATGTTTACTGGGGTCATTCTTTTGCACCCTGATCCTAAAGGCTTCATCTGATTGCCTTAAAATTCTGTCTGTAGCATCTTAAGACCTGGGACAAACACTGGGGCTAAAATTTTTTGTTTCCGAAATACTATATGACGGGGGCGGGGCTTCGAAGTTTTCACTTAAGATTTCCTTCGCCGCAATGGACAAAATGCTTAATAACTCTCTTGCACATGCTGCTAAAAATCCAAAACTTCACATGTACATAAAGAGTCGGTACCTGAAAACATCTATATGTTTATATTCAGTTATACACCTTGCGCCAATCAATATCATTTTTTACATTTTGACGTACTGCACGGTGCCCTTTTAACGAATCCGATTGAAAATTGGCTAGAAAAGACTCAAGACATTGATCTTACTCTATCCCTATTTTTGTGACTTTCCTTCGAAGGGCGTGGCTATTACGGTGCCGCAGAGTCTGATTATTCTCCGTGGCAACAAAAGTTCCTGCAAAATGATTCAGATGATCCATCTTCTTGAAATTTTTCACATTTGAGGATATTCAGGCCCTGAAGACGGCTGCCAACTTATTTTTGATCGCAGTGGTAGCGCCACCAACTGGTTAAAACAAATACAAATTATTTTCGTTGATGTTTTTCTCCGGGCAGGTTCACAAAATCTACCTTAAATTTGCTCGGATGAGTGTTTAAGCCTTGAGGATGTCACAATACGAAAGTCTTTCGTCTTCTTCAGAGTGTCACATGATGGTGTCTTGTGGCCCGTCTTTATCAGCTGATGTTCCATGAGGGCGTGACTTACCATTCACAAGAATGAAGGCAAGTCACGCCCCCCGCTGTCCGTTCACTCCGCCAAGATGCTGCTCCAGGTGGTAGAGAGGATGAAGGCTCCCTTGTCTCTGTTCATGGTTTTTATGCCTCGCTTGCAGATCTCAATGGCCTCTCTGATCCAGCGCTGTTGTTTGTTCTCTTCGGTGCGGATGACCCTGCCCTTCTCCCGGTCCATGATGTGGTTTTCCCTTTTGCAGCGGTCAGTGATTGCTGATTTGTAATGTTCATGTTGTGCTTGTTCTTTTACTGCTCTGATTTTTCATTTTTTTGACAGGTAAGTCACACCCTCATGGAACATCAGCTGATAAAGACGGGTCTCAAGACACCATCATGCGACACTCTGAAGAAGGCGAAAGACTCGCCGAAACATGTCAGGTAAAAAATTAACCTAAAACATAATTGTCTGCTTTTAATGAATCAGTCAAATATCAATAATAAGAAGACAAAATGAACCTAATACAAATAAACGAATGCTTAATAACTCCCCTGCACATGCTCCTAAAAATCCAAACCTTCACCTGTAAATAAAACGTCCCGACCTGAAGACATCTTAATGTTATTATTTTGTTATACACACAGCGCCGCCAAGTGGAATCAAAAATTTGTTTTTATTTAAATTTTCACATTATGCACGGTGCCCTTTTGACGAATCCGACTGAAAATTAGTCAGAAAAGACTCAAGACAATGATCTTACTCTCTGCCGAATTTTGTGACGTTTTGGCAAAAGGCGTGGCTATTACGGTGCTGAAAAGTCAGATTGTACTCTGTGGCAATAAAAGCTCCGGCAACATGACTCAGATGATCCTATCTTCTCGAAGTTGTACACATTTGAGGATACTTCAGCCCTGAAGACATCTACCAACTTATTTTTTATCGTAGTAGTAGCGCCACCAACTGGTAAAAGCTAATACAAGTTATTTTCTTGGATGTTTTTCTCCGTGCAACTCAACAAGGTCGCCCTCATATATGCTCGGATGACTGTTTCGGCCATGAGGATGTCACAATACGAAATTCGTCCTTTTTCTTGTAAAGTTGTGGGAGTGGCATTGCACTGTTCGGCAATAAAACAACGCTGATTATGAGGTTCTAAATATGAACGACAACTCGTGAAACTTTACACACACATCAGGCCGAGCAAATTTATCAATATTTTATACGTTAGTTGTGCAGCTTTTTTGAAATGGCTCGCCATGGCCCTCGAGAAATGTTAAAAAAAGCAGCCCTGGTTGAGTGTTTCACCTCGCTTTTTGTAAATTTTATGGAGTACAGTGAATCCTCGGTTATCGCGGTTAATGGGGACAGAGACCACCCGCGAAAACTGAAAATCCGCGAAGTAGCGGCGCACCTTCAAAAATGCTTAAAAAAAATATACAATATATATAATAAATATATATATATATATATATATATATATATATATATATACGGGGAGAGAGAGAGTGAAATTCATGTTATAACAAAAAAAACAAATTATTATTAAAACGTATTATTTTTTTATTCCCCAGCCATTCTTTTTGTATTTATTTAATTACTCCGACTTTTACCTGCTGGTACGCCGTCCGGTGTGCCCTGTGAAATGAAAGGTGGCATTCTTTATGTATTTATTTATTTATTCTTTTATACATTCATAACTGACAGCTTCGCGCTCCGCTCGTGCCCGGGCGGAAGAGGTGCTCCAATTCGGCTTAACTGTGACACACACCCGCCCTCCTCCCCCGGAGCTTCCATTCGGTTAAACTTAGGGGCCGCTTGGCACCGCCCGTGCCCGGGGAAGGTGCTCCTCTTCGGCTTACTGTGACGCGAGCATGCCCTCCTCCTCCGGAGCTTCCATTCGGTTAAACTTAGGGGCCGCTTGGAACCGCCCGTGCCCGGGGAAGGTGCTCCTCTTCGGCTTACTGTGACGCGAGCATGCCCTCCTCCTCCGGAGCTTCCATTCGGTTAAACTTAGGGGCCGCTTGGAACCGCCCGTGCCCGGGGAAGGTGCTCCTCTTCGGCTTACTGTGACGCGAGCATGCCCTCCTCCTCCGGAGCTTCCATTCGGTTAAACTTAGGGGCCGCTTGGCACCGCCCGTGCCCGGGGAAGGTGCTCCTCTACGGCTTAACTGCCACGGACGCCGGCCGGAGCTCTGGTACTGTCCGAACCGCGCGAAACGTCGCCACCCATCGTGTCCGGGGGAACGTGCTCTTCTTCGTCCACTCTCCTCTTCGCCCACGCTCTTCTTCGGCGCACGCCGGCCGTCTAACCGCTCCAGCACCCCGTCGTGCCGCTCGGCGAAACTACAATGCCCCCGAATATTTTTTAGACCCGCGAAACACTGAACCCGCGAAAGGTGAACCGCCAAGTAGCGAGGGTTCACTGTATGTATAAGACCAAGACCTACAAAAAAGTCTCTTGGAGCAATGAGCTAGGTTTTACAGGAAGTCGGCCATTTTGAATTTACTTAAAAGGGGGCGGGTCACCACAATGGACTTTGTGTAGAAATTATTATTGGGGCCCGAGCAGCGACCGCGGAGAGGTCCCTATTGTTTTTGTAGAAATTATTATTAGGGCCCGAGCAGCGACCGCTACGAGGTCCCCATTGTTTTTGTGGAAATTATTATTATTATTATTATTAGGGCCCGAGCAGTGACCGCTGCGAGGTCCCTATTGTTTTTCTAGAAATTGTTATTAGGGCCCGAGCTGCGACGGCTGCGAGGTCCCTATTGTTTTTGTAGAAAATATTATTACTTTTATTATTATTATTATTATTAGGGCCTGAGCAGCGACCGCTGCGAAGTCCCTATTGTTTTTGTAGAAATTATTATTATTATTATTTTTCCGATTGTTCGATCGCATTTTTGACCCCCGAAACATGCACAAAAATTCACCAAACTTGGCAGTCTCATCGGGCATGGCGAAAAATTTGATATTTTAACGTCTAATATGAACAGGAAGTGAGTTATGAATTTTTGAAAGTCCGACTTTTGCCCTTTTTTGCATGTTTACAGGGGTCATTCTTTTGCACCCTGATCCTAAAGGCTTCATCTGATTGCCTTAAAATTCTGTCTGTAGCATCTTAAGACCTGGGACAAACACTGGGGCTAAATTTTTTGTTTCCGAAATACTATATGAACGGCGGCGGGGCTTCGAAGTTTTCACTTAAGATTTCCTTCGCCGCAATGGACAAAATGCTTAATAACTCTCCTGCACATGCTGCTAAAAATCCAAAACTTCACATGTACATAAAGAGTCGGTACCTGAAGACATCTATATGTTTATATTCAGTTATACACCTTGCGCCAATCAATATCATTTTTTACATTTTGACGTACTGCACGGTGCCCTTTTAACGAATCCGATTGAAAATTGGCTAGAAAAGACTCAAGACATTGATCTTACTCTATCCCTATTTTTGTGACTTTCCTTCGAAGGGCGTGGCTATTACGGTGCCGCAGAGTCTGATTAATCTCCGTGGCAACAAAAGTTCCTGCAAAATGATTCAGATGATCCATCTTCTCGAAATTTTTCACATTTGAGGATATTCAGGCCCTGAAGACGGCTGCCAACTTATTTTTGATCGGATGAGTGTTTAGGCCTTGAGGATGTCACAATACGAAAGTCTTTCGCCTTCTTCAGAGTGTCACATGATGGTGTCTTGTGGCCCGTCTTTATCAGCTGATGTTCCATGAGGGCGTGACTTACCTGTCACAAGAATGAAGGCAAGTCACGCCCCCCGCTGTCCGTTCACTCCGCCAAGATGCTGCTCCAGGTGGTAGAGAGGATGAAGGCTCCCTTGTCTCTGTTCATGGTTTTTATGCCTCGCTTGCAGATCTCAATGGCCTCTCTGATCCAGCGCTGTTGTTTGTTCTCTTCGGTGCGGATGACCCTGCCCTTCTCCCGGTCCATGATGTGGTTTTCCCTTTTGCAGTGGTCAGTGATTGCTGATTTGTAATGTTCATGTTGTGCTTGTTCTTTTAGTGCTCTGATTTTTCATTTTTTTGACAGGTAAGTCACACCCTCATGGAACATCAGCTGATAAAGACGGGTCTCAAGACACCATCATGCGACACTCTGAAGAAGGCGAAAGACTCGCCGAAACATGTCAGGTAAAAAATTAACCTAAAACATAATTGTCTGCTTTTAATGAATCAGTCAAATATCAATAATAAGAAGACAAAATGAACCTAATACAAATAAATGAATGCTTAATAACGCCCCTGCACATGCTCCTAAAAATCCAAACCTTCACCTGTAAATAAAACGTCCCGACCTGAAGACATCTTAATGTTATTATTTTGTTATACACACAGCGCCGCCAAGTGGAATCAAAAATTTGTTTTTATTTTAATTTTCACGTACTGCACGGTGCCCTTTTGACGAATCCGACTGAAAATTAGTCAGAAAAGACTCAAGACAATGATCTTACTCTCTGCCGAATTTTGTGACGTTTTGGCAAAAGGCGTGGCTATTACGGTGCTGAAAAATCCGATTGTACTTTGTGGCAACAAAAGCTCCGGCAACATGACTCAGATGATCCTATCTTCTCGAAGTTGTACACATTTGAGGATACCTCAGCCCTGAAGACATCTACCAACTTATTTTTCATCGTAGTAGTAGCGCCACCAACTGGTAAAAGCTAATACAAGTTATTTTCTTGGATGTTTTTCTCCGTGCAACTCAACAAGGTCGCCCTCATATATGCTCGGATGACTGTTTCGGCCATGAGGATGTCACAATACGAAATTCATCCTTTTTCGTGAAAAGTTGTGGGAGTGGCATTGCACTGTTCGGCAATAAAACAACGCTGATTATGAGGTTCTAAATATGAACGACAACTCGTGAAACTTTACACACACATCAGGCAGAGCAAATTTATCAATATTTTATACGTTAGTTGTGCAGCTATTTTGAAATGGCTCGCCATGGCCCTCGAGAAAAGTTAAAAAAAGAATAGAATAGAAATAGAAATCCCTTTATTGTCATTGTACTCAAGTGTGCAACGAGATTAGAGGGCTCCCCTCTCCAGTGCAATACAACAATAATACAGACAATATATAAATTAGATAAATAAATAAGACAGTGCAATGGAATTCAGTACTGAATAGGGCATATAGAAACACATCACAATGCTGTTTTGCAAGGTTAGGGTGGTCTCGTGTGTGTGTGAGAGTTCAGTATGGAGATGGCTCTCGGAAAGAAACTGTTTCTCAGTCTATTGGTCCTTGATTTGATGCATCTGTAGCGCCTGCCAGAGGGCAACAGGTCGAACAGGTGTGAGTTTGGGTGGGTATTGTCTTTGACGATGTTGAGAGCCCTTCTGAGGCACCGGGCGGTGTAGATGTCCGACAGCGAGGGGAGAGGGCAGCCAATAATCCTTTGCGCTGTTTTGACTGTCCTCTGGAGCCTCACTCTGTCCGCCTCAGTGCAGCCGCTGTACCAGGTGGAGACACAGTACGTCAGCAGGCTCTCGATGGACGAGTGGTAGAAGGCCAGCAGCAGCTTCCTGTCCAGGTTGAATTTCCTGAGGACTCTCAGGAAGTGCAGACGTTGGCGGACCTTCTTTACCACTGCTGTGGTGTTGTGACTCCAAGAAAGGTCATCGGAGATCTGTACTCCCAGGAACTTGAACGTGTGGACCCTCTCCACACACACGCCTTCGATGCAGGGGCGGGGCGGCAGCGTCTTGTTCCTCCTGAAGTCGACGACAATCTCCTTTGTTTTAGCAGAGTTAAGGTGCAGTCTGTTGTCCTTGCACCAAGTTGTCAGTCTCCCTACCTCCTCTCTGTAGGCTGTCTCGTCACCTTCCGAGATCAGACCGACCACTGTCGTGTCGTCAGCAAACTTGACGATGGTGTTGTTGCCGTGGGCCGGGCTGCAGTCGTAGGTGTAGAGGGCGTACAGGAGAGGGCTCAGCACGCATCCTTGGGGGGAACCGGTGCTCAGCATGAGGGTGGAGGACGTGTAGGGGCCGAGCAACACAGTCTGGGGTCTGTTGGTCAGAAAGTCCTTAATCCAGATGCGTGTGAGGGCAGGGAGGCTGAGAGTGTCCAGTTTGGCGACGAGGATGTCTGGGATGATCGTGTTGAATGCCGAGCTGTAGTCCACAAAGAGCATCCTTGCATAGCTCCGCTGTTGTTCCAGGTGGCCCAGCACAACATGCAGAGCAGCCCTGGTTGAGTATTTCACCTCGCTTTTTGTAAATTTTATGGAGTACAGTGAACCCTCGGTTATCGCGGTTAATGGGGACCGAGACCACCCGCGAAAACTGAAAATCCGCGAAGTAGCGGCGCACCTTCAAAAATGCTTTAAAAAAAAATACTATATATATATATATATATATATATATATATATATATATATATATATATATATATATATATATACGGGGAGAGAGAGAGTGAAATTCATGTTATAACAAAAAAAACAAATTATTATTAAAACATATTATTTTTTTATTCCCCAGCCATTCTTTTTGTATTTATTTAATTACTCAGACTTTTACCTGCTGGTACGCCGTCTGGTGTGCCCTGTGAAATGAAAGGTGCCATTCTTTATTTATTTATTTATTTATTCATTTATTCATTCATAACTGACAGCTTCGCGCTCCGCTCGTGCCCGGGCGGAAGAGGTGCTCCAATTCGGCTTAACTGTGACACACGCCCACCCTCCTCCCCCGGAGCTTCCATTCGGTTAAACTTAGGGGCCGCTTGGCACCGCCCGTGCCCGGGGAAGGTGCTCCTCTTCGGCTTACTGTGTCGCGAGCATGCCCTCCTCCTCCGGGAGCTTCCATTCGGTTAAACTTAGGGGCCGCTTGGAACCGCCCGTGCCCGGGGAAGGTGCTCCTCTTCGGCTTACTGTGACGCGAGCATGCCCTCCTCCTCCGGAGCTTCCATTCGGTTAAACTTAGGGGCCGCTTGGCACCGCCCGTGCCCGGGGAAGGTGCTCCTCTACGGCTTAACTGCCACGCACGCCGGCCGGAGCTCTGGTACGGTCCGAACCGCGCGAAACGTCGCCACCGATCGTGTCCGGGGGAACGTGCTCTTCTTCGTCCACTCTCCTCTTCGCCCACGCTCTTCTTCGGCGCACGCCGGCCGTCTAACCGCTCCAGCGCCCCGTCGTGCCGCTCGGCGAAACTACAATGCCCCCGAATATTTTTTATACCCGCGAAGCACTGAACCCGCGAAAGGTGAACCGCGAAGTAGCGAGGGTTCACTGTATGTATAAGACCAAGACCTACAAAAAAAGTCTCTTGGAGCAATGAGCTAGGTTTTACAGGAAGTCGGCCATTTTGAATTTATTAAAAGGGGGCGGGTCACCACAATGGACTTTGTGTAGAAATTATTATTGGGGCCCGAGCAGCGACCGCGGCGAGGTCCCTATTGTTTATGTAGAAATTATTATTAGGGCCCGAGCAGTGACCGCTGCGAGGTCCCTATTGTTTTTCTAGAAATTGTTATTAGGGCCCGAGCTGCGACGGCTGCGACGTCCCTATTGTTTTTGTAGAAAATATTATTACTTTTATTATTATTATTATTATTATTATTAGGGCCTGAGCAGCGACCACTGCGAAGTCCCTGTTGTTTTTGTAGAAATTATTCTTATTATTATTTTTCCGATTGTTCGATCGCATTTTTGACCCCCGAAACATGCACAAAAATTCACCAAACTTAGCAGTCTCATCGGGCATGGCGAAAAATTTGATATTTTAACGTCTAATATGAACAGGAAGTGAGTTATGAATTTTTGAAAGTCCGACTTTTGCCCTTTTTTGCATGTTTACAGGGGTCATTCTTTTGCACCCTGATCCTAAAGGCTTCATCTGATTGCCTTAAAATTCTGTCTGTAGCATCTTAAGACCTGGGACAAACACTGGGGCTAAAATTTTTTGTTTCCGAAATACTATATGAACGGGGGCGGGGCTTCGAAGTTTTCACTTAAGATTTCCTTCGCCGCAATGGACAAAATGCTTAATAACTCTCCTGCACATGCAGCTAAAAATCCAAAACTTCACATGTACATAAAGAGTCGGTACCTGAAGACATCTATATGTTTATATTCAGTTATACACCTTGCGCCAATCAATATCATTTTTTACATTTTGACGTACTGCACGGTGCCCTTTTAACGAATCCGATTGAAAATTGGCTAGAAAAGACTCAAGACATTGATCTTACTCTATCCCTATTTTTGTGACTTTCCTTCGAAGGGCGTGGCTATTACGGTGCCGCAGAGTCTGATTAATCTCCGTGGCAACAAAAGTTCCTGCAAAATGATTCAGATGATCCATCTTCTCGAAATTTTTCACATTTGAGGATATTCAGGCCCTGAAGACGGCTGCCAACTTATTTTTGATCGCAGTGGTAGCGCCACCAACTGGTTAAAACAAATACAAATTATTTTCGTTTATGTTTTTCTCCGGGCAGGTTAACAAAATCTACCTTATATTTGCTCGGATGAGTGTTTAGGCCTTGAGGATGTCACAATACGAAAGTCTTTCGCCTTCTTCA
The DNA here is from genome assembly GCF_059441095.1 of Idiotropiscis lumnitzeri. Lineage (NCBI taxonomy): Eukaryota > Metazoa > Chordata > Actinopteri > Syngnathiformes > Syngnathidae > Idiotropiscis > Idiotropiscis lumnitzeri. Next base: position 489,917 of record NW_028283564.1, on the reverse strand, counting down.
GAGTGTCACATGATGGTGTCTTGTGACCCGTCTTTATCAGCTGATGTTCCATGAGGGCGTGACTTACCTGTCACAAGAATGAAGGCAAGTCACGCCCCCCGCTGTCCGTTCACTCTGCCAAGATGCTGCTCCAGGTGGTAGAGAGGATGAAGGCTCCCTTGTCTCTGTTCATGGTTTTTATGCCTCGCTTGCAGATCTCAATGGCCTCTCTGATCCAGCGCTGTTGTTTGTTCTCTTCGGTGCGGATGACCCTGCCCTTCTCCCGGTCCATGATGTGGTTTTCCCTTTTGCAGTGGTCAGTGATTGCTGATTTGTAATGTTCATGTTGTGCTTGTTCTTTTACTGCTCTGATTTTTAATTTTTTTGACAGGTAAGTCACACCCTCATGGAACATCAGCTGATAAAGACGGGTCTCAAGACACCATCATGCGACACTCTGAAGAAGGCGAAAGACTCGCCGAAACATGTCAGGTAAAAAATTAACCTAAAACATAATTGTCTGCTTTTAATGAATCTGTCAAATATCAATAATAAGAAGACAAAATGAACCTAATACAAATAAATGAATGCTTAATAACTCCCCTGCACATGCTCCTAAAAATCCAAACCTTCACCTGTAAATAAAACGTCCCGACCTGAAGACATCTTAATGTTATTATTTTGTTATACACACAGCGCCGCCAAGTGGAATCAAAAATGTGTTTTTATTTTAATTTTCACATACTGCACGGTGCCCTTTTGACGAATCCGACTGAAAATTAGTCAGAAAAGACTCAAGACAATGATCTTACTCTCTGCCGAATTTTGTGACGTTTTGGCAAAAGGCGTGGCTATTACGGTGCTGAAAAGTCAGATTGTACTCTGTGGCAACAAAAGCTCCGGCAACATGACTCAGATGATCCTATCTTCTCGAAGTTGTACACATTTGAGGATACTTCAGCCCTGAAGACATCTACCAACTTATTTTTCATCGTAGTAGTAGCGCCACCAACTGGTAAAAGCTAATACAAGTTATTTTCTTGGATGTTTTTCTCCGTGCAACTCAACAAGGTCGCCCTCATATATGCTCGGAGGACTGTTTCGGCCATGAGGATGTCACAATACGAAATTCATCCTTTTTCGTGAAAAGTTGTGGGAGTGGCATTGCACTGTTCGGCAATAAAACAACGCTGATTATGAGGTTCTAAATATGAACGACAACTCGTGAAACTTTACACACACATCAGGCAGAGCAAATTTATCAATATTTTATACGTTAGTTGTGCAGCTTTTTTGAAATGGCTCGCCATGGCCCTCGAGAAATGTTAAAAAAAGCAGCCCTGGTTGAGTGTTTCACCTTGCTTTTTGTAAATTTTATGGAGTACAGTGAACCCTCGGTTATCGCGGTTAATGGGGACAGAAACCACCCGCGAAAACTGAAAATCCGCGAAGTAGCGGCGCACCTTCAAAAATGCTTAAAAAAAAATACAATATATATAATAAATATATATATATATATATATATATATATATATATATATATATGTATATATAGACAGAGAGAGAGAGTGAAATTCATGTTATAACAAAAAAACCTAATTATTATTAAAACGTATTATTTTTTTATTCCCCAGCCATTCTTTTTGTATTTATTTAATTACTCCGACTTTTACCTGCTGGTACGCCGTCCGGTGTGCCCTGTGAAATGAAAGGTGGCATTCTTTATTTATTTATTTATTTATTCATTTATTCATTCATAACTGACAGCTTCGCGCTCCGTTCGTGCCCGGGCGGAAGAGGTGTTCCAATTCGGCTTTACTGTGACACACGCCCGCCCTCCTGCCCCGGAGCTTCCATTCGGTTAAACTTAGGGGCCGCTTGGCACCGCCCGTGCCCGGGGAAGGTGCTCCTCTTCGGCTTACTGTGACGCGAGCATGCCCGCCTCCTCCGGAGCTTCCATTCGGTTAAACTTAGGGGCCGCTTGGAACCGCCCGTGCCCGGGGAAGGTGCTCCTCTTTGGCTTACTGTGACGCGAGCATGCCCTCCTCCTCCGGAGCTTCCATTCGGTTAAACTTAGGGGCCGCTTGGCACCGCCCGTGCCCGGGGAAGGTGCTCCTCTACGGCTTAACTGCCACGCACGCCGGCCGGAGCTCTGGTACGGTCCGAACCGCGCGAAACGTCGCCACCGATCGTGTCCGGGGGAACGTGCTCTTCTTCGTCCACTCTCCTCTTCGCCCACGCTCTTCTTCGGCGCACGCCGGCCGTCTAACCGCTCCAGCGCCCGTCGTGCCGCTCGGCGAAACTACAATGCCCCCGAATATTTTTTATACCCGCGAAGCACTGAACCCGCGAAAGGTGAACCGCGAAGTAGCGAGGGTTCACTGTATGTATAAGACCAAGACCTACAAAAAAGTCTCTTGGAGCAATGAGCTAGGTTTTACAGGAAGTCGGCCATTTTGAATTTACTTAAAAGGGGCGGGTCACCACAATGGACTTTGTGTAGAAATTATTATTGGGGCCCGAGCAGCGACCGCGGCGAGGTCCCTATTGTTTATGTAGAAATTATTATTAGGGCCCGAGCAGCGACCGCTACGAGGTCCCCATTGTTTTTGTGGAAATTATTATTATTTTTATTATTATTATTATTAGGGCCCGAGCAGTGACCGCTGCGAGGTCCCTATTGTTTTTCTAGAAATTGTTATTAGGGCCCAAGCTGCGACGGCTGCGAGGTCCCTACTGTTTTTGTAGAAAATATTATTACTTTTATTATTATTATTATTATTATTATTATTAGGGCCTGAGCAGCGACCGCTGCGAAGTCCCTATTGTTTTTGTAGAAATTATTATTATTATTATTTTTCCGATTGTTCGATTGCATTTTTGACCCCCGAAACATGCACAAAAATTCACCAAACTTGGCAGTCTCATCGGGCATGGCGAAAAATTTGATATTTTAACGTCTAATATGAACAGGAAGTGAGTTATGAATTTTTGAAAGTCCGACTTTTGCCCTTTTTTGCATGTTTACAGGGGTCATTCTTTTGCACCCTGATCCTAAAGGCTTCATCTGATTGCCTTAAAATTCTGTCTGTAGCATCTTAAGACCTGGGACAAACACTGGGGCTAAAATTTTTTGTTTCCGAAATACTATATGACGGGGGCGGGGCTTCGAAGTTTTCACTTAAGATTTCCTTCGCCGCAATGGACAAAATGCTTAATAACTCTCTTGCACATGCTGCTAAAAATCCAAAACTTCACATGTACATAAAGAGTCGGTACCTGAAGACATCTATATGTTTATATTCAGTTATACACCTTGCGCCAATCAATATCATTTTTTACATTTTGACGTGCTGCACGGTGCCCTTTTAACGAATCCGATTGAAAATTGGCTAGAAAAGACTCAAGACATTGATCTTACTCTATCCCTATTTTTGTGACTTTCCTTCGAAGGGCGTGGCTATTACGGTGCCGCAGAGTCTGATTATTCTCCGTGGCAAGAAAAGTTCCTGCAAAATGATTCAGATGATCCATCTTCTCGAAATTTTTCACATTTGAGGATATTCAGGCCCTGAAGACGGCTGCCAACTTATTTTTGATCGCAGTGGTAGCGCCACCAACTGGTTAAAACAAATACAAATTATTTTCGTTGATGTTTTTCTCCGGGCAGGTTAACAAAATCTACCTTATATTTGCTCGGATGAGTGTTTAGGCCTTGAGGATGTCACAATACGAAAGTCTTTCGCCTTCTTCAGAGTGTCACATGATGGTGTCTTGTGGCCCGTCTTTATCAGCTGATGTTCCATGAGGGCGTGACTTACCTGTCACAAGAATGAAGGCAAGTCACGCCCCCCGCTGTCCGTTAACTCCGCCAAGATGCTGCTCCAGGTGGTAGAGAGGATGAAGGCTCCCTTGTCTCTGTTCATGGTTTTTATGCCTCGCTTGCAGATCTCAATGGCCTCTCTGATCCAGCGCTGTTGTTTGTTCTCTTCGGTGCCGATGACCCTGCCCTTCTCCCGGTCCATGATGTGGTTTTCCCTTTTGCAGTGGTCAGTGATTGCTGATTTGTAATATTCATGTTGTGCTTGTTCTTTTACTGCTCTGATTTTTCATTTTTTTGACAGGTAAGTCACACCCTCATGGAACATCAGCTGATAAAGACGGGTCTCAAGACACCATCATGCGACACTCTGAAGAAGGCGAAAGACTCGCCGAAACATGTCAGGTAAAAAATTTTACCGAAAACATAATTGTCTGCTTTTAATGAATCTGTCAAATATCAATAATAAGAAGACAAAATGAACCTAATACAAATAAATGAATGCTTAATAACTCCCCTGCACATGCTCCTAAAAATCCAAACATTCACCTGTAAATAAAATGTCCCGACCTGAAGACATCTTAATGTTATTATTTTGTTATACACACAGCGCCGCCAAGTGGAATCAAAAATTTGTTTTTATTTTAATTTTCACGTACTGCACGGTGCCCTTTTGACGAATCCGACTGAAAATTAGTCAGAAAAGACTCAAGACAATGATCTTACTCTCTGCCGAGTTTTGTGACGTTTTGGCAAAAGGCGTGGCAATTACGGTGCTGAAAAGTCCGATTGTACTTTGTGGCAACAAAAGCTCCGGCAACATGACTCAGATGATCCTATCTTCTCGAAGTTGTACACATTTGAGGATACTTCAGCCCTGAAGACATCTACCAACTTATTTTTCATCGTAGTAGTAGCGCCACCAACTGGTAAAAGCTAATACAAGTTATTTTCTTGGATGTTTTTCTCCGTGCAACTCAACAAGGTCGCCCTCATATATGCTCGGAGGACTGTTTCGGCCATGAGGATGTCACAATACGAAATTCATCCTTTTTCGTGAAAAGTTGTGGGAGTGGCATTGCACTTTTTGGCAATAAAACAACGCTGATTATGAGGTTCTAAATATGAACGACAACTCGTGAAACTTGACACACACATCAGGCAGAGCAAATTTATCAATATTTTATACGTTAGTTGTGCAGCTTTTTTGAAATGGCTCGCCATGGCCCTCGAGAAATGTTCAAAAAAGCAGCCCTGGTTGAGTGTTTCACCTCGCTTTTTGTAAATTTTATGGAGTACAGTGAACCCTCGGTTATCGCGGTTAATGGGGACCGAGACCACCCGCGGAAACTGAAAATCCGCGAAGTAGCGGCGCACCTTCAAAAATGCTTAAAAGAAAATACAATATATATAATAAATATATATATATATATATATATATATATATATATATATATGTATATATATATATATATATATGTACATATATATATATGTATATATATATATACGGGGAGAGAGAGAGAGAGAGAGAGAGAGAGAGTGAAATTCATGTTATAACAAAAAAAACAAATTATTATTAAAACGTATTATTTTTTTATTCCCCAGCCATTCTTTTTGTATTTATTTAATTACTGTGAGGATCGATCCCCAGCCGGGGCTGGGAAGCGGTGTGGGTGGATCCTTAAAGCGCAGACAAGGGAAAATTTGGTAGGAACAATATTTATTGTGGCCGGCAAAAAACAATTGGCAGGCGATAGGCAAGGAGGGTTGCTATCAATAATAATAGAGGGTCTATACTTACAGACGTCGGGAGACGTGAACGGAAAACGCTGGGGGAACAATCTTCCCCCAGGAAAAGCAAAACGAGTAACAAAAGGAGCTTGCAATGCAAGAAAACCGAAAACAAGAATGTCCTTCCTCCAAAGGGTAAGGTTAAATCCAATCATCGAAAAAACACAAAGCGAGCCGAAACGTAGCTGTAGAAATAAACAAGGTAACAACATACACGACAAATACACGGAGCAAAGTTGGCAAAGACTGTAGCAAGGCACAAGGCGAGAGCAAGTAGGTCAATAATCCGACACGCAGGTTTGCGTGTCGGAGGCTTAAATAGTCCGTAATCAAGGCATGATGGGTTGCAGCTGGGCCGTCTTGCGAACGCGTCCGCTCGTGGCCGCGTTGCCGAGCAACGCGCCGTCGACCACGCCCACTCGGCTGCAACACAAAGGCACGATCGTGACAGTACCCCCCCCTTAACGGACGCCCCTTGGCGTACTACCTGGTTTCGTTGGGTGGGCGTTGTGGTAATCTCGTAGTAGAGATGGACACATGATCCAGGAGCGAGGGATCCATTGCCGTTCTTCTGGGCCATAGCCCTCCCAGTCGACCAGGTACTGAGTCCCCCTTCCCCTGCGCCTGGAGTCCAAGATCTCCTTTACCGTGTAGACTGGGTCGCCGTCAATGATCCTAGGAGGCGGTGGCGGGGCGGCGGGCGGAACCAGCGGGCAGGTAGGGGCCGGCTTGATGAAAGACACGTGGAACACGGGGTGTATCTTCATGGTGGGGGGTAATTTGAGGCGGACCGAGACCGGGTTGATGATGGCTGCGACTTCGAACGGGCCCACGTAACGTGGCCCTAGCTTGCGGGATGATCCAGCCAGATTAAGGTCTCGTGTGGACAGCCATACCTTGTCGCCGATCTTGTAGCCCGGGGCTGGACGGCGGCGACGGTCAGCGATGCGCCGGTTCCGCTGCGTGGTGCGTGACAGGGCGGCCCGAGCCTCTTTCCATGCCCGGTGGGCTCGCTTTAGGTGCTGCTGGACTGAGGGTACCTCTTCAGAACCGGGTTGGGACGGAAACAGCGGAGGTTGGTACCCGTAGGCGGTCTGGAATGGTGATTGACCTGTGGCTGAGGAGATCAGAGTATTGTGAGCGTACTCGATCCATGGCAGATGATCGACCCAGGTGGCCGGCTGGTCCATGCAGACGCAGCGGAGCGCGGACTCAAGGTCCTGATTGGCGCGCTCCGATTGCCCGTTGGTCTGCGGGTGGTAGCCTGAGGAGAGACTGGATGTAGCCCCGAGGCACTGGCAGAATTTCTTCCATACCTGGGAGACGAACTGCGGGCCTCGGTCGGACACCAAGTCGTCCGGGATGCCATGGAGTCGAACCACGTGTTGGACCAGCAGGTTGGCTGTTTCGAGGGCTGTCGGGAGCTTGGGTAGCGCAACGAAATGGGCGGCCTTGGAGAAGCGGTCCACTATGGTCAAGACGACCGTTTGCCCGCGGGAAACGGGCAGGCCAGTGACAAAGTCCAGTGAAATGTTGGACCAGGGGCGCGCCGGAACGGGAAGCGGGTGCAGTAGGCCCGCCGGGGGCTGGTGCGATGCCTTGCTGGCAGCGCATTGTGGACAGGCTTGTATGTACGCCGTCACGTCTCTTTTGAGCGACGGCCACCAAAAGCGTTGGGCGATCAGGCCCAGGGTGCGGCGTATGCCCGGGTGGCAGGCCAACTTGGAGGCATGGCCCCACTGGATCACCTCCGCCCGGTCTCGAGTCGGCACGAACAGGCGCCCGGGAGGACACTCCGTTGGCGCCCCACTTTCCTCCTGGGCTTCTCGGATTCGCCGCTCGATCTCCCATTGCAGGCCCCCCACCAAGCGATGACTGGGCACCACGCTCGCCGGCCCCTCTTCGTCTTCCCAGGCGTCGTGGATGCGTGACAGTGCGTCGGGTTTGGTGTTGCGTGCCCCCGGCCGGTAAGTCATGGTATAATTGAAGCGGCTGAGGATCAAGGCCCACCGCGCCAGCCGGGGGTTCAGTCTTTTCATGTGGCGGATGTATGACAGGTTCTTGTGGTCCGTAAAAATGATGAATGGCTCCTGGGTGCCCTCCAGCCAGTGCCGCCATTCCTGCAGGGCCAGGATCACGGCCAGGAGTTCTCGGTTGCCCACATCGTAGTTGGCCTCCGCTGGGGAGAGGCAGCGAGAGAAAAAGGCGCAGGGGTGCAGACGTTGGTCGACCGGGGACCGCTGCGACAGGACGGCCCCCACTCCCGAATCAGAGGCGTCCACCTCTACAACAAAAGGAAGATCGGTGTTAGGGTGGTGCAATACGGGAGGGTTTGTGAATGCCTTTTTTAAATCCGCGAACGCCCCCTCGGCTTCCCTGTCCCAGGCGAAACGAATCTTCGTCGAGGTGAGGCGAGTGAGCGGCAGCGCCCGGCGGCTATAGTCTTTGATGAAGCGGCGATAGAAATTCGCGAACCCTAGGAATCTCTGCAGCTGTTTGCGTGTAGTGGGCACCGGCCACTCCACGACGGCGCGCGTCTTGGCCGGGTCGGCCTTTAATTGCCCGTTTTCTACTATGAATCCTAGGAACGAAACCGAGGTTTTGTGGAATTCACATTTTTCTGCCTTAACGTATAATTTGTTTTCTAGGAGTCGTTGTAAAATGGATCGCATGTGGAGGTGGTGTTCTTTTAGGGACCGAGAGAAAATAAGGATATCGTCCAGGTAGACAAAACAACAAACATTGAGCATATCCCTGAGGACGTCATTAATGAGAGCTTGGAACACCGCGGGTGCATTTGATAACCCAAAGGGCATGACCAGGTACTCAAAATGTCCCAGTGGGGTTTTAAACGCGGTCTTCCACTCATCCCCTTCTCTAATGCGGACCAGGTGGTACGCGCTGCGGAGGTCTAATTTTGAAAAGACTGTCGCGGATTGCAGAGGAGCGAAGGCCGAGTCCAGGAGGGGCAGTGGGTAGCGATTTTTAACAGTGATCGCGTTTAGTTCCTTGTAATCGACGCAGGGGCGGAGGGATTTATCTTTCTTTTCTACAAAGAAGAGCCCGGCTCCTACCGGAGACGTGGATGGTCGTATCAATCCCGCCGCGAGGGATTCCGTTATGTAATCCTTCATCGCCGCCTGCTCGGGTTGCGAGACCTTGTACAACCGTACCGACGGCAGGACGGGGTCGGGCACTAGGTCGATCGCGCAGTCGTATGGGCGGTGCGGCGGAAGTGATTTGGCTTTTTCTTTGCTAAAAACGGCGCGGAGGTCGTGGTAAACGCTAGGCACGTTTTCAAGCTCGATTTCTACCTCGGGGGCCGCCCGGGGCCGCACGCCCTCTCCGGCTGACCGTAGGCAGTGCGCGTAGCAAAAAGGGCTCCAATTCTGGAGGGAGAGCCGGCTCCAGTCGATGACCGGGTTGTGTGCGGTTAGCCATGGGATTCCCAATACGACTGGGGCGGACCTGGCGGGCATGACAAAAAACGAACGCCTTTCGATGTGGTTGCCTGACAACTTCAGCGTAAGAGGTTCGGTTAGCCGTCGGATGTCGGCCAGCACGCGACCATCGAGGTCATAAAGTTTCTCCGATTTGTGGAGCTCGGTGACCTCACAACCGAGTTTGGCCACTAAACCCGCGTCTATAAAGCAGTCATCGGCCCCGGAGTCAATCAGCGCGCAAACTTTAACACTCCCGTTAAGCCCTGTGATTTCTCCGTCCATCTCAAGTCTCAGGGTGGTCCCGGCACTGTCCTGTCCCTCCGCCGCGCTGGCGGGCTGTTCTTGCCGGGGACCTGGAGCCGCGGAGGTGCGCCCCGCGGACTCGCAGTGAGCGGGGCGACGAGGGGATGACTCTAGGCGGTCGGCCATCTCCGCGCACTCTGCTACTCTGTGTCCCTGTTGACCGCAGTAGAAGCACGCCCCTGTGCTGCGCCGGCGCTGCCTCTCTCGTAGGTCCGGACGGCGCGGAGGCGCCCCCCTGGGCTCGTCGACGGGCGGCCACCCGGGAGACCGAGTGTGAGGATGGGTCGAGCGGCGCTGCTCCCTCGCCTGCTCTCGAGGGTGCTCCCGCGACGCCAGGCGGCTGGCCCCCATCTGCATGGGCTCGTCGGCGGGCGCAGGTTCGGGTAACCGGAATCGTGGCGGCTCGGCGTGGCGCTGCTCCACCCCTCGCTCTCGACGACGCTCTCGAAGGCGGTTGTCCAGACGAATCGCCAGGGTGATCAGCTCCTCCAGCGTCTCGGCGTCGTCGCGGGCTGCCAGCTCGTCCTTGAGGGCCGGGTTCAGACCCCTCCGGAAAACGGACCTCAGGGCGCAGTCGTCGAATCCACTCTCCGCTGCTCGGGTGCGGAAGGTGATCGAGTACTCGGCAACTGACCGTGCCCCCTGGATACAGTCCAGTAATTCCGCTCCGGCCTCCTTCCCGCGGATCGGGTGGTGGAACACTCGCTGGAACTCGTTCAGAAAGGCGGGGAACGAGGAGCTGATCTCGGGACGCGTGTTGCTCACGGCCATGGCCCATGCACTCGCTTGACCAGTCAGGAGGCTCATCATAAATGCTACTTTTGAGCTGTCTAGCGCATAGGTTCGGGGCTGCTGGTCAAAAATCAGCCTACAATGATGAATAAATGGGCCGCAAAGGCCAGGCTCTCCGCCGTAGCGGTCGGGATGAGCCAGGTTAGGCTCCTTAACCGGGTAACCTGGGGGCGGAGCCCCGGAAGGGGGATCGACCGGGTTGGGAACCGGCGAGGCAGGGTGAACTGGGGTACTCAGTCGGGCCCCTAGGCTCATGAGTTGCTGGACCAGTTGGCCGACCGCGACGCGCAGGGTCGCGACCTCGGTCGCCTGTTGGCCCACTAGGCGTCCTTGGCTGGTCAAGGCATGAAAAATTTTCTCCTTGTCTGCAGAATCCATGGTCGGATTATTCTGTGAGGATCGCTCCCCAGCCGGGGCTGGGAAGCGGTGTGGGTGGATCCTTAAAGCGCAGACAAGGGAAAATACGGTAGGAACAATATTTATTGTGGCCGGCAAAAAACAATTGGCAGGCGATAGGCAAGGAGGGTTGCTATCAATAATAATAGAGGGTCTATACTTACAGACGTCGGGAGACGTGAACGGGAAACGCTGGGGGAACAATCTTCCCCCAGGAAAAGCAAAACGAGTAACAAAAGGAGCTTGCAATGCAAGAAAACCGAAAACAAGAATGTCCTTCCTCCAAAGGGTAAGGTTAAATCCAATCATCGAAAAAACACAAAGCGAGCCGAAACGTAGCTGTAGAAATAAACAAGGTAACAACATACACGACAAATACACGGAGCAAAGTTGGCAAAGACTGTAGCAAGGCACAAGGCGAGAGCAAGTAGGTCAATAATCCGACACGCAAACCTGCGTGTCGGAGGCTTAAATAGTCCGTAATCAAGGCATGATGGGTTGCAGCTGGGCCGTCTCGCGAACGCGTCCGCTCGTGGCCGCGTTGCCGAGCAACGCGCCGTCGACCACGCCCACTCGGCTGCAACACAAAGGCACGATCGTGACAATTACTCCGACTTTTACCTGCTGGTACGCCGTCCGGTGTTCCCTGTGAAATGAAAGGTGGCATTCTTTATTTATTTATTTATTTATTCATTTATTCATTCATAACTGACAGCTTCGCGCTCCGTTCGTGCCCGGGCGGAAGAGGTGTTCCAATTCGGCTGAACTGTGACACACGCCCGCCCTCCTCCCGGAGCTTCCATTCGGTTAAACTTAGGGGCCGCTTGGCACCGCCCGTGCCCGGGGAAGGTGCTCCTCTTCGGCTTACTGTGACGCGAGCATGCCCGCCTCCTCCGGAGCTTCCATTCGGTTAAACTTAGGGGCCGCTTGGAACCGCCCGTGCCCGGCGAAGGTGCTCCTCTTCGGCTTACTGTGACGCGAGCATGCCCTCCTCCTCCGGAGCTTCCATTTGGTTAAACTTAGGGGCCGCTTGGAACCGCCCGTGCCCGGGGAAGGTGCTCCTCTTCGGCTTACTGTGACGCGAGCATGCCCTCCTCCTCCAGAGCTTCCATTCGGTTAAACTTAGGGGCCGCTTGGCACCGCCCGTGCCCGGGGACGGTGCTCCTCTACGGCTTAACTGCCACGCACGCCGGCCGGAGCCCTGGTACGGTCCGAACCGCGCGAAACGTCGCCACCGATCGTGTCCGGGGGAACGTCCTCTTCTTCGTCCACTCTCCTCTTCGCCCACGCTCTTCTTCGGCGCACGCCGGCCGTCTAACCGCTCCAGCGCCCGTCGTGCCGCTCGGCGAAACTACAATGCCCCCGAATATTTTTTATACCCGCGAAGCACTGAACCCGCGAAAGGTGAACCGCGAAGTAGCGAGGGTTCACTGTATGTATAAGACCAAGACCTACAAAAAAGTCTCTTGGAGCAATAAGCTAGGTTTTACAGGAAGTCGGCCATTTTGAATTTACTTAAAAGGGGGCGGGTCACCACAATGGACTTTGTGTAGAAATTATTATTGGGGCCCGAGCAGCGACCGCGGCGAGGTCCCTATTGTTTATGTAGAAATTATTATTAGGGCCCGAGCAGCGACCGCTACGAGGTCCCCATTGTTTTTGTGGAAATTATTATTATTATTATTATTATTAGGGCCCGAGCAGTGACCGCTGCGAGGTCCCTATCGTTTTTCTAGAAAATTGTTATTAGGGCCCGAGCTGCGACGGCTGCGAGGTCCCTATTGTTTTTGTAGAAAATATTATTACTTTTATTATTATTATTATTATTATTATTAGGGCCTGAGCAGCGACCGCTGCGAAGTCGCTATTGTTTTTGTTGAAATTATTATTATTATTATTTTTCCGATTGTTCGATCGCATTTTTGACCCCCGAAACATGCACAAAAACTCACCAAACTTGGCAGTCTCATCGGGCATGGTGAAAAATTTGATATTTTAACGTCTAATATGAACAGGAAGTGAGTTATGAATTTTTGAAAGTCCGACTTTTGCCCTTTTTTGCATGTTTACAGGGGTCATTCTTTTGCACCCTGATCCTAAAGGCTTCATCTGATTGCCTTAAAATTCTGTCTGTAGCATCTTAAGACCTGGGACAAACACTGGGGCTAAAATCTTTTGTTTCCGAAATACTATATGACGGGGGCGGGGCTTCAAAGTTTTCACTTAAGATTTCCTTCGCCGCAATGGACAAAATGCTTAATAACTCTCATGCACATGCTGCTAAAAATCCAAAACTTCACATGTACATAAAGAGTCGGTACCTGAAGACATCTATATGTTTATATTCTGTTATACACCTTGCGCCAATCAATATCATTTTTTACATTTTGACGTACTGCACGGTGCCCTTTTAACGAATCCGATTGAAAATTGGCTAGAAAAGACTCAAGACATTGATCTTACGCTATCCCTATTTTTGTGACTTTCCTTCGAAGGGCGTGGCTATTGCGGTGCCGCAGAGTCTGATTATTCTCCGTGGCAACAAAAGTTCCTGCAAAATGATTCAGATGATCCATCTTCTCGAAATTTTTCACATTTGAGGATATTCAGGCCCTGAAGACGGCTGCCAACTTATTTTTGATCGCAGTGGTAGCGCCACCAACTGGTTAAAACAAATACAAATTATTTTCGTTGATGTTTTTCTCCGGGCAGGTTCACAAAATCTACCTTATATTTGCTCGGATGAGTGTTTAGGCCTTGAGGATGTCACAATACGAAAGTCTTTCGCCTTCTTCAGAGTGTCACATGATGGTGTCTTGTGGCCCGTCTTTATCAGCTGATGTTCCATGAGGGCGTGACTTACCTGTCACAAGAATGAAGGCAAGTCACGCCCCCCGCTGTCCGTTAACTCCGCCAAGATGCTGGTCCAGGTGGTAGAGAGGATGAAGGCAACCTTGTCTCTGTTCATGGTTTTTATGCCTCGCTTGCAGATCTCAATGGCCTCTCTGATCCAGCGCTGTTGTTTGTTCTCTTCTGTGCGGATGACCCTGCCCTTCTCCCGGTCCATGATGTGGTTTTCCCTTTTGCAGTGGTCAGTGATTGCTGATTTGTAATGTTCATGTTGTGCTTGTTCTTTTACTGCTCTGATTTTTCATTTTTTTGACAGGTAAGTCACACCCTCATGGAACATCAGCTGATAAAGACGGGTCTCAAGACACCATCATGCGACACTCTGAAGAAGGCGAAAGACTCGCCGAAACATGTCAGGTAAAAAATTTACCGAAAACATAATTGTCTGCTTTTAATGAATCTGTCAAATATCAATAATAAGAAGACAAAATGAACCTAATACAAATAAATGAATGCTTAATAACTCCCCTGCACATGCTCCTAAAAATCCAAACCTTCACCTGTAAATAAAATGTCCCGACCTGAAGACATCTTAATGTTATTATTTTGTTATACACACAGCGCCGCCAAGTGGAATCAAAAATTTGTTTTTATTTTAATTTTCACGTACTGCAACGTGCCCTTTTGACGAATCCGACTGAAAATTAGTCAGAAAAGACTCAAGACAATGATCTTACTCTCTGCCGAGTTTTGTGACGTTTTGGCAAAAGGCGTGGCTATTACGGTGCTGAAAAGTCCGATTGTACTTTGTGGCAACAAAAGCTCCGGCAACATGACTCAGATGATCCTATCTTCTCGAAGTTGTACACATTTGAGGATACTTCAGCCCTGAAGACATCTACCAACTTATTTTTCATCGTAGTAGTAGCGCCACCAACTGGTAAAAGCTAATACAAGTTATTTTCTTGGATGTTTTTCTCCGTGCAACTCAACAAGGTCGCCCTCATATATGCTCGGAGGACTGTTTCGGCCATGAGGATGTCACAATACGAAATTCATCCTTTTTCGTGAAAAGTTGTGGGAGTGGCATTGCACTGTTTGGCAATAAAACAACGCTGATTATGAGGTTCTAAATATGAACGACAACTCGTGAAACTTGACACACACATCAGGCAGAGCAAATTTATAAATATTTTATACGTTAGTTGTGCAGCTTTTTTGAAATGGCTCGCCATGGCCCTCGAGAAATGTTCAAAAAAGCAGCCCTGGTTGAGTGTTTCACCTCGCTTTTTGTAAATTTTATGGAGTACAGTGAACCCTCGGTTATCGCGGTTAATGGGGACCGAGACCACCCGCGGAAACTGAAAATCCGCGAAGTAGCGGCGCACCTTCAAAAATGCTTAAAAGAAAATACAATATATATAATAAATATATATATATATATATATATATATATGTATATATATATATATATATGTATATATATATATATATATGTATATATATATATATATATATATGTATATATATATATACGGGGAGAGAGAGAGAGAGAGAGAGTGAAATTCATGTTATAACAAAAAAAACAAATTATTATTAAAACGTATTATTTTTTTATTCCCCAGCCATTCTTTTTGTATTTATTTAATTACTGTGAGGATCGCTCCCCAGCCGGGGCTGGGAAGCGGTGTGGGTGGATCCTTAAAGCGCAGACAAGGGAAAATTTGGTAGGAACAATATTTATTGTGGCCGGCAAAAAACAATTGGCAGGCGATAGGCAAGGAGGGTTGCTATCAATAATAATAGAGGGTCTATACTTACAGACGTCGGGAGACGTGAACGGAAAACGCTGGGGGAACAATCTTCCCCCAGGAAAAGCAAAACGAGTAACAAAAGGAGCTTGCAATGCAAGAAAACCGAAAACAAGAATGTCCTTCCTCCAAAGGGTAAGGTTAAATCCAATCATCGAAAAAACACAAAGCGAGCCGAAACGTAGCTGTAGAAATAAACAAGGTAACAACATACACGACAAATACACGGAGCAAAGTTGGCAAAGACTGTAGCAAGGCACAAGGCGAGAGCAAGTAGGTCAATAATCCAACACGCAAACCTGCGTGTCGGAGGCTTAAATAGTCCGTAATCAAGGCATGATGGGTTGCAGCTGGGCCGTCTCGCGAACGCGTCCGCTCGTGGCCGCGTTGCCGAGCAACGCGCCGTCGACCACGCCCACTCGGCTGCAACACAAAGGCACGATCGTGACAATTACTCCGACTTTTACCTGCTGGTACGCCGTCCGGTGTTCCCTGTGAAATGAAAGGTGGCATTCTTTATTTATTTATTTATTTATTCATTTATTCATTCATAACTGACAGCTTCGCGCTCCGTTCGTGCCCGGGCGGAAGAGGTGTTCCAATTCGGCTGAACTGTGACACACGCCCGCCCTCCTCCCCCGGAGCTTCCATTCGGTTAAACTTAGGGGCCGCTTGGCACCGCCCGTGCCCGGGGAAGGTGCTCCTCTTCGGCTTACTGTGACGCGAGCATGCCCGCCTCCTCCGGAGCTTCCATTCGGTTAAACTTAGGGGCCGCTTGGAACCGCCCGTGCCCGGCGAAGGTGCTCCTCTTCGGCTTACTGTGACGCGAGCATGCCCTCCTCCTCCGGAGCTTCCATATGGTTAAACTTAGGGGCCGCTTGGAACCGCCCGTGCCCGGGGAAGGTGCTCCTCTTCGGCTTACTGTGACGCGAGCATGCCCTCCTCCTCCAGAGCTTCCATTCGGTTAAACTTAGGGGCCGCTTGGCACCGCCCGTGCCCGGGGACGGTGCTCCTCTACGGCTTAACTGCCACGCACGCCGGCCGGAGCCCTGGTACGGTCCGAACCGCGCGAAACGTCGCCACCGATCGTGTCCGGGGGAACGTCCTCTTCTTCGTCCACTCTCCTCTTCGCCCACGCTCTTCTTCGGCGCACGCCGGCCGTCTAACCGCTCCAGCGCCCGTCGTGCCGCTCGGCGAAACTACAATGCCCCCGAATATTTTTTATACCCGCGAAGCACTGAACCCGCGAAAGGTGAACCGCGAAGTAGCGAGGGTTCACTGTATGTATAAGACCAAGACCTACAAAAAAGTCTCTTGGAGCAATAAGCTAGGTTTTACAGGAAGTCGGCCATTTTGAATTTACTTAAAAGGGGGCGGGTCACCACAATGGACTTTGTGTAGAAATTATTATTGGGGCCCGAGCAGCGACCGCGGCGAGGTCCCTATTGTTTATGTAGAAATTATTATTAGGGCCCGAGCAGCGACCGCTACGAGGTCCCCATTGTTTTTGTGGAAATTATTATTATTATTATTATTATTATTAGGGCCCGAGCAGTGACCGCTGCGAGGTCCCTATCGTTTTTCTAGAAAATTGTTATTAGGGCCCGAGCTGCGACGGCTGCGAGGTCCCTATTGTTTTTGTAGAAAATATTATTACTTTTATTATTATTATTATTATTATTATTAGGGCCTGAGCAGCGACCGCTGCGAAGTCGCTATTGTTTTTGTTGAAATTATTATTATTATTATTTTTCCGATTGTTCGATCGCATTTTTGACCCCCGAAACATGCACAAAAACTCACCAAACTTGGCAGTCTCATCGGGCATGGTGAAAAATTTGATATTTTAACGTCTAATATGAACAGGAAGTGAGTTATGAATTTTTGAAAGTCCGACTTTTGCCCTTTTTTGCATGTTTACAGGGGTCATTCTTTTGCACCCTGATCCTAAAGGCTTCATCTGATTGCCTTAAAATTCTGTCTGTAGCATCTTAAGACCTGGGACAAACACTGGGGCTAAAATCTTTTGTTTCCGAAATACTATATGACGGGGGCGGGGCTTCAAAGTTTTCACTTAAGATTTCCTTCGCCGCAATGGACAAAATGCTTAATAACTCTCATGCACATGCTGCTAAAAATCCAAAACTTCACATGTACATAAAGAGTCGGTACCTGAAGACATCTATATGTTTATATTCTGTTATACACCTTGCGCCAATCAATATCATTTTTTACATTTTGACGTACTGCACGGTGCCCTTTTAACGAATCCGATTGAAAATTGGCTAGAAAAGACTCAAGACATTGATCTTACGCTATCCCTATTTTTGTGACTTTCCTTCGAAGGGCGTGGCTATTGCGGTGCCGCAGAGTCTGATTATTCTCCGTGGCAACAAAAGTTCCTGCAAAATGATTCAGATGATCCATCTTCTCGAAATTTTTCACATTTGAGGATATTCAGGCCCTGAAGACGGCTGCCAACTTATTTTTGATCGCAGTGGTAGCGCCACCAACTGGTTAAAACAAATACAAATTATTTTCGTTGATGTTTTTCTCCGGGCAGGTTCACAAAATCTACCTTATATTTGCTCGGATGAGTGTTTAGGCCTTGAGGATGTCACAATACGAAAGTCTTTCGCCTTCTTCAGAGTGTCACATGATGGTGTCTTGTGGCCCGTCTTTATCAGCTGATGTTCCATGAGGGCGTGACTTACCTGTCACAAGAATGAAGGCAAGTCACGCCCCCCGCTGTCCGTTAACTCCGCCAAGATGCTGGTCCAGGTGGTAGAGAGGATGAAGGCAACCTTGTCTCTGTTCATGGTTTTTATGCCTCGCTTGCAGATCTCAATGGCCTCTCTGATCCAGCGCTGTTGTTTGTTCTCTTCTGTGCGGATGACCCTGCCCTTCTCCCGGTCCATGATGTGGTTTTCCCTTTTGCAGTGGTCAGTGATTGCTGATTTGTAATGTTCATGTTGTGCTTGTTCTTTTACTGCTCTGATTTTTCATTTTTTTGACAGGTAAGTCACACCCTCATGGAACATCAGCTGATAAAGACGGGTCTCAAGACACCATCATGCGACACTCTGAAGAAGGCGAAAGACTCGCCGAAACATGTCAGGTAAAAAATTTACCGAAAACATAATTGTCTGCTTTTAATGAATCTGTCAAATATCAATAATAGGAAGACAAAATGAACCTAATACAAATAAATGAATGCTTAATAACTCCCCTGCACATGCTCCTAAAAATCCAAACCTTCACCTGTAAATAAAATGTCCCGACCTGAAGACATCTTAATGTTATTATTTTGTTATACACACAGCGCCGCCAAGTGGAATCAAAAATTTGTTTTTATTTTAATTTTCACGTACTGCAACGTGCCCTTTTGACGAATCCGACTGAAAATTAGTCAGAAAAGACTCAAGACAATGATCTTACTCTCTGCCGAGTTTTGTGACGTTTTGGCAAAAGGCGTGGCTATTACGGTGCTGAAAAGTCCGATTGTACTTTGTGGCAACAAAAGCTCCGGCAACATGACTCAGATGATCCTATCTTCTCGAAGTTGTACACATTTGAGGATACTTCAGCCCTGAAGACATCTACCAACTTATTTTTCATCGTAGTAGTAGCGCCACCAACTGGTAAAAGCTAATACAAGTTATTTTCTTGGATGTTTTTCTCCGTGCAACTCAACAAGGTCGCCCTCATATATGCTCGGAGGACTGTTTCGGCCATGAGGATGTCACAATACGAAATTCATCCTTTTTCGTGAAAAGTTGTGGGAGTGGCATTGCACTGTTTGGCAATAAAACAACGCTGATTATGAGGTTCTAAATATGAACGACAACTCGTGAAACTTGACACACACATCAGGCAGAGCAAATTTATAAATATTTTATACGTTAGTTGTGCAGCTTTTTTGAAATGGCTCGCCATGGCCCTCGAGAAATGTTCAAAAAAGCAGCCCTGGTTGAGTGTTTCACCTCGCTTTTTGTAAATTTTATGGAGTACAGTGAACCCTCGGTTATCGCGGTTAATGGGGACCGAGACCACCCGCGGAAACTGAAAATCCGCGGAGTAGCGGCGCACCTTCAAAAATGCTTAAAAGAAAATACAATATATATAATAAATATATATTTATATATATATATATATATATATATATATATATATATATATATATATATATATATATATATATATATATATATACGGGGGAGAGAGAGAGAGAGAGAGAGAGAGAGAGTGAAATTCATGTTATAACAAAAAAACCAAATTATTATTAAAACGTATTATTTTTTTATTCCCCAGCCATTCTTTTTGTATTTATTTAATTACTCCGACTTTTACCTGCTGGTACGCCGTCCGGTGTGCCCTGTGAAATGAAAGGTGGCATTCTTTATTTATTTATTCTTCTATACATTCATAACTGACAGCTTCGCGCTCCGCTCGTGCCCGGGCGGAAGAGGTGCTCCAATTCGGCTTAACTGTGACACACACCCGCCCTCCTCCCCCGGAGCTTCCATTCGGTTAAACTTAGGGGCCGCTTGGCACCGCCCGTGCCCGGGGAAGGTGCTCCTCTTCGGCTTACTGTGACGCGAGCATGCCCTCCTCCTCCGGAGCTTCCATTCGGTTAAACTTAGGGGCCGCTTGGAACCGCCCGTGCCCGGGGAAGGTGCTCCTCTTCGGCTTACTGTGACGCGAGCATGCCCTCCTCCTCCGGAGCTTCCATTCGGTTAAACTTAGGGGCCGCTTGGCACCGCCCGTGCCCTGGGAAGGTTCTCCTCTACGGCTTAACTGCCACGCACGCCGGCCGGAGCTCTGGTACTGTCCGAACCGCGCGAAACGTCGCCACCGATCGTGTCCGGGGGAACGTGCTCTTCTTCGTCCACTCTCCTCTTCGCCCACGCTCTTCTTCGGCGCACACCGGCCGTCTAACCGCTCCAGCGCCCCGTCGTGCCGCTCGGCGAAACTATAATGCCCCCGAATATTTTTTAGACCCGCGAAGCACTGAACCCGCGAAAGGTGAACCGCCAAGTAGCGAGGGTTCACTGTATGTATAAGACCAAGACCTACAAAAAAGTCTCTTGGAGCAATGAGCTAGGTTTTACAGGAAGTCGGCCATTTTGAATTTACTTAAAAGGGGGCGGGTCACCACAATGGACTTTGTGTAGAAATTATTATTGGGGCCCGAGCAGCGACCGCGGCGATGTCCCTATTGTTTTTGTAGAAATTATTATTAGGGCCCGAGCAGCGACCGCTACGAGGTCCCCATTGTTTTTGTGGAAATTATTATTATTATTATTATTAGGGCCCGAGCAGTGACCGCTGCGAGGTCCCTATTGTTTTTCTAGAAATTGTTATTAGGGCCCGAGCTGCGACGGCTGCGAGGTCCCTATTGTTTTTGTAGAAAATATTATTACTTTTATTATTATTATTATTATTATTATTAGGGCCTGAGCAGCGACCACTGCGAAGTCCCTGTTGTTTTTGTAGAAATTATTATTATTATTATTTTTCCGATTGTTCGATTGCATTTTTGACCCCCGAAACATGCACAAAAACTCACCAAACTTGGCAGTCTCATCGGGCATGGCGAGAAATTTGATATTTTAAACGTCTAATATGAACAGGAAGTGAGTTATGAATTTTTGAAAGTCCGACTTTTGCCCTTTTTTGCATGTTTACAGGGGTCATTCTTTTGCACCCTGATCCTAAAGGCTTCATCTGATTGCCTTAAAATTCTGTCTGTAGCATCTTAAGACCTGGGACAAACACTGGGGCTAAAATTTTTTGTTTCCAAAATACTATATGACGGGGGCGGGGCTTCGAAGTTTTCACTTAAGATTTCCTTCGCCGCAATGGACAAAATGCTTAATAACTCTCTTGCACATGCTGCTAAAAATCCAAAACTTCACATGTACATAAAGAGTCGGTACCTGAAGACATCTATATGTTTATATTCTGTTATACACCTTGCGCCAATCAATATCATTTTTTACATTTTGACGTCCTGCACGGTGCCCTTTTAACGAATCCGATTGAAAATTGGCTAGAAAAGACTCAAGACATTGATCTTACTCTATCCCTATTTTTGTGACTTTCCTTCGAAGGGCGTGGCTATTACGGTGCCGCAAAGTCTGATTATTCTCCGTGGCAACAAAAGTTCCTGCAAAATGATTCAGATGATCCATCTTCTCGAAATTTTTCACATTTGAGGATATTCAGGCCCTGAAGACGGCTGCCTACTTATTTTTGATCGCAGTGGTAGCGCCACCAACTGGTTAAAACAAATACAAATTATTTTCGTTGATGTTTTTCTCCGGGCAGGTTAACAAAATCTACCTTATATTTGCTCGGATGAGTGTTTAAGCCTTGAGGATGTCACAATACGAAAGTCTTTCGCCTTCTTCAGAGTGTCACATGATGGTGTCTTGTGGCCCGTCTTTATCAGCTGATGTTCCATGAGGGCGTGACTTACCATTCACAAGAATGAAGGCAAGTCACGCCCCCCGCTGTCCGTTCACTCCGCCAAGATGCTGCTCCAGGTGGTAGAGAGCATGAAGGCTCCCTTGTCTCTGTTCATGGTTTTTATGCCTCGCTTGCAGATCTCAATGGCCTCTCTGATCCAGCGCTGTTGTTTGTTCTCTTCGGTGCGGATGACCCTGCCCTTCTCCCGGTCCATGATGTGGTTTTCCCTTTTGCAGTGGTCAGTGATTGCTGATTTGTAATGTTCATGTTGTGCTTGTTCTTTTACTGCTCTGATTTTTCATTTTTTTGACAGGTAAGTCACACCCTCATGGAACATCAGCTGATAAAGACGGGTCTCAAGACACCATCATGCGACACTCTGAAGAAGGCGAAAGACTCGCCGAAACATGTCAGGTAAAAAATTAACCTAAAACATAATTGTCTGCTTTTAATGAATCAGTCAAATATCAATAATAAGAAGACAAAATGTACCTAATACAAATAAACGAATGCTTAATAACTCCCCTGCACATGCTCCTAAAAATCCAAACCTTCACCTGTAAATAAAACGTCCCGACCTGAAGACATCTTAATGTTATTATTTTGTTATACACACAGCGCCGCCAAGTGGAATCAAAAATTTGTTTTTATTTAAATTTTCACATTATGCACGGTGCCCTTTTGACGAATCCGACTGAAAATTAGTCAGAAAAGACTCAAGACAATGATCTTACTCTCTGCCGAATTTTGTGACGTTTTGGCAAAAGGCGTGGCTATTACGGTGCTGAAAAGTCAGATTGTACTCTGTGGCAATAAAAGCTCCGGCAACATGACTCAGATGATCCTATCTTCTCGAAGTTGTACACATTTGAGGATACTTCAGCCCTGAAGACATCTACCAACTTATTTTTCATCGTAGTAGTAGCGCCACCAACTGGTAAAAGCTAATACAAGTTATTTTCTTGGATGTTTTTCTCCGTGCAACTCAACAAGGTCGCCCTCATATATGCTCGGATGACTGTTTCGGCCATGAGGATGTCACAATACGAAATTCGTCCTTTTTCTTGTAAAGTTGTGGGAGTGGCATTGCACTGTTCGGCAATAAAACAACGCTGATTATGAGGTTCTAAATATGAACGACAACTCGTGAAACTTTACACACACATCAGGCCGAGCAAATTTATCAATATTTTATACGTTAGTTGTGCAGCTTTTTTGAAATGGCTCGCCATGGCCCTCGAGAAATGTTAAAAAAAGCAGCCCTGGTTGAGTGTTTCACCTCGCTTTTTGTAAATTTTATGGAGTACAGTGAATCCTCGGTTATCGCGGTTAATGGGGACAGAGACCACCCGCGAAAACTGAAAATCCGCGAAGTAGCGGCGCACCTTCAAAAATGCTTAAAAAAATATACAATATATATAATAAATATATATATATATATATATATATATATATATATATATATATACGGGGAGAGAGAGAGTGAAATTCATGTTATAACAAAAAAAACAAATTATTATTAAAACGTATTATTTTTTTATTCCCCAGCCATTCTTTTTGTATTTATTTAATTACTCCGACTTTTACCTGCTGGTACGCCGTCCGGTGTGCCCTGTGAAATGAAAGGTGGCATTCTTTATTTATTTATTTATTTATTCTTTTATACATTCATAACTGACAGCTTCGCGCTCCGCTCGTGCCCGGGCGGAAGAGGTGCTCCAATTCGGCTTAACTGTGACACACACCCGCCCTCCTCCCCCGGAGCTTCCATTCGGTTAAACTTAGGGGCCGCTTGGCACCGCCCGTGCCCGGGGAAGGTGCTCCTCTTCGGCTTACTGTGACGCGAGCATGCCCTCCTCCTCCGGAGCTTCCATTCGGTTAAACTTAGGGGCCGCTTGGAACCGCCCGTGCCCGGGGAAGGTGCTCCTCTTCGGCTTACTGTGACGCGAGCATGCCCTCCTCCTCCGGAGCTTCCATTCGGTTAAACTTAGGGGCCGCTTGGAACCGCCCGTGCCCGGGGAAGGTGCTCCTCTTCGGCTTACTGTGACGCGAGCATGCCCTCCTCCTCCGGAGCTTCCATTCGGTTAAACTTAGGGGCCGCTTGGCACCGCCCGTGCCCGGGGAAGGTGCTCCTCTACGGCTTAACTGCCTCGCACGCCGGCCGGAGCTCTGGTACTGTCCGAACCGCGCGAAACGTCGCCACCCATCGTGTCCGGGGGAACGTGCTCTTCTTCGTCCACTCTCCTCTTCGCCCACGCTCTTCTTCGGCGCACGCCGGCCGTCTAACCGCTCCAGCACCCCGTCGTGCCGCTCGGCGAAACTACAATGCCCCCGAATATTTTTTAGACCCGCGAAACACTGAACCCGCGAAAGGTGAACCGCCAAGTAGCGAGGGTTCACTGTATGTATAAGACCAAGACCTACAAAAAAGTCTCTTGGAGCAATGAGCTAGGTTTTACAGGAAGTCGGCCATTTTGAATTTACTTAAAAGGGGGCGGGTCACCACAATGGACTTTGTGTAGAAATTATTATTGGGGCCCGAGCAGCGACCGCGGAGAGGTCCCTATTGTTTTTGTAGAAATTATTATTAGGGCCCGAGCAGCGACCGCTACGAGGTCCCCATTGTTTTTGTGGAAATTATTATTATTATTATTATTAGGGCCCGAGCAGTGACCGCTGCGAGGTCCCTATTGTTTTTCTAGAAATTGTTATTAGGGCCCGAGCTGCGACGGCTGCGAGGTCCCTATTGTTTTTGTAGAAAATATTATTACTTTTATTATTATTATTAGGGCCTGAGCAGCGACCGCTGCGAAGTCCCTATTGTTTTTGTAGAAATTATTATTATTATTATTTTTCCGATTGTTCGATCGCATTTTTGACCCCCGAAACATGCACAAAAATTCACCAAACTTGGCAGTCTCATCGGGCATGGCGAAAAATTTGATATTTTAACGTCTAATATGAACAGGAAGTGAGTTATGAATTTTTGAAAGTCCGACTTTTGCCCTTTTTTGCATGTTTACAGGGGTCATTCTTTTGCACCCTGATCCTAAAGGCTTCATCTGATTGCCTTAAAATTCTGTCTGTAGCATCTTAAGACCTGGGACAAACACTGGGGCTAAAATTTTTTGTTTCCGAAATACTATATGAACGGGGGCGGGGCTTCGAAGTTTTCACTTAAGATTTCCTTCGCCGCAATGGACAAAATGCTTAATAACTCTCCTGCACATGCTGCTAAAAATCCAAAACTTCACATGTACATAAAGAGTCGGTACCTGAAGACATCTATATGTTTATATTCAGTTATACACCTTGCGCCAATCAATATCATTTTTTACATTTTGACGTACTGCACGGTGCCCTTTTAACGAATCAGATTGAAAATTGGCTAGAAAAGACTCAAGACATTGATCTTACTCTATCCCTATTTTTGTGACTTTCCTTCGAAGGGCGTGGCTATTACGGTGCCGCAGAGTCTGATTAATCTCCGTGGCAACAAAAGTTCCTGCAAAATGATTCAGATGATCCATCTTCTCGAAATTTTTCACATTTGAGGATATTCAGGCCCTGAAGACGGCTGCCAACTTATTTTTGATCGGATGAGTGTTTAGGCCTTGAGGATGTCACAATACGAAAGTCTTTCGCCTTCTTCAGAGTGTCACATGATGGTGTCTTGTGGCCCGTCTTTATCAGCTGATGTTCCATGAGGGCGTGACTTACCTGTCACAAGAATGAAGGCAAGTCACGCCCCCCGCTGTCCGTTAACTCCGCCAAGATGCTGCTCCAGGTGGTAGAGAGGATGAAGGCTCCCTTGTCTCTGTTCATGGTTTTTATGCCTCGCTTGCAGATCTCAATGGCCTCTCTGATCCAGCGCTGTTGTTTGTTCTCTTCGGTGCCGATGACCCTGCCCTTCTCCCGGTCCATGATGTGGTTTTCCCTTTTGCAGTGGTCAGTGATTGCTGATTTGTAATATTCATGTTGTGCTTGTTCTTTTACTGCTCTGATTTTTCATTTTTTTGACAGGTAAGTCACACCCTCATGGAACATCAGCTGATAAAGACGGGTCTCAAGACACCATCATGCGACACTCTGAAGAAGGCGAAAGACTCGCCGAAACATGCCAGGTAAAAAATTTACCGAAAACATAATTGTCTGCTTTTAATGAATCTGTCAAATATCAATAATAAGAAGACAAAATGAACCTAATACAAATAAATGAATGCTTAATAACTCCCCTGCACATGCTCCTAAAAATCCAAACCTTCACCTGTAAATAAAATGTCCCGACCTGAAGACATCTTAATGTTATTATTTTGTTATACACACAGCGCCGCCAAGTGGAATCAAAAATTTGTTTTTATTTTAATTTTCACGTACTGCACCGTGCCCTTTTGACAAATCCGACTGAAAATTAGTCAGAAAAGACTCAAGACAATGATCTTACTCTCTGCCGAGTTTTGTGACGTTTTGGCAAAAGGCGTGGCAATTACGGTGCTGAAAAGTCCGATTGTACTTTGTGGCAACAAAAGCTCCGGCAACATGACTCAGATGATCCTATCTTCTCGAAGTTGTACACATTTGAGGATACTTCAGCCCTGAAGACATCTACCAACTTATTTTTCATCGTAGTAGTAGCGCCACCAACTGGTAAAAGCTAATACAAGTTATTTTCTTGGATGTTTTTCTCCGTGCAACTCAACAAGGTCGCCCTCATATATGCTCGGAGGACTGTTTCGGCCATGAGGATGTCACAATACGAAATTCATCCTTTTTCTTGAAAAGTTGTGGGAGTGGCATTGCACTGGCAATAAAACAACGCTGATTATGAGGTTCTAAATATGAACGACAACTCGTGAAACTTGACACACACATCAGGCAGAGCAAATTTATCAATATTTTATACGTTAGTTGTGCAGCTTTTTTGAAATGGCTCGCCATGGCCCTCGAGAAATGTTCAAAAAAGCAGCCCTGGTTGAGTGTTTCACCTCGCTTTTTGTAAATTTTATGGAGTACAGTGAACCCTCGGTTATCGCGGTTAATGGGGACCGAGACCACCCGCGGAAACTGAAAATCCGCGAAGTAGCGGCGCACCTTCAAAAATGCTTAAAAGAAAATACAATATATATAATAAATATATATATATATATATATATATATATATATATACATATATATATATACATATATATATATACATATATATATATACATATATATATATACATATATATATATACATATATATATATACATATATATATATACATATATATATATACATATATATATATACATATATATATATACATATATATATATACATATACATATATATATATACATATATATATATATATACATATACGGGGAGAGAGAGAGAGTGAAATTCATGTTATAACAAAAAAAACAAATTATTATTAAAACGTATTGTTTTTTTATTCCCCAGCCATTCTTTTTGTATTTATTTAATTACTGTGAGGATCGCTCCCCAGCCGGGGCTGGGAAGCGGTGTGGGTGGATCCTTAAAGCGCAGACAAGGGAAAATTTGGTAGGAACAATATTTGTTGTGGCCGGCAAAAAACAATTGGCAGGCGATAGGCAAGGAGGGTTGCTATCAATAATAATAGAGGGTCTATACTTACAGACGTCGGGAGACGTGAACGGAAAACGCTGGGGGAACAATCTTCCCCCAGGAAAAGCAAAACGAGTAACAAAAGGAGCTTGCAATGCAAGAAAACCGAAAACAAGAATGTCCTTCCTCCAAAGGGTAAGGTTAAATCCAATCATCGAAAAAACACAAAGCGAGCCGAAACGTAGCTGTAGAAATAAACAAGGTAACAACATACACGACAAATACACGGAGCAAAGTTGGCAAAGACTGTAGCAAGGCACAAGGCGAGAGCAAGTAGGTCAATAATCCGACACGCAGGTTTGCGTGTCGGAGGCTTAAATAGTCCGTAATCAAGGCATGATGGGTTGCAGCTGGGCCGTCTCGCGAACGCGTCCGCTCGTGGCCGCGTTGCCGAGCAACGCGCCGTCGACCACGCCCACTCGGCTGCAACACAAAGGCACGATCGTGACAGTACCCCCCCCTTAACGGACGCCCCTTGGCGTACTACCTGGTTTCGTTGGGTGGGCGTTGTGGTAATCTCGTAGTAGAGATGGACACATGATCCAGGAGCGAGGGATCCATTGCCGTTCTTCTGGGCCATAGCCCTCCCAGTCGACCAGGTACTGAGTCCCCCTTCCCCTGCGCCTGGAGTCCAAGATCTCCTTTACCGTGTAGACTGGGTCGCCGTCAATGATCCTAGGAGGCGGTGGCGGGGCGGCGGGCGGCACCAGCGGGCAGGTAGGGGCCGGCTTGATGAAAGACACGTGGAACACGGGGTGTATCTTCATGGTGGGGGGTAATTTGAGGCGGACCGAGACCGGGTTGATGATGGCTGCGACTTCGAACGGGCCCACGTAACGTGGCCCTAGCTTGCGGGATGATCCAGCCAGATTAAGGTCTCGTGTGGACAGCCATACCTTGTCGCCGATCTTGTAGCCCGGGGCTGGACGGCGGCGACGGTCAGCGATGCGCCGGTTCCGCTGCGTGGTGCGTGACAGGGCGGCCCGAGCCTCTTTCCATGCCCGGTGGGCTCGCTTTAGGTGCTGCTGGACCGAGGGTACCTCTTCAGAACCGGGTTGGGACGGAAACAGCGGAGGTTGGTACCCGTAGGCGGTCTGGAATGGTGATCGACCTGTGGCTGAGGAGATCAGAGTATTGTGAGCGTACTCGATCCATGGCAGATGATCGACCCAGGTGGCCGGCTGGTCCATGCAGACGCAGCGGAGCGCGGACTCAAGGTCCTGATTGGCGCGCTCCGATTGCCCGTTGGTCTGCGGGTGGTAGCCTGAGGAGAGACTGGATGTAGCCCCGAGGCACTGGCAGAATTTCTTCCATACCTGGGAGACTAACTGCGGGCCTCGGTCGGACACCAAGTCGTCCGGGATGCCATGGAGTCGAACCACGTGTTGGACCAGCAGGTTGGCTGTTTCGAGGGCTGTCGGGAGCTTGGGTAGCGCAACGAAATGGGCGGCCTTGGAGAAGCGGTCCACTATGGTCAAGACGACCGTTTGCCCGCGGGAAACGGGCAGGCCAGTGACAAAGTCCAGTGAAATGTTGGACCAGGGGCGCGCCGGAACGGGAAGCGGGTGCAGTAGGCCCGCCGGGGGCTGGTGCGATGCCTTGCTGGCAGCGCATTGTGGACAGGCTTGTATGTACGCCGTCACGTCTCTTTTGAGCGACGGCCACCAAAAGCGTTGGGCGATCAGGCCCAGGGTGCGGCGTATGCCCGGGTGGCAGGCCAACTTGGAGGCATGGCCCCACTGGATCACCTCCGCCCGGTCTCGAGTCGGCACGAACAGGCGCCCGGGAGGACACTCCGTTGGCGCCCCACTTTCCTCCTGGGCTTCTCGGATTCGCCGCTCGATCTCCCATTGCAGGCCCCCCACCAAGCGATGACTGGGCACCACGCTTGCCGGCCCCTCTTCGTCTTCCCAGGTGTCGTGGATGCGTGACAGTGCGTCGGGTTTGGTGTTGCGTGCCCCCGGCCGGTAAGTCATGGTATAATTGAAGCGGCTGAGGATCAAGGCCCACCGCGCCAGCCGGGGGTTCAGTCTTTTCATGTGGCGGATGTATGACAGGTTCTTGTGGTCCGTAAAAATGATGAATGGCTCCTGGGTGCCCTCCAGCCAGTGCCGCCATTCCTGCAGGGCCAGGATCACGGCCAGGAGTTCTCGGTTGCCCACATCGTAGTTGGCCTCCGCTGGGGAGAGGCAGCGAGAGAAAAAGGCGCAGGGGTGCAGACGTTGGTCGACCGGGGACCGCTGCGACAGGACGGCCCCCACTCCCGAATCAGAGGCGTCCACCTCTACAACAAAAGGAAGATCGGTGTTAGGGTGGTGCAATACGGGAGGGTTTGTGAATGCCTTTTTTAAATCCGCGAACGCCCCCTCGGCTTCCCTGTCCCAGGCGAAACGAATCTTCGTCGAGGTGAGGCGAGTGAGCGGCAGCGCCCGGCGGCTATAGTCTTTGATGAAGCGGCGATAGAAATTCGCGAACCCTAGGAATCTCTGCAGCTGTTTGCGTGTAGTGGGCACCGGCCACTCCACGACGGCGCGCGTCTTGGCCGGGTCGGCCTTTAATTGCCCGTTTTCTACTATGAATCCTAGGAACGAAACCGAGGTTTTGTGGAATTCACATTTTTCTGCCTTAACGTATAATTTGTTTTCTAGGAGTCGTTGTAAAATGGATCGCACGTGGAGGTGGTGTTCTTTTAGGGACCGAGAGAAAATAAGGATATCGTCCAGGTAGACAAAACAACAAACATTGAGCATATCCCTGAGGACGTCATTAATGAGAGCTTGGAACACCGCGGGTGCATTTGATAACCCAAAGGGCATGACCAGGTACTCAAAATGTCCCAGTGGGGTTTTAAACGCGGTCTTCCACTCATCCCCTTCTCTAATGCGGACCAGGTGGTACGCGCTGCGGAGGTCTAATTTTGAAAAGACTGTCGCGGATTGCAGAGGAGCGAAGGCCGAGTCCAGGAGGGGCAGTGGGTAGCGATTTTTAACAGTGATCGCGTTTAGTTCCTTGTAATCGACGCAGGGGCGGAGGGATTTATCTTTCTTTTCTACAAAGAAGAGCCCGGCTCCTACCGGAGACGTGGATGGTCGTATCAATCCCGCCGCGAGGGATTCCGTTATGTAATCCTTCATCGCCGCCTGCTCGGGTTGCGAGACCTTGTACAACCGTACCGACGGCAGGACGGGGTCGGGCACTAGGTCGATCGCGCAGTCGTATGGGCGGTGCGGCGGAAGTGATTTGGCTTTTTCTTTGCTAAAAACGGCGCGGAGGTCGTGGTAAACGCTAGGCACGTTTTCAAGCTCGATTTCTACCTCGGGGGCCGCCCGGGGCCGCACGCCCTCTCCGGCTGACCGTAGGCAGTGCGCGTAGCAAAAAGGGCTCCAATTCTGGAGGGAGAGCCGGCTCCAGTCGATGACCGGGTTGTGTGCGGTTAGCCATGAGATTCCCAATACGACTGGGGCGGACCTGGCGGGCATGACAAAAAACGAACGCCTTTCGATGTGGTTGCCTGACAACTTCAGCGTAAGAGGTTCGGTTAGCCGTCGGATGTCGGCCAGCACGCGACCATCGAGGTCATAAAGTTTCTCCGATTTGTGGAGCTCGGTGACCTCACAACCGAGTTGGGCCACTAAACCCGCGTCTATAAAGCAGTCATCGGCCCCGGAGTCAATCAGCGCGCAAACTTTAACACTCCCGTTAAGCCCTGTGATTTCTCCGTCCATCTCAAGTCTCAGGGTGGTCCCGGCACTGTCCTGTCCCTCCGCCGCGCTGGCGGGCTGTTCTTGCCGGGGACCTGGAGCCGCGGAGGTGCGCCCCGCGGACTCGCAGTGAGCGGGGCGACGAGGGGATGACTCTAGGCGGTCGGCCATCTCCGCGCACTCTGCTACTCTGTGTCCCTGTTGACCGCAGTAGAAGCACGCCCCTGTGCTGCGCCGGCGCTGCCTCTCTCGTAGGTCCGGACGGCGCGGAGGCGCCCCCCTGGGCTCGTCGACGGGCGGCCACCCGGGAGACCGAGTGTGAGGATGGGTCGAGCGGCGCTGCTCCCTCGCCTGCTCTCGAGGGTGCTCCCGCGACGCCAGGCGGCTGGCCCCCATCTGCATGGGCTCGTCGGCGGGCGCAGGTTCGGGTAACCGGAATCGTGGCAGCTCGGCGTGGCGCTGCTCCACCCCTCGCTCTCGACGACGCTCTCGAAGGCGGTTGTCCAGACGAATCGCCAGGGTGATCAGCTCCTCCAGCGTCTCGGCGTCGTCGCGGGCTGCCAGCTCGTCCTTGAGGGCCGGGTTCAGACCCCTCCGGAAAACGGACCTCAGGGCGCAGTCGTCGAATCCACTCTCCGCTGCTCGGGTGCGGAAGGTGATCGAGTACTCGGCAACTGACCGTGCCCCCTGGATAGAGTCCAGTAATTCAGAAAGGCGGGGAACGAGGAGCTGATCTCGGGACGCGTGTTGCTCACGGCCATGGCCCATGCACTCGCTTGACCAGTCAGGAGGCTCATCATAAATGCTACTTTTGAGCTGTCTAGCGCATAGGTTCGGGGCTGCTGGTCAAAAATCAGCCTACAATGATGAATAAATGGGCCGCAAAGGCCAGGCTCTCCGCCGTAGCGGTCGGGATGAGCCAGGTTAGGCTCCTTAACCGGGTAACCTGGGGGCGGAGCCCCGGAAGGGGGATCGACCGGGTTGGGAACCGGCGAGGCAGGGTGAACTGGGGTACTCAGTCGGGCCCCTAGGCTCATGAGTTGCTGGACCAGTTGGCCGACCGCGACGCGCAGGGTCGCGAGCTCGGTCGCCTGTTGGCCCACTAGGCGTCCTTGGCTGGTCAAGGCATGAAAAATTTTCTCCTTGTCTGCAGAATCCATGGTCGGATTATTCTGTGAGGATCGCTCCCCAGCCGGGGCTGGGAAGCGGTGTGGGTGGATCCTTAAAGCGCAGACAAGGGAAAATTTGGTAGGAACAATATTTATTGTGGCCGGCAAAAAACAATTGGCAGGCGATAGGCAAGGAGGGTTGCTATCAATAATAATAGAGGGTCTATACTTACAGACGTCGGGAGACGTGAACGGGAAACGCTGGGGGAACAATCTTCCCCCAGGAAAAGCAAAACGAGTAACAAAAGGAGCTTGCAATGCAAGAAAACCGAAAACAAGAATGTCCTTCCTCCAAAGGGTAAGGTTAAATCCAATCATCGAAAAAACACAAAGCGAGCCGAAACGTAGCTGTAGAAATAAACAAGGTAACAACATACACGACAAATACACGGAGCAAAGTTGGCAAAGACTGTAGCAAGGCACAAGGCGAGAGCAAGTAGGTCAATAATCCGACAGGTTTGCGTGTCGGAGGCTTAAATAGTCCGTAATCAAGGCATGATGGGTTGCAGCTGGGCCGTCTCGCGAACGCGTCCGCTCGTGGCCGCGTTGCCGAGCAACGCGCCGTCGACCACGCCCACTCGGCTGCAACACAAAGGCACGATCGTGACAATTACTCCGACTTTTACCTGCTGGTACGCCGTCCGGTGTTCCCTGTGAAATGAAAGGTGGCATTCTTTATTTATTTATTTATTTATTCATTTATTCATTCATAACTGACAGCTTCGCGCTCCGTTCGTGCCCGGGCGGAAGAGGTGTTCCAATTCGGCTTAACTGTGACACACGCCCGCCCTCCTCCCCCGGAGCTTCCATTCGGTTAAACTTAGGGGCCGCTTGGCACCGCCCGTGCCCGGGGAAGGTGCTCCTCTTCGGCTTACTGTGACGCGAGCATGCCCGCCTCCTCCGGAGCTTCCATTCGGTTAAACTTAGGGGCCGCTTGGAACCGCCCGTGCCCGGCGAAGGTGCTCCTCTTCGGCTTACTGTGACGCGAGCATGCCCTCCTCCTCCGGAGCTTCCATTTGGTTAAACTTAGGGGCCGCTTGGAACCGCCCGTGCCCGGGGAAGGTGCTCCTCTTCGGCTTACTGTGACGCGAGCATGCCCTCCTCCTCCAGAGCTTCCATTCGGTTAAACTTAGGGGCCGCTTGGCACCGCCCGTGCCCGGGGACGGTGCTCCTCTATGGCTTAACTGCCACGCACGCCGGCCGGAGCCCTGGTACGGTCCGAACCGCGTGAAACGTCGCCACCGATCGTGTCCGGGGGAACGTGCTCTTCTTCGTCCACTCTCCTCTTCGCCCACGCTCTTCTTCGGCGCACGCTGGCCGTCTAACCGCTCCAGCGCCCGTCGTGCCGCTCGGCGAAACTACAATGCCCCCGAATATTTTTTATACCCGCGAAGCACTGAACCCGCGAAAGGTGAACCGCGAAGTAGCGAGGGTTCACTGTATGTATAAGACCAAGACCTACAAAAAAGTCTCTTGGAGCAATGAGCTAGGTTTTACAGGAAGTCGGCCATTTTGAATTTACTTAAAAGGGGCGGGTCACCACAATGGACTTTGTGTAGAAATTATTATTGGGGCCCGAGCAGCGACCGCGGCGAGGTCCCTATTGTTTATGTAGAAATTATTATTAGGGCCCGAGCAGCAACCGCTACGAGGTCCCCATTGTTTTTGTGGAAATTATTATTATTATTATTATTAGGGCCCGAGCAGTGACCGCTGCGAGGTCCCTATCGTTTTTCTAGAAATTGTTATTAGGGCCCGAGCTGCGACGGCTGCGAGGTCCCTAATGTTTTTGTAGAAAATATTATTACTTTTATTATTATTATTATTATTATTATTAGGGCCTGAGCAGCGAGCGCTGCGAAGTCGCTATTGTTTTTGTTGAAATTATTATTATTATTATTTTTCCGATTGTTCGATCGCATTTTTGACCCCCGAAACATGCACAAAAACTCACCAAACTTGGCAGTCTCATCGGGCATGGCGAAAAATTTGATATTTTAACGTCTAATATGAACAGGAAGTGAGTTATGAATTTTTGAAAGTCCGACTTTTGCCCTTTTTTGCATGTTTACAGGGGTCATTCTTTTGCACCCTGATCCTAAAGGCTTCATCTGATTGCCTTAAAATTCTGTCTGTAGCATCTTAAGACCTGGGACAAACACTGGGGCTAAAATCTTTTGTTTCCGAAATACTATATGACGGGGGCGGGGCTTCAAAGTTTTCACTTAAGATTTCCTTCGCCGCAATG
Organism: Idiotropiscis lumnitzeri; assembly: GCF_059441095.1. Lineage (NCBI taxonomy): Eukaryota > Metazoa > Chordata > Actinopteri > Syngnathiformes > Syngnathidae > Idiotropiscis > Idiotropiscis lumnitzeri. The sequence continues at coordinate 455,508 of NW_028283564.1, read as the reverse complement.
GACAAAATGCTTAATAACTCTCATGCACATGCTGCTAAAAATCCAAAACTTCACATGTACATAAAGAGTCGGTACCTGAAGACATCTATATGTTTATATTCTGTTATACACCTTGCGCCAATCAATATCATTTTTTACATTTTGACGTACTGCACGGTGCCCTTTTAACGAATCCGATTGAAAATTGGCTAGAAAAGACTCAAGACATTGATCTTACGCTATCCCTATTTTTGTGACTTTCCTTCGAAGGGCGTGGCTATTGCGGTGCCGCAGAGTCTGATTATTCTCCGTGGCAACAAAAGTTCCTGCAAAATGATTCAGATGATCCATCTTCTCGAAATTTTTCACATTTGAGGATATTCAGGCCCTGAAGACGGCTGCCAACTTATTTTTGATCGCAGTGGTAGCGCCACCAACTGGTTAAAACAAATACAAATTATTTTCGTTGATGTTTTTCTCCGGGCAGGTTCACAAAATCTACCTTATATTTGCTCGGATGAGTGTTTAGGCCTTGAGGATGTCACAATACGAAAGTCTTTCGCCTTCTTCAGAGTGTCACATGATGGTGTATTGTGACCCGTCTTTATCAGCTGATGTTCAATGAGGGCGTGACTTACCTGTCACAAGAATGAAGGCAAGTCACACCCCCCGCTGTCCGTTCACTCCGCCAAGATGCTGCTCCAGGTGGTCGAGAGGATAAAGGCTCCCTTGTCTCTGTTCATGGTTTTTATGCCTCGCTTGCAGATCTCAATGGCCTCTCTGATCCAGCGCTGTTGTTTGTTCTCTTCGGTGCGGATGACCCTGCCCTTCTCCCCGTCCATGATGTGGTTTTCCCTTTTGCAGTGGTCAGTGATTGCTGATTTGTAATGTTCATGTTGTGCTTATTCTTTTACTGCTCTGATTTTTAATTTTTTTGACAGGTAAGTCACACCCTCATGGAACATCAGCTGATAAAGACGGGTCTCAAGACACCATCATGCGACACTCTGAAGAAGGCGAAAGACTCGCCGAAACATGTCAGGTAAAAAATTTACCTAAAACATAATTGTCTGCTTTTAATGAATCAGTCAAATATCAATAATAAGAAGACAAAATGAACCTAATACAAATAAATGAATGCTTAATAACTCCCCTGCACATGCTCCTAAAAATCCAAACCTTCACCTGTAAATAAAATGTCCCGACCTGAAGACATCTTAATGTTATTATTTTGTTATACACACAGCGCCGCCAAGTGGAATCAAAAATTTGTTTTTATTTTAATTTTCACGTACTGCACGGTGCCCTTTTGACGAATCCGACTGAAAATTAGTCAGAAAAGACTCAAGACAATGATCTTACTCTCTGCCGAGTTTGTGACGTTTTGGCAAAAGGCGTGGCTATTACGGTGCTGAAAAGTCCGATTGTACTTTGTGGCAACAAAAGCTCCGGCAACATGACTCAGATGATCCTATCTTCTCGAAGTTGTACACATTTGAGGATACTTCAGCCCTGAAGACATCTACCAACTTATTTTTCATCGTAGTAGTAGCGCCACCAACTGGTAAAAGCTAATACAAGTTATTTTCTTGGATGTTTTTCTCCGTGCAACTCAACAAGGTCGCCCTCATATATGCTCGGAGGACTGTTTCGGCCATGAGGATGTCACAATACGAAATTCATCCTTTTTCGTGAAAAGTTGTGGGAGTGGCATTGCACGGTTCGGCAATAAAACAACGCTGATTATGAGGTTCTAAATATGAACGACAACTCGTGAAACTTGACACACACATCAGGCAGAGCAAATTTATCAATATTTTATACGTTAGTTGTGCAGCTTTTTTGAAATGGCTCGCCATGGCCCTCGAGAAATGTTCAAAAAAGCAGCCCTGGTTGAGTGTTTCACCTCGCTTTTTGTAAATTTTATGGAGTACAGTGAACCCTCGGTTATCGCGGTTAATGGGGACCGAGACCACCCGCGAAAACTGAAAATCCGCGAAGTAGCGGCGCACCTTCAAAAATGCTTAAAAAAATATACAATATATATAATAAATATATAAATATTTATATTTATATATATATATATATATATACGGGGAGAGAGAGAGAGAGAGAGAGTGAAATTCATGTTATAACAAAAAAACCAAATTATTATTAAAACGTATTATTTTTTTATTCCCCAGCCATTCTTTTTGTATTTATTTAATTACTCCGACTTTAACCTGATGGTACGCCGTCCGGTGTGCCCTGTGAAAAAAAGGTGGCATTCTTTATTTATTTATTCTTTCATAACGGACAGCCTCGCGCTCCGCTCGTGCCCGGGCGGAAGAGGTGCTCCAATTCGGCTTAACTGTGACACACTCCCCCGGAACTTCCATTCGGTTAAACTTAGGGGCCGCTTGGCACCGCCCGTGCCCGGGGAAGGTGCTCCTCTTCGGCTTACTGTGACGCGAGCATGCCCTCCTCCTCCGGAGCTTCCATTCAGTTAAACGTAGGGGCCGCTTGGAACCGCCCGTGCCCGGGGAAGGTGCTCCTCTTCGGCTTACTGTGACGCGAGCATGCCCTCCTCCTCCGGAGCTTCCATTCGGTTAAACTTAGGGGCCGCTTGGAACCGCCCGTGCCCGGGGAAGGTGCTCCTCTTCGGCTTACTGTGACGCGAGCATGCCCTCCTCCTCCGGAGCTTCCATTTGGTTAAACTTAGGGGTCGCTTGGCACCGCCCGTGCCCGGGGAAGTGTTAAAGAAATTTAAGTTTGTATGTTCATCTGTTAGTTTTGTTGTTTAGTTTGTCATCTTAGCAAGTTTCAAACTATAACTAATCTTACAGGCCCCCTTTGTTGCACATGCATTCGTATCTTTCTGGCCTCTAATTAAACTTTCGACAGCTACGGGTGCCAGGTACGGCCTCATCGCGAATGTGACTCCCCACGCCAGAACCCTTTTCTGTAAACACCTCCCTTGGGGTGTTGATGACCCCTTTAACCCTTCGTAGATAATGTTGGGGCCCGAGGCCTCTTAAGGCTGTAACTTATGCATTTAGGGAGGTCCAACACAAGGCTTGGTATTTCTAAAGCAACAATATCGTCATGGCCATAAAATAAGTTCAACATGTTAAGCCTTGTGAAAATACACTACACAGGTCAAATGAAGTTCAGAGTGAACATGCTCCCTTTTGCTGTTAGAATAAGCAGAAGTATGAACAAAAGGTGTCTTGTAAGCTGAAACCGTTAGAATAGGCAGGAAGAGGGTGGGCAAGTGGGATGGAGTCAAATGTCAAGTTTTCCATTCTGTATGTATTGCATATTCAAATTGCTTATGCTGATGCAAATAAAAACCATGTGTGCAGTCGAACACGCTGGCTTCGCCTCGGAGTTCGAGGGCTGCCCAGCGCGGAAATGACAGACAATCTTGGCTGGTTGATTCATTTGTTCAGGCTTGTTTTGATAGAAACATCCTTAACATTACTTGGTCCTTCGAATGCCGGATGAAAACGTGTGATCTGCGGTGGACGATTGACGACGACTGAAAACGGCGCCATCGTGAAAAGTCCTCTCTTCCAGGAGGCCGGTCCTCGGCCATCCTCCACCGGAGAGAACACAGACTTCATCCATGAACCGCGAGTGTCTCGACCAGCGGAGAGATTGTCACAGGTCAGTGGTTGTATACAACAGATAGTAAAAAACTTTTTGGGGTTTTTGAAGGATAGTAGGGTTTCAGGGAGTTCCTTTACCCGAAGAGATAGTACATCTTAGCTTAGCTATTTTCTGGAAGAAATACAGATTTAACTTTGCTATTTTGGAAGACTTGTTGGAAGACTCGGACAGTACAGAATTAACTGTTGTTTATTCTGGAAGGCAGATTAAGGCATTCCTTGTCTGGTAGAGAGTACAAGTGTAGTTGATTATATCTGCTCGGATAGTACAGAATTAACTGTTGTTTTTTCTGGAAGACAGATTTAGGGGTCCTTATTTCTGGTAGAGTACAGATGTAATTATTACTATATTTGGAAGTGATAGTACAACGTTTGTTATTTATAGAAGACGAAAATAGTTTATCTATTTTCACAGACACAGAACTGATCAATCTGTGAGTGTGTATGTGTATTGTATGAATGTCCAACGTTTGAGAAATCTAAAACTGACCGAGGGTTGTGAGTAAAAACACCCAGGAATACCCGCTCCAAATTGGGAGTAGAAGCTTGGTATTCAACCCAAAGTCAGGCAATTTGAATTTTTCTCAACACTGAGGAACCATAACTAGACACCATAACAATTAAGACTGTCAGAAATGGCGGCAGAATTGATGAAGGAAGTTAACTGTCAACTTTCCGAATTTGAAATAAAGGAAAAATGTAGGTTAGTTGAAATTGAAAAATATTGATTAGCTTCTCGTTTGTAGCTGTTCAATGTTGAGAACTGTGTGTGTTGTTTTGTGGGCCCGTGTATTTGTCTGAGTCTGACTATGTGTGTGTGTGAGAACAAAGAAGAGAAAGGGTGGGGGTTGAGTCAGTGAGCTGGAGTGTGTGCGATTGGGGATTACTAATACCACTTGGTATTTTATCCCATGTAATACAGTAGGATTATAAACAGCAGACTGTTGTGGATGTAATAGACAAGAAATCTCCACCTGAAAAAGTTGAAGTGAGAATTGCCACAACAGGAAAATTGAGTTGCTGTCCTACTGATGAGAAACCAGTTTTTAGAACACCCTAGGTGTTGACAAACTGGTCCAATTTTCTAAAATTGGGGTATTGGGTAGTATAGTAAAGTCCAGGGAAACTTTGCAGTGTAGAGATTGGAAGTTAATAAGAAAAGAAAAGGAATGTGTAAAGAAAGAAAAAGAATGTGTAGAAAAGGGAAAGGAACAATTAATGTTCCATAGAAAGGATTGATGAAGTCCAAATGATAGGGCAAGTGAGAAAGGTGTCATAGGCAGATTTGCAAGTGGAAAACTGTATAGAGTAACAGAATTAGAACCTATGTGGTTGAGGGATGTAAGACACTGAGTTGGTTGCATGAATTGAAAGAGAGAAGTAGGTGTTATGAAAGATGGAATGAAGGTTTTGAAAGTGAACATGAGGAATCTTTGCAAAAGCATAGGTGTTTCCTGATTTTGAATTTTAAGTGGTGTCAAACCTGAGGTGCGGGGGCAGAATTTGGTTCTCTAACTGAGAGGCAAGGTAGGTTGAGAAGGAAAAGCGTAAGTGAAATAGGATGAGCGGAAAGTTAAGAGGGGGTTGGAGATGACTGAGAGGTAAAGTAGGTTGGGCAGATGCCAGAAGGAAAGCGTAAGTGAATTGGAACGAGCGGAAAGTTTAGGGGGAAGGAGCTGTTGCCATTGGCTTGAGATTGCCTGCTCGTAAATTGGCAGGGAGGAGTGGCCAGTAAACTGGAGCCTTTGGTAGGGGGCGTAACCCCTGGCAGCTTGGTTGCCTGGGGACCGCGTGATTGGCGTATGAACAGTGAGGCCCCCCCCCTCCCTTCTTTTTCTGCTGTGAGCGTCTAGGATAGGCTTGCACACGAGGGCGGCCAAGGAGAAGACGAGTAATTTACATAATGAATGAAGGGTTTGAGAACTTGTTTTAAGGAAGTGTACGATTGGGAAAATGAATGACTAGGCCGGGACCCCAGTGGGGCTTCGGACTGCGAGTTGATGTCCAAACCTCTGGATTCCCCCTCTGACAGTGACAACAGTGAGGACATTGAGGAAGATATTAAACATATGTTTGACCTCGAGAATTACTTAATGCGTCATCAAACTGAACCGATGAGATGCAGCTGTTAAAAAAGGAAGTCACATATTTAGGCCGCATTTTGACTGAAAAGGGGCGCATTTTTGGTGACAAGCAAAAAGAAGGCGTTGCCCGAGCCCTAAAACCAATAACAAAGAAGTAAATGATGTCCCTTATAGGTGTACGCAATTATTGCCAGGCATGGATTGCAAAGTACTTAGAAATCACACGACTATTGCTGGACATCATTTATGACAAGCCAATGACATTTGAGGAAAAAAAAAATGTTTGAACACTTGAGGTTGACAAGCTTTTGAACTTGTCAAGTGTGAACTCATTGATTAAGATGTATTAGCACTACCAAATTACTATGAGCCATTTGAGCAAACAGTGACTGCAAAAAATGGTTTCATGACCTTGTGTGGCTGCAGACGCGCAGGGCTCATGAAATCACTTGCATATTAGTCACAACAATTGGATCAAGCAGCCTTCACCCACCACATTCACATTGCACGGCGACCTAATTGTCACATTACACTGATAAGGTGCGCTCAGCCCAGCGTCACTTTTTCCCGCACCAGTAGAAGGCACACCACACGACTGTGGAAGCCGAGTCCAAATTACCACCAAACAGCGACCTGACCTCTTGGACACCTTTCTCCCGACTGGAGAGACAGTTTTTTGACGGCCGCAAAGGGGTGGGAATTTTTTTTTTAACAAAGCATTTTGTTTCAAGGGATATTAAAATCTGTATGTGCAGGACAAGCAGCAGAAACTTCTGTGCTGATCCAGAATTGTAAGATGTTTTCTAAAAAACATTTTACAATTTGGACTGACTGCCAAGATATATGTTTATGTGTTCTGTCGACATTGGGCAAACGGCGTTTTAAAAAATCACAAAAGATGAAAGAAAAGTTGTGCATAAAGCACGTCTAAATAAGTATTTGTAAATGCAAAATTTTCTGAACAGAAAATGAAACGATTACAATTGAATACTGCCTCGCTGACAATGCAGCAAGGGGTAATGCACACACACACACACACACACACACACGCAGCAAATCAACTTGACAATTTGATCTCACGCCAGGGAAAAATACACCACTAATTGAATGCACACATTGGGAGAAAAAAGGTGCAAACATTGCTGAGGAGTAGAGGAGTAACATGAGTGACACATGTGTGTCAACAGGGGGAAGTATGATATGAAATTGTTCCCACATATAGACTTTTCAACAAAAAACTTTTTTTTAGACAAAGTGTTAGTTGTTTGGGTTGCAATATTGTTTGGTTATAATTAATGTGTTTTCAAAATGGATTACGTTGTTTCCAACAACACATGATGATGTTAAAACAGTTGGAAAAAGTGTTGTGTAATCGAATTATCCTGACATTTGGAATTTCAAGAGTGATTTAAAGTGAAAATGATGCATTTTGTGAATAATGTTTGTAACAAGTGGGACAGTTGTTGCAAAATTGACTCAAAGCGTCATTTTGCATACAGTCTGCAGGACTTGTGGAACGCACGAATGGAACTGACTTATCAAGACAAAGAAAAAAAAAAGAGACAATGGCCAGACTGTGTTTCAATCACAGCAATGAGGATAGTGCCAGCCGAAGGAAGGACACTATCCCCTTTTTATCCTATATGGCCTCACACATAGACTCTCAGGTTCATCAGAACCACCAGCGACTGGCACATCTGTCCCAGTCCACATGAAAGACATGTTTGACCACAATTACTGGCCAGTGTGTTTTGATCCACAGATAAACCACGTCCATGTGGGAGACCAACTCTTCCTCAAGGTGCTGAAACGACCTCGTTGGGACAGTGAACGCTGGGACGGCCCTCATCAGGTGATTGCAGTGACCCCGACGGCAGCAAAGGTCGAGGGGCGTGGCGGCTGGAACCATCAGTCGCAGTGCAAGCTTCTCCGGTCCCTGCTGAAGGCTGAGCGACGCAAGTCCCTTGGAGAGGATCTCCACCACGTACACTCCAATGTACCAACAAAAGACCACAGTTGGAAAGAGGGTTTTCCGTGGCAAACACACCCCTCTCGGAAGGATGGAGCAAGCCGCCGAACAGCAACTGGGCACTGCCCTGTCGACCAGATGCATCATCTACTTCCTTGCAGGGCTGTGCCTGGTCAGCGCACAACCTCGAGACCAGGACAACGTCAAACGCAGACGAGTTGCACAGGCGCAGACTGCTGACTACACGCACATCAAATAAAACCTGCAGCCTCTGAAAAAACGCTCAAGGTCACTGATTCATGTAACTTGCATCACAGAAAAGAGTTGCAGTTGTGAATGTTTGATGTTCCGGGTTTATTTTGTACATACATGTATTGGACCAAAAACTGCATTAGCTTTGCTTTATTATCTTTTAATTGTTATTATTTTTTTGGGCTTCTCGTTCGGGGCATGGGTTTCTACCCTTTTCTCCAAGAATTTTTGAGTTTTTGGGTAGTTTTTCTCCCCCCTCAAGCGACAGCCTTTGATGATGAGATTTGAAACTTGATAAACAGGAGGGATATGTTAAAGAAATTTAAGTTTGTATGTTCATCTGTTAGTTTTGTTGTTTAGTTTGTCATCTTAGCAAGTTTCAAACTATAACTAATCTTACAGGCCCCCTTTGTTGCACATGCATTCGTATCTTTCTGGCCTCTAATTAAACTTTCGACAGCTACGGGAGCCAGGTACGGCCTCCTCGCGAATGTGACTCCCCAACGCCAGAACCCTTTTCTGTAAACACCTCCCTTGGGGTGTTGATGACCTCTTTAACCCTTCGTAGATAATGTTGGGGCCCGAGGCCTCTTAAGGCTGTAACTTCTGCATTTAGGGAGGTCCAACACAAGGCTTGGTATTTCTAAAGCAACAATATCGTCATGGCCATAAAATAAGTTCAACACGTTAAGCCTTGTGAAAATACACTACACAGGTCAAATGAAGTTCAGAGTGAACTTTTGCTGTTAGAATAAGCAGAAGTATGAACAAAAGGTGTCTTGTAAGCTGAAACCGTTAGAATAGGCAGGAAGAGGGTGGGCAAGTGGGATGGAGTCAAATGTCAAGTTTTCCATTCTGTATGTATTGCATATTCAAATTGCTTATGCTGATGCAAATAAAAACCATGTGTGCAGTCGAACACGCTGGCTTCGCCTCGGAGTTCGAGGGCTGCCCCGCGCGTAAATGACAGACAATCTTGGCTGGTTGATTCATTTGTTCAGGCTTGTTTTGATAGAAACATCCTTAACAGGAAGGTGCTCCTCTACGGCTTAACTGCCACGCACGCCGGCCGGAGCTCTGGTACGGTCCGAACCGCGCGAAACGTCGCCACCGATCGTGTCCGGGGGAACGTGCTCTTCTTCGTCCACTCTCCTCTTCGCCCACGCTCTTCTTCGGCGCACGCCGGCCGTCTAACCGCTCCAGCGCCCTGTCGTGCCGCTCGGCGAAACTACAATGCCCCCGAATATTTTTTAGACCCGCGAAGCACTGAACCCACGAAAGGTGAACCGCGAAGTAGCGAGGGTTCACTGTATGTATAAGACCAAGACCTACAAAAAAGTCTCTTGGAGCAATGAGCTAGGTTTTACAGGAAGTCGGCCACTTTGAATTTACTTAAAAGGGGGCGGGTCACCACAATGGACTTTGTGTAGAAATTATTATTGGGGCCCGAGCAGCGACCGCGGCGAGGTCCCTATTGTTTTTGTAGAAATTATTATTCGGGCCCGAGCAGCGACCGCTACGAGGTCCCCATTGTTTTTGTCGAAATCATTATTATTTTTATTATTATTATTAGGGCCCGAGCAGTGGCCGCTGCGATGTCCCTATTGTTTTTCTAGAAATTGTTATTAGGGCCCGAGCTGCGACGGCGGCGAGGTCCCTATTGTTTTTGTAGAAATTATTATTAGGGCCCGAGCAGCGACCGCTACGAGGTCCCCATTAACCGCGATAACCGAGGGTTCACTGTATTACTCTTACTCGATCTTGGCGCCGCTTTTGACACTTGATCATAACATATTATTAAAACGCCTTGAAACTTGTGTTGGCATTTCAGGTTCAGCGCTTTCTTGGATTAATTCGTATCTGTCGGAGACGACGCACCGTGTAATTCATGGCAATGCGTCTTCTGATCTTTGTAAGATCACACGCGGAGTTCCGCAGGGATTGGTACTAGATGCTACCGCTTGGTGATATTATACGGAAATATCACATTAGTTTTCATTGTTATGCTGATGATACGCAATTATACATGCCGTTGGATATAACGAATCCGTGTGATTGCTATAAATTAGAGGCATGCCTTGCCGAAATTAAACTATGAATGTCTTTCAATATTTTGCGTCTTAACTCAGATAAAACCGAGATGCTGATCATTGGACCAGCGCGTCATCTGTACCTTTTTCAAAGACACCACTATGAGTATCGATAAATTGCCCAAAAGGATTCAACAAAAAATCTCGGTCTTATATTTGACACAACTATGTCGTTTCAAATGCACATTAAAAATATTACTAGAACTGCATTTGTTCATCTGCGTAACATTGCTAAAATTCGCCCAATTCTATCAACTTGTGATGCAAAAATCTTAATCCATGCGTTTGTTACGTCTCGCCTCGACTATTGTAACGTTTTGCTCTCGGGTCTCCCCATGTCTAGTATTAAAAGTTAGTTCAAAATGCAGCAGCTAGACTCTTGACTAGAACGAGAAAGTTTGATCATATTACCCCGATACTTGCCAATTTGAATTGGCTTCCGGTCCACTTGAGATGTGATTTTAAAGTTCTGCTACTTGCCTATAAAATATTGCATGGCTTAGCACCTTCCTATCTCGTTGACCTCGTGGTACCATATGTTCCGTCCCGAAACCTTCGCTCACAAAATGCTGGTCTTTTCGTGATCCCGCGAGCCAAAAAGAAGTCCACAGGTTCTAGAGCGTTCTCTATTCGGGCACCAATGCTTTGGAATGTACTACCCTCAGGTATTAGAGGCGCCACCTCAGTAGAAATGTTCAAAACACTATTAAAGACGCATTTATACTCTTGTGCATTTAGTTGAACTATTTGTTGGCCTGTTTACTGCCGCTTTTTCTCTTATCTTCTCTTTTCTGCCCCCTTTTCCCCGGCTGGGGGATTAGGTGACGGTGACCCACTAGGAAGTTTAAGGCATTGACAAACTGGGCATGCACCTGTTCCAGTGATGTCGTCTTCCTGCAGCGCGACATTTATTTATATACTTTAGCATCTAATTTAATTATTTGTTGGCCTGTTTACTGCCGCTTCTCCTCTTTTCTGCCCCCTCTTCCCCTGCTTGGGAATTAGGTGATGGTGACCTGCTATGAAGATTACGGCACTGACCAACCGGGGAGGGACCTGCTCTGCCGAAGTCGTCTTCATGCAGCACCTCTTCTGATTTCCCTATATTTCAGCACTTCGTTGAACTACTTGTTGGCCTGTTTACTATTTCTGTTCTTTTTTTTCTGTTCCCAATTCCACAGCTTGGGAATTAGGTGATGGTGATTCACTTGGAAGTGGCTGTTCTGAATTTACCCCAAACTGACTATTTCAAGATCAAAGGCTCAACCTCGGATATGCTGCCATGGCGATTACGGTCCTGGATGAGGACCCACTCCACTAAAGTCATCTTCCTGCAGCACTTCATTTAATTGACTCTCACATTATCTCATCTAACATTGTATAGCATCATTGTATGTGTCAAATGTTGCCCACTTGGCATCCAAAGCAGCCTGGTCATCCTGGAAGGGGGTTTCCCCCCCATCTGTGGTCCCTTCTCAAGTTTTCTCACTTTTCCCCCAATGGGGTTTTGAGTTTTTCCTTGCCCTCCTGGGGGTTAAGATCAGTGGATGTTGATTGTGGTTATGTAAAGCCCTTTGAGACTGTCTGTGATTAAGGGCTATACACATAAAATTGACTTGACTCGACTTGGACCAGAATAGAAGTGGATGAGGGAAAAAGGGAGGGGCGGTGTTGACTGATATTGTGCAGATGGAAGTAGGCTGACCGGGTTGTGTTATTATGCTTATGGAAAGATAGAGTGCTGTCAAGGATGACACCCAGACTCTTGACCTGAGGGGATGGGAAAACAATGGAGGGGCCAACAGGAATGGGAAAACTGCCAACTTTGGATTGTATTGATTTTGTACTGAAAAGAATAACTTCTGTTTTGTCGCTGTTAAGCCTCATGAAATTATTAGAAAACCAGTCATTGATTTCAGATAGACAGGAGGTGACGGAGGTGGGAGGGAGTGATATGCTGGGTTTGCAGGAGAACTAGAGCTGGGTGTCATTCGCGAAGCAATGGAAAGCGATATTGAATTTTCGGAAAATTCTGCCAAGGGGAAGGAGGTATATGATAAATAATAGGGGGGCCAGGACCGAGCCTTGGGGCAAACCTGAGGTGACTGGGAGGGACTTTGATGAGAAATATTTAAGCTGGATGAACTGAGTGCGGTCTTTGAAGTATGAATGGAACCAGTTGAGGGCGGTGTGGGTGATGCCGATGGAAGAAAGTCTTTTGAGAAGGATGGTGTGTGAGATGGTGTCAAAGGCCGCAGTCAGGTTAAGAAGGATGACAATGGAGAATGAATCTGAGTCAGCTGCAATGAGGAGAGCAGAGGTGACCTTGAGTAGAGTTGATTCAGTGCTGTGAAGTGCACGGAAACCGGACTGAAAGGGTTATTGCAGGTGAGATGAGAGTGGAGTTGAGTGGCGACTACATTATCTAGGACTTTTGAAATGAATGGTAGGTAGGAAATAGGGCGGAGGTTCAGGAAATAGTACTGAGCGGCTTTTTCTTAATCTCATGAGAAAATGTACTCGGGCAAGCACAGTCGAAAAGAGTCGTGCGTTATCTCAGCCCAGCCTCACATTCTTCCCCCGGCACGGGTCTACGTCCAAGGGAAGGTCCTCTCCAGATTAATCATTGTCTGGATGGTTGATTCCCAGCTGGTCCCCAAGACTGGTATTCCACGGCTGGCCTTCTCCGGCGGGCAGTCTCTCCGTCTCTCCTGCTGGTATTCCCCTGTAATCTTGTCAGTGTGCATGTATGTGTGCTCCAAAATCAAATTATGTCTTTCAGAATGTGTTTTTGCAATGGCGTCCCCTTGAACCCTCCAATCAATCAATCAAATTTTATTTATAAGAGCACTTTTCATACATAAAATGCGGCTCAAAGTGCTGTACAATAAAAACATCCAAATTACAACGAAAAACTAAAACCCATTCCACCCACTCAACATAAACACAAGACACATCCACATACACGCCTGAACTCGCACACACACAGAACACTCGCATTCACACAACTTAATAAACCATCTTAGTAGAAAGACAGGGTAAGGCACAGAGAAACCATATGAGAAAATGTACCCAGGGTAGGTCATCCGCGCTGAGAGGGATGACGGCTCACGCCCACAGGGAGCTGCGCCAACACACAGACCCCTAGCCCAGACTGACCGGGGTAGACCCTACACATAGTGCAGAGGGCCCCGGTCCGCCGGGCCTAAGGAGCCTCCGGGATGAAGCCCCCTGTGAGAAGGCCAGCCACACCTCCCAGCGCGGAGGCCCCCCTTGAGGAAACACTGGAGCTAAAATATATAAAAGAAAAGGATAATGCTAAACAAAAAAGAAGCTAAAAATTAAAGGACAATAATATAAAAAGACGAAGCTAAAATATATAAGAAAAATTATGATACTAAAAGACAGAGAAGAAGCTAAAAATTAAAAGACAATAATATAAAACGACGGAGCTAAAATATATAAGAAAAATGATGATACTAAAAGACAAAGAAGCTAAAAAAAATTAAAGACAATGATAATATATAAAATGACAATCCTGAATTAAAAGACTAAGATAAATTATTTAAAAGCCAAACAAAAAAGGTGAGTCTTGAGCAGGGGTGGGCAATTATTTTTTCCATGGGGCCACATAAGAAACATAAAATATTGTGGAGGGCCGGGCCAAAAGGCTGAACTCAATTCTGTATAATATTAATTGTATTTCTTTTTTAAAAAGCAGTAAATAGCACTGTTTTGACAAGCTGGCATTAAAGTTAAGCAATGAAACTAAATACCAAATAAACTGAAAAAATGAGGTTGCCTTACAAAAATGTATTCATTCAAATTTCTCAACACAATGGTAGACAAAATATTAACATTTTTTACTATTTGTGACTCATATTAGTAAACATATTCTGTCACATTCACTTCAAAACACATTTTGAGTTCCATATACTGTTGGATAGTTGTGTAAAGGTTCTGAGCATTTTAAAGACATCACAATATTGTCTTTTTGCACCAAACATTAAGCAAGATACAACATATTGACTGTCACTGAACTGTGATTTTGAGAAAAAGTGTCCCAGTTCATTGTTATCTGGTGCCGTTTTTATATTTCTCTGCATGTTTCGTCTGGTAGTGCCGACTCAAATTGTAGTCCTTCAACACGGCGATCTGCTCCCCGCAAACTAAACACACAGCTTTACCTCTAACTTCAGTAAATAAATACTTCGCTGTCCAATTTTTGTTGAAAATTCTACATTCGGCATCTACCTTTCTTTTTGTAGCCTGAGCGGACATTTTTGAGGGCGAACGTTGTCTTGTTGTGATTCAATCCCGCGCATGTCTTGATAAACGCATTACGTCATTATGTGCGACGCACATTGTGCGGGAATAAAAAAAAAAAACAATTTCAGAATAAAAGCAGTGCAGCTTTCGCCCATGAATGAGGTGAAATTAAAAAGTATGTTTATTTTGAAATTTCCAATTAACCTTACACTCGCGGTCAGAGTCAACCAAAGGTATGTGGCCCGGGCCATACAATGCCCAGGTCTGTCATACGGGCCAGTCAGTGCCACCCGGCGGGCCGGATGTGGCCCGCGGGCCGTGCAATGCCCAGGTCTGGTCTTGAGCCTCCTTTTAAAAATATCAACAGTCTCTGCGGACCTGATGTCCTCCGGCAGGCTATTCCATAGACGAGGACCAGAATGGCTGAATGCAGCCTCGCCATGTGTTCCAGTCCTCACCCGAGGAATAATTAACAGGCCGGTGCCAGAGGACCTCAGGGTCCGCGAGGATGGCCCAAGACCGTTAAGGCATTTAAAAACTAATTGAAGAACCTTAAAATCAATCCTGAAACACACGGGGAGCCAATGCAGCGATTTTAAAACTAAATCCAGTGCCCAATTTGGTATGTTTGCATCTCTATGTCCTATGTGGAGAATGTGCTTTGTCATATTTGTCCATGAAGTGCTGTCTGGCTTGTCATCAGTTTGTAATGTGCAGACTGAATATGTATGATGTGAATGTGAGTGTAGGTCATGAAAATACTATGTTCACACATTTATAAACTAAGTAATATAACTTTAGCATGTGAAAATAATATCATAAATCAGTAAAGACCATGACTACAATCAGTCATTCCTATGCGTAGTAGAATTAGAATTAGAATTAGAAATCCCTTTATTGTCATTGTACTCAAGTGTGCAACGAGATTAGAAGGCTCCCCTCTCCAGTGCAATACAACAATAAGACAGACAAATATATAAATTAGATTAATAAATAAGAGAGTGCAATGGAATTTAGTACAGAATAGGGTATATAAAAACACATCACGATGCTGTTCTGCAAGGTAAGGGTGTTCTCGTGTGTGTGTGAGAGTTCAGAATGGAGATGGCTCTCGGAAAGCAACTGTTTCTCAGTCTATTGGTCCTCGATTTGATGCATCTGTAGCGCCTGCCAGAGGGCAACAGGTCGAACAGGTGTGAGTTTGGGTGGGTATTGTCTTTGACGATGTTGAGAGCCCTTCTGAGGCACCGGGCGGTGTAGATGTCCGACAGTGAGGGGAGAGGGCAGCCAATAATCCTTTGAGCTGTTTTGACTGTCCTCTGGAGCCTCACTCTGTCCGCCTCAGTGCAGCCGCTGTACCAGGTGGAGACACAGTACGTCAACAGGCTCTCAATGGACGAGTGGTAGAAGGCTAGCAGCAGCTTCCTGTCCAGGTTGAATTTCCTGAGGACTCTCAGGAAGTGCAGACGCTGGTGGACCTTCTTTACCACTGCTGTGGTGTTGTGAGTCCAAGAAAGGTCGTCGGAGATCTGTACTCCCAGGAACTTGAACGTGTGGACCCTCTCCACACACACGCCTTCGATGCAGAGGGGGGGCGGCACCGTCTTGTTCCTCCTGAAGTCGACGACAATCTCCTTTGTTTTTGCAGTGTTAAGGTGCAGTCTGTTGTCCTTGCACCAAGCTGTCAGTCTCTTTACCTCCTCTCTGTAGGCTGTCTCGTCACCTTCCGAGATCAGACCGACCACTGTCGCGTCGTCAGCAAACTTGACGATGGTGTTGTTGCCGTGGGCCGGGCTGCAGTCGTAGGTGTAGAGGGCGTATAGGAGAGGGCTCAGCACGCATCCTTGAGGGGAACCGGTGCTCAGCATGCAGGTGGAGGACGTGTAGGGGCCGAGCAACACAGTCTGGGGTCTGTTGGTCAGAAAGTCCTTAATCCAGATGCGTGTGAGGGCAGGGAGGCCGAGAATGTCAAGTTTGGCGACGAGGATGTCTGGGATGATTGTGTTGAATGCCAAGCTGTAGTCCACAAAGAGCATCCTTGCATAGCTCTGCTGTTGTTCCAGGTGGCCCAGCACAACATGCAGAGCAGTGTTGATGGCGTCCTCAGTGGATCTGTTAGCCCAGTATGCAAACTGGTAGGGGTCCAGAGTGGGAGGAAGGCAGTCCCTGATGTGCTGGAGAACCAGCCTCTCGAAGCACTTCATGATGACTGGTGTGAGAGCAACAGGACGGTAGTCATTCAGGTGGACGGCTGGTGACTTTTTGGGGACAGGAATAATGGTGGAAGTTTTCAAGCAGGAGGGGATGACTGCTTGAGCCAGGGAGCGGTTGAAGATCCTGCAGAATACATGTGACAGTTGGTGGGCACATGTTTTGAGGACCTTGCCTGGTATTCCGTCGGGTCCAGTAGCTTTCCTGGGGTTAACAGCCAGGAGCGCGCGCCTCACATCGTGTTCCTCTACGGTGAGTGGGGGGGAGTTGGAGCATGAAGTGCGGGGGTGTGACGGTTGGGGCGAGTCAAAGCGAGCAAAGAAGCAGTTAAGCTCCTCTGCCAGCGATGCACTCGGGTCTGCAGAGGTCGTGCTGCTGCCACGGAAGTTGGTGATGCTCCGTAGACCCTGCCACACCTCCCGTGGTCTGTTACTGGCAAGGTGGGCCTCCAGCCTCCCCTTGTAGGTTGCCTTGGCTAGCTTGATGCCTTTGCTCAGGTCAGCACGAGCCACCCTGTACTGGGCTTTGTCGCCTGACCTGAAGGCAGCGTCACGGGCCTTGAGGAGAGAGCGAACCCTGCTGGACATCCAGGGCTTCGCATTTGGGAAGGTCCGTATAGTCCTGTGTTGGGACACAGTTTCCATGCAGAACTTGATGTAGTCCACTACACAATGTGTGTAGACATCAAGGTCCTGATGATCAAAGAGGCCCCAGTTTGTGTCTTGAAAGCAGTCCTGTAATTCACTCATGGCGCCGTCACGCCAGGTTTTCACAGTCTTTGTGGTGGGCCTGAATCTGCGCCTGAGAGGGGTGTATGCAGGTGCGAGCTGCAAGGACAGGTGGTCTGACTGGCCGAGGGGGGCGAGTGGGAGGGCCCTGTATGCGTGCTTGATGTTCGAGTACACATGGTCGAGAGTGTTGTCTCCCCTCGTTGGGCACTTGACATGCTGGTGAAACTCTGGGAGTACAGTCTTTAAATTGGCCTTATTAAAGTCTCCCGCTACTACGTGAACGCCATCAGGGTGGGCCCGCTGATGTTTATTGATGACGCACGCGAGTAGCGAGAGCGCCGTGCTAGTGCTAGCGTCGGGAGGGATGTAAACAGCTGTGACAATCACGACCGTTAGCTCCCTCGGGAGAAAATAAGGCCGGCATTTAACGGACATGAACTCGATGTCGGGGGAAGAGTGCTTCTCGACGATCGTGCTATCGCCGCACCAGTTCTCATGCACGTAAACACAGAGCCACCCCGCCCCTTCTCTTACCGGTGTCCCTTGTCCGATCCGCGCGATGTAGCGAGCGCCCGGCCAGCTGGATGCTAGCATCGGGGACGTCTGCGTGCAGCCAGGATTCCGTGACGACGATCACACTGCTGTCTCGCACATAGCGGTTTCCCAGGATTTGTAATCCCAGGTCGTCGATTTTGTGGACCACGGATCTGGCGTTGGTGAGGTACAGACTCGGCAGTGGTTGCCTATGGGGCTGCCGTCGCAGCCGTTGCAAGACACCGGACCTGCAGCCCCGCTTCTGCTTCCTCTCTCTGCGTCGCCTGCGCCGCCTCCCGGTCCCGATGACAAGCCACGGTGAGCCGGGCAGCCTCGCCAGTTCGTCCGGAATTTTGCGATCATAGCATATTCAGTAAATATAAACCTGCTAAATTAAATAATTGACATTCTGTCCCATAAATGTTTAAAATGCCGGTAATTGCCATACAATCCTTCAAGGGTCGACGAGCGATGTTCGGGAGGAGGAGCAGTGGTGGTGGTGCGTTTCCCTCGGGCATGTGTCGGTAAATCCAGCGGAGTTCAGCGGCAGTGGATTGAAGTTGTCCTGACACAGGTTGATGACATGACAGGAACAGGCAGAAGTGCGAGAAGCAGACTGGCCTGCGGGTCCACATGGCAGACAGGTGCTAACTTTGATAGGTAAGCTAAACTTTAGCCACAGTAGACGCGTCAGCGACTATGCAATCGGTGGGTGGCATTCATGAGAATCGGGATCGCTCAACATACAGATAATAATAAATAAAATCACTGTAACTGGAGGGATTGTAAACTGCTAAAGCAGGTACAACAAGCGGATCCAAAAAATTTCTGAGAGTTACCGGTGAGCAGTGGCAGCCAAACGTGCCAGCGTCCACTCAACCGGGAGTTGATTCAATATTCACAATATTTTATTATTTTGTCGTACAGTTGTTTAAAAATGGCTCGCTATCGCCCCCTAGAAAAAAAAAACAACAAAAAAAAACAGCCCCATATCTCTGTTTCACCAAACTGAAAATTTGATGAAGTGTGTACAAAGCCAAGACCTAATAAAAAGTCTCATGGAGCCGTATGCTAAATTGAACAGGAAGTCGGCCATTCTAAATTTATCAGAATCCGAAATCCTTTTATTGTCATTGTACAGTGTGCAACAAGATTAGGGAGCTCCCCTCTCCAGTGCAATACAACAATAATTTAATCAAATATATAAATTAGATAAATAAGAGAATAAATATTGTGATGGAAAATAGTATGAAATTGGAGAAATACAACACAATACGTCGCTGTTCAGCAAGGTAAGGGTGGTCGTGTGTGTGTGCATGTGTGTGAGAGTTCAGAATGGTGATGGCTCTCGGAAAGAAAATGTTTTTCAGTCTATTAGTCTTTGATTTGATGCACCTGTAGTGCCTGCCAACAAATTTACTTCAAACATTGACGAGGCTTTGAAAACAAAAGCTGCTCTAACTTTAACTACAAGCAAATTCCTCTTGAAGATTCCTCACGTTATTTCTCGGAAATATTTCACATTTCCAACGTGCCAGTACCCCAACGTTGTCCGGGTGGCGAGGGCCCTTTATAGCTGCTCGCAGCTCTAGTTTTTAATTAATTTTTTTAAATCAATGGTGATGACAGTGAAATATGTCTTGTCTGGTATCATGATAGCTGGAGGATATTTTGTCATGATATTTTAGTCAGGCCTGATAACAGTGATGTATGCTGATTTAAGGCTACTTTTATTTTGAAATGCCGTATCACATTTTGGTGGGACCGCATTTGATGGACAACTGGGGTTGTCTAGTGTTCCCCAAAATGGGTCTGATATCACGATAGCTCGAGGGTATTTTGAAATGATTATTTTAAAATCAGTGTTGATGACAATGAAATGTGCATATTTCAGGTGGGTTTTTTTTTATTGTGAAATTACACATCAGATTTTGATGGGACCATTTTTGATGAACAGCTGGGGTCGTCTAGTGTCCAACAAAACTAGTCTGGTATTACGACAGCTCCAGCTCTTTTATTTTAAAATGCCTCCTTACATTTTGATGGGACTACTTTTGGTGGAAAGCTGTGTTGTCTTGTGTCCTCCAAACCTGGTTTGGTATTACCATAGCTAGAGGATATTTTTTAATGAAATTTTAAAGTCAGGCATGATGACAGTGAAATGTGCAGATTTCAGGCAACTTTTAGTTTGAAATTACAAATTAGATTTCGATGGGACCACTTTTTATGGACAGCTGGGGTAGTCTCGTGTCCCACAAAACTGGTCTGGTATCACGATAGCTCGAGCTATTTTTTTTTTAACTCAGTGGTGATGACCGTGAAATAAGCGAATTTCAGGCTACTTTTATTTTGAAGTGCCACATCACATTTTGATGTGACCACTTTTGGTGGACAGCTGGTGTGGTCTAGTATCCCCAATCCTGGTTTGGTATAACGTTAGTTTGAGGATATTTTTTAAAGATTTTTCTTTTAAATCAGTGTTGATCACAGTGCATATTTCAGGTGATTTTTTTATTTTTAAATGCCACATCAAATTTTGAAGTGACCACTTTTTGTGGACAACTGGGGTGGTCTGGTGTCCCGCAGAACTTGTCTGGTATCACGATAGCTTGAGGATTTTGTAATGATTTTAATTTTTTTAATCATTGGTGACGACAGACAAATAAGAAAATTTTCACGCTTTTATTTTTAAATATCCCATCAGATTTTGATGGGACCACATTTGTTTTTACGGTTCCGTCACCACGCGAGTGGCTACCTGCTAAAGCAGCACGGCTCACTATTTGAGCCTTTTTCGCGTGTTTTTCCCTTTACCCAGTTTTATTTATTTTACCTCATCGCAGCAATGGACATCCAAATTGCGGTGGTTTTATTGCTGCTGGGGGCTGTTTTTTGCGTGATCGTGTCCGGAGATGTCACTGGGAGCTACGGATCAATCGTTTACACAAGAGATCAGCTGTTAGCACTTCGTGCTAACCCCGTGCCGACTCCCGGAGCGAGACCCGATATCCACCACGAGTTGAGGAGGAAGAGACGGGGGATGTCGCGCGGGGGCGAAACGCCAGGCAAAGAGGAGGCGTGACCACCCCGTCCTCCTGTCCGTTTTTATGGGAAATGTTAGATACCTTCCCAAGAAAATGGACAAGCTAACAGCGCTAACGCGGCACAAGAGGAACTTCCAATGAGCTAGCTTGCTGATGTTCACGGATTCATGGCTAACAGACCTAACGCCGGACACCGTCGTGGAATTTGACGGCTTCCAAATACTACTTGCGGACAGGACACTGGAAAGCGGTAAGAGGAAAGAGGAGGGCTGGCTGTGTTTGTTAATGATAGATAGTGTAACCCTAGGCACATCACAGCTAAGGAGCAACTTTCCAGTCGGGACAATGAGCTGCTAGCTGTTAGCATGCGTCCATACTTGACAAGCATCGCGAGTTAACAAGGACGTGCACGTAACAGGTGCGTGAGTAAACTGCTTAAAACTTTGATCGTCATTCAGCTGACCTACAAATTGAGACGCTACAGTCAGTTTGACGTTTTTGTTTGCTTGATTGTGGATTGACATGGAGGAACAAGACAGTGGAAAGCGGACATTAAAAATGACGGAGAAAAGCTGTAGAAGATCACAAGCCTAAACGGATGCAGGCACGCAGGTGCAAATTTGCTCAATTGACCTCCATGCAACGTCAAATTGAACAATTGATGGAGGATGATGCAAATGTTGACGCTGTAAAAAACTGAGCTTTGTGTTTGCTTTAGCGGCATGGAGCAAGAATTTGTGGACCTCAATTCCGGTGTGCAAAATTTAAAGACTGAAGAGGATTTTGCCGATGACCAAAATAACTGGTTTGATGCAAAAAATGTAATTAATGGAAATGTGAGCAATGGAAGAAGGACGTTTTGAAACGTGCAGAGGAAGGATGCAATAAACAAATATCACCTGATGATAGTAGATCTGCATCAACTAACTACACCCATAGAAGTAGAAGTAAAGAATCTAACAGACAGAAGCTCACTTCTGTCAACGTCTTCAATTAAATTAAAGGCTCAAATGGAACGAGCATGTTTAAAGGCAAAGGCTGCTGATTTACAACAAAGGTTGGCACTTGAGCAAGAAGAAGCTGCAATTAAGGCAAAGAAGCAAATGCATGCAATGCAAACGGCACTCCCTGAGTCTGATGCTAAATTGGATGTCTTGAGAAGATATGAAAATACCCAGGAGGATGGTATCCACATTCCTGATGAGTGTGTTACAATTTAAACAAGGAAAAACATTCAATTACCATCACAGCCTATCAGAGCAACAAGCAGTGTTGACCTGAAATGCTCCCACTTCGACTATTCCAATGGCTAGATTTCCACATCAGACAGAAAGTAGAGAACAACAGGGACATGTGCTTGATGGCCTTTGCCAAGCAATCTCACAGCAAGCCAGTGTCGCAGAATACTTAGCAAAGAGTCAAAAAGCATCGCTACTTCCCGAACTTTCCATTCCTACGTTTAAAGGCGACCCTCTGCATTATAAAACCTGTATAGGTGCCATTGAACATGGGATTGAAGGCCGTACAAGTGATAACCGTGATCATCTTCAATTTTAGCTGCAGTATACTAGTGAACAACCACATGAGTTGGTGAAGAGCTGCATCCATATGGAACCTCTGACAGGATATACCAAAGCAAAACAAATCTTGAAGGAGTTTTATGGTGATGACTTCATGATAGCAGAAGCATATTTAAAGGAAGCCATGGATTGGCCAACAATCAAGTCTGAAGATGGTGTTGCACTTCAGTCTTTCACATTATTCCTTATGGGCTGTTTGAACATAATGGCAGATGTTAATTACATGGAGGACTTGGACAACATGGCTAATATAAAGGCATTGGCAAACAAACTTCCATACAGACTTATAGAATCTTGGAGAAAATTTGCCTGCAATCTCCAAGAAAGAACAAATAGAAGAGTGAAGTTTAAGGATTTTGTTGACTTTGTTGACAAGCACGAAAGATTCTATAAAACAGAAAACAAAATCACAACACACAGAAACACCAAAATCAAAGAAAGTCTTCACAACAGTCATTGTGCCCGCCAAGATGGAAAACAACAAAACCACCACGCCAAAGGCAGAACCTGTTTCAGTGGATGCTATTGCCAAACCATGTGCTAATTGTAATGGAGAGCAACAGTCTCACAATTTGTAAGGAATTTAGGAGAAAGCATCACAAGGATAAGATTGACTTCTTGAGGAGCAAGGGTCTGTGTTTTGCATGTTTGATGCACGGTCGCATTAGCAGTTGCTGGAAACAAAAGCTTCAATGTCAAGAATGCTCTAGACTGCATCCTACAGCACTACACATTGTCCATAAACTTCTGCAAAGAAACAGCCTAAGACGATTGTGAATAGCAGTACCTATTAAGCGCCCTCGTACAAACAACAGAAACCTGGGGTGTCACTGGGGCCTGTAAATAGGACTGCATCCTTTCAATAATTCCGGGATGGGTCAAGGCACAAAAAGGAACCAAGACAGTGACGACTTACTGTCCGGTTTAAAAATGCCCTGACGCCTTTTTTAGACTGAAATAACTTACTAAAGTTTTCGTTTTGTGCCATTCAGAATGGGAGAGGGAGCCAGGAGGCGAAACAGCCGTCTTGCCAGTTCAATCCCGCACACCCTCTGACTCTCACCCTCCGTTCTGCCTTTTTATTGAAACTAACTCATCAATAACTAATCACCAGAAGACAGAAAAGCATCAACAACTAATCACCAAGAGATAGAAAACATCAATAACTCACGGTATAAAGGTCAGTTTAACTAAAGCATCAATAACTAATCACCAGGGACTCCAGCAGGCAGAAAATCATAACCCAAGGTCAGTTTAACTAAACACATCTTCAGGATACGGTGTCTGTGTGTGTGTGTGTTAAAATAACAAGTAAGTGTCTCTGTGTGTGTTAAACATTAATGAGTGTATAAAAACATGATTATGAATACACAAACTGATTACCTATCCTCAGCCCATCTTACATTTCCCCCCTGTTGTGGATTTAAAAATCATGTCCTTACGGCTTTAAGACAGATCATCATAATGAAATCATACAACAGTGTGATCATCAGTGGAGGAGCGAAAACCTCACATTAGGGAAAAATTCCCCTCCTCCCTTCCGGCGTAGAATGAGATCCTCATAATTTGATGACCATCAGGGAATAAAACTTGTCCCTGGGGTGACTTGGTGGAGGCCCTTGCCTCGTTGTAGGAGAGGACAGCCGTCCTTACCTCCCGGATCTTCGTGTATGGTGTGTGTGTGTGTGCACGTGTGTGGACAGGGGCAAGAAGTCCATGTGTTTTTACGTTTTAGTGTCCAGTTTGAGTTCGTCATTCTCAACATTAATCAGGTTGTAACGGTACATTTGGGCAACAAACCTACGATTAACCATCATCTTTGTCATAAAAATAATGCAACATGAACAGACTAAACATAACAAAATGAAAACTATAATTATCCCTATATATTGTTTTTTTAAATTCTTCATAGTGGTCATAACATCAATAATTGTTTCATTTTTATTAAAAATTTAAATGCAGTAATGTACTCCAATCAAGGCTGATATTCCTTTGTTATGTACGTCATTAATTTCCAAACAATATCTAATCTTTTTGTTCTGTGGCTTCAACATATTTATCATCTCATCAATATTAGCACCACAGAGTACTGAGTTTCGAGATCCTCACAATAGTCGTTCTCAAAATGATATTTTTTTTTATCAATTTAGCTTTGTTAAGGTAAGATATTTTATTGACAATCTAACATTAATATGCAAAGAACATGTACATTAGTACGAAATGTAAAAAAAAATTGTGGTGGGGGGGGGTGCGAATTGTTTTCTTCTTGGTAGGGGGGGCATGACAGGAAATAATTGAGAACCACTGGTCTAGTCACACACCAGCTCGGGTTCATTCCCTACCAGAGAAATGACATTCCATGTCCCCAGAGCTAGGCGCTTTATGTTGCCGGGGATTGGACTGCCTTTGACTGCCTCCTAGCTCAAAGGAAACCCAAATTCTTTGGTCCCGCCCACTGGTAGTGAGCCGAAGCCCTTGTATTAAATAATAAATAAATACATAAAATAAAAAAATTAATAAATTTAAAAAACGGACCGATCCACTGCTTGGGTTAGTTTGACCCACCTTGAGATCCGTTCCCACTCAGTGACAGTGTCTACAAGCCACTGCCACCAGGCCAGTGAACCGACGTCCAGGCAGTGACAAAAAACGTGATCAAATTACATTGCTCATCATAAGGTGTTTGTGAGACGCTCTTTGTATGTTTCCTCAATTAAGACCTGTTTTCCATTGGTGTATTTGAAAAAAGTGGTGAACCTGTTAAATTCACTACAAAACGTTAAGAAGATGAAAGTAATGTTTGAAGGAATATTATTTTTCTATCGACATGCCGGCGGGCGGGCACAGATAGAGAGTGATAAAGCAGCACCTCCCGCGCGGGGCGTGCTGACGAAAAGGCAAGCGCTCCTCCTCTCATCGCGTCCTTATTAAGACAGAAAAAAGACGCTGTTGAATTTGACCTATTCGCAGTTCGAGCAGGTGCTTAACGCTGGAGAATATCACCACTTCGAAGTTCGAACTGCTGTTGAAACGGAGAGGTAAGTGTTTTTCGTTTGTTTTTATTCAAAACATGCCTCGAGTGCAATTGTTCATGGTTAGAGATAGTTGTGTGGAAAACACTATACAAAGTAGCACCATGGATGTGGGCCTACAACACTGGCCTAGCAAACATGTGCTCCTACATCGACATAATTGACGAGCTCCAGTTAAGCATTGAATAATTATAAAACGTCATGGTGCTTTTACTCATTTAAAGAACTAAACCGACGCGTATTTTCATCCGGTGGTCAGGTTTGCATTGAATGTGAGCACGAGGGACGCTAGCTTGTTGCGTTAGCTTTGCGGAGCTAACAGCTTGCACTTTTGTTATAGAACAACAGAATGCAAGTACCATGATAATTTCTGTCATTAATTTTTGTGTAAGACACGATGTTCACTGGTTAATTACATGATTCTTAAAGCAAAGGTTACTGTGAATGCAATTTTGGTAAGATTTTTGTAGTCACACTGCATAAATCTGTCTGTCTGTTGTTTAAACTTCAATATAAACTATTATGGTTGAAATCGTTAATTGGGATGGAGGGATTGATATTTTTTTAATTTATAATTTATTTTTCTTACACTGATATTGTTAAAACTCCATTTAGCCTATAGTATTAATAATTCTCAACACAAAACTGTCTTTTTTCTTTATAGAATAAACAATGCCTTCCCTGAGATGCAGGAAGTCCCCAAAGCAGGATACTATTGAACATGCAGTCAAGGGTCTGGACAAGACTGCAGAGTTAGAAGCGAAGTATATAAACTCATTTAAAGGTATGATGTTAACGCTTTTGCTAAGATATATTATTGTTTTCTGATAACCAAGCTGACATCGTTTTTTAAGTGGTTATTTTACATTAAGAGTGTCTTGACCTTTTCTTTTGTCAGTTTCAAGTTATTTCAGTGAGCGTGAAACCTGATGGTAGGAGTTCTATCTAAATTAAGGCTGTACTTGATGACGCCCTCCGGCATTTTTATACCACAATAGACCGGTGAACAAGTCCGATATTGATAGTCTAGTGTAAAGCACGTTATACGTCACAGAGATCACGTGACGCGATCCAATATGACTGTGTATACAGTGTATGTCATTGTTATGAAACTAAATAATCTTAAAGTTTTTTTTTTACGTAACCAGGTGCCATTGACATTTGTACTTTCAGTCCTAATACATACTGGCTAATGCAATGCTGGAAAATGAATTTTGGCTGGTCTGTTCCTTTAAAATCATAAAGAAGGGCTCTGCTCTATCCCTCACAAGAAGCAATGTTTCAAACCACCCTACATTAGTATAGTGGCCCAAATGAATATGATGACTCCTTATTTGTGTGCTTAAAAATATGACGAAGCTATCTTGATTTCCCTGTTAACTAGGTCGAGGAGTATTTACCAAGGCCCCTTTCAGGAAAGACGACTTTATTCTTTATTATGGAGTACAGAGGAAAATTGATAGATTCTGATAAATCTCAACGCAGGAAGATGGATGGAAGAGGCACTGTCTTTTTGTTTGACTTCCGCTGGCAAGAAAAAACTTGGAGGTGAGGCAAAGATTGAGATGTTATCTTATTTTTGTTTTTATTTAAAAAAATAAACACATACTCATCCCATAAGTGTTAGGGGAAAAATCATTCTCTAAGCAAAAATGTATACCGTATTTTCGCACCCAAAAGACGCGCCGTGTCAAAGGGCGCAACACCTGTTGAGGCCTCTATTTCTGTCTTTGTAACATATACTGGACGCACCGCCTGACAAGACGATAGCACAGCTGCTGTTAGCATAGCATGAACTTGGCAGAGCTGCCCACACTGACACAGCCGATAGCAGCCTACTATGCCCCAATAACATGAGCAATCACCCCATTGTTGCAGCAGACGCCAAGTCTCTATTGACAATAGCTGACAATGGCTCAGGCCAATATTAGGTGCATTGGCAATAGCCTACAAAGCAACGTCAGGGGAGGGACTTGGCTGCTCACCACACACAAAAAATAAAAAACTCATCATACAAGCAAACAATGAAACATAGAAATAAGATTAACACAAACATGTATCTCTCATGCCATCAATATACCCAAAAAAAATGAAAATAATACAAAAGCCACTCAGCCTTAGCTAATTCAAGCAATGCATTCTGGGAGCATAGACCCACAATCCCATAGCTGTTTAGAGAGATTTGCATGGCTGTTTAAAGAGATGTGCTGTTATGCTTTGGACTTTTTGTCTGTTGTCTAAACCTGGGACGTTTCTTGCTTGCAATAACATAAATGATAAGACAGACTAAAACATTGTGGACAGCTGCCCTTTGTCCAGCTTTTTCCAACACCATCACCCAAACATTATAGTCAGATGGTGTATTTGTCACGGTCGATTGTAAGCATGGACAACTCACTCTTTCCCCAGCAGGGTGTGCTAACATGCACTTCCAACAGCTCGTTGATGACAAGGGCTGATGGACGTGAGTGGTACTTTGTCCATTTAATGGACGCATCGACTGACAGGGCGCTTTGTTTGCTTATGACTGCGAAAATACGGTGATTACTTTTATTCATGCGTTGAATCTGTACAAATGAAAATATAGACCATGAAGTCTCAAAGACAAGCTGTTAATAGGGTCTGATTCCAATAGAAATTTCTTGTATGATTTGATTTAGAAGATTTAAAAATTGTGGATTTCCTATTTTTATGTTTTGTGTACACAAGATTGTCTCAAAGATTAATTTCTGACATTGATTGAATAATTGTTTTGTTTTTTTTAAATCTATTTTAAGTGTTGATGCCGCTTGTCAGGTTCGCCAATTTGACATATAGTGTTCGTGAGCTAAAAGGAGAGACAAACAGCTCTTGTGGAGACAGAAAGGTTAAACAAAGTTTATTTGACAACTTTATCTTCCTTCTGTTCCTCGATGCTTTTCACACATTCCCTTTTATAACATCGGGGAATCAGATTACACTCAAGGGTGGTACAGTTCGTCTTCTCAAAAGCTGGTTCAGTCCGGTTTATCATTGGGGTGTCGCCATGGATCGCAGCTGACTTTGACGTCAACATCCTTTATCAGGACCCAGTTGCTTGCTTCAGACTTCGATGCCAACTTATCAGGGCTCTTCTGGATGTTGTTTACTTCAACCTCACTTCTGAAGAAGTGCCACCGCCCCGCCAATTGCAGACACCTCCCTGCAGTAGAGGTGTCTCCCTGTATCACCCCTCACACTGCAAACACTCAGCATAGTTCACTATATTAAACTGCAACATGTTATATGCACCACACATCAAAATAAGCTGCATCACGGCAAATGTATAATAACCTCTTAATATTATTCTAACACCGCTCAAGAAGATGGCAGTCTGGGAAGACTGGTTAATGATGACCACATGCACCCCAACTGTAAAATGAAGAAGAAGACAACAGAGGACAGACCACACCTCTGTCTGTTTGCGCTCCGAGACATTGATGTTGGCGAAGAAATAACTTAAGACTATGGACCAGCTGGCCTTGGAGAACACAGGTTTGTAAGATGCATCTTTAAGTACAATAACAGAGCCCACTTGTGGTGTTCTGGTGATGTAGTTTCCAATTAGTTTGGCAATCTAATAAATGTATGTTGAGGTTTCTATGGAAGTTGAACATGCTGACTGACTGGGGGAGTTCTCCATTGTCCACTATCTGTAATTCAAATTTGTGGGTCTGAGTCAAAGTTTGGCTCTTCAGGAACAACGAACTGGTCAGGGAGTGACAGTATTACAAAGTTCTGCGTTACTCTTTTCTGGGCGGTGGCCCTGTTAGGCCATCATATGCCATATTGCAAATATCCCCATTGTGGGACTAATTAAGGACATCTTTATGTTGTGGTTTCCCTACCAGAACCAGCACCAACCCTGTATATTCATGATATAAAACACTGTTTCAATTTGATATTTAGCCTTTCTATACTGTAAAAATAGAAGACCCCAGGCTTTCCTGCGCTCCCTTGCCCAATTGGTGGTGTTCAGGAGACAACCTGGGACTGAAATATCAGTCACAACCAGTGTTGTTTTCGTCACTGATGACTATGACGAAAATACTTCGTTAACGCCCCTTTTTTAATGACGATGACAAGCTAAACGAGGTTCTTTTATGACGAAAACATGACGTGATGTACATGAATTTTTTTCGTTGACGAGACAAAATTGTTAGCATGTGGTTCATAAATTATTTTATGTTGCTTTTAGTGAAATAAAGCCACAACAGTTGCCCAACAAAATGTTTTGCTTCTCTGCTTATTTTGGAGCAGTGAGCATTGATTCCACTGTTGCCACTTTTTTCTGTTTGTAATGAAGAATCCTTTGTAGTCCATCCAAAAGTCTTTGTTATTGGGTGGAAACCTTGAATGCCTTGTTTTAACTCAAATGGACTTAAACCCATCCATCCATCCATCCGTTATCTGTACCGCTTCTCCTCACTAGGGTCGCGGGGGGTGTTGGAGCCGATCCCAGCTGTCTTCGGCAGTAGGCGAGGTACACCCTTGAATTGGTGTCCAGCCAATCGCAGGGCATACATAGACGAACAACCATCCACGCTCACACTCATGCCTAGGGGCAATTAGAGTGTCCAAGCAACTTGCCATGCATGTTTTAAGAATATGGGAGGAAACCGAATTACCCAGAGGAAACCCACGCAGGAAGGCCGGAGCCAGAATCGTACCTACGACCTCAATATTGTGAGGCCATCCTGCTAACCAGTTGGGCCACCGTGCCGCTTGGACTAAAACCTTTGTGAATAAATTGACGAAAACTAGGGTAAAACTTTTTTTGCGTTTCCGTCGATTAAAACTGGACTAAAACCCTTTTTTTAGTTTTCGTTGACTAAAACTGCACTAAAACTATAACGAATTGGGATGACTAAATGTGATGTAAACAAATCAGCACTTTGTCCAAATGACTTGGACAAAATCTAAAATGCCTGCCAAAAACAACACTGGTCACAACACGTGTCTACAGAAGATTAATTGGCATGGGCGAAATTAATTAGTTTTATTTCATTCATGAGCTTATGTTTTGTTTTGGGTGGCTAAGGCTTAAAATGTGTAAAAATCTAATCCAACCTCAAATATAATTAATTCAATAAATTTATGATGCTACTAAAACATCGAAGCAGCCTCCTCCAGGCTTTACAGACTCAGAAATGGAGGTATGCGTATCGTGTACTCATCCTGTCGTGTCTCGAGATGTTAAAATTGCAGTTAGATAGACGTGTGCTGATTAGACAAGACTTCTAATATATCTGGTGTCACAGGATATTTGTCAGTGAATGTGTATGTCTGGTTTGAGGCTCACTCAGCTTTTTCAGAGTTTTGTGACGTTTTGGCAAAAGGCGTGGCTATTACGGTGCTGAAAAGTCCGATTGTACTTTGTGGCAACAAAAGCTCCGGCAACATGACTCAGATGATCCTATCTTCTCGAAGTTGTACACATTTGAGGATACTTCAGCCCTGAAGACATCTACCAACTTATTTTTCATCGTAGTAGTAGCGTCACCAACTGGTAAAAGCTAATACAAGTTATTTTCTTGGATGTTTTTCTCCGTGCAACTCAACAAGGTCACCCTCATATATGCTCGGAGGACTGTTTCGGCCATGAGGATGTCACAATACGAAATTCATCCTTTATCGTGAAAAGTTGTGGGAGTGGCATTGCACTGTTTGGCAATAAAACAACGCTGATTATGAGGTTCTAAATATGAACGACAACTCGTGAAACTTGACACACACATCAGGCAGAGCAAATTTATCAATATTTTATACGTTAGTTGTGCAGCTTTTTTGAAATGGCTCGCCATGGCCCTCGAGAAATGTTCAAAAAAGCAGCCCTGGTTGAGTGTTTCACCTCGCTTTTTGTAAATTTTATGGAGTACAGTGAACCCTCGGTTATCGCGGTTAATGGGGACCGAGACCACCCGCGGAAACTGAAAATCCGCGAAGTAGCGGCGCACCTTCAAAAATGCTTAAAAGAAAATACAATATATATAATAAATATATATATATATATATATATATATATATATATATATATATATATACGGGGAGAGAGAGAGAGAGAGAGAGAGAGAGAGAGAGAGTGAAATTCATGTTATAACAAAAAAACCAAATTATTATTAAAACTTATTATTTTTTTATTCCCCAGCCATTCTTTTTGTATTTATTTAATTACTCCGACTTTTACCTGCTGGTACGCCGTCCGGTGTTCCCTGTGAAATGAAAGGTGGCATTCTTTAATTATTTATTTATTTATTCATTTATTCATTCATAACTGACAGCTTCGCGCTCCGTTCGTGTCCGGGCGGAAGAGGTGTTCCAATTCGGCTTAACTGTGACACACGCCCGCCCTCCTCCCCCGGAGCTTCCATTCGGTTAAACTTAGGGGCCGCTTGGCACCGCCCGTGCCCGGGGAAGGTGCTCCTCTTCGGCTTATTGTGACGCGAGCATGCCCGCCTCCTCCAGAGCTTCCATTCGGTTAAACTTAGGGGCCGCTTGGAACCGCCCGTGCCCGGCAAAGGTGCTCCTCTTCGGCTTACTGTGACGCGAGCATGCCCTCCTCCTCCGGAGCTTCCATTTGGTTAAACTTAGGGGCCGCTTGGAACCGCCCGTGCCTGGGGAAGGTGCTCCTCTTCGGCTTACTGTGACGCGAGCATGCCCTCCTCCTCCGGAGCTTCCATTCGGTTAAACTTAGGGGCCGCTTGGCACCGCCCGTGCCCGGGGACGGTGCTCCTCTACGGCTTAACTGCCACGCACGCCGGCCGGAGCCCTGGTACGGTCCGAACCGCGCGAAACGTCGCTACCGATCGTGTCCGGGGGAACGTGCTCTTCTTCGTCCACTCTCCTCTTCGCCCACGCTCTTCTTCGGCGCACGCCGGCCGTCTAACCGCTCCAGCGCCCGTCGTGCCGCTCGGCGAAACTACAATGCCCCCGAATATTTTTTATACCCGCGAAGCACTGAACCCGCGAAAGGTGAACCGCGAAGTAGCGAGGGTTCACTGTATGTATAAGACCAAGACCTACAAAAAAGTCTCTTGGAGCAATGAGCTAGGTTTTACAGGAAGTCGGCCATTTTGAATTTACTTAAAAGGGGCGGGTCACCACAATGGACTTTGTGTAGAAATTATTATTGGGGCCCGAGCAGCGACCGCGGCGAGGTCCCTATTGTTTATGTAGAAATTATTATTAGGGCCCGAGCAGCGACCGCTACGAGGTCCCCATTGTTTTTGTGGAAATTATTATTATTATTATTATTAGGGCCCGAGCAGTGACCGCTGCGAGGTCCCTATTGTTTTTCTAGAAATTGTTATTAGGGCCCGAGCTGCGACGGCTGCGAGGTCCCTATTGTTTTTGTAGAAAATATTATTACTTTTATTATTATTATTATTATTATTATTAGGGCCTGAGCAGCGACCGCTGCGAAGTCCCTGTTGTTTTTGTAGAAATTATTATTATTATTATTTTTCCGATTGTACGATCGCATTTTTGACCCCGAAACATGCACAAAAACTCACCAAACTTGGCAGTCTCATCGGGCATGGCGAGAAATTTGATATTTTAACGTCTAATATGAACAGGAAGTGAGTTATGAATTTTTGAAAGTCCGACTTTTGCCCTTTTTTGCATGTTTACAGGGGTCATTCTTTTGCACCCTGATCCTAAAGGCTTCATCTGATTGCCTTAAAATTCTGTCTGTAGCATCTTAAGACCTGGGACAAACACTGGGGCTAAAATCTTTTGTTTCCGAAATACTATATGACGGGGCGGGGCTTCAAAGTTTTCACTTAAGATTTCCTTCGCCGCAATGGACAAAATGCTTAATAACTCTCCTGCACATGCTGCTAAAAATCCAAAACTTCACATGTACATAAAGAGTCGGTACCTGAAGACATCTATATGTTTATATTCTGTTATACACCTTGCGCCAATCAATATCATTTTTTACATTTTGACGTACTGCACGGTGCCTTTTAACGAATCCGATTGAAAATTGGCTAGAAAAGACTCAAGACATTGATCTTACTCTATCCCTATTTTTGTGACTTTCCTTCGAAGGGCGTGGCTATTGCGGTGCCGCAGAGTCTGATTATTCTCCGTGGCAACAAAAGTTCCTGCAAAATGATTCAGATGATCCATCTTCTCGAAATTTTTCACATTTGAGGATATTCAGGCCCTGAAGACGGCTGCCAACTTATTTTTGATCGCAGTGGTAGCGCCACCAACTGGTTAAAACAAATACAAATTATTTTCGTTGATGTTTTTCTCCGGGCAGGTTCACAAAATCTACCTTATATTTGCTCGGATGAGTGTTTAGGCCTTGAGGATGTCACAATACGAAAGTCTTTCGCCTTCTTCAGAGTGTCACATGATGGTGTCTTGTGGCCCGTCTTTATCAGCTGATGTTCCATGAGGGCGTGACTTACCTGTCACAAGAATGAAGGCAAGTCACGCCCCCCGCTGTCCGTTAACTCCGCCAAGATGCTGGTCCAGGTGGTAGAGAGGATGAAGGCAACCTTGTCTCTGTTCATGGTTTTTATGCCTCGCTTGCAGATCTCAATGGCCTCTCTGATCCAGCGCTGTTGTTTGTTCTCTTCTGTGCGGATGACCCTGCCCTTCTCCCGGTCCATGATGTGGTTTTCCCTTTTGCAGTGGTCAGTGATTGCTGATTTGTAATGTACATGTTGTGCTTGTTCTTTTACTGCTCTGATTTTTCATTTTTTTGACAGGTAAGTCACACCCTCATGGAACATCAGCTGATAAAGACGGGTCTCAAGACACCATCATGCGACACTCTGAAGAAGGCGAAAGACTCGCCGAAACATGTCAGGTAAAAAATTTACCGAAAACATAATTGTCTGCTTTTAATGAATCTGTCAAATATCAATAATAAGAAGACAAAATGAACCTAATACAAATAAATGAATGCTTAATAACTCCCCTGCACATGCTCCTAAAAATCCAAACCTTCACCTGTAAATAAAACGTCCCGACCTGAAGACATCTTAATGTTATTATTTTGTTATACACACAGCGCCGCCAAGTGGAATCAAAAATTTGTTTTTATTTTAATTTTCACGTACTGCAACGTGCCCTTTTGACGAATCCGACTGAAAATTAGTCAGAAAAGACTCAAGACAATGATCTTACTCTCTGCCGAGTTTTGTGACGTTTTGGCAAAAGGCGTGGCTATTACGGTGCTGAAAAGTCCGATTGTACTTTGTGGCAACAAAAGCTCCGGCAACATGACTCAGATGATCCTATCTTCTCGAAGTTGTACACATTTGAGGATACTTCAGCCCTGAAGACATCTACCAACTTATTTTTCATCGTAGTAGTAGCGCCACCAACTGGTAAAAGCTAATACAAGTTATTTTCTTGGATGTTTTTCTCCGTGCAACTCAACAAGGTCGCCCTCATATATGCTCGGAGGACTGTTTCGGCCATGAGGATGTCACAATACGAAATTCATCCTTTTTCGTGAAAAGTTGTGGGAGTGGCATTGCACTGTTCGGCAATAAAACAACGCTGATTATGAGGTTCTAAATATGAACGACAACTCGTGAAACTTTACACACACATCAGGCCGAGCAAATTTATCAATATTTTATACGTTAGTTGTGCAGCTTTTTTGAAATGGCTCGCCATGGCCCTCGAGAAATGTTAAAAAAAGCAGCCCTGGTTGAGTGTTTCACCTCGCTTTTTGTAAATTTTATGGAGTACAGTGAACCCTCGGTAATCGCGGTTAATGGGGACAGAGACCACCCGCGAAAACTGAAAATCCGCGAAGTAGCGGCGCACCTTCAAAAATGCTTATATATATATATATATATATATATATATATATATATATATATATATATATATATATATATACGGGGAGAGAGAGAGTGAAATTCATGTTATAACAAAAAAACCAAATTATTATTAAAACGTATTATTTTTTTATTCCCCAGCCATTCTTTTTGTATTTATTTAATTACTCCGACTTTTACCTGCTGGTACGCCGTCCGGTGTGCCCTGTGAAATGAAAGGTGGCATTCTTTATTCATTTATTTATTTATTCTTTTATACATTCATAACTGACAGCTTCGCGCTCCGCTCGTGCCCGGGCGGAAGAGGTGCTCCAATTCGGCTTAACTGTGACACACACCCGCCCTCCTCCCCCGGAGCTTCCATTCGGTTAAACTTGGGGGCCGCTTGGCACCGCCCGTGCCCGGGGAAGGTGCTCCTCTTCGGCTTACTGTGACGCGAGCATGCCCTCCTCCTCCGGAGCTTCCATTCGGTTAAACTTAGGGGCCGCTTGGAATCGCCCGTGCCCGGGGAAGGTGCTCCTCTTCGGCTTACTGTGACGCGAGCATGCCCTCCTCCTCCGGAGCTTCCATTCGGTTAAACTTAGGGGCCGCTTGGCACCGCCCGTGCCCGGGGAAGGTTCTCCTCTACGGCTTAACTGCCACGCACGCCGGCCGGAGCTCTGGTACTGTCCGAACCGCGCGAAACGTCGCCACCGATCGTGTCCGGGGGAACGTGCTCTTCTTCGTCCACTCTCCTCTTCGCCCACGCTCTTCTTCGGCGCACACCGGCCGTCTAACCGCTCCAGCGCCCCGTCGTGCCGCTCGGCGAAACTACAATGCCCCCGAATATTTTTTAGACCCGCGAAGCACTGAACCCGCGAAAGGTGAACCGCCAAGTAGCGAGGGTTCACTGTATGTATAAGACCAAGACCTACAAAAAAGTCTCTTGGAGCAATGAGCTAGGTTTTACAGGAAGTCGGCCATTTTGAATTTACTTAAAAGGGGGCGGGTCACCACAATGGACTTTGTGTAGAAATTATTATTGGGGCCCGAGCAGCGACCGCGGCGAGGTCCCTATTGTTTTTGTAGAAATTATTATTAGGGCCCGAGCAGCGACCGCTACGAGGTCCCCATTGTTTTTGTGGAAATTATTATTATTATTATTATTATTAGGGCCCGAGCAGTGACCGCTGCGAGGTCCCTATTGTTTTTCTAGAAATTGTTATTCGGGCCCGAGCTGCGACGGCTGCGAGGTCCCTATTGTTTTTGTAGAAAATATTATTACTTTTATTATTATTATTATTATTATTATTAGGGCCTGAGCAGCGACCGCTGCGAAGTCCCTGTTGTTTTTGTAGAAATTATTATTATTATTATTTTTCCGATTGTTCGATTGCATTTTTGACCCCCGAAACATGCACAAAAACTCACCAAACTTGGCAGTCTCATCGGGCATGGCGAGAAATTTGATATTTTAAACGTCTAATATGAACAGGAAGTGAGTTATGAATTTTTGAAAGTCCGACTTTTGCCCTTTTTTGCATGTTTACAGGGGTCATTCTTTTGCACCCTGATCCTAAAGGCTTCATCTGATTGCCTTAAAATTCTGTCTGTAGCATCTTAAGACCTGGGACAAACACTGGGGCTAAAATTGGGGCTAAAATCTTTTGTTTCCGAAATACTATATGACGGGGGCGGGGCTTCAAAGTTTTCACTTAAGATTTCCTTCGCCGCAATGGACAAAATGCTTAATAACTCTCCTGCACATGCTGCTAAAAATCCAAAACTTCACATGTACATAAAGAGTCGGTACCTGAAGACATCTATATGTTTATATTCTGTTATACACCTTGCGCCAATCAATATAATTTTTTACATTTTGACGTACTGCACGGTGCCCTTTTAACGAATCCGATTGAAAATTGGCTAGAAAAGACTCAAGACATTGATCTTACTCTATCCCTATTTTTGTGACTTTCCTTCGAAGGGCGTGGCTATTACGGTGCCGCAGAGTCTGATTATTCTCCGTGGCAACAAAAGTTCCTGCAAAATGATTCAGATGATCCATCTTCTCAAAATTTTTCACATTTGAGGATATTCAGGCCCTGAAGACGGCTGCCAACTTATTTTTGATCGCAGTGGTAGCGCCACCAACTGGTTAAAACAAATACAAATTATTTTCGTTGATTTTTTTCTCCGGGCAGGTTAACAAAATCTACCTTATATTTGCTCGGATGAGTGTTTAGGCCTTGAGGATGTCACAATACGAAAGTCTTTCGCCTTCTTCAGAGTGTCACATGATGGTGTCTTGTGACCCGTCTTTATCAGCTGATGTTCCATGAGGGCGTGACTTACCTGTCACAAGAATGAAGGCAAGTCACGCCCCCCGCTGTCCGTTCACTCCGCCAAGATGCTGCTCCAGGTGGTAGAGAGGATGAAGGCTCCCTTGTCTCTGTTCATGGTTTTTATGCCTCGCTTGCAGATCTCAATGGCCTCTCTGATCCAGCGCTGTTGTTTGTTCTCTTCGGTGCGGATGACCCTGCCCTTCTCCCGGTCCATGATGTGGTTTTCCCTTTTGCAGTGGTCAGTGATTGCTGATTTGTAATGTTCATGTTGTGCTTGTTCTTTTACTGCTCTGATTTTTCATTTTTTTGACAGGTAAGTCACACCCTCATGGAACATCAGCTGATAAAGACGGGTCTCAAGACACCATCATGCGACACTCTGAAGAAGGCGAAAGACTCGCCGAAACATGTCAGGTAAAAAATTAACCTAAAACATAATTGTCTGCTTTTAATGAATCAGTCAAATATCAATAATAAGAAGACAAAATGAACCTAATACAAATAAATGAATGCTTAATAACGCCCCTGCACATGCTCCTAAAAATCCAAACCTTCACCTGTAAATAAAACGTCCCGACCTGAAGACATCTTAATGTTATTATTTTGTTATACACACAGCGCCGCCAAGTGGAATCAAAAATTTGTTTTTATTTTAATTTTCACGTACTGCACGGTGCCCTTTTGACGAATCCGACTGAAAATTAGTCAGAAAAGACTCAAGACAATGATCTTACTCTGTGCCGAATTTTGTGACGTTTTGGCAAAAGGCGTGGCTATTACGGTGCTGAAAAATCCGATTGTACTTTGTGGCAACAAAAGCTCCGGCAACATGACTCAGATGATCCTATCTTCTCGAAGTTGTACACATTTGAGGATACTTCAGCCCTGAAGACATCTACCAACTTATTTTTCATCGTAGTAGTAGCGCCACCAACTGGTAAAAGCTAATACAAGTTATTTTCTTGGATGTTTTTCTCCGTGCAACTCAACAAGGTCGCCCTCATATATGCTCGGATGACTGTTTCGGCCATGAGGATGTCACAATACGAAATTCATCCTTTTTCGTGAAAAGTTGTGGGAGTGGCATTGCACTGTTCGGCAATAAAACAACGCTGATTATGAGGTTCTAAATATGAACGACAACTCGTGAAACTTTACACACACATCAGGCAGAGCAAATTTATCAATATTTTATACGTTAGTTGTGCAGCTTTTTTGAAATGGCTCGCCATGGCCCTCGAGAAAAGTTAAAAAAAGAATAGAATAGAAATAGAAATCCCTTTATTGTCATTGTACTCAAGTGTGCAACGAGATTAGAGGGCTCCCCTCTCCAGTGCAATACAACAATAATACAGACAATATATAAATTAGATAAATAAATAAGACAGTGCAATGGAATTCAGTACTGAATAGGGCATATAGAAACACATCACAATGCTGTTTTGCAAGGTTAGGGTGGTCTCGTGTGTGTGTGAGAGTTCAGTATGGAGATGGCTCTCGGAAAGAAACTGTTTCTCAGTCTATTGGTCCTTGATTTGATGCATCTGTAGCGCCTGCCAGAGGGCAACAGGTCGAACAGGTGTGAGTTTGGGTGGGTATTGTCTTTGACGATGTTGAGAGCCCTTCTGAGGCACCGGGCGGTGTAGATGTCCGACAGCGAGGGGAGAGGGCAGCCAATAATCCTTTGCGCTGTTTTGACTGTCCTCTGGAGCCTCACTCTGTCCGCCTCAGTGCAGCCGCTGTACCAGGTGGAGACACAGTACGTCAGCAGGCTCTCGATGGACGAGTGGTAGAAGGCCAGCAGCAGCTTCCTGTCCAGGTTGAATTTCCTGAGGACTCTCAGGAAGTGCAGACGTTGGCGGACCTTCTTTACCACTGCTGTGGTGTTGTGACTCCAAGAAAGGTCATCGGAGATCTGTACTCCCAGGAACTTGAACGTGTGGACCCTCTCCACACACACGCCTTCGATGCAGAGGGGGGGCGGCAGCGTCTTGTTCCTCCTGAAGTCGACGACAATCTCCTTTGTTTTAGCAGAGTTAAGGTGCAGTCTGTTGTCCTTGCACCAAGTTGTCAGTCTCCCTACCTCCTCTCTGTAGGCTGTCTCGTCACCTTCCGAGATCAGACCGACCACTGTCGTGTCGTCAGCAAACTTGACGATGGTGTTGTTGCCGTGGGCCGGGCTGCAGTCGTAGGTGTAGAGGGCGTACAGGAGAGGGCTCAGCACGCATCCTTGGGGGGAACCGGTGCTCAGCATGAGGGTGGAGGACGTGTAGGGGCCGAGCAACATAGTCTGGGGTCTGTTGGTCAGAAAGTCCTTAATCCAGATGCGTGTGAGGGCAGGGAGGCCGAGAGTGTCCAGTTTGGCGACGAGGATGTCTGGGATGATCGTGTTGAATGCCGAGCTGTAGTCCACAAAGAGCATCCTTGCATAGCTCCACTGTTGTTCCAGGTGGCCCAGCACAACATGCAGAGCAGCCCTGGTTGAGTGTTTCACCTCGCTTTTTGTAAATTTTATGGAGTACAGTGAACCCTCGGTTATCGCGGTTAATGGAGACCGAGACCACCCGCGAAAACTGAAAATCCGCGAAGTAGCGGCGCACCTTCAAAAATGCTTAAAAAAAAAATACAATATATATAATAAATATATATATATATATATATATATATATATATATATATACGGGGAGAGAGAGAGTGAAATTCATGTTATAACAAAAAAAACAAATTATTATTAAAACGTATTATTTCTTTATTCCCCAGCCATTCTTTTTGTATTTATTTAATTACTCAGACTTTTACCTGCTGGTACGCCGTCTGGTGTGCCCTGTGAAATGAAAGGTGCCATTCTTTATTTATTTATTTATTTATTCATTTATTCATTCATAACTGACAGCTTCGCGCTCCGCTCGTGCCCGGGCGGAAGAGGTGCTCCAATTCGGCTTAACTGTGACACACGCCCACCCTCCTCCCCCGGAGCTTCCATTCGGTTAAACTTAGGGGCCGCTTGGCACCGCCCGTGCCCGGGGAAGGTGCTCCTCTTCGGCTTACTGTGTCGCGAGCATGCCCTCCTCCTCCGGAGCTTCCATTCGGTTAAACTTAGGGGCCGCTTGGAACCGCCCGTGCCCGGGGAAGGTGCTCCTCTTCGGCTTACTGTGACGCGAGCATGCCCTCCTCCTCCGGAGCTTCCATTCGGTTAAACTTAGGGGCCGCTTGGCACCGCCCGTGCCCGGGGAAGGTGCTCCTCTACGGCTTAACTGCCACGCACGCCGGCCGGAGCTCTGGTACGGTCCGAACCGCGCGAAACGTCGCCACCGATCGTGTCCGGGGGAACGTGCTCTTCTTCGTCCACTCTTCTCTTCGCCCACGCTCTTCTTCGGCGCAAGCCGGCCGTCTAACCGCTCCAGCGCCCCGTCGTGCCGCTCGGCGAAACTACAATGCCCCCGAATATTTTTTATACCCGCGAAGCACTGAACCCGCGAAAGGTGAACCGCGAAGTAGCGAGGGTTCACTGTATGTATAAGACCAAGACCTACAAAAAAGTCTCTTGGAGCAATGAGCTAGGTTTTACAGGAAGTCGGCCATTTTGAATTTATTAAAAGGGGGCGGGTCACCACAATGGACTTTGTGTAGAAATTATTATTGGGGCCCGAGCAGCGACCGCGGCGAGGTCCCTATTGTTTATGTAGAAATTATTATTAGGGCCCGAGCAGCGACCGCTACGAGGTCCCCATTGTTTTTGTGGAAATTATTATTATTATTATTATTATTAGGGCCCGAGCAGTGACCGCTGCGAGGTCCCTATTGTTTTTCTAGAAATTGTTATTAGGGCCCGAGCTGCGACGGCTGCGAGGTCCCTATTGTTTTTGTAGAAAATATTATTACTTTTATTATTATTATTATTATTATTATTAGGGCCTGAGCAG
Source organism: Idiotropiscis lumnitzeri (assembly GCF_059441095.1). Classification (NCBI taxonomy): domain Eukaryota; kingdom Metazoa; phylum Chordata; class Actinopteri; order Syngnathiformes; family Syngnathidae; genus Idiotropiscis; species Idiotropiscis lumnitzeri. The sequence continues at coordinate 414,006 of NW_028283564.1, read as the reverse complement.
CGACCGCTGCGAAGTCCCTGTTGTTTTTGTAGAAATTATTATTATTATTATTTTTCCGATTGTTCGATTGCATTTTTGACCCCCGAAACATGCACAAAAACTCACCAAACTTGGCAGTCTCATCGGGCATGGCGAGAAATTTGATATTTTAACGTCTAATATGAACAGGAAGTGAGTTATGAATTTTTGAAAGTCCGACTTTTGCCCTTTTTTGCATGTTTACAGGGGTCATTCTTTTGCACCCTGATCCTAAAGGCTTCATCTGATTGCCTTAAAATTCTGTCTGTAGCATCTTAAGACCTGGGACAAACACTGGGGCTAAAATCTTTTGTTTCCGAAATACTATATGACGGGGGCGGGGCTTCAAAGTTTTCACTTAAGATTTCCTTCGCCGCAATGGACAAAATGCTTAATAACTCTCCTGCACATGCTGCTAAAAATCCAAAACTTCACATATACATAAAGAGTCGGTACCTGAAGACATCTATATGTTTATATTCTGTTATACACCTTGCGTCAATCAATATCATTTTTTACATTTTGACGTACTGCACGGTGCCCTTTTAACGAATCCGATTGAAAATTGGCTAGAAAAGACTCAAGACATTGATCTTACTCTATCCCTATTTTTGTGACTTTCCTTCGAAGGGCGTGGCTATTGCGGTGCCGCAGAGTCTGATTATTCTCCGTGGCAACAAAAGTTCCTGCAAAATGATTCAGATGATCCATCTTCTCGAAATTTTTCACATTTGAGGATATTCAGGCCCTGAAGACGGCTGCCAACTTATTTTTGATCGCAGTGGTAGCGCCACCAACTGGTTAAAACAAATACAAATTATTTTCGTTGATGTTTTTCTCCGGGCAGGTTAACAAAATCTACCTTATATTTGCTCGGATGAGTGTTTAGGCCTTGAGGATGTCACAATACGAAAGTCTTTCGCCTTCTTCAGAGTGTCACATGATGGTGTCTTGTGACCCGTCTTTATCAGCTGATGTTCCATGAGGGCGTGACTTACCTGTCACAAGAATGAAGGCAAGTCACGCCCCCCGCTGTCCGTTCACTCCGCCAAGATGCTGCTCCAGGTGGTAGAGAGGATGAAGGCTCCCTTGTCTCTGTTCATGGTTTTTATGCCTCGCTTGCAGATCTCAATGGCCTCTCTGATCCAGCGCTGTTGTTTGTTCTCTTCGGTGCGGATGACCCTGCCCTTCTCCCGGTCCATGATGTGGTTTTCCCTTTTGCAGTGGTCAGTGATTGCTGATTTGTAATGTTCATGTTGTGCTTGTTCTTTTACTGCTATGATTTTTCATTTTTTTGACAGGTAATTCACACCCTCATGGAACATCAGCTGATAAAGACGGGTCTCAAGACACCATCATGCGACACTCTGAAGAAGGCGAAAGACTCGCCGAAACATGTCAGGTAAAAAATTTACCTAAAACATAATTGTCTGCTTTTAATGAATCTGTCAAATATCAATAATAAGAAGACAAAATGAACCTAATACAAATAAATGAATGCTTAATAACTCCCCTGCACATGCTCCTAAAAATCCAAACCTTCACCTGTAAATAAAATGTCCCGACCTGAAGACATCTTAATGTTATTATTTTGTTATACACACAGCGCCGCCAAGTGGAATAAAAAATTTGTTTTTATTTTAATTTTCACGTACTGCACGGTGCCCTTTTGACGAATCCGACTGAAAATTAGTCAGAAAAGACTCAAGACAATGATCTTACTCTCTGCCGAGTTTAGTGACGTTTTGGCAAAAGGCGTGGCTATTACGGTGCTGAAAAGTCCGATTGTACTTTGTGGCAACAAAAGCTCCGGCAACATGACTGAGATGATCCTATCTTCTCGAAGTTGTACACATTTGAGGATACTTCAACCCTGAAGACATCTACCAACTTATTTTTCATCATAGTAGTAGCGCCACCAACTGGTAAAAGCTAATACAAGTTATTTTCTTGGATGTTTTTCTCCGTGCAACTCAACAAGGTCGCCCTCATATATGCTCGGAGGACTGTTTCGTCCATGAGGATGTCACAATACGAAATTCATCCTTTTTCGTGAAAAGTTGTGGGAGTGGCATTGCACTGTCCGGCAATAAAACAACGCTGATTATGAGGTTCTAAATATGAACGACAACTCGTGAAACTTGACACACACATCAGGCAGAGCAAATTTATCAATATTTTATACGTTAGTTGTGCAGCTTTTTTTAAATGGCTCGCCATGGCCCTCGAGAAATGTTCAAAAAAGCAGCCCTGGTTGAGTGTTTCACCTCGCTTTTTGTAAATTTTATGGAGTACAGTGAACCCTCGGTTGTCGCGGTTAATGGGGACCGAGACCACCCGCGGAAACTGAAAATCCGCAAAGTAGCGGCGCACCTTCAAAAATGCTTAAAAAAAAATACAATATATATAATAAATATATATATATATAGATATATATATAGATATATATATAGATATATATATATATATACAGAGAGAGAGAGAGAGTTAAATTCATGTTATAACAAAAAAAACAAATTATTATTAAAACGTATTATTTTTTTATTCCCCAGCCATTCTTTTTGTATTTATTTAATTACTCCGACTATTACCTGCTGGTACGCCGTCCGGTGTGCCCTGTGAAATGAAAGGTGGCATTCTTTATTTATTTATTTATTTATTCATTTATTCATTCATAACTGACAGCTTCGCGCTCCGTTCGTGCCCGGGCGGAAGAGGTGTTCCAATTCGGCTTAACTGTGACACACGCCCGCCCTCCTCCCCCGGAGCTTCCATTCGGTTAAACTTAGGGGCCGCTTGGCACCGCCCGTGCCCGGGGAAGGTGCTCCTCTTCGGCTTACTGTGACGCGAGCATGCCCGCCTCCTCCGGAGCTTCCATTCGGTTAAACTTAGGGGCCGCTTGGAACCGCCCGTGCCCGGCGAAGGTGCTCCTCTTCGGCTTACTGTGACGCGAGCATGCCCTCCTCCTCCGGAGCTTCCATTTGGTTAAACTTAGGGGCCGCTTGGAACCGCCCGTGCCCGGGGAAGGTGCTCCTCTTCGGCTTACTGTGACGCGAGCATGCCCTCCTCCTCCGGAGCTTCCATTCGGTTAAACTTAGGGGCCGCTTGGCACCGCCCGTGCCCGGGGAAGGTGCTCCTCTACGGCTTAACTGCCACGCACGCCGGCCGGAGCTCTGGTACGGTCCGAACCGCGCGAAACGTCGCCACCGATCGTGTCCGGGGGAACGTGCTCTTCTTCGTCCACTCTCCTCTTCGCCCACGCTCTTCTTCGGCGCACGCCGGCCGTCTAACCGCTCCAGCGCCCGTCGTGCCGCTCGGCGAAACTACAATGCCCCCGAATATTTTTTATACCCGCGAAGCACTGAACCCGCGAAAGGTGAACCGCGAAGTAGCGAGGGTTCACTGTATGTATAAGACCAAGACCTACAAAAAAAGTCTCTTGGAGCAATGAGCTAGGTTTTACAGGAAGTCGGCCATTTTGAATTTACTTAAAAGGGGCGGGTCACCACAATGGACTTTGTGTAGAAATTATTATTGGGGCCCGAGCAGCGACCGCGGCGAGGTCCCTATTGTTTATGTAGAAATTATTATTAGGGCCCGAGCAGCGACCGCTACGAGGTCCCCATTGTTTTTGTGGAAATTATTATTATTATTATTATTAGGGCCCGAGCAGTGACCGCTGCGAGGTCCCTATTGTTTTTCTAGAAATTGTTATTAGGGCCCGAGCTGCGACGGCTGCGAGGTCCCTATTGTTTTTGTAGAAAATATTAATACTTTTATTATTATTATTATTATTATTATTAGGGCCTGAGCAGCGACCGCTGCGAAGTCCCTGTTGTTTTTGTAGAAATTATTATTATTATTATTTTTCCGATTGTTCGATTGCATTTTTGACCCCCGAAACATGCACAAAAATTCACCAAACTTGGCAGTCTCATCGGGCATGGCGAAAAATTTGATATTTTAACGTCTAATATGAACAGGAAGTGAGTTATGAATTTTTGAAAGTCCGACTTTTGCCCTTTTTTGCATGTTTACAGGGGTCATTCTTTTGCACCCTGATCCTAAAGGCTTCATCTGATTGCCTTAAAATTCTGTCTGTAGCATCTTAAGACCTGGGACAAACACTGGGGCTAAAATTTTTTGTTTCCGAAATACTATATGACGGGGGCGGGGCTTCGAAGTTTTCACTTAAGATTTCCTTCGCCGCAATGGACAAAATGCTTAATAACTCTCTTGCACATGCTGCTAAAAATCCAAAACTTCACATGTACATCAAGAGTCGGTACCTGAAGACATCTATATGTTTATATTCTGTTATACACCTTGCGCCAATCAATATCATTTTTTACATTTTGACGTCCTGCACGGTGCCCTTTTAACGAATCCGATTGAAAATTGGCTAGAAAAGACTCCAGACATTGATCTTACTCTTTCCCTATTTTTGTGACTTTCCTTCGAAGGGCGTGGCTATTACGGTGCCGCAGAGTCTGATTATTCTCCGTGGCAACAAAAGTTCCTGCAAAATGATTCAGATGATCCATCTTCTCGAAATTTTTCACATTTGAGGATATTCAGGCCCTGAAGACGGCTGCCAACTTATTTTTGATCGGATGAGTGTTTAGGCCTTGAGGATGTCACAATACGAAAGTCTTTCGCCTTCTTCAGAGTGTCACATGATGGTGTCTTGTGGCCCGTCTTTATCAGCTGATGTTCCATGAGGGCGTGACTTACCTGTCACAAGAATGAAGGCAAGTCACGCCCCCCGCTGTCCGTTCACTCCGCCAAGATGCTGCTCCAGGTGGTAGAGAGGATGAAGGCTCCCTTGTCTCTGTTCATGGTTTTTATGCCTCGCTTGCAGATCTCAATGGCCTCTCTGATCCAGCGCTGTTGTTTGTTCTCTTCGGTGCGGATGACCCTGCCCTTCTCCCGGTCCATGATGTGGTTTTCCCTTTTGCAGTGGTCAGTGATTGCTGATTTGTAATGTTCATGTTGTGCTTGTTCTTTTACTGCTCTGATTTTTCATTTTTTTGACAGGTAAGTCACACCCTCATGGAACATCAGCTGATAAAGACGGGTCTCAAGACACCATCATGCGACACTCTGAAGAAGGCGAAAGACTCGCCGAAACATGTCAGGTAAAAAATTAACCTAAAACATAATTGTCTGCTTTTAATGAATCAGTCAAATATCAATAATAAGAAGACAAAATGAACCTAATACAAATAAATGAATGCTTAATAACGCCCCTGCACATGCTCCTAAAAATCCAAACCTTCACCTGTAAATAAAACGTCCCGACCTGAAGACATCTTAATGTTATTATTTTGTTATACACACAGCGCCGCCAAGTGGAATCAAAAATGTGTTTTTATTTTAATTTTCACGTACTGCATGGTGCCCTTTTGACGAATCCGACTGAAAATTAGTCAGAAAAGACTCAAGACAATGATCTTACTCTCTGCCGAATTTTGTGACGTTTTGGCAAAAGGCGTGGCTATTACGGTGCTGAAAAGTCCGATTGTACTTTGTGGCAACAAAAGCTCCGGCAACATGACTCAGATGATCCTATCTTCTCGAAGTTGTACACATTTGAGGATACTTCAGCCCTGAAGACATCTACCAACTTATTTTTCATCGTAGTAGTAGCGCCACCAACTGGTAAAAGCTAATACAAGTTATTTTCTTGGATGTTTTTCTCCGTGCAACTCAACAAGGTCGCCCTCATATATGCTCGGATGACTGTTTCGGCCATGAGGATGTCACAATACGAAATTCATCCTTTTTCGTGAAAAGTTGTGGGAGTGGCATTGCACTGTTCGGCAATAAAACAACGCTGATTATGAGGTTCTAAATATGAACGACAACTCGTGAAACTTTACACACACATCAGGCAGAGCAAATTTATCAATATTTTATACGTTAGTTGTGCAGCTTTTTTGAAATGGCTCGCCATGGCCCTCGAGAAAAGTTAAAAAAAGAATAGAATAGAAATAGAAATCCCTTTATTGTCATTGTACCCAAGTGTGCAACGAGATTAGAGGGCTCCCCTCTCCAGTGCAATACAACAATAATACAGACAATATATAAATTAGATAAATAAATAAGACAGTGCAATGGAATTCAGTACTGAATAGGGCATATAGAAACACATCACAATGCTGTTTTCCAAGGTTAGGGTGGTCTTGTGTGTGTGTGAGAGTTCAGTATGGAGATGGCTCTCGGAAAGAAACTGTTTCTCAGTCTATTGGTCCTTGATTTGATGCATCTGTAGCGCCTGCCAGAGGGCAACCGGTCGAACAGGTGTGAGTTTGGGTGGGTATTGTCTTTGACGATGTTGAGAGCCCTTCTGAGGCACCGGGCGGTGTAGATGTCCGACAGCGAGGGGAGAGGGCAGCCAATAATCCTTTGCGCTGTTTTGACTGTCCTCTGGAGCCTCACTCTGTCCGCCTCAGTGCAGCCGCTGTACCAGGTGGAGACACAGTACGTCAGCAGGCTCTCGATGGACGAGTGGTAGAAGGCCAGCAGCAGCTTCCTGTCCAGGTTGAATTTCCTGAGGACTCTCAGGAAGTGCAGACGTTGGCGGACCTTCTTTACCACTGCTGTGGTGTTGTGACTCCAAGAAAGGTCATCGGAGATCTGTACTCCCAGGAACTTGAACGTGTGGACCCTCTCCACACACACGCCTTCGATGCAGAGGGGGGGCGGCAGCGTCTTGTTCCTCCTGAAGTCGACGACAATCTCCTTTGTTTTAGCAGAGTTAAGGTGCAGTCTGTTGTCCTTGCACCAAGTTGTCAGTCTCCCTACCTCCTCTCTGTAGGCTGTCTCGTCACCTTCCGAGATCAGACCGACCACTGTCGTGTCGTCAGCAAACTTGACGATGGTGTTGTTGCCGTGGGCCGGGCTGCAGTCGTAGGTGTAGAGGGCGTACAGGAGAGGGCTCAGCACGCATCCTTGGGGGGAACCGGTGCTCACCATGAGGGTGGAGGACGTGTAGGGGCCGAGCAACACAGTCTGGGGTCTGTTGGTCAGAAAGTCCTTAATCCAGATGTGTGTGAGGGCAGGGAGGCCGAGAGTGTCCAGTTTGGCGACGAGGATGTCTGGGATGATCGTGTTGAATGCCGAGCTGTAGTCCACAAAGAGCATCCTTGCATAGCTCCGCTGTTGTTCCAGGTGGCCCAGCACAACATGCAGAGCAGCCCTGGTTGAGTGTTTCACCTCGCTTTTTGTAAATTTTATGGAGTACAGTGAACCCTCGGTTATCGCGGTTAATGGGGACCGAGACCACCCGCGAAAACTGAAAATCCAGAAGTAGCGGCGCACCTTCAAAAATGCTTAAAAAAAAAATACAATATATATATATATATATATATATATATATATATATATATATATATATATATATATATATATATATATATATATATATATATATATATATATATGGGGAGAGAGAGAGTGAAATTCATGTTATAACAAAAAAAACAAATTATTATTAAAACGTATTATTTTTTTATTCCCCAGCCATTCTTTTTGTATTTATTTAATTACTCCGACTTTTACCTGCTGGTACGCCGTCCGGTGTGCCCTGTGCAATGAAAGGTGCCATTCTTTATTTATTTATTTATTTATTCATTTATTCATTCATAACTGACAGCTTCGCGCTCCGCTCGTGCCCGGGCGGAAGAGGTGCTCCAATTCGGCTTAACTGTGACACACGCCCACCCTCCTCCCCCGGAGCTTCCATTCGGTTAAACTTAGGGGCCGCTTGGCACCGCCCGTGCCCGGGGAAGGTGCTCCTCTTCGGCTTACTGTGTCGCGAGCATGCCCTCCTCCTCCGGAGCTTCCATTCGGTTAAACTTAGGGGCCGCTTGGAACCGCCCGTGCCCGGGGAAGGTGCTCCTCTTCGGCTTACTGTGACGCGAGCATGCCCTCCTCCTCCTCCGGAGCTTCCATTCCATTAAACTTAGGGGCCGCTTGGCACCGCCCGTGCCCGGGGAAGGTGCTCCTCTACGGCTTAACTGCCACGCACGCCGGCCGGAGCTCTGGTACGGTCCGAACCGCGCGAAACGTCGCCACCGATCGTGTCCGGGGGAACGTGCTCTTCTTCGTCCACTCTCCTCTTCGCCCACGCTCTTCTTCGGCGCACGCCGGCCGTCTAACCGCTCCAGCGCCCCGTCGTGCCGCTCGGCGAAACTACAATGCCCCCGAATATTTTTTATACCCGCGAAGCACTGAACCCGCGAAAGGTGAACCGCGAAGTAGCGAGGGTTCACTGTATGTATAAGACCAAGACCTACAAAAAAGTCTCTTGGAGCAATGAGCTAGGTTTTACAGGAAGTCGGCCATTTTGAATTTACTTAAAAGGGGGCGGGTCACCACAATGGACTTTGTGTAGAAATTATTATTGGGGCCCGAGCAGCGACCGCGGCGAGGTCCCTATTGTTTATGTAGAAATTATTATTAGGGCCCGAGCAGCGACCGCTACGAGGTCCCCATTGTTTTTGTGGAAATTATTATTATTAATATTATTAGGGCCCGAGCAGTGACCGCTGCGAGGTCCCTATTGTTATTAGGGCCCGAGCTGCGACGGCTGCGAGGTCCCTATTGTTTTTGTAGAAAATATTATTACTTTCAAATTTCCCCATTGTGGGACTAATAAAGGACATCTTATCTTATCTTCTCTTATTATTATTATTATTATTAGGGCCTGAGCAGCGACCGCTGCGAAGTCCCTATTGTTTTTGTAGAAATTATTATTATTATTATTTTTCCGATTGTTCGATTGCATTTTTGACCCCCGAAACATGCACAAAAATTCACCAAACTTGGCAGTCTCATCGGGCATGGCGAAAAATTTGATATTTTAATGTCTAATATGAATAGGAAGTGAGTTTTGAATTTTTGAAAGTCCGACTTTTGCCCTTTTTTGCATGTTTACAGGGGTCATTCTTTTGCACCCTGATTCTAAAGGCTTCATCTGATTGC